>NC_053390.1:572775468-573412594 GCF_905171765.1 Bufo bufo
AGCTACATTAACCATTTACTAGGCCCACAAGGGGACTAGCAGTTGACTTTGTAATCGCTTCCATAATACACTGTACTAATGCAGTACAGTATTATACTGTTAGTGCTATACTGATAGAGGCGCAACCTGATGGATATACACAGCAGGCAGACCTGGGACCTTCATTAGGCCCCAGCTGCCATGCTAAGACGTCAGCACCTGGTGATCAAATTTACAGGGGTGCTGGTGCCCGATAGGAGTCCTCATTCTAAGGCCTCTTGCACACAGCAGCGGCGGGTCCGAAATACACGGGAGACTGGCCGTGTGCATTCTGCATCACGGATGCGGACCCCCACTGAAGCACTACGGAGTGCTTTTGTGGGGTTCCGTGCTTCCGTTCCGCAAAAAGATAGAACTCGTCCTATCTTTTTGCGGAACGGGCAGATCGCGTGAATGGGGCTGTGAATGGCTCAAGTGAATGGGGCTGCGATCCGCATGCGGCTGGCCCACGGTTGGTGCCTGTGCATTGTGGACCGCAATTTGCCAAGAGGCCTAAATCGCATATATTCTGCAGCTGCTATTAACAACGGCATCTTCTGCTGGTCCGTTAGAGCAGAAGCCCGGCTCTGATGTGATAGCTGCACTCCTACTCTGCACAGGAAAGCTGTGCATCGCTTAGACTAGGCTGACAAAAAAGGCATCAGCCTAGTTAAAGGGGTTATCCCATGTAATGAAGTTTCAATTATTGCGTTTATTCCACCACATGCAACTTGCTAAATACATGTTTTAATTGAAATAAACCATGTTAATTGATCCCTCCTCTCTATTCGCATTTCTTCCTCTGAGTTGTGTACATGTGTTTGGCAATGGTTACAGCCACCGCCGTGGTGTCGTCCTCTATCTTCTTGTAGGCTGGATGGCCAGATTTATGGGATCGTGCATACGTGGTCAATCTCTTGCCTCCCTTCGTATGTTCATTCCCGTTCGCCCTGTCATTTCTTCAGCTGTAAAGTCAGTGCATGCGCAGTCTTTGTATTGTGCGCCTCTGCCACTCCCGGCTTAGACGTGAGCGCACACACACATACAGGCGGCAGGGGTCAATGCCCCCTGCCAAGAGGAGAGAGCAGCCACGGCACGCAAAACAGAAGGTGGGATAACCCCTTTAAAGGCCCATAAGTGACCACCATAAAAAGGTGTAATGGCAGTGCCACTCAGGACTGACAGCTAACTCAACACCGAGCCTACAGGGTAACCTGTCAATCACTGAGAAGGACCACATTACTCCTAAGCAAAAAAAAAAAAAAAATTTAAATGAATAAATCACAAGTTACACAGAATCTTTTACATCTGCTCAGCTCGTCTTGCTCTAACAGGCTGCAAAAGTGCTGAAAGAACCCTTTTAATACCCATCAATGTCTATTTTCTTAAGCTTTTTTGTGTGTGTGTATTTGATTAAAAAAAAAAAAAAAAGGACTGTCCTCATTTTTGGATACACTCAGAAAACTGTAGGCGGCTCTTACCTGTTCTGTAGTGGATGCTTAATGTAGTGCTCAGGGTTTACAATCTCCTGACTAGTCTCTGTTTTTTCTGCTTCTTCTTCTTCTTGAGTATTGACAGTTTCCTATGAAGAAAAACGTTTTGCACAAATAAAATTTGTATCCTATGTCACTATGAATGTCCGCGTGTGATACATTGACATGGCTCGCACAACAGGAATAGAAAAATTGTCAAATCTGCAGCAAAAGAATGTCTTACAGGTTTCATTTTAGAGACGATTTCATCCTTTGAATATTTTAAAGGGAACCTGACGTGTCTGAGCTGCAGGTGATGGAGCTGAGCAGACTTCTCATAAAACTGTATGCCAAGGATTCAGTAAAACTTGCATTTCATTCATTTCAATTCCTGCTCATTCTGGGCTTTGAGGTCCAGGAGGCGGTCCTATCAGTGATTGACAGCCTTCCTCCTATCACTGTGTATATGGAGATATCCGTCAATCACTGATCGGACCGCCTCCTTGACTTCAAAGCCCAGAATGAGCAGGAATATAAGTGAGAAAATGACAAGTTTTACTGAATCTTTTCCCCATAAAACTATCACACTGCTCAGCTCCTCCTGCCGGCACCTCAGACACCATGTTCAATGTGACAGGTTCCCTTGAAAATCTGCTGTAAGATCCAGGACAGGTAGAGCATGTTGTACATTAAAATCCACAGAAAACGTATAATCTGTTGTAGATTCGACAGAATGAATAGGGTTTTTGAAAACTGCTGCCCTGTTTTGTACTGGACTTTCCAAGATGGTCAGACTGTTCATACCTGTAACACAGCTTTAACCCCCTAAAAGGGTTCTCCAACATTTTAATACTAACGACCTATCCTCCTATCCAGAGGATAGGTCATCAGTATAAAAATCCCAGAAACCCCCTTTAAATCTATCAAAGCTCTGGCAATAACCTCTGGATTTGCACCACAGTTGGACAAGATCAGGACAAGGTTTTTTTTTTTCAGCCTGTTGGTGTGAACTATGGAGGCATTTATTTACTGGCAGCGAGCAGAAACCTTGGAAAAAAATTATATACAGGTTTTCGGTACATAAAAGAGTGCGTCATTTTAACTTTCCCAGTAATTGCTCCACTACGATTATGTATTCCGAAGTACGGTCGACTTTCACACCGTAACAAATCCATCAGAGAAGCCTCTTAAAACCTCCACCGCACATCCCAGACGAGACAAGCCCAAGGTTCAGCCCCACATACAGCAGTATTTCTTAAAGGGGTTCTCTGGGAATGATTTCGAATGGCGGCCATAATTTTGTAGTGCAGGTTGTTGTGGATGTCAATACCAAATATGTGGAGGGGGGGTTTATTTTTCCTTATTTTACGTTAAAAAACACTTTGCATATTTTTTTTAGGCTGCCATAATCGGCTCCCTGCTGCTGTGTGCACTATGCACAGGGCAGCAGGAAGAGGGTGAAGTCCTATTCACCCTAATAAAGATCTATTAGGACAAATAGGACAAGGGCTAGTTATTTAAAAAAACACTATTTTAATTCACCCCTTTCCCAATTTTACATATAAAATAACTAAAAACAAACATTTAATCGCCAAGTCAGAAAAAGTCTAAACTATTAAAACATCTCCTATGCGGTGAACGCCACAAAAGAAAAAAGATAAAAAACACGCGATTCACCATTTTTTTGTCACCTTGTCCCTCCCAAAAAAAAAACAGGACTGTTCTATTATGGGCCGGACGTTCCATAAAATGCGGAATACACGTGGCCTTTTTTCAGCATGGTATCGAAAGGTATTGAGTATTGCAATACTTTTTCATGGTATCGAATCAAAATGTTGGTGTCGTGACAACCCTACTAGGCATGATAGGCATACACTGCATGGCAGCCTTCATTAGGCCCCTGGCTGCCATACTAACATCAGCACCACAATCTTATTTGTGGCAGTGCTAATGACTGACAGAGGGTGCCTCCCCGCTCTAAGGCCTCATGCACACGGCAGTGTTTTTTCACTGTCAGTGATTTGGCTTCAGTAGTCTGTGTCTGATTTTGCTTCAGTTGTGTTTCCTTGTGTCTTCCTTTTTTATTGTCTGACAGGGGAAAAAAAAGGAAGGTTAATGAAAAGTGTAATTTTATTGCACCAAGCTCTTGTAGAAAAAAAACGCGGACACGGATGACATACTAGTTGTGCATCCGTTTTTTTTTTTGACGGACCCATTGACTTGAATGGGTCGTCCTCCGTTTTCCACTGACAAGAATAGTCTAGGTTATAATTTTTTGACGGACTGGAATCACGGACAAAAAAAACAGAGGACTATCAGTTTTTTTTTCACAGCTCCATAGAAATGAATGGGACCTCCACTAAACGGAAAAATTACGGAACGGACGCGGATGCACACAACGGTCGTGTGCATGAGGCCTAAACCTTTTAGAATCAGTGCTGCTGTTGATCGGGCTGTCATATGAGAGGTGAGCTCCTGCGGGAGATCAGTGTAAGCCAAGACTAGAACATCGTTAAAAAAAAAAAAAAAAAAAAAAAAAAAGGCTCCTTCGTGACCACTGTAAATAGGTGATGTCCATAAAACTGCTGACAGATTCCCTTTCACTCTATGGGCCAGATTTATCATTAGCTCAAGTCAGAATAATGGAGTGAAAAAGTCGCCCAAAAAAATGCGCAAACACTAAAACTGCGCACAAATTTGCGACTTTTCTGCTCTGCACTATGCTCGCCAGTTTTCTGAAAGTGGGCACGTTTTCTTATGTAAATGAATCTCTAGACAGATTTACTATTGGGACTATTTAAAAAGTCGCAAAAAAAAAAAAAGCGCAATTTCACTCCAGCAAGGACCATGCTTATCTTATGAGAATTTTTAATAGAATATGCGACTTTTTCGTAAGGACGTGCGACTTTTGTACAGGAGGCGGGTACTGGCAGCAAATCAGCGGCAGTTAACCCCTCAGGTGCCGCACCTGAGGGGTTCACTGCCGCTGATCGCAGCTCCCTGTGAAGGGCAGGGTGTCGGCAATGTGATTCTGCTGCCGGCACCTGCCTCCTGTATTAAAAGTTAAAGACTACCTTTCGTGGGTTCGGACTCTAGTGGGCGTCCCTTCTCGGAACGCCCAGGAGAGAAGCTGATGTCTCCTCCCCATAGTAGTAATTAGCATACAGAGCAGGAGACTAACTGGGGCACAGCGGGCGAATGGAGCGGCGCCCAGGAATAATAGTAGGTGCAGGGAGATCCCGGGGTGCCACTCTATGTAGCCTGGTAACCAAGTCCGAAACCATAAAAAAAGGTAGTCCTATTATTGGTGGCGCAGTGCGCCCGCCCGTCTCTCCCCATTGGTGGCAGCCGCACAGGGGGGGGGGGGGGGGGGGGGGGGGGGGGGGGTCGGGGGGGAGAGAACATGAGCGCGCTCACAGCAGCACGCTCATGTTCAGAGATACTAGACTGCGCAACAGCACAGGCCAGTACCGAAAAAATGAAAAACCCTCATATCGATATCGGGACAAAAGTATTGATTGGTTATCGAAATTTCAGATACCTGCAACAACCCTATACAGCATGGGCTTCGCTCACATCTGGAGAAATTCGGGAAATCACATTGTATGATTTTTAAAGAATTTGTCTTGCACTGCTGATTTGAACACCTGAGAAACCGCAAGAATTCTGGCTCTCAAAGACCTTGTTACTGTGCCTTTAAAAAGTCCACCTCCACTCAATCTAACTTAGTAGCACCTGTCTGAGCTCTTTAAAGACACCTGTCCACCCCACAAAATTGTGGACCTCCACAAGGCTGGAAAGGGCTACAGGGCAATTGCCAAGCAGCTTGGTGAAAATAGATCAACTGTTGGAGCAATGGTTAGAAAATGGAAGAGGCTAAAGACGACTGTCAGTCTCCCTCGGACTGGGGCTCCATGCAAGATCTCACCTCATGGGGTATCACTCATAAGAAAGGTGAGGAATCAGCCCAGAACTACAAGGGAGGAGCTGGGACCACAGTTTCAAAGGTCACTGTCGGTAGAACACTACGCCGTCATGGTTTCAAATCATGCATTGCATGGAAGGTTCCCCTGCTCAAATCACCACATGTCCAGGCCCATCTGAAGTTTGCCAATGACCATCTGGATGTTCCAGAGGAGGCATGGGAGAAAGTCATGTGCTCAGATGAGACCCAAGTAGAGTTTTTTGGTCTAAACTTCACTCATCATGTTTGGAGGAAAAAGGATTCGTTGCATCCCAGGAACACCATCCCTACTGTGAAGCATGGGGGTGGTAACATCATGCTTTGGGGGTGCTTTTCTGCGAAGGGGACAGGACGATTGCACTGTATTAAGGAGAGGATGAATGGGGCCATTTATTGTAAGATTTTGTGCAACAACCTCCTTCCAGTCAAAGCATTGAAGATGGGTCGTGGCTGGGTCTTCCAACATAACGACCCGAAGCACACAGCCAGGATAACCAAAGAGTGGCTCCGTAAGAAGCATATCAAGGTTCTGGAGTGGCCTAGCCAGTCTCCAGACCTAACTCCAATAGAAAATCTTTGGAGGGAGCTGAAACTCTGTGTTGCTCAGATACAGCCCGGAAACCAGACAGATCTAGAGGAGATCTGTATGGAGGAGTGGGCCAAAATCCCTGTTGCAGTGTGTGCAAACCTGGTCAAGAACTACAGGAAATGTTTGACCTCTGTAATTGCAAACAAAGGCTTCTACACCAAATATTAACACTGATTTTCTCAGGTGTTCAAATACTTAGTGGATATAAAAAGTCTACACACCCCCTGTTAAAATGTCAGGTTTCTGTGATGTAAAAAAAATGACAAAGATAAATCATTTCAGAACTTTTTCCACCTTAATGTGACATATAAACTGTACTAAATTGAAAAACAAACTGAAATCTTTTAGGTAGAGGGAAGAAAAAATATAAAAATAAAATATGGTTGCATAAGTGTGCACACCCTTAAACTAATATTTTGTTGAAGCACCTTTTGATTTTATTACAGCACTCAGTCTTTTTGGGTATGAGTCTATCAGCATGGCACATTTTGACTTGACAAGATTTGCCCACTCTTCTTTGCACAAACACTCCAAATCTGTCATATTGCGAGGGCATCTCCTGTGTACAGCCCTCTTCAGATCACCCCACAGATTTTCAATTGGATTCAGGTCTGGGCTCTGGCTGGGCCATTCCAAAACTTTAATCTTCTTCTAGTGAAACCAATCTGGATGTATGCTTTGGGTCGTTGTCATGCTGAAAGATGAAGTTCCTGTTCGTGTTCAGCTTTCTAGCAGAAGCCTGAAGGTTTTGTGCCAATATTGACTGGTATTTGGAACTGTTCATTATTCCCTCTAGCTTAACTAAGTCCCCAGTTCCAGCTGAAGAAAAACAGCCCAAAGAATGATGCTGCCACCCCCATGCTTCACTGTGGGTATGGTGTTCTTTTGGTGAAGTGCAGTGTTGTTTTTGCGCCAAACATATCTTTTGGAATTATGGCCAAAAAGTTCAACCTTGGTTTCATCAGACCATAACACCTTTTCCCCCATGCCTTTGGGAGACTTCAGATGTGTTTTTGCAAAATGTACCCTGGCTTGGATGTTTTTCTTCTTAAGAAAAGGCTTTTGTCTTGCCACTCTACCCCATAGCCCAGACATATGAAGAATACAGGAGATTGTTGTCATATGTACCACACAGCCAGTACTTGCCAAATATTCCTACAGCTCCTTTAATGTTGCTGTAGGCCTCTTGGTAGCCTCCCAGACCAGTTTTCTTCTCGTCTTTTCATCAATTTTGGAGGGACGTCCAGTTCTTGGTAATGTCACTGTTGTGCTATATTTTCTCCACTTGATGATGACTATCTTCACTGTGTTCCATGGTATATCTAATGCCTTGGAAATTCTTTTGTACCCTTCTCCTGACGGATACCTTTTAACAATGAGATCCCTCTGATGCTTTGGAAGCTCTCTGTGGACCATGGCTTTTGCTGTGGAATGCGACTAAGAACATTTCAGGAAAGACCAACTAGAGCAGCTGAACTTTATTTGGGGTTAATCAGAGGCACTTTAAATGATGGCAGGTGTATACTGACTACTATTTAACATGATTTTGAATGTGATTGCTTAATTCTGAACACAGCTACATCCCCAGTTTTAAGAGGGTGTGCACACTTATGCAACCAATTTTTTTTGTTTTCTTCCCTCCACCTAAAAGTTTTCAGTTTGTTTTTCAATTGAGTGGTACAGTTTATAGGTCACATTAAAGGTGGAAAAAGTTCTGAAATGATTTATCTTTGTCTCATTTTTTTACATCACAGAAACCTGACATTTTAACAGGGGTGTGTAGACTTTATATCCACTGTATGTTCAGCAGTGCAAGACAAATACATTCTTTAAAAAAAAAATCATACAATGTGATTTCCTGAATTTTTTATTCTGTTTCTCAGAGTGAGAATGCACCTACAATGTGAATTTCAGACCCCTATATGATCTCTAAGTGGGAGAACTTGCAAAAATTGCAGGGTGTTCAAATACTTCTGTTCCTCACTGTATGTGTGATGCTACAGACAGCTACGCCTGCTTATCACTGAAATCTAGCACCAATGTGAACTGAACCATACCGGCAGGGGCAACACTGCATGGACCCCTGACCAGGCTGTCTGCCAATACCGAAGAAAAAAAAAAAAAGAAAAAAATCAGGCCTTCTGCTAACATTCACCACAAGTCTTATTGGTGGCATGAACTCTACAGTCACAGCTTTGAAGGGATTTTTAACAATGCAGAGGATACGCAGGCACACAAGTACAGCATGTAAAGTTGCAGACCTTAGGGTTTCCACAAAATGCTTTTACCTACTGCACTTCTAGAATAACCTCTTTCAATCCCCCTAAACATAGGAATATGACAGACCAGCTAAACGTGATGAGGGCCGCTGCGTGTGACAAGACAGCTTCACATAGAAAGTAACGTGATTCAGAGTAAAAATCGCCGCTCTGTCATCCACATGTGCCCAACGTGTCTGCAAGGCATTCCAGGAGTACATAATGCCAGTACTATCACCCGATACAGCACGCATGCCATTGTCATTTGCCTCAAGTTACCAATACTGACAATACTCAGGCTTGAATCTAACAACTTTAATGTATAACTGATAGTCCCATATTTCTGGATTTAATGATTTTTAATGCTGTGTGTTACTGCCCGACCTCAGCTGCTGGGAGATGGACTACAGTGAGCAGGAAAGAAAGGCTGACGCGCAGGCATTAGACTAGAGATGGGAGTGCCATGATCATGTGAAAGCAGGGGGGCTGCACATCTGGTATCCGGAGCAGCCGTCTACACATAAGTTGCTCGGATAATACATTTAAAGGAGCCAAAACAGGACTTTAAGCGGAAAACCCCTTTAAGAACTGCCACAGTATAAGCGCAAGTGCAGAGCTGCCTGGTTGCCGAGCAATGTATAGAGAATACTAAAAACATTAATATTAATAAGTCCCCAAACTGAGAAAAACAAGAATAAAGAGTGTTAGATGTGGAGTAAACCAGTGAAACGGATAGCACAGGGAATTGTTCCATCAGCAGGAGCCCAGGGCAAACATCTGGAAACTGAGTTTTATACCGTACAGCAGTGGCATCTGCTACCTGGTTAGAGGTGTAGTCCCACTATTACATGTCATTTTATAAAATAAGTAGATTTGGTTTTAGGCAGGTGTAGAAAATGCTGCAATGTAACCAGGGTGGATAGAAAATCAATGTTTTTTTTTAAAAAAAATCCCACCCAAAAAAAAAAATCGGATTTTTTTGATTTAAATCAGATTTTTTTGGATTTAAATCAGATTTTTTTGGATTTAAATCAGATTTTTTTTGGATTTAAATCAGATTTTTTTTGGATTTAAATCAGATTTTTTTTGGATTTAAATCAGATTTTTTTTGGATTTAAATCAGATTTTTTTTGGATTTAAATCAGATTTTTTTGGATTTAAATCAGATTTTTTTTGGATTTAAATCAGATTTTTTTGGATTTAAATCAATCAGATTTTTTTGATATAAAATGCTTTTTGAGGAAAATATATTACCATCCAAAGGTTATTTTATTATGAAATAAAGATTACTTTTTTAATTATGTAGAATAAGGCTGTATATGTTTAATTTTTTGTTAAATTCCATTAATCCATTCACAATGTCATGCTCTTCCAGAGGTTTTTGTAAGATTACTGGGTAGTTTCTCTGCCTACAAGATATTATCACAGATGCTTGGTTTAATTTTGGAGTTCTCAAAACTGAATTTATAACATAAAGAGTTGAGAATATTATATATATAATATAGTCAATATCAAGTATCAGGGTCAAAACTTAAGTGCTGAGGAAGAGGAGTTAGCTAACACATGGGTATCCAGCAATCATCCATCTGTAATGCCAACTATAATGAACTTCAAAGCCAAGGGGGAACCATTCAAGAAATATATGTTTGCTGAAGATTTTTTAAAGAAAGTCACACCAGTGAACTGGTGGAAGTCACTTAAGCACTTGGATTTAGAGACTGTTCAAGTAATGATTTTACTTTTAACAGCAGTAGCTTCTTCTGCGGGCGTTGAAAGAATATTCTCTTCCTTTGGACTTGTTCATTCTAAATTGAGAAATCGTTTGGGTCCCGATAAAGCAGGAAAGCTTGTTTTTCTTTTCCAGCTTATGAACAAAGAAGAAGATGAAGATGACGAGTGAGCTACAGAGGACATTATTAAGGCTACTTTCACATTAGCGTTCAGAGAGGATCCGTCTGGTGTCTGCTCAGACGGATCCTCTCCTATAATGCAGACGTTTAGATCTGTTCAGAACGGATCCGTCTGCATTATAGTTTAGAAAAAATTCTAAGTCTGAAAGTTGTTCAGACGGATCCGTTCAGACTTTACATGGAAAGTCAATGGGGACGGATTCGTTTGAAAATTGCGCCATATTGTGTCAACTTCAAATGGATCCGTCCCCATTGACTTACATTGTAAGTCTGGACGGATCCGTTTGCTTCCGCACGGCCAGGCGGACACCCGAACGCTGCAAGCAGCGTTCAGGTGTCCGCTTGCTGAGCGGAGGCTGAACGCTGCCAGACTGATGCATTCTGGGCGGATCCGCGTCCACTCAGAATGCATTGGTAGCTGGACGGATGCGTTCGGGGCCGCTTGTGAGAGCCTTCAAACAGAGCTCACAAGCGGAGCCCCGAACGCTACTGTGAAAGTAGCCTAAGCTTTTCTTGTGTAGGCTGGGCTGAAAGTCTAAGTTTCTTAAAATATATATATTTTCTTTAGCCAAATTAGTTAACAAACATGGATGTTTAAGCAAATAACATGCTGTAATGTTATTGTTTTAGTTGAATAAATCCTATTTAAATTGTTATTAAGGTAATGATTATTTTTCTCCTTCCTAAGTACAACAGAAAAATTGTCCAAATATGAATCTTTATGTAAAAAACTATGATTTAAATCAAGCCTTACTGACTAGTGATTTAAATCAAATCCACCCTGAATGTAACAATGCTTTCAAAAATAGCAGCGTTAATAGTTTATTTTTATCAATTAACTAAATGCAAAGTGAATGAACAAAAGAGAAATCCAGACCAATATTTGGTGTGACCACCCTTTGCCCCCAATTCTTCTAGGTATACATAGTTTTTGAAAGAACTCAGCAGAGAGGTTGTTCCAAACATCTTTGAGAACTAATCACAGCTCTTCTGTGGATGTAGGCTTGCTCAAATCCTTCTGTCTTCACGTAATCCCAGAAAGACTCGACATTAAGATCAGGGCTCTGTGGGGGACATATCATCATTGTAAAGAACAAGGAGTCCTCGAAGTGAAGCTAGTTCCTAACGACATGGCCCGTATGTTTGAGGTCATAGTCCGGCTGCAGAATAAATATGGAGCCAGACACCTCCCTGATAGGACTGCATGATAGATCAGTATCTGCCTGGGGACACTAAGGGATCATTCACACGAATGTGTGAAGCCCATGCTGTGGACTGCAAATTGTGGTCCGCAATGCACGGGCACCTTCCGTGGGGCAGGCGCATAGAGATAGCAGACCCATTGACTTGAATAGGTCCGCGATCCCTCCCTTCCGCAAAAAGAGAGCATGTTCTATCTTTTTGCAGTGCGGAGGCACGGAACAGAACCCCAGAAAGCACTCCGTAGTGCTTCCGTTTCGCATCTCCCGATTTGCGGACCCATTGGAATGAATGGATCCGCATCTGTGGTCCGGAATGACAACGGAACGGTGCCCGTGTATTGCCGATCTGCAAATGCGGTCCGCAATAGGGGAACAGGACACCAACGTTCGTGTGCATGAGCCCTTAAAAGGGATTCTGTCATGACATTTTAGACCTATAACCTAAACATATGGCCAGGTTCATCCAAATAGCATGAATCCGAAACTGTACTTATTAAATGTGCCTGTGGCTCTATTAGCACATAAAACAGGTTTTTATAACCTGTCATTCACCTACCTAAGGTGCCCAAGGGGACGTCGCTTCATACAGGGTGTCCGGCTGCAGCCATCTCCGTCTGGTGCCCAGCGCCGCCTTCCCAGTTGAAATCACCGCCTTCCTCACCTCAGCCCCGCCTGCGCAATTGTCCGGTCCCTCAGGTTATGCCTAGTGCGCACACGCGGGATCTGGCAGAGGGACCGGAAGATTGCTGAGGCGGGGCTGAGGTGAGGATGGTGGCGCTGGGGACCAGACGGAGATGGCTGCAGCCGGGCACCCTGTATGAAGCGACGTCCCCTTGGGCACCTTAGGTAGGTGAATGACAGGTATTAAAAACCTGTTTTATGTGCTAATAGAGCCACAGGCACATTTAATAAGTACAGTTTCGGATTCATGCTATTTGGACGGACCTGGCCATATGTTTAGGTTATAGGCCTAAAATGTCATGACAGAATCCCTTTAATCCTGCCCAACTGAATTTGCTGAAATGCGGCCCCAAGCTTGCAAAGAACCTCCTCCATGCCTCACTGTTGCCTGCAGACACTTTGTGTATTGCTCTCCAGTGCTTGGGCAAACACACTGCATTCTGTGACAGACACATTTTTCAAATTTTGACTCATTAGTCCAGAGCACCTGCTGCCATTTTTCTGCACCCCAGTTCCTATGTTTTCGCACTTAGTTGAGCTGCTTGGCCTTGCTTCCACATCAACCGTTAGGCCCCTTTCACAAGGGCGGGTACTCCGCGCGGGTGCATTGCGTGATGTAATTTTTTTTTAACCCCTCAGCCCTATTGTACTATGTATTCTGTATTCAGAATGCTATTATTTTCCCTTATAACCATGTTATAAGGGAAAATAATACAATCTACAGAACACCTAACCCAAACCCGAACTTCTGTGAAGAAGTTTGGGTACCAAACATGCCGATTTTTCTCACGCGCGTGCAAAACACATTACAATGTTTTGCACTCGCGCAGAAAAATTGTGCATGTTCCCGCAACGCACCTGGACCTTTTCCTGCAACGCCCGTGTGAAACCAGCCTAAGGCTTTTTGGCCACAATTCTCCCATGTAGACCTCTTCTGGTCAGACTTCTCCAAACAGTAGACAGGTGCCCCACTGGTTTCTTCTAGTCCAGAGCAGATGGCACTGCTGAACATCTTCCAATTTCGAAGGGAAACGAGCATGATGTGTCCTTGGCTGACAATTGCATCTATAGTCCTAAAGTGGTCAGAATTAATGGTGTCCTAAATGCTGAGAAATAAAAGGCAGATACTTATCAAACAAGCAATACCATCAGGGGAGTGATTGGCTCCAAATTTATTCTGCAGCAGAACAACTCCAAACAGGCAAACAATGTCATTAAGAACTATCTTCAGCATAAAGGAGTTCTGGAAGTGATGAAATGACCTCCACAGAGCCGTGGTGTCATCATCCAGTCTGGGATTACATGAAGAGATAGAAGGATTTGAGCAAGCCTACATCCACAGAAGATCTGTAGCTAGTTCCTACAGATATAAGCTTAACCGCTTCACGTCCGCCCATAGACTATAAACGTCCTATGGGTGGACGTCTATTTCTGACAGCACGTTTTAAAACGTCCTGTCAGAAATAGCAGCTGCACGCTAATCGTGCAGCTGCTGATCGGGTTGCCCGCTGTCAGTGACAGCAGGGCAACCCTAAGACAAGGCAGGGACAGTTCCCAGGTGTCCCTGCCTTCACGATCGCTGCAGACACAGCGCTCACCGAGCGCTGTGTCTGCAGAGAAGGAAGCGCTGTGCGCTTCCTGTTCCGGCCCGGCGGTCATGTGACCGCCGTGACTGGAGTGTGCAGGGGCTGTGTGAGGTCTCTCAGAGACCTCGATCAGCCCTGCTCTGAGGCTGTACAGCACTGGATTGCTGCTGTACAGCCTCTATAGGGGTACATTTGTCCTGTAACTAGGGCTACTATGTCAGCCCCAGTTACAGGAGAAATCAACAGTGAAAAGAAAAAAGAAAAAGTGAAGCAAATGTCCCCCAGAGGTCTTATATGACCTTATGGGGGACGAAAAGTGTAAAAAAAAATAAAAAAATAAAGGGTTAAAAAAATAAAATAAAGTTTCACATGTAAAAAAAAAAAAAAGTTCCCAAGTAAGGCTACTTTCACACTAGCGTTCTGCTGTCCGCTCGTGAGCTCCGTTTGAAGGGGCTCACGAGCGGAGCAGAACGCTTCCGTCCAGCCCTGATGCAGTCTGAATGGATGCGGATCCGCTCAGACTGCATCAGTCTGGCGGCGTTCAGCCTCCGCTCGGCCAGGCGGACAGCTGAACGCTGCTTGCAGCGTTCGGGTGTCCGCCTGGCCGTGCGGAGGCGAGCGGATCCGTCCACACTTACAATGTAAGTCAATGGGGACGGATCCGCTTGAAGATGACACAATGTGGCTCAATCTTCAAGCGGATCCGTTCCCCATTGACTTTCAATGTAAAGTCTGAACGGATCCGCTCAGGCTACTTTCACACTTAGAAAATTTTCTAAGTTTTAATGCAGACGGATCCGTTCTGAACGGATGCGAACGTCTGCATTATCGGAGCGGATCCGTCTGATGAAACATCAGACGGATCCGCTCCGAACGCTAGTGTGAAAGTAGCCTAAGGAATAAAAAAAAAAAAAATTTAAAATAGAAAAAATAAAATAGACATATTAGGTATTGCCGCGTCCGTAAAAACCAGCTCTATAAAAATATCACATGACCTAACCCCTCGGGTGAACACCGTAAAAAAAAAAAAAAAAAAAAAAAAAAACTGTCAAAACAAGCAATTTGTCACCTTGCATCACAAAAGGTGCAACACCAAGTGATCAAAAACGCGTATGTCCCACAAAATAGTACCAATAAAACCGTCACCTCATCCCGCAAAAAATGAGCCCCTACATAAGAAAATCTCTCAAAAAATAAAAAAAAGCTATAGCTCTCAGAACATGGACACATTAAAACATAATTTTTTTGTTTCAAAAATGCTATTATTGTGTAAAACTTTAATAAATGAGAAAAAGTATACATATTAGCTATCGCCACGTCCGCAACAATCTGCTCTATAAAAATGTCACTTGACTGAACCCCTCAGGTGAACGCTGTAAAAATAAATAAATAAATAGAAACTGTGCTAAAACAACCAATTTTTTGGTCACCTTGCCCCATAAAGTGTTATAATGAATGATCAAAAAATCATATGTACCCAAAAATAGTACTAATAAAACTGGCACCTTATCCCCTAGTTTCCAAAATGGGGTCACTTCATGGGAGTTTCTACTGTAAGGGTGCATCAGGGGGCTTCAAACGGAACATGGCATCTAAAAACCAAGTGGAGTTCCTTTTCTTCTGCGCCCTGCCGTGTGCCCATACAGCAGTTTATGACCACATGTGGGGTGTTTCTGTAAACCGCAGAATCTGGGTAATAAATATTGAGTTTTGTTTGGCTGTTAACCATCGATGTGTTAAAGAAAAAAATTGATTAAAATGGAAAATCTGCCAAAAAAGTGAAATTTAAAAATTTGATCTCCATTTTCCTTTAATTCTTGTGGAACGCCTAAAGGGTTAACAAAGTTTGTAAAATCGGTTTTGAATACCTTGAGGGGTGTAGTTTCTACAATGGGGTCATTTATGGGGGTATCCACTATCTAGGCCCCACAAAGTGACTTCATACCTGAACTGGTCCTTAAAAAGTGGGTTTTGGCAATTTTCTTAAAAATTTGAAGAATTGCTTCTAAACTTCTAAGCCTTCTAACGTCCTAAAAAAATAAAATGACATTTCCAAAATGATGCCAACATAAAGTAGACATATGGGGAATGTTAAATAATAAATATTTTATGAGGTATCACTTTCTGTTTTAAAAGCAGAGACATTGAAATTTAGAAATTCTGTTTTAAAAGCAGAGACATTGAAATTTAGAAAATTGCTAATTTTTCAAATTTTTGGGTAAATTTGGGATTTTTTCATAAATAAAGGTGAAATATTTTGACTCAAATTTATGACTATCATGAAGTACAAATTGTCACGAGAAAACAATCTCTGAATGACTTGGATAAATAAAGGCGTTCCAAAGTTATTACCACATAAAGTGAGATATGTCAGTTTTGAAAAATTTGGCCTGGTCAGGAAGGGGGCAAATGGCCCAGATGGCAGGTGGTTAATAAAAGCCCCCCCAACATGTTCTGAACACCAGCTTGACATGAATAGAGAAAGGCAGACAAATTGCTACCAGACACTGACAGTGCCCATCCTCTAGCACAAATCAAAATGATACCCATCACTGCAGATATTAGGCATGGCACGCTCGTCTCATTACCAGGATCCTGAAAATCCTGACATATCTGTGGCAGATAAACTTCCTGACAAGACTTCACTATACAAAGCTCGGCAACAAATGGCGACTAAAAGCAAAGGATCTTTATAATCGTCGGGAAGGAAGCGTTCCACCCCGACAATCGCCTGCTCGCCCGTGAAGGAGACCGCTGAACAGTATGGAGAGGAGTGATCACTAATGCCATTGCTCATCCACATACAGAATCATTGTTTGCCGGCAGCAGAACGTGTTTAGACAGTAACGATCTGCTACCAGCAGATGATCGCTAACGAGTTTTCCTATGAACGCTTGTTAGTGGTGATCTGTCCAGAGTAAGGCTCCATTCACACATCCGCAATTCCATTCCGCATTTTTCGGAACGGAATTGCGGACCCATACATTTCTATGGGGCCGCACGACAAGCAGCCCCTATCCGGGATTGCGGACCCGCACTTCCGGGTCCGCAATTCTGATCCTGAAAAAAATAGAACATGTCCTATTCTTGTCCGCAATAGCGGACAATAGGCATATTCTCTTAGTGGCGGCAATGTGCGGTCCGCAAAATGCGGAACGCACATTGCCGCTGTCCGTGTTTTGCGGATCCGTGGATCCGCAAAACACACACGGATGTGTGAATGGACCCTTAAAGGAGCCTTCAGTGTTATATCAGATATCCGCCATAAAATCCAGCTGGCTTGGTCTAACGGGTATGTAACTGCCTTCTGAGAAAGACTGGGGCTAGGGCTGAAACGATTCATCGATTTAATCGAGGCAAAAAAATCCTCAATGCAGTTTCTCTGCATCGAGGATTCGTTTAAATCACATGACCACGGAGCGTGAGTGAAATTAAGCTTCTCACTCGCCGCTCCGTGGTCTCCCGTCGGCACCGCGCTGCAGGACCTTGCGTTCACACATCGTCAGCGCGCTGGCTGACGCTGTGTGTGACGTCAGGTCCCCAGTGCATGGGGGGGGGGGGCTGGTAAATTGGTGGCACCTGTGATTTGGCATGGGCTAGGGAAAACGGGGGCATCTGATTTGGCATGGGGAAATGTGGGCAGCTGTGGTTTGCCATGTATAAAGTTATTGCCGTTAGAGGGGTTAATGGGAGCACCTATGATTTGCCATGTATAAAAGTATTGGGGGAGGGGAAGAGGGGTTAATGGGGGCACCTGTGATTAGGCACTCGGAAGGTTGATCTGGGGGAGTGGGGGACATGGTGGATGGCATGGAGGCACTGGGAAAGGGGGACATCATGGCAATCTGGATGGAGGTGCTGATGGCAGTGCCATCATGGGGGCACTGGGGGACATGGTGGATGGCATAGGAGGCACTGGGGAAGGGGGACATCATGGCAATCTGGATGGAGGGGCTGATGGCAGTGCCATCATGGGGGCACTAGGGGACATGGCATGGAGGGGCTGCTGATCTGATGGCACTGGGGGACATGGTGGATGGCATGGAGGCACTGGGGAAGGGGGATATCATGGCAATCTGGATGGAGAGGGCTGATGGCAGTGCCATCACGGGGGCACTGGGGAACATGGCATGGAGGGGCTGCTAAACTGATGGCACTGGGAAAGGGGGACATTTTTATAAAGCAATACATTATTTTAAGAATGTTTTTCTTACCGTATTAGATTACTCGATTAATCGATAGAATACTCGATTACTTAAATAATCGTTTACTGCAGCCCTAACTGGGGCCCACATCCGATCCGCATTTTTTTTGTAGAGACCCATTCATTTCTAGGTGTCCGCAAAAAATACAGACGGCTCATAGATCTTTCAAGAATAACAATTTGTCGAGTAAAATGGCAGAAGTGCGTTACTTTGCCAGCTCCCCACTGCTATTTCCAGCCGGTAGCATTTAGCTGTAATAGAAACCCAGAGGACAAGCCTCTAAAGCAAGTTTTGGGGAGGCCAAATACCTCTTCCACAGTCCTCGTGAGAAGGACCTAGCAGTGACATTTCTGGAGGAGAACGAAGGTATGCGAAGGCTGGTCTTCACAGTGAAATCCATCAGACGAGCTGTCTGACAGCGGGATCAGAACTCGAACTCCAAACCGCTCACCATGCCCGTGTGCGGACAATGACAAAAGCTAGTGTGCTGGGTGATCACGGCACCTTTAGGCCACCTGCACGTGAGTGGTTGTGAGGGAACGCACATAAGATCCGCACAAATTTCTGTGCCGAATTAGGGTCCATTCTCACGTCCGTATGCGTTTTGCGGATCCGCAAAACACGGACACCGCCAATGTGTGTTCCGCATTTTGCGGACCGCACATCACATAGAAAATGCCTTTTCTTGTAAGAATAGGACATGTTCTATTTTTTTGTGGAAAGGAAGTGCGGATCCGGACAGCACATCCCGGCCCTATTGAAAATGAATGGGTTCGCACCTGTTCTGCACAATTGCAGAACGGATGCGGACCCATTTTGCAGACATGTGAATGGACCCTTGTGTACGTTTCTGCCGTATATCTGCACCAAAATCTGACATTTCTAATTGTGGATTTTGGAGCAGATTAGATGCGGTTTTTGCTGCAGATCTCACCCTTCATTGAAAAAGGGTCAAATCTGCAGCTAAAACCGCAAACATAATTGACATGCCGCAGATTTGGAAATCCGGTACTATCCTACACTGCGGTTTTTCAACATGGGAAACCGCGCAAAAAAACCTCAAGTATTCATCACTGTGGGCAGGAGGCCTAAGGGGCCATTTTATTGGCCCAATCATTTATATTCTCAGAATCATTACAATTCTAGGGATTATTGTCACATTTTCTGTGGATTGGACAAATCTGCCTGGCTGATAATACATTCCAGACCTCTAAGGGTTACATAGCATCATAAATCAATATAGTGCCATGCAACCCATGCCGTTCCGGACGAGTGCTGCTCTGCGAGTGCGCAGTGTGAAAGGGGCCTTTGTGAGCAACAGCGACCTCCTAAATTGTCGCTCACTGCTCATAAATGGAGATGTCTCCCTAGAACATTCAGGACACCTGCTCACGGGTACGGGTTTTCAAACAGAATTTCCACACGAGGATAGGGCATAAGTATATCAATCTCAGAAAACCCCTTAGCTACCAGCGCCATACATGTACGACACTGGAGCGATAGGCAAACATGGCGCCTACTCGCACGTGCAGCGGGCGTCATGGCCGGCAGGTCTCTGGTGTTTTTAAACAGCAGAGACCTGTGGCTAATTAAAGCCTTTAGATGCCGTGATCAAGTGAGATTACGGCATCTAAATGGTCAAAAACCTGGACGTTCACAATTCCGGGGCTGTTGCCGGCATCCTCTGTGGCCAGTGAGGATGCCGGTAACTGATTCGAAAGCACTCAGCCTCGCAGAAGAGGCTGAGTATTCAAACTGCAATTCTTATTTTGGCCATCGGGTGGCAGGCCAACATAAAAAATGAGCAATAGGCAATAATAAATTCATTTTAAAAATACATGATTGTTCAAAATAAAAAAATAGATTTGTAGTCTCAAATACGAACTTCAAAATCATTACAAAAAAGGGAAAAAAAACTTTATATAAAAAATTAAGAAAATTCCAAAAGGGGTGGAATCGGAAAAAAAATGCAATTTCCCCACCATTTTACAGGTTTTGTTCCCAGTCTTCTGTTTGCAGCAAAACTGACCCATGCCCTTCATTCTCTGGGTCAGTACGATTACAACAATACCACATATGTATAGATTTTTTATGTCTAAATACTGTCAAAAATGCAAACACTTTTTTTTACATCACCATATTCTGACCCTCATGAGTCCTTTATAATTTTATCTACTGAGCTGTGTGGGGGCTAATTTTTGGCGGGACAATCTGTAGTTTTTATTGAAAACATTTTGGAGTGTGTGACTTTTTCATTACATTTTTTCACGTAAGAGAAGCAATGAAAAAATTGGCTAATTTCCCATTTGTCCCTTTTTTCCATTACGCCATTTGCCGTATTTGAAAAATATTTTTATATTTTAATAGTAGGGGCATTTTTGGTCGCGGTGATACCCATAATGTTTATATTTTGTTATTTATGTAGTTTTTTTTTATACGGATGGGAGTGAATTAAACATTTTTATAAACGTTTTTTTTTTACCTTCTTGTTATGATTTTGAAGCTCTTAATTGAGCCTACAAAATCCAATTGTTTGTTTTTACGTCTGAACATCCATGTTTTTTTTTTTTAATTTCCATTTAAAATGTCAGAATTGCCCATTTCTTATGTTGGCCTGTCATCTGGCCAAAATAAGAATTGCAGCCTAAATGCACTAGGTCTCTTCAGCGAAACCCAGCATATTTAAATCAATTACCATAATCCTCATTGGCCGCAGAGGATGCCAGTAAGAAGCTCAGAAGCACAAGCTTCCGGGTTTTTCACCCTTTAGATGGGGTGATCTCACTTGATCACGTTATCTAAACGCTTTAATTGCCGCGATCAGCATTATTGCTGGTCACGGTAATTAGCTGCAGGTGTCTGAGCAGAGACCTGCCGGCCATGACTACCGCTGCACGTGTGAGCAGGCGCCATGTTTGCCCATCGCTGGTAGTTAAGGTGTTCAGGATCATTTCAGGAATAAAATATTAACGACCTATTCTCAGGATAGAACATCCCTATCCGATTGTTGAGGCCTGACTCCCGGCATCCCTGTTGATCAGGTTTTGGAACTTCCGCTCAGCCCCTTTGTCTTAAATGGGGTTGAGCTGCAAATAGGCCATGTGACCAATGTACGGTGACGTCACATGGTCCAGGAAGTGTCCAGCCTCTTCTAACAGCTGATTGGCAGGGGTCTCAGGTGTCAAACCCCTGAAGATAGGTCAACATTAATTCCTGGATAACTCCTTTAACTGATCCCACCATTGTAGCCATTGCAAGCAGCTTACCAGCAAGGGTTTCGGAAGTCAGGACCATAAATCAATCCCTTTAAGGGCATCACATTAGTGACACCAATGATTATAATTAGGGATGAGTGAATCGACTTCGGATGAAACATTTGAAGTCGATTCGCATAAAACTTTGTTTCAGTACTGTATGGAGAGAGCACCCCGTAGAGTATTAGAATGTATTGGCTCAGGTGAGCCGAAGTTATTACTTCGCGAAGTCTCGAGAGACTTTGGGTAATAACTTCATAAATTTATTTGTACTGTAAAAAACATTTCCCGAACTCTGGTTCGGTTCCAAGTGGCACCTTGGAACAGAACCCGAGTTCGGGAAATGTTTTTTTACATTATAAATCAATTTCTGAAGTTATTATGCAAAGTCTCATTAGAGCCAATACATTCTAAAACTGTATGGAACGCTCCGTAGAGTACTGAAACTAAGTTTTATCCGAAATCGATTCGCTCATCTCCAATTATAATACTGGGGTTGTGGGGACGCACTGCGCCATCAATGAAGATAGCTAATCTTTTAATACAAATGTTGGCGGCGGCAGTATCACATACCGGGCCTCTGCGACAAGGCCGGGTGCTGGGTATGCGATACTGCTGCCGGCACCCGCCACCTATATTTGAATTAATGGATTAGTTATCTTTATTGGTGGCCCAGTGGCCACAGCCCCTCCCCTCTATCTTCTCATTGGTGGCTCAGTGGGGAAGCAGGGAGAGAAAATGAGAGCAGCAAGTGCCATGTTCCAGCTTAGTATTGGTAAATACCTTATCGATCTGGGTACATAAGTATCAATTGGGTATCGATAATTCAATACCTGGTACAATTACCCTAATAGTAAGAGCTATATAAATGGGAAACTTTAAAAAAAAAAAGGAAATATCTGATCGCTAGGGGGCCACCGATCACCGGAGCGATGTACTTGTCTGTATTATATGTGCTTATATAGCGCTGTCATATTCCGCAGCACTTCATAAACATGATCATCACTCCATCAATCATTTAGCAAGCGCTACATAAAGTAATTAAAAAAAACCCGATCAATGTCTGATCACCGGAGCGCTGTACTGGCTGCATCCAGTCATATAGTAAGCGCTATATAAATGACTAAAAAACCTGATAAATGTCTGATCGTGGGGGGGCACCGATCACCGGAGCGCTGTACTGGCTGCGTCCAGTCATATAGTAAGCGCTATATAAATGACTAAAAAACCTGATAAATGTCTGATCGTGGGGGGGCACCGATCACCGGAGCGCTGTACTGGCTGCGTCCAGTCATATAGTAAGCGCTATATAAATGACTAAAAAACCTGATAAATGTCTGATCGTGGGGGGGCACCGATCACCGGAGCGCTGTACTGGCTGCGTCCAGTCATATAGTAAGCGCTATATAAATGACTAAAAAACCTGATAAATGTCTGATCGTGGGGGGGCACCGATCACCGGAGCGCTGTACTGGCTGCGTCCAGTCATATAGTAAGCGCTATATAAATGACTAAAAAACCTGATAAATGTCTGATCGTGGGGGGGCACCGATCACCGGAGCGCTGTACTGGCTGCGTCCAGTCATAGTCAGCGCTATATCAATGACTGATCGTGGGGGGGCCACCAATCACCGGAGCGCTGTACTAGCTGCGTCCAGACATAGTAAGCGCTATATAAATGACTGATCGTGGGGGGCCACCGATCACCGGAGCGCTGTACTCGCCTGCGTCCAGACATATAGTAAGCGCTATATAAATGACTAAAAACCTACCAACTCTGAATAAAGTGCCCCCATGGTCTAGAGAAGGGATAACGTGCAGGGCCCCTCCAGTCAGCTGTGACTACGGGAGCACAGCTCTGCAGACATGGCCGAGCAGTCCGCATGTCACTCGGCCCGGCCATTCACGTCACGTCAGAGAAAGGAAAGAGAAAGGAACTGGCAGCGTGACAGCCCTGATGTAACACGTCTCCCTGCCCGGCTGCCATCCCCTATAAGGCCGGGGGACCCCGCCGCCCAGGAGGCGGAGAGCGGCCGCGGGGCTCCGTGTGGGCTCCTCACCCTCCCGCCACGCGGCCCAGTCCTCGCGCCCGCGTGACACGCGCACCAGCAGCGCCCCCTTCCCCCATCACGACCCCTCCGCCTCACAGCCCGGTCACAGCTGCGCCCGCCAGCGAAACACATGAGAAATGTCGCAGGCGCGGCCGCCTCGGCCTCGTAAGGAAGGAGGCGCCGGCACAGCGCAGCCCCACCAGCCGCCTGCTACTCCGCACAGACACACGCGGCTCCGGGCTCCTCCTCCCGGAGAGCGGCCGCATGTCTCCCGCCTCACCGAGCCATCCGCACACCTCATCCGCCGCTGCGCTGTGTCCGTTCATTACCCTGGCCACGGGTCCACTCACCGGTTCCACGGTCGCCATTTTAGAGATGTGACTGCACAGCAGCCGCTGGCAGGGAAAAAGAGGAGACGAGAGAAAAAAAATATTCAAACCCGGTTGGTTTGGGGCGGGTCACGTGACGTCCGGCGGCTTCTGGGCATGCGCCGTCCCGCCCGCTTGCTGCCTCTGAGGCTGCCGGGAGTTGTAGTCTAGCCGTCTGTATAAGTGGCCGCGTCCTGTGGGAGAGTGGAAGTCGTGTGAGCCGGTTGACGTAAGAGAGGAGGGACGGTGGCGGCTGCTGAAGGGCACAGGGGTGGTGCCACATTGTGTGAGATGTGCTGAGCTAGACGGCGTCCGGGGTTGTCACAGTGTGGTGCTATGGTGTGAATAGGGACACGTTTCATGGTCTTATAGACTAGAGCTGGAGAAATCACACATAGACACCTGAGCTTGTAGTAGAGACAGAAAACATATTTTAAGGGGTATTTTTACCAGAAGAATCATATTTAAAGGGGTTGTCTCACTTCAGCATATGTCATGTATCATGTAGAGAAAGGTAATACAAGGCACTTACTAATGTATTGTGATTGTCCATATTGCCTCCTTTGCTGGCTGGAATCATTTTTCCACCATATTATACACTGCTTGTTTCCATGGTTACAGACCACCCTGTAATCCAACAGCGGTGGTCGTGCTTACACACTAAAGGAAAAAGTGCTGGGCTCTCTAGTAGCCTCGTATCTGTGCAGCAGCGGTGGCCATAACCCCTGGATATGAGCAGTGTATAATGTGATGGAAAAATAAATCAAGCCAGGAAAGGAGGCAATATAGACAATCACAATACATTAGTAAGTGTCCTGTATTAAAGGGAACCTGTCACCTGCAAAACGCATATTAAACCGACCACAGTACCTTACGGTATCCCCCAGTGTGTTGCTAATCATGTTTTTCTTTCCTCTTTGTGTTTCTTCATACTCGTTAAAAACGCTGTTTTAATGTCGGTTGGCGCTGTCTCCGAGTCCGGCTTGAAGTCAAGGGGGCAGCGGCCTCCTTGCTTCAAGTAAAGCTAAGCCCACCTCTTACTCCTCCTCTACAACTAGATGGACATGCTGCAGTGATCACGCTCTTCTAGTGCATGCGCGGTACGCTGCCTGTTACAGCGTGACGGCCGGGCGCGCGCGCGCGCGATCCAACTGTCCGGCGCATCCGCAGTCAGCAAAATTCAGGCGGGTGAGTGAGGATCGCGCTGTAACAGGCAGCGTACCGCGCATGCGCTAGAAGAGTGCGATCCTGGCTTCACGGCAGCATGTCCATCTAATTGTAGAGGAGGGGTAAGAGGTGGGCTTAGCTTTACTTGAAGCAAGGAGGCCGCTGCCCCCTTGACTTCAAGCCGGACTCGGAGACAGCGCCAACCGACATTAAAACAGCGTTTTTAACGAGTATGAAGAAACACAAAGAGGAAAGAAAAACATGATTAGCAACACACTGGGGGATACTGTAAGGTACTGTGGTCGGTTTAATATGCGTTTTGCAGGTGACAGGTTCCCTTTAACTCTATCTACATGATAAATGCATTTTGCTGAAGGGACACAACCGTTTAAGAACTTGCCAATGAGGCTACTACTCAAAAGCGTACTTGTCACGAGATAAAGAAATGGTTGCGCCTAGAATGTATGGGCTCGTGGGAGCATGTGGCCCTGTGTCCACCAGACCGGCAACCGTAGCCCGAGAGATCACACAAAGTCCTGTAGTCTCCCAAAACTGCGCTTTTCACCACCATAGGCCTCATGCACACGACCATATCTTTCGTTTGTGTCTGATCTGAATTTTCTGCTGAGCGGGAGCCCTAAAGCTTAGCAGATAAGTATCAGATAATAGGGGGGACCCCCTGGGAACAGAGGCTCTGGATTGCCCCATGATGGTGTAACCACCGCCCCATTCACTTCTGGGGGACTACTGGAGATAGGCTGTGGATGGGGATAAGTACTGAACTGGGATGACCCCTATAATGGAGTAAGTGACCGCTATATACCGCTGGTGAGCACAAAGGGGTATGGCTACATGGTGACATCTCATATTAGTTTCAGCGGTGTCGCAGTGCGACATGGTGTGATGCGACAGTCTCAGAACAAATCAGACTTGGCTGCGACACCATTGAAATACATGACATTTCGCCGTACTCTTATCCTTTACCCAAATATCATCTGGTGGGTGGCAGTTGGCGCACCCCCATACACATAGGATAGTCATCACTTGGCTGCCGCCTCTTACCTGCACCTTTAGGCTACATGGCGACACTGGTCGCGGACAGGATCGCTGGGTAGTGGTGATCCCATAGAAATTAATGGGACTGCTGCGTCAGTCACGAGAAATCCAACACGACTCGATTTCTTGCGACTGCCGCGGCAATCTCATTCATTTCCACGGGATCACCGCTACCCAGCGATCCTGGCCCTGACAGCGTGGCCGTGTAGCCCCAGCCTTCATCTTAGCTGCAGCTTTGCTGACTCAGGGAACGAGCATTCCAACAATTTCTGCTATGAAATATCTAAGGAGTAACAGGTAAGTGATATGTGCTTAATTACAAACTAGGTAGGTGATCCTGGTTTCATACTGACGCTGCTATCCTCCTGGACCCGTCTGACAGGAACTACTAGACATTACTCAAGTTATATGCAACTTCTGTGTGTTGTCGCTTAGGGTACCTTCACCCGTGGGTGCTACGTCGCAGATCGATGTACAGCACAAGCAAAGTGGGCGAGCCTGAAAGAAATCTCACACACTGCAAAGAAAATATGCAGCGTGTCAGTTTAGGGCAAGACCACGTACCGCGCGGCTGTATGGGCAGCAGCAGTCTGTAATTAAAGTGATGAGACCGCACCGTTTAGTCAGTATTGTTAATGGTCGCGTGGCACAGTGCTGTCTTATTAGTTTAATCAGAGGCCAGTACTCCTGTATGCTGCAGTCAGTGTCCTTAGTGTTGTACAGCATGAGACTGCTGAGGCCAGTGAGTGGCAGCGGTGCAATGGACGCGGTTCGGGACGGTGAGTATAATTTTATTACTCAGATCGCATCCCTGCCATCAAAAAAATAACTTAGTCCCTTTAATATCTTACAGGTCTTCCCGCATGGGCACAAAAAAGACCTGAAGGTGCCCTGTGTTATCTGACACCAAGACGTTACCAGCAAATCCTATTAGGGTACATTCACACATAGGTTTTTGCTGGTATTTTTATTTTTTTTATATATTTTTTTGCATCTTTGCATTCTTTTGCTGTGTTTTTGGCAGAAAAAAGCGCCAGCTCCAGAATTAGCTGAAGTATGAAGTAGGGATCGACCGATATTGATTTTTTTTTTTTTTTAGAGCCAATACCGATAATCTGTGAACTTTCAGGCCGATAGCCGATAATTTATACCGATAATTTATATCTCATAATATATATTATATAAGTTGATAGTCACTGAGGTGGTGGAAATTGGCATTTGGCACTAGTATATTATAAATGTAAGTTTATAAATTAATAAAGCCCTTAGTTGGTAGTCAATTTGTAATTTACATTTATAATATACTAGATCCAAATGCCAATTTCCACACCATCCCCCCCTCCTCACCGACTTTATTAACCCCCATCAGACCTCAGATCAGACCTTTATTATTAACCCCCATCAGACCTCAGATCAGACCTTTATTATTAACCCCCATCAGACCTCAGATCAGACCTTTATTATTAACCCCCATCAGACCTCAGATCAGACCTTTATTATTAACCCCCATCAGACCTCAGATCAGACCTTTATTATTAACCCCCATCAGACCTCAGATCAGACCTTTATTATTAACCCCCATCAGACCTCAGATCAGACCTTTATTATTAACCCCCATCAGACCTCAGATCAGACCTTTATTATTAACCCCCATCAGACCGTAGATCAGACCTTTATTATTAACCCCCATCAGACCTCAGATCAGACCTTTATTATTAACCCCCATCAGACCGCAGATCAGACCTTTATTATTAACCCCCATCAGACCTCAGATCAGACCTTTATTATTAACTCCTATCAGACCTTTATTAACCCTTATCAGATCTCAGATGAATAAAATAAAACATTCCTCACCTCTCCTGTGCCACGGCTCCTCTTCATCTCCAGGTCCGGCGTCTCGCTCCCCTGTGTTCTCCGACAGCGTGCAGCGTCAGGTCATAGTGTGCGCACTACATCTTGATGCTGTACGGGGTCAGGACAGTGCAGCGCAGGCCCCATCAACCAAAACCAGAAAGGGTGAGTATCGGAAGCGCTTGCTGTGCTTCTTCCCCGCTCCCTACACCGGATGCATACTAGTGCACGCTTCCATAATGGAAGCGCTTACTAGTATTCGCTTTATACGCATTATCGGTATATCGGCAAGGTTAGATGCCAATACCGATAATGTACGAAATCCTGAATATCTGCCGACAATATCGGTACTTCCGATAATCGGTCGATCCCTAGTATGAAGTGCAGGGCACACAAGCTTTTCTTTTTTGCTCTTGGCGGTTTTGTTCATGAGGTGTGTTTTTTTTTTTTTCCTCTTTCTGGCACGCTGTAGCTTTTAGGCCCCTTTCACATGAGAGAGTTTTCCCCGCAGGTGCAATGCGTGACATGAACGCATAGCACCCGCACTGAATCCGGACCCATTCATTTCAATGGGTCTGTGTACATGAGCGTCTTTTTTTTCACGCATCAGTTCCGCGTTGCGTCAAAAACGCAGCATGTTCTATATTCAGCGTTTTTCACTGATGGTTGCTAGGAGATGTTTGTAAACCTTCAGTTTTTTTTATCACGTGCGTGAAAAACACATCAAAACACATGGAAGCCAAAAATGTAAAAATGCAAGCAGCTATTCTGGCATTTTTCTTAGGGGTAAAAATAAAAGTGCCAAATCCATGTGTGTAGGGACCCTAAATTAAAGTGATACCATAGGCTTTTTATTGTTTATTTTCTTTCTAAACGCAAAATTAAGCAACTTCATTAAAAAATGTCCTACCATTTGCTGATCTAGAACCTGTGTAAAGCTGGCCATACACATACACGTTCTGCTCGACCAAATGTCTCTGTGTATTCTATGGGGAGAGCAGAGAAAGCTGCTGCCAGACACTTCTGATGGCAGATCGGGTGAAAATATTTATTGGCATCATCTGTTGGGGGAGAGTCAGGAGTGTTGGGGCAAAAACCCTTTCTCTATAATTGTCGGGGTCCTAATTGAGGTGTTTTTATGAGTGCTCAGAGAGCTGACACAGACACACTGCTGAATCAAATTCTCTCTTGTTTATTCCATACTAGCATAAATCTTATATATAACACTATAGATAATCACAGACAAATCTGGCACATCACCAAGGGGGTGGAAATCGAAACTAATGGTTTGATTCGTTATTCATAAAAGGCAATACTTCCGCACCATACTAACAGAATTCTAATAATTAAAAAGTTTCTGCAGCATCTTATCTCAAAGTTGACATTCTTCAGCAGTACATCCCGAAACTCAGAAGGAACATAACTCTCTTGTATGTCAAACTGATAAGGGAGCGAGGGGATGTCTACCTTGGCCTTGCAGCTAGGAGATTCTGATCTGTATACACAGAAACTCCCTACATCCTTCTAGCTGGCTCATAGATTTTTCCACATATGCACAAGGTGGAAGACATGTCTATACAAAATGGATTCTCATCCCTCAGGAGCTCCCCACACATTAAAGTATCCACTGAACCCAGCTGACAAAGGTATAATGTGTATGGCAGCTTAACTCCTTCACATGTAATCCTGGTTTGTATATTGGGGGACTCAAGTGGAATCAATCGGTAAGCCAAACAGGAATTGCCAGAAATTGGGCGGCATTCACCTCTGTAGATATAGAATAATTTTGGTCACCTTTCCTGACATTTCTGTTTTAGTATCTTCTTGCATTCCCCATGTAATACTAATTGTGGAGCATCTATTCTTAGTACTCTGTGTTGTGATATTCTTCTATTCCTACAATAAATACACTGCTCAAAAAAATAAAGGGAACACATAAATAACACATCCTAGATCTGAGTTAATTAAATATTCTTCTGAAATACTTTGTTCTTTACATAGTTGAATGTGCTGACAACAAAATCACACAAAAATTAAAGAATGGAAATCAAATTTTTTAACCCATGGAGGTCTGGATTTGGAGTCACACTCAAAATTAAAGTGGACAAACACACTACAGGCTGATCCAACTTTGATGTAATGTCCTTAAAACAAGTCAAAATGAGGCTCAGTAGTGTGTGTGGCCTCCACGTGCCTGTATGACCTCCCTACAACGCCTGTGCATGCTCCTGATGAGGTGGCGGACGGTCTCCTGAGGGATCTCCTCCCAGACCTGGACTAAAGCATCTGCCAACTCCTGGACAGTCTGTGGTGCAACGTGACGTTGGTGGATAGAGCGAGACATGATGTTCCAGATGTGCTCAATTGGATTCAGGTCTGGGGAATGGGCAGGCCAGTCCATAGCATCAATGCCTTCATCTTGCAGGAACTGCTGACACACTCCAGCCACATGAGGTCTAGCATTGTCTTGCATTAGGAGGAACCCAGGGCCAACCGCACCAGCATATGGTCTCACAAGGGGTCTGAGGATCTCATCTCGGTACCTAATGGCAGTCAGGCTACCTCTGGCGAGCACATGGAGGGCTGTGCGGCCCTCCAATGAAATGCCACCCCACACCATTACTGACCCAATGCCAAAACAGTCATGCTGGCATTGCTGGAGGATGTTGCAGGCAGCAGAACGTTCTCCACGGCGTCTCCAGACTCTGTCACGTCTGTCACATGTGCTCAGTGTGAACCTGCTTTCATCTGTGAAGAGCACAGGGCGCCAGTGGAGAATTTGCCAATCTTGGTGTTCTCTGGCAAATGCCAAACGGCCTGCACGGTGTTGGGCTGTAAGCACAACCCCCACCTGTGGACGTCGGTCCCTCATATCACCCTCATGGAGTCTGTTTCTGACCGTTTGAGCAGACGCAGGCACATTTGTGGCCTGCTGGAGGTCATTTTCCAGGGCTCTGGCAGTGCTCCTCCTGTTCCTCCTTGCACAAAGGCGGAGGTAGCGGTCCTGCTGCTGGGTTGTTGCCCTCCTACGGCCTCCTCCACGTCTCCTGATGTACTGGCCTGTCTCCTGGTAGCGCCTCCATGCTCTGGACACTACGCTAACAGACACAGCAAACCTTCTTGCCACAGCTCGCATTGATGTGCCATCCTGGATAAGCTGCACTACCTGAGCTACTTGTGTGGGTTGTAGACTCCGTCTCATGCTACCACTAGAGTGAAAGCACCGCCAGCATTCAAAAGTGACCAAAACATCAGCCAGGAAGCATAGGAACTGAGAAGTGGTCTGTGATCACCACCTGCAGAACCATTCCTTTATTGGGGGTGTCTTGCTAATTGCCTATAATTTCCACCTGTTGTCTATCCCATTTGCACAACAGCATGTGAAATTGATTGTCACTCAGTGTTGCTTCCTAAGTGGACAGTTTGATTTCACAGAAGTGTGATTGACTTGGAGTTACATTGTGTTGTTTAAGTGTTCCCTTTATTTTTTTGAGCAGTGTATATGGATAAATGTCCATCTGGGTGTTACCATTCACCTTGTCAATGGTCTGTGTCCTAGCCTATCTGCCACTTCCAGCACGGATTGGACAGTGTCAGAATGGGCAGGGACACACTCACAACAACACCCAGCTGACAATTTAGTCATGAACGTCTAGTAGGAATACCAGAGGAACGGCGCAACATAGGGTCATAAGAAAAAATGATCTAGGATTGTCTTTTTACACAGATAGGCCTCAGAACACAGCAAAGGATTTAAAAAAACATAATGAAAACCCCTATTAATCCCCCTCCTTCAGTTACTGAGATGATCGCACTCAAGGAAAGCAATGCAGGCATAAAAGGAAATAAATTTTAAAAAAATGGTTAGAAAGCAATTTCTCATTTCTTCCATCATTTCCATATAATTAAAGGGGTTGTCGGGGTGTTTTCTATTGATGACCTTGTCCTCAGAATAGGCCATCAGGATTTGTGAACGTCTCAGGGCTTTTTGAATCACTCAAATCAATCTCAAACACCTGTAATAATTAGTTTGCCAGGTAAGCCCAATAAAGGAAAACTACTTAAGGAGGACAGTCCACATCATTAAGCAGGCCACAGGCAATGTGGGAAAGAAAAAGGATCTTTCTGCTGCCGAAAAGCGTCAAATAGTGCAATGCCTTGGACAAGGTATGAAAACATTCAATATTTCACAAAAACTTAAGAGTGATCATCATACTGTGGACAGCACGGTGGCTCAGTGGTTAGCACTGGTGCCCTGCAGCTTTGAGTTTTTGAATCCAACCAAGGACAATATCTGCATGGAGTTTGTATGTTCTCCCCATGTTTGCGTGGGTTTCCTCCTTCCTTTCCACAGTCCAAAGACATAATGATAGGGACCTTAGATTGTGAGCCCCACTGGGGACAGGGAGTGATGCTGATGTCTGTTCAGCATTGCGGACTATAGCAGCACTATATAAATGTGTAAAGTAAATAATGTGAAGAGATTTGTAGCTGAATCAGAGCACAGATGGGTTTGTGCAGATAAAGGCGTAATGACGAAGGTTTCTGTCAGACAAATTTATCGGAATAAGACAGCAGCTGCTAAAATGCCAGTGCCAAAGCAGCAAACAGGTATTTGAAGCTGCTGGTGCCTCTGGAGTCCTGTGAACCTCAAGGTGTAGGATCATCCAGAGGCTTGCCGTTTGTGCATAAACCTACTAGTTGGCCAGCCCTAACCAGTGCTCACAGTTGCAGTAGACCCAGACCTACATGAAGACTAATTTACAAACAGTCTTGTTTACTGATAAGTGTTGTGAAACCCTGGATGGTCCAGGTGGTTGGTGGATAGCCACCATGTCCCAACAAGGAGGTGGCGGAGTCATGTTTTGGTCTGGAATCATGGGGAGAGAGCTGATAGGCCCCTTTAGGGTCCCTGAAGTTGTGAAAATGACCTTGACAAAGTATATAGAGTTTCTGACTAATCCCTTTCTTCTATGGTACAAAAAGAAGAACTGTTCACGTACTTGTAGTGCTGCTGCAGCACCTATTGAGAAAATGTACTCCGTGCACCGCTGGCAGCTCAGCGGTGTACAATGAGCAAAGTTTTAAGCGCACCACTTTAGGTAGGAAAAAGTGTATTAAAAATAGAAAATTAATAAAGTATATTAGAGAGAGTTTTATTAGGGACAACATATTAAAAGTTTATGTAAAGGTTTAGTTACTCTATTTTATTTCAGTAATTTAATTTAAAAAAAAGTGAAACTCATATTCTATAGATTTTATTTCTTTTAATGTTGATGATTTTGGCTTACAGTTAATAAAAACCCACAATTTTGTATCTCAGAAGATTAGAATATTTGAAAAAGTTCAATCTTGTAGACTTATGGGGAGGACATTTATGAATAATGGTGTAATTGACAGCAAAAAATACTAACATTACAAATCAAAAGTGATTTATTTCATGTTATATCAAAAGGCGCACACCACTTTTTAAATGTTACTTTTTTAAATATAAACTTGATTATCCGCCTATTTCTATTTGCAACATTTTAACACTAATGCCACTAAAATGCAATTTTTTTAAAAACTAAAATGCGCCATTTCAGCCACCACCTCTGCCAGACCACACTTGAGACATTTGAAACATTTTTGTGACCTTTGAAGCATATTTGCAACATTTACAGTGGTAAATTGTGACTTTTGTCTCAGACTTGTGACATTTTTGTTACTGTTTTGTTTTTGTTAGATGTCAATTTACTGACAAAACCCTGTTGTTTAGCTCATTTGTATTAGATAAAAATAAGTGCACCCTGTTTTAATACTTCTTTTCATAAATGTGACTTTTTGACAAAAAGTTGCATATTTTTGCTATAAATGCGACTTTTTACATAAAACACCACCACATAAGCTGGCTTAATTGTCCTCAATAATTTGAGCCATTTCTGCTGATAAGAGGATGATAAATGAGGCATAATTTGTGCCAATTTCATAGCCCCGCCCACTTTGACATTGAGAACTAATTTCTGCCGTGATGCATTCTTTATGGTGGAAATTGTGGACAAAACAGTTGATAAATATGGCACAAATCTTTTTAGCGCATTTTACACCATAATTCTTGTGAAACATGCTTAGTAAATGTCCCCCAAGGTGTCACACTCTAATCAGATAATCAACACAAAACACCTGCAAAGGTTTCCTAAGCCTTTAAATGGTCCTTCAGTCTGGTTCAGTAGGCTGCACAATCATGACGGAGAACAGCCATTGTACCAGCCCCTGTTATTGAACACCTCAGATCGCGGCATCTTAGAATAATAGTGAGGGCTTTCAGGAGTTAATCCAGTAAAAAAAAACTTATCCATTTGAGCGAGAAGTAGCTGCCACGGCCAATCTCGATTGAAGACAGTGCATGATGACGTCATCACTCTGGCAGGCGTGGTGACGACATATGTCACTGCGCATGAGATTTTGTGCGGGATCTTCAATTAAGATGGCCGCTGAAGCCTCTTCGCACTCAAATGGATGAGGTGAGCATATTTGGGGGGGTTTTAACACCAGTTCAGAGAAATTGATTAGTTACCACAAAGTTTTGTGGCGAGTTGAATTTTTCCTGAAATTTGGATTGAAGTTCACTTCAGATACTTCAAATTGCTCAACCCTAAAAGTCTTTGAGACCCTCCACAAGTTGGTTAAGCCATGAAAGGTCATTGCTAAAGATGCTGGTTGTTCACAGAGTGCTGTATCTCAGCATATTAATGTAAATGGAAATTAATGGAAACTTGAGTGGAAGAAAAAGTGTGGTAGAAAAGGTACACAAGCAACAGGGATAACCGCAGCTTTGAAAGGATTGTCAAGAAAAGGCCATTCAAGAATTTTGGGGAGATTCACAAGGAGTAGACTGTGGCTGGGGTCACTGCTTCAAGAGCCACCACACACAGATGTGTCCAGGACATGGGCTACATCTGTCGCATTCCTTGTGTTAAACCACTCATGACCTAGAGACAATATCATCTCTAGGCTAAGGAGAAAAGGACTGGAATGTTGTTACGTGGTCCAGAGGTCCTGTTTTCAGATACAAGTACATTTTGCATTTCATTTGGAAATCAAGGTCCCAGAGTCTGGAGGAAGAGTACAAATGCACACAATCCAAGTTGCTTGAGGTCCAGTGTAAAGTTTCCACAGTCAGTGATGGTTTGAGCAGCCATATCATCTGCTGGTGTTGGTCTATTGTGTTATATCAAGTTAGCGCAGCAATCTACCAGGAAATTTTAGAGCACTGCATGCTTCCCTCTGCTGACAAGTTTTAGGCCCCTTTCACACAAGCGAGTTTTCCGTGCAGGTGCAACGCCTGAAGTGAATGCATAGCACCCGCACTGAATCCTGACCCATTCCTTACAATGGGTCTGTGCACATGAGCGCTGTATTTTTCATGTGAGAATCACCGCATGTTCTATATTCTGTGTTTTTCACGCAGCCCTGGCCTCATAGAAGTGAATGAGGCTTAAGTGAAAAACGTATTGTAATCTAGATGCAATTCATCTTTCACTGATGGTTGCTAAGAGATGTTTGTAAACCTTCAGATTTTTTTTCACGCGCGTGAAAAACACATCAAAACTAATTGCACGCGAGCAGAAAAAACTGAACGCAATCGCAGACAAAACTGACTGAACTTGCTTGCAAAATGGTGCGAGTTTCACTGCACGCATCCTGACACAATCCGTATCATTCGTATGAAAGAGGCCTAATGGAGAGATGTGCAGGAGGGAACATCAGACTGGTTTCTGTTTCGATTCTGGACTGATAGCTTGTTGGCGCAAAACACAACTGGTTTTGATCTTTTATTGACAACGTGTTTCGGGGCACATAGGGCCCCTTTCTCAAGTCTTGTCTTCTAAGCCAACAGCTTTGAGAGTATGCCGACCTCTGTATGACAACGCCAAATGAATGCTTCTTGCACTGACACTTTTGGCTGTTCTTATATCTTCTCTTGCCTCAAAGTTCAACCATAAATCCTTTCTGAGCAAAAAAAACAAGCATTTAAGTTTCCAACCTGAAAGCCGAGGTCCAGAAGCTTTATGGAGATGCTGATTTCATTTTCCAGTAGGACTTGGTATCTGCCCACACTGCCAACAGTACCAATACCTGGTTTAATAACCACGCTATCATTATGCTTGATTGGCCAGCAAACTCACCTGACCTAAACCCATTGAGAATCTATGGATATTGTCAAGAGGAAGATGAAAGACACCAGACCCAACAATGCAGATGAGCTGAAGGCTCGCTATCAAAGCTACCTGGGCTTTCATAACACCTCCGCAGTGCCACAGGCTGATCGTCTTCATGCCACACTACATTGATTCAGTAATTCATGCAGAAGGAGCCCCGATCAAGTATTGAGTGCATATTCTGGACATACTTAATACAAAAATGTTGGCCTACTGAAAAGTATCTTTTTTTTTTTTTTATTCATCTCATATAATCTAATTGTCACGGTCTCTCCCATGACAGAGGTTAGAAGATCTGAGAGACTGGTGGCACATGAGGGTATTTGACAATCTCTCTGTTTTCTCCTTGCAGTGTTGTTTGGTAATGACCACACCTCTTGTCATGTGCAGCTTGTGGTCATTACTGAGGCTCTATTTAGTTCTGACTCACACTGCTTACCATGCGGTTGATATTTCCTGCTGGAGTTGGTTGAGCTGGTGTGTGGTTCCTTTGGATTTCCTGCTCCTCCATTCTTCTTAAAGCGAAGTGCATTTTGTTGTTCGCTTGTGTTTGTTGTTTTCTAGGCCTCACGGAGACGCTGGTTCCTTCATCGGGGAAGGAACCAGTAGTCTCATTCCCTGCCACCACTCCTAGGGATTTCCAGGGCTAAGGTTCCAGTGTATGAGTATTTTCACCTTCAGGGTCTACTCATATTGGCAGTAGTCAGCGAGAGGTCTAGGGATTCCTAGGAGTTCACCATCCCTCTCCCTTTGCTTTGAGGCCTAGACTCCGGTCTATTTCCTTCTGTGTGTTATCTGGTGTTTTCCCCTCCCCATTACCTGTGACACAAATTTTCCCCTCACCCATGACGGCACCCCATGCGACCAGGGACCTCCCATCCGGGACAGGAAACCTGAGAAGATAAAAGGTTCACACCCCCACCAAGCACCAGTTCAGGTTTCCTGTCCTCCGGATAGGAAGTCCCTGGGAAGCTCACGTTGGTTCTCACCTACAGCCGGGGGGAGGCCCAGGTTCTTATCCGGTGGGTGGCCTCTCCCAGGTGGCGTCATGCTCTCCGGGGCTGCTGCCTACAGTCTGGGCTTCTTCCCCCACATTCCGGTGCTGGCCTGAGGGAGCCGCTGTGGCCGTGTTCAGGCGGCTCCCCTCCTTGCTCCCGGGTTGCCCGTCTTCCTGTCGGCGTCGGAAGGGGCGTCTGCGCATGTGCGTGCCCCGATGCAGGGGGGCGGGGCTTGACCCGGAAGTCGGGTTGAGCGCCGATGTGTGCCCTGGCGCGTCTTTTAAAATATAAATGGGGCAGGGGGGGGAACCCAGCCGGCTGATGTGGCACACAGTGTGGTGCTGAAGAGGCTCTTTGTGGCAGCAAGATGTCAGAGCCGGCAGACGGACGCGCCGAACCCCTGAAACCCTCAAGGCCCGCGAGTCCGGTACCAGTCCTGAGGAGTGGGGGCTAAAAAAGGTGGTGAGATATATCCTTTTTTTATTAATGGGGTGTTATCTGCTTGATTTGTGTAGGTGGCAAAGCCCCCAAAAAAGCGGCCTCAAAGACGAAGCATAAGGAGTGTGCAGGATGTAAGGTCCCCCTAGCTTCCTCCTACTCTAAGCCGTTATGCTCCCCATGTATTGATAAATTGGTGGCGGAGGAGTCACGGAGCCTTTCCAGGAATATGCGATCTTTAATAAGATCTGAAGTGAAAGCCTCCCTAAAATCCTTAACTACGAATCGCCCGCGGTCTCCGGGAAGATCTCCGGATATGAGGGATTCGGATATAGACCATTCTGACGTGGAGGAAAGAGAAGCAGGCCAGTTACTCTCTGATGATACTAATTCGTCAGCAGAAGAGGAAATAGGGGGATCCCTTTTCTCGCCTGAAGATACCCAAAACCTCCTTAAAGCGGTCAGAGCGACGATGCAGTTAGAAGAGGTGAAACAGGCTAAGTCGACAGCAGACGTTGCCTTTCAGGGGTTAGGTCCCAGAAAGCAGAGAGTTTTTTCCATTCATGAGAATGTGCAGGCATTAATTAAAAAGGAATGGAAGAATCCTGATAGGAAGTTTTTTGTTCCAAGCTCTGTCAAAAGGAAATATCCCTTTGATGAGAAGGTAGCAGCCTGTTGGGACAAGGCCCCTATTGTTGATGCTCCGGTGGCGAAGATTGCCAAGAAGTCTGCTCTACCGTTCGATGACCTTGGTAACCTATCTGATCCTCTGGATAAAAAAGCGGGGTGATTGCGGAAGTAGCATCCTTCCTAAGGTTGTCAGGGGTTCCGTTGCTGCCATACTTGGACGACTTCCTGTTTGTTTCCCAGACCAAGGAAGGCTTGATTTAAAACATCGAGGTTTCCTGCGCCCTGTTAAAGAGCCTGGGCTGGAAAATAAATTGGAAAAAGTCTTGCCTAACACCATCCCAGAGTTGTGTATTTTTAGGCATCCTTTTAGACTCCCGAGTAGAAAAGTCCTTTCTCCCGCCCGCCAAGGTATTTTCCATCAGGGAGCATGTTTTGGATCTTTTCAGATCCTACCTCTGCTCGTTAAGGGGGGCAATGGCAGTGCTAGGCCACTTGACAGCAACCTTTCCAGCGGTCCTATATGCACAGGCTCATACAAGGAAGCTACAGTCATGCATCCTGCGCCAATGGGACGGCTGCAAGCAGTCGTTGGACCGACCCTTCCACTTATCCGCAGAGGCGAGAGTGTCTCTTCTTTGGTGGACTGTGACAGAGAATCTCTCAGGAGGAGTACCATGGGCCTTTCGGGATCCGATGGTAATTACAACAGACGCCAGCCCGTGGGGTTGGGGGGCCCACTCGGAGAACAAGGGTTGGCAAGGGAGGTGGGATTTGAATACCAGGAAAGCCACCTTGAACTTCAAAGAACTGAAAGCAGTAGAGATGGCCTTAAAAGCGATAGCTCCAGACGTATCCTTCAGGAACATAGTCCTATACTCAGACAACTTGACTACAGTGGCATACATCAACCATCAAGGCGGAACAAGAGTACCTTCTCTGGCGATACTCTGTCACCAGATCTTTCAGCTAGCAGAGCGGAAACATCTATCCCTGTCGGCAGTCCACATAAAGGGGAAGGAGAACATAGTAGCCGATTTTCTGAGTCGCACCCAGCTAAAGCAGGGCGACTGGTGCCTAAACTCAGAGGTCTTCTCCCAGTTAACGCAGAAATTCGGCCTCCCTACGGTCGACCTATTTGCCTCCAGAAAAAACAGGAAAGTGTAAAGGTTCTTCTCCCTAAGTCGTCTGGACGATCCAACAGCCTTAGACGGACTAGCACAGAACTGGACTCAGGAGGAGGGTTATGCCTTCCCTCCGTTTTCCCTAATTCTGCGGGTCCTGAAAAAAGTCCAGAGGGAGAAAGCAACGATTATCCTAGTGGCCCCAGTGTGGCCGAAAAGGTCCTGGTACTCCTGCCTCCTAGACCTAGCAATAGCCCCCCCTTGGATTCTGCCCCCTCGGGAGGATCTATTATATCAGGGCCCGATCCTGCATCCCAATCCAGGAATTTTGCATCTGGCAGCATGGAGGCTGAGAGGGAGATTTGGTTAGGTCGGGGTTTGTCCCAATCTGTAGTTTCCACCATTTTGGGAAGTAGGAAAGCCACCACGGCCAGAAAATATAATAAAATCTGGGAAGTCTTTTCCTCCTTTTTACGGATCAATCCTGACCCCTTCTCTCCTCCAAATGTCTCTAGGGTCCTAGATTTTTTACAAGCTGGCTTGGATAAGGGGCTTAGGGCTTCCACCCTAAGAGTACATGTGGCAGCCTTGAGTTACTTCTTCGATTCCCAGCTGGCCCTGCATCCTTGGGTTAAAAGGTTTCTGTCGGCAGCCTCCAGGATCCGCCCTTCGATAAGACCCTTGTCCCCTCCTTGGGACCTTAACACGGTCTTGACGGCTCTGTCACAGAAACCTTTGGAGCCCTTGTCAGACATACCCATAGATATGCTCTCTTTCAAGATGTCCTTTTTACTGGCCATTACTTCAGCTAGGAGGATCTCAGAAATTCAGGCCTTCTTGGCTTTTCCTCCTTATACTCAGGTCTTGGACGACAAAGTTATTATTAGGCCTCTCCCGTCCTTCCAGCCAAAGGTGGTTTCGGACTTCCATAGAAGTCAGGATGTGGTCCTTCCATCTTTTTGCCCTAATCCCTCTAATAGTTTAGAAAGGGAGTATCATTGCCTGGACGTCAAAAGATGTCTGCTTGCTTATTTAGAGTCTACCTCTGCCTGGAGGTTGGAAGAAAACCTCCTTATTCAATTTTGGGGTAGAAATAAGGGGCGGAAAGTGTCCACGGCAGTTATTGCTAGATGGGTTAAAAGGGCCATTTCCGAAGCCTATTTAGCGCAGGGTCTCTCGCCCCCTTCAGGGTTTGGAGCCCACTCCAACCGAGCGGTAGCTACGTCCTGGGCCGAGAAGGCGAATGCCTCCCTGGCCCAGATTTGTAGAGCAGCAACTTGGAGCTCTCAACATACCTTTTTAAAACATTACAGGCTCCAACTTCACGCGGATTCCGCCTTTGGTAGGAAGGTGCTTCAGGCAGTTGTCCCCCCCTAGTTTCTCATTAATAGTCTATCTCGCATGGGGTGCCGTCATGGGTGAGGGGAAAACAACATTGCTTACCGGTAATTGTTTTTCTCGATACCCATGACGGCACCCCCGAAATTTTCCCTTCCCTATAATAAAAGTATATTAAAAAAAAAAACTAAAAACCTTTAGTTGTCCTTTATTAGCTTATATGCGGAGTAGCCCGCTACTTCCTTATTGGTTTCTGAGAGTTTTCTCTCTTAAGTATTGAAGAGATATAATGTACCGTATTGGATCTCTCTCTCTCTTTTTCTTACGTGTATTCACCTCCGGAGTACTGTTTATTACTATCACTGGTGCTTGGTGGGGGTGTGAACCTTTTATCTTCTCAGGTTTCCTGTCCCGGATGGGAGGTCCCTGGTCGCATGGGGTGCCGTCATGGGTATCGAGAAAAACAATTACCAGTAAGCAATGTTGTTTTCTGAGATACGGGGGCAGATTTATCAAACTGGTACAAAGCAGAACTGGCTTAGTTGCCTACAGCAACCAATCAGAGTCCTTTCATTTTTGACAGCTCCTTTGGAAAATGAATGGTGGAATCTGATTGGTTGCTATGGGCAACTAAGCCAGTTCTACTTTACACCAGTTTGATAAATCTTCCCCAGTGACTTTTGGGTTTTCATTAGCTGTAAGCCATAATCATCAACAGTAAGGGCGGATTCACATTAGTGTTATGGAACTCGGCTATAGTTTCCTTTATAACAGATTAATAACAGAATTCTAGTATGGAATACAAAACTGAACCCTTGGGCATTACGTTTTGCTCTGTCCTAATACATGTCTATGGGGACAAATACAGTTCCATTTGGTTCCCTTATACATGGCGGAAAAAAATAGCCCTGTCGAACGCACCTTAAAAGAAATAAACACTTGAAATAGATCACTCTGTCTGTAATGAGTCTATAATATATCGGCTTCACTTTTTAAATTGAATTACTGAAATAAATGAACTTTTCGATGATATTCTAATTTATTGAGATACACCTGTATATATTTGTGGATGTAGCCGATGACCATAAAGTATATACTTGTGTGTGGAGTTAGCCATACATTAGTGACATTGCTGGCTGCATCCAGACACCTGGTAATAATGAATGTATAAAGTGATGCGCATTTTATTTCATGACTAAACAGCGTTAATGACCTCTTGAATGATTTGTAGTAGTCATACGTGAATGAAAGTATGAAGCTGACACTTATGGCTGAGCCTGGACTAGTCACACCGCAAATAAAGATCAATGACTGCTAATGTAGCATCCAATAATCATTTTCAGTTTTCAGCCACTTGTCATACCAATTGTATAGTAGTGCCGCCAGATCAGGATCTGTAATTATGGGCAAGCACAATACGATTCCAGGAAGTTATATTTCAGCATGTGTAATGCATGTTGGACTCCAACACCACACCCTGTATGAATTATCTAAAAATACTTATAATCTTTCAGTTTATTGTGTGTTTTATGGCATGACTGCACACTGCATCCAGGGTTGTCACCTCAATCCAGCCTGGTAGGTGGAATTTGAGGAATGTAGACCGTAGACATTGGAAATGTATGATGCATGGACAGCTCCACATGGATACAAAATTCCATAGTAGTAATAGAGGGAGTGACGTTCACAGCATTTATTGGCACTTGGTTCTGGTTGTAGATAAAAGCAAATAAAGCTCATAGGATTCTGGAATGCACTAACTCAGCGGATCGAGACCTGACCTTGAAAAACTAATTTCTGATATTTCATAATGTGCTAGAAATGCAATGCGTCACATTTCATGATAGTTATCAATGAGAAAACTCAAAATTTACAACAGCCTATATATGCTGATCATGAGAACAAATGACTATAGCCGAAGTTATGTGGGCACCTCACTTGGTAAACTCATAATGGTCTAGGTAAATGGCCTGCAACTACAACTCCTAGCATGCTGTGAAAACTTTGAACCTGCGCACAGTCCAGTTTAACCTTTTTAGACTCCCTTTCAGGTTCCCTGAAAGCAGGCTATACTAGAGGAAGAGAAGCTGAGCTCTGTGATACAAAGATTTATATTTTCACCTCCATTTGATTTGGAGCAGTATTTGGAAGTAAAAGAACAGTATCAACCCTGACAGGACTCTTAGAAGAGACCGTGAGAGTCCCGATTCCCTCACCCCCACACAGTGATTGATACATCATCGGTGTCAGCGGGATTATCAGGAATTACTCTGCTTTTTACTCCTACACCCATTTATATAAACCTATATATCACAGAGCTCATCTTCTCTCCCTCTGTGATAAAGCCTACTAGGTAGATGCTTATGACAAACCTGGCTGCAATGGTAACCCACAACCCCTCCTCCATGATAACATTATACGGCGTAGCCCCGCTGTCTGTCAGTTTCAGTGACTGTAAAATCTGCACAATGTACAGTTGCCGTAAAGGGGTTGTCCAAGTTAAAAATCTGTTTTGAAAAAGGCAGGGAATCTTTTGAGAACAATAAAAAAAAAAAAAAACTTGGGGGTGCAGGTAATGGTGCATGGCTAAGGTAGTGTAATTTCATGAGTCTGGAGCTCAGTGTTGGACTGGCCCAACAGAGGATCCTCTGCTGGGCCCCGGCTCTGATACTATAATGTTCCCCCGACTTTGATGGTATGGGGCTGGAGCTTTCAGCCTTAAAGGGTTTCTGTCATCAGAAAAATGGTTATGTAGCTGGCTGAACAATGTCAGCAGAACATAAATAATGACTTTTATAATATGCAAATCAGCCTCTAGGTGCTAGTGGGGCGTTGCTGCAGCACCTAGAGGCTCCGTCTTCTCACTGTTTGGCACTCCCTTGTAAAGGTGATTGACATCCTCGGTCTCCGTGCCCCGCAAATCCCACGCCGTCCATTTTAGTATTAGGCGCAGTGAGTGAAGGATGCTCGCCTGCTGCCATCCTTCACTGCGGCTGCGCCTAATACTAAAAAGGACTGCGCGGGATTTGCGGGGCACGGAGGAGGCCGAGGATGTCAATCACCTTTACAAGGGAGTGCCAAACAGTGAGAAGACGGAGCCTCTAGATGTTGCAGCAACGCCCCACTAGCACCTAGAGGCTGATTTGCATATTATAAAAGTCATTATTTAGTGTGAACGGCGGCGGGCAGGGAGATATAAGTCATACAGTTATGTTCTGCTGACATTAGCACATCGCACATTTTTCTGATGCCAGAAACCCTTTAAACCTGAACACGCTGACGCTTACTTGCCTCAAAACTGATACCATGGGCTCAACTTTCTCTCTGGATAGTGAGGTGATGAAGACCTGAGCAAAAAAGAAGAGTCTGCTCAAACTCACCCAGTTTTTTCCCTGCCGCAGATTTCTTAAAATGGCACTTCCTGTTACTCTGCTTCGGAACACAAGGATCTCCTAGCGCACAGTGGTTGTACATCCCACAGCGGTAAGTACGACGCATTCTCCCCTCACATTTCCATCCGCAAGCCCAGCATCAGCCTCCTCTGAATCTGCTCCTTCTAGTCTTGTAGAGCAACAGACTAATGCGGGGGAAGTGCTTGTACAGTGGCTCCAAACGAGACACAGACACGTGACCTCCAACTACAGTGAGGACTTTGCTTGATGATTTAAGAGTTACTCTACTTGTCTAGAGAGTGAAATGCCTGAAATTACTTCTGCTCACAATGAAATTGTAGATGTTGCAAACTCAGTCAAAAAGTGCCCTCAAATTGCACACACGGAAGACCGTTCTAGATGGAATAACTTGCATTTCAGAGACATCCCTGAAACGGATAAACCCGATAACCTGAAAGACTTCCTAACAGACTTCTTTGCTTATTACCTCAAAAACTGCAAATATCTCCTCATTGACAGAGCACACAGGCTGCCCATTGCCGTCCACTGTTCCCAGCGATGTTATTACTTGCATCCACTTTTTTTCATGTCAAAGAATATGGACATAGCTCATAATCCAATGTCCCTGCCGGACAGATTTAAAAATATATATTTTTGCTGATCTCTCAGCTGCCACCTTGGCCTGCCATAGGGAATTCAGTGCCAGCACAAAAATACTGCATGACAATGGTATTGCTTATAAATTGGGATTTCCAGTCAAACTAATCATTACTTACAATGGAGCTAAACAAGCCACATCGACCCTTTGAAGAAGCTGAGCGTTCTTGCCAGGAATGGCATCTAATCCCTGTAGAGGACTCAGGAGGAAACCAAAAAGAAGCTCCCCCAACATGTGCCTGATGACTGGACAGCAGTAATCTACTGGAAACCCCACACTCTCTAAGTTTCCTTGGTGACATGGTCTCTAATTTGTTACGGGCCTTGAATGCGGATTTACTTTGTCAACCAACCGCTTCGACTCTGCGCTAGTCCTGAAGGTGTTATCCTAGCTCTCCTGGTTTTCACCCGTTAAGCCCCTACCCTATAGGAATCTGGGCTTTGCTGCAGGATAGCCACCAAACTGTACCTCTTGGAATAGCCCCGATGTGGTTGTCTTCTGACCCACAGGGATCAGGCAAAATAATAGTCAACAACAGGCCGGGGTCTGACAGGCAGAGTCCGTGCAAATCCGTGTTCCAAAGAGTAGCTGTACAAGATCAGAACAGTGAACGGGCACAGTTCGGGGCGGCAGACATTCAGGATCACAGGCAGAGGTCAGTACACAGGCAAACGGATTATAGCTCTTTTACAAGCTCCAGAAAGCCAAAGAGACCTACCAAGATCTTTAGAGACCAATTACAGAGGCAAGAAAGTGAGGTCAGCAGCATGGCTATATGGGAGAGTTGATTAACTCTTTAGTCAAGCATCTGAGCAAAGGACCAGAAAAGGAAATAACCTCTGCAGTGCTGCAGGGAAAAGTCTCACTAATACACACACAGAAAGAGGCCTTGCAACCAAGCTGAGGCCTGCAGCATGGGATATAGGAGTCTTGCGGCCAGGCAGAAGCTAGGTGAGTGATGCCACACCCCTGCCAGCCCCGGATAGTGGGACAGCAGCAGGCATGGAGTACCACCTTTAATATAATTACTTCTCCTCATTGTCTCTACTTCTTAGTCTCTATGCTGTCGAAATTTTGTTCCCTTAGGTTTGGGTATGTTTGTCTTCCTCTTTCCTTGGCTGTTTGATTCCCGTTCCTGACAAATCAAAAGTTTTCTGTGGTTGGCCCTGGCTCACGGTTAATTCTCAGTTAATTGTCCACTTAACACCATATATATGCAGTCTTATATGCTTCATCTATATTTTTGAACTATATCACTTGTCCACTTTAGCTATTTTACCAACACTCAAGTTTGTATTACTTGTGATGTGTTTTTCTTTGTTCATTTTCCTACTGTACCTTTTCTTTTTGCAGTGTCCATACCGACTGTTATCCATCACGCCCTTTCTTATTGCCTGGCAGTGAGCCTTTATGTAGAGTACAGACCAAAAGTTTGGACACACCTTCTCATTCAAAGAGTTTTCTTTATTTTCATGACTATGAAGGCATCAAAACTATGAATTAACACATGTGGAATTATATACATAACAAACAAGTGTGAAACAACTGAAAATATGACATATTCTAGGTTCTTCAAAGTAGCTACCTTTTGCTTTGATTACTGCTTTGCACACTCTTGGCATTCGCTTGATGAGCTTCAAGAGGTAGTCCCCTGAAATGGTCTTCCCACAGTCTTGAAGGAGTTCCCAGAGATGCTTAGCACTTGTTGGCCCTTTTGCCTTCATTCTGCGGTCCAGCTCACCCCAAACCAGTTCGATTGGGTTCAGGTCCAGTGACTGTGGAGGCCAGGTCATCTGGCGCAGCACCCCATCACTCTCCTTCATGGTCAAATAGCCCTTACTTTCAAAGTTTTCTAAATTTTTCAGCTGACTGACTTTCATTTCTTAAAGTAATGATGGCCACTCGTTTTTCTTTACTTAGCTGCTTTTTTCTTGCCATAATACAAATTCTAACAGTCTATTCAGTAGGACTATCAGCTGTGTATCCACCTGATTTCTCCTCAACGCTACTGATAGTCCCAACCCCATTTATAAGGCAAGAAATCCCACTTATTAAACCTGACAGGGCACACCTGTGAAGTGAAAACCATTTCAGGGGACTACCTCTTGAAGCTCATCAAGAGAATGCCAAGAGTGTGCAAAGCAGTAATCAAAGCAAAAGGTGGCTACTTTGAAGAACCTAGAATATGACATATTTTCAGTTGTTTCACACTTGTTTGTTATGTATATAATTCCACATGTGTTAATTCATAGTTTTGATGCCTTCAGTGTGAATCTACAATTTTCATAGTCATGAAAATAAAGAAAACTCTTTGAATGAGAAGGTGTGTCCAAACTTTTGGTCTGTACTGTATATGTATTGAACAGCTTGGTATACAATCATCCACTGTCTTGTCATTATGGTATTCAAAATTTTATCCATTAAAGGGGTTGTTCCACGAAAAATATTTTACAGTTTTCAAATCCGCACCTGGATCTGAGTACTTTTATAATTACATGTAATTCAAATTTTTGCATAGCCACTGAGTTATACTATAAAATGTATCTGTATAGCGCCACCTACTGTTTATTTTTCTTATTTCATTGTCCTGCTCAATGAGATGTCCGCACATGCTCAGTTTCAGCCTTCAACTGCCTCCTGAGCTGTGGTAGGGAGAGCTGAGACACTCCCCCTTAGTTGCAGTAGAAAAGACACTCCCCTTGAGCTGTCAGCTTGATATAAATCTAGCAGAGGACTGAAAGGAAATATCTCTGGATCCTTGTGGGGTACAGGGCTGGTTCCAGCTTTGTTAGAAAGAGATTCTCATGTACTATATGGTGTCTGAATATTTTATAATTATTTTTTTTTACATTAGTCATGGGATAAGTCTTTTAATGTTAAGGGATTGAATTCTTCATATAAGAGCTCAGTATTATGGAAAGAAGCTAAATTGTCCAATGCTGATATCCTGTGCAGTGTCACGCCTCGGTGTGGGAGGGAAACACCACAATGAGCATAAGAGGGAAGGGGGATTGGGGAATCAGGCCTGAGAACTAGTGAAGAAAGATCGACACCTCCTAGTAAAACCCTAACCAAAATCCTGACTGTCTACCAGTATGAACAGACCCCAGAGGTAGGTGTGTTCATACGCGGGAATACCTAGAGTCCTATCTAGCCCTATAGGACCCTGGTACTAATGGCAGGGACGAGACTACCTGTTCCTCCAAAAGGAAGAATGAACAGGAGTCTCCTACAGGCCTAATACAAACAATAGGGAAATGCAACACACAAAATCCAAACAAATCACAAAAGGGAAAAAAAGAAAAGAAAGACAACTTCAAAGGGGCTATGGAAACACCAGGAACTCCACCAAGATCCACACACCAGCTCTCCACAGCTGAAACTGAAGCTATAAACCGCACAACATTGTGGGAGAAAAAACAATAAATAAGGAAGGTTAAATGACCACATTAGCAACACCTGAGGCAAGGGGTGTGACCATTACCAGAAACAATACAGACGCCTATTGATCCACAGGGAAAACCTCAGATCAAACCACGTGTTGCCAGTCTCCCCAATCTCCTGCCACCTGTCGCAGGAACGGCCGAGACGCACTTACTAGAAAATTAGCTTCCCAAATTGAAGAACAAAAGATATTTGCATATACACTGCTCAAAAAAATAAAGGGAACACTTAAACAACACAATGTAACTCCAAGTCAATCACACTTCTGTGAAATCAAACTGTCCACTTAGGAAGCAACACTGAGTGACAATCAATTTCACATGCTGTTGTTCAAATGGGATAGACAACAGGTGGAAATTATAGGCAATTAGCAAGACACCCCCAATAAAGGAGTGGTTCTGCAGGTGGTAACCACAGACCACTTCTCAGTTCCTATGCTTCCTGGCTGATGTTTTGGTCACTTTTGAATGCTGGCGGTGCTTTTACTCTAGTGGTAGCATGAGACGGAGTCTACAACCCACACAAGTAGCTCAGGTAGTGCAGCTTATCCAGGATGGCACATCAATGCGAGCTGTGGCAAGAAGGTTTGCTGTGTCTGTCAGCGTAGTGTCCAGAGCATGGAGGCGCTACCAGGAGACAGGCCAGTACATCAGGAGACTTGGAGGAGGGCAACAACCCAGCAGCAGGACCGCTACCTACGCCTTTGTGCAAGGAGGAACAGGAGGAGCACTGCCAGAGCCCTGCAAAATGACCTCCAGCAGGCCACAAATGTGCATGTGTCTGCTCAAACGGTCAGAAACAGACTCCATGAGGGTGATATGAGGGCCCGACGTCCACAGGTGGGGGTTGTGCTTACAGCCCAACACCGTGCAGGACGTTTGGCATTTGCCAGAGAACACCAAGATTGGCAAATTCGCCACTGGCGCCCTGTGCTCTTCACAGATGAAAGCAGGTTCACACTGAGCACATGTGACAGACGTGACGGAGTCTTGAGACGCCGTGGAGAACGTTCTGCTGCCTGCAACATCCTCCAGCATGACCGGTTTGGCATTGGGTCAGTAATGGTGTGGGGTGGCATTTCTTTGGAGGGCCGCACAGCCCTCCATGTGCTCGCCAGAGGTAGCCTGACTGCCATTAGGTACCGAGATGAGATCCTCAGACCCCTTGTGAGACCATATGCTGGTGCGGTTGGCCCTGGGTTCCTCCTAATGCAAGACAATGCTAGACCTCATGTGGCTGGAGTGTGTCAGCAGTTCCTGCAAGACGAAGGCATTGATGCTATGGACTGGCCCACCCGTTCCCCAGACCTGAATCCAATTGAGCACATCTGGGACATCATGTCTCGCTCTATCCACCAACGTCACGTTGCACCACAGACTGTCCAGGAGTTGGCAGATGCTTTAGTCCAGGTCTGGGAGGAGATCCCTCAGGAGACCGTCCGCCACCTCATCAGGAGCATGCACAGGCGTTGTAGGGAGGTCATACAGGCACGTGGAGGCCACACACACTACTGAGCCTCATTTTGACTTGTTTTAAGGACATTACATCAAAGTTGGATCAGCCTGTAGTGTGTTTTTCCACTTTAATTTTGAGTGACTCCAAATCCAGACCTCCATGGGTTAAAAAATTTGATTTCCATTTTTTTATTTTTGTGTGATTTTGTTGTTAGCACATTCAACTATGTAAAGAACAAAGTATTTCAGAAGAATATTTAATTAATTCAGATCTAGGATGTGTTATTTTTGTGTTCCCTTTATTTTTTTGAGCAGTGTATTTTTCTCTCCTGCACTTTCTAAGAAGAGAGGTGTCTCTATGGCTATTAGCTTTCTCCTTACCCAAACAAATAATGGAAGATGGTAGTAGATATATTCATTCATTATGTCTGATAAACAATGTTCTCTATACTTTGGTATCTCTTTATGCTCCAAATAAGCACCAGACTTTTTTTACCCCACTCTTTGCAAGGAACATTCATTGGCCTCCTGGTAATCGGCAACTTTAATGCCGCTATGTAGCCTTCTAAGGACTCCCCCTCAGAGGCACCTCATGCTGAACCTACCACTTTGTTCTCTTTAAAGGGGTTGTCTCACTTCAGCAAATAGCATTTATCATGTAGAGAACGTTAATATAAGGTACTTACTAATGTATTGTTATTACCCATATTGCTTTATTAGCTGGCTTGATTCATTTTTCCATCACATTATACAATGGTCATTTCCATGGTTACGACTACCCTAATCCAGCAGCTGTGGCCGTGCTTGCACACCATAGGAAAAAGCGCCAGCCTATGTGCTCTCCCAGCCACCAGAAAGGTCAGCTCCTTTTTCCTATACTGTGCAAGCAAGACCACCACTGATGGATTGCAGGGTGGTCATAGCCCCTGGAAACAAGCAGTGTATAATGTAATGGAAAAATGAAAACAGCCAGCAAAGGAGGCAATATGGTCAATCACAATATATGCCGGGATTCAGCTGGACAAAAACCTCTGCATTTGTATCATCAGAGAACTACATTCTGCTTAATAGTACTCCGGCAATTTTAAGTTATCACCTTTACACAGGATAGGGGATATCATTTAGATGGGTGGGGAGTCCTACCACTGATCACAAAAGAGGCACCCAGTAACCCGCAGTCCATATGTAATGAACTGAGCAGCAGGTTGGGTATGAGCACTGCTGCTCCATTTATTTCTATGGAACTACTGGAGATAGCAGAGTACAGTAGAACTGGCTTAGTTGCACATAGCAACTAATCAGATTCCTTTGTCTCCCATTGGCACCCCACAAATGCGATCGCAGGGTGCCGATGTGTTTGAAGGCTGCCTGGCATCTGTTGTAGGCCCTGGTCCCGGCTGCAGTAATTTCCAGCAGGCTGCACCTCTCTGGTGCATCCTTCTGGTAAATGTTAAAATAGCATTGCTATTAAAATGCAATGCATTATAGGGATAATGCATTGCATTTTAAAAGCAATCAAAATACTGTCTATTATAGTCCCCTTGTGGGACTATTAAGTGGTAAAAAAAAAAAAAAACATTTATTAAATAAAAAAATGTAACTTTTTTCTCCATTGTAAATACGCTTTTCAATGAAAAAAATTGCAAAAAAAAATCTCCCTCGTATATTTGGTATTTTCGCATCCGTAACAACTATCCCCTATGGTGAACGCCGTAAAAAATTTTTTTTAAAAGAGACAGTATTGCTTATTTATTCTAAGTTGCCACCGAAAAAAATTAATAACAAGTGATCAAAAAGCGCCATTTACTCCAAAATTATACCAATGAATAATACAAGTCGACCCGCAAAAATCAAGCTCTCACGCAACTCTATAGAAAGAAAAATAAAAAAGTTATGGGTCTTGGGAAGCGGCAATGTAAAAAAAAATATTTATTGCAAAAAAGTAGTAAAACCTAAAAAAAATAATCTTTGGTATCACCATGATCATGCTGACCCAGAGAATAAAGATATTATGTTATTTATACCGAAAAATGAACGCCGTAAAATTTATAACGTAAAAACGCTGTGGCAGTATTGCTGTTTTTCCCATCTCCCTCCCAGAAAGAGTTAATAAAAGTTAAAAACTACAACTTGTCCTGCAAAAAACAAGCCCTATATAAAGCTATATAGATGGAAAAATTGAAAAGTTATAGCTCTTGGAATGTGACGATAAAAAAAAGGAAGAAAAACGCTTAGTCAGTAAGGCCCAAAACAGGGGTTAATAAATGATTACAATGAGAAGTGTAGTTCCCAGTGCTGTGCAGCAACAAAATGAACACCGTAAAATTCCTTCAATCCAGTATCAATGGAACCTAACAGATGCCAGATTATCAAATATTCTAGATTATTAGATAAATGTAAGCAAAATTCTTTATCAGAGGCCTGTTCCAATTCCTCTTCTATTCCAGATTATATTTCAGTTCTCGACTAGAACAGAGCGGTTAGTGTCTGGCCTGTAACACATGAAAGCTGCCGTCTGTCTTGATCACGTATAACTAAATCCATTCTTGTCCACATACCAGCACAGAACCCTGGAAAGTGACGAGAGCGTTTCCTCTCGTACTAAAGTGTCCATCGTCCCCGCAAACTGGTGCATTTCCAGCATTACACCATTAGCCACCAGGCACTGGGAGTACGTTGGGGACTATTCGCTTGTAGAAGCCATGGAACGTTGTGTCCTATAAGACAGGGGAGACAGAAATATAACCTCATGGGTAATGAACAGTCCTCTCTGTTACTGTGTAGTCTGGCCCGCATCCTGTCATTTGTTAAAGGGAAGTTAGAGGGCGCTCCAGACTACAGGACCAAACTGCCACGTTCTTCTGGAGACTGCAGATTCCTGTGAAATTCACTGAAAAATTCACAACATCCCCCAGGATGTTACATAATTTGGCACCTAAAGCAGTCTATGCGGTCTACTACGTCTCCATATGCTTCGGATGTCATACTTTATTTTTTACTTTCCCAGATTACGTATGAAAAAAAGGCTACATAGCCATAGACCCCCATTCACCTGACAGAGGGCTGACCACAGCAGACCACTTTCCTATACAGTTGGCCTCCCCCCAAAAAAGTACCCACACTATATATACACTGCTCAAAAAAATAAAGGGAACACAAAAATAACATTCTAGATCTGAATTAATTAAATATTCTTCTGAAATACTTTGTTCTTTACATAGTTGAATGTGCTGACAACAAAATCACACAAAAATTAAAAAATTGAAATCAAATTTTTCAACCCATGGAGGTCTGGATTTGGAGTCACACTCAAAATTAAAGTGGAAAAACACACTACAGGCTGATCCAACTTTGATGTAATGTCCTTAAAACAAGTCAAAATCAGGCCCAGTAGTGTGTGTGGCCTCCACGTGCCTGTATGACCTCCCTACAATGCCTGTGCATGCTCCTGATGAGGTGGCGGACGGTCTCCTGAGGAATCTCCTCCCAGACCTGGACTAAAGCATCTGCCAACTCCTGGACAGTCTGTGGTGCAACGTGACGTTGGTGGATAGAGCGAGACATGATGTCCCAGATGTGCTCAATTGGATTCAGGTCTGGGGAACGGGCGGGCCAGTCCATAGCATCAATGCCTTCATCTTGCAGGAACTGCTGACACACTCCAGCCACATGAGGTCTAGCATTGTCTTGCATTAGGAGGAACCCAGGGCCAACCGCACCAGCATATGGTCTCACAAGGGGTCTGAGGATCTCATCTCGGTACCTAATGGCAGTCAGGCTACCTCTGGCGAGCACATGGAGGGCTGTGCGGCCCTCCAAAGAAATGCCACCCCACACCATTACTGACCCAATGCCAAACCGGTCATGCTGGAGGATGTTGCAGGCAGCAGAACGTTCTCCACGGCGTCTCCAGACTCTGTCACGTCTGTCACATGTAAGCACAACCCCCACCTGTGGACGTCAGGCCCTCATATCACCCTCATGGAGTCTGTTTTCTGACCATTTGAGCAGACACATGCACATTTGTGGCCTGCTGGAGGTCATTTTGCAGGGCTCTGGCAGTGCTCCTCCTGTTCCTCCTTGCACAAAGGCGGAGGTAGCAGCCCTGCTGCTGGGTTGTTGCCCTCCTACGGCCTCCTCCACGTCTCCTGATGTACTGGTGTCACAGGGTTCCGAAGGTGCACTCGGTCCCCCATTGCCCGCAGAACTGTTGCTTAGCTTTTGGAATGAGGTTCTGTGTTTGACCTCATTCCCAGGGCGGCTTTACTAGCTGGGTGGCTCCCTGCTCCTAGTCTGCCTTGAGCGCCGAGCTGATCACTCGGTGCTCGACTGGTTGGTCTGTCGGTCATGTGACGCTGGCCACGTCACATGACCCTCACTCCCCACTATAAATACAGGCAGCCTGCTGGCTACAGGTTGCCTGTTAATTTCTAGGTTCCTGGCTATTTGTTGGACTGCTGAATACTTACCTGATCCTGTTCCCTGACCATCCTTTTGCCTGCTCCTCCTGTACTGCGCTTCCGTCCTGGTATTGTGACCTCGGCTCCCACCTGACTACTCTCTTAGGACTCCTCTTGTACTTCTCTGCTCTCCTGGTATTTATGACCCCGGCTTCTCCTGACAATTCTCTGCTTGCTCCATTTGTACTTTGCAGCTTTCCTGGTATTGACTCGGTCCGTTCACGTCCTGTTGTTTGTCTGTCTGTCATCCCTGCACTTACTCCAAGTTAGGGATTGCCGTCCAGTTGTCCCCTGTCATTAGGACTCGCGAGGCAAGTAGGCAGGGCCAGGGGTAAGGGTGGAGCGCAGTGGTAACTTCCCTCCCCCCTGTGTGTGTGTGTACGCGACCGTTACAGATTAACAGGCCCAATAACCACTGTATTATGAATCCTCTGGTGACCCTGACTGACCATGTCTCTAATCTGACGCAGAGGGTGCAGGAGTTAGGGGAATAACTCAGTTCTTTTGAGTTAAGGCAAGGTTCTTCCACTCCTCAGGCCTCCAGTCCGCATTTTGAGCCCCAGATTAAGCTCCCAGAACCCTTTTCTGGAGACCGGAGGAAGTTTCTCTCTTTTAAGGAGAGTTGCAAACTTTACTTCCGTTTGCGCCCCGTGTCCTCTGGCCCCGAGAGTCAACGCGTGGGCTTTATCATTTCCCAATTACAGGGTGATCCCCAGGACTGGGCGTTCTTTTTACCTGCTGGCACCAGTTGTTTATATTCTGTGGAGGGGTTCTTTCAGGCCCTGGGTACCCTCTATGATGAACCAGACAGGGCTCTAGTAGCCGAGACGGCTCTAAAGGCACTGGTTCAGGGCAATTTACCAGCGGAGGATTATTGCACCCAATTCAGAAGGTGGTGTGTCCCCTCAGGATGGAATGAACCAGCCCTGAAGAGTCAGTTCAGGTCAGGTCTGTCTGATAAATTAAAGGATCTTCTGGTCAGTTATCAACTTCCAGAGACCTTAGAGGAGATGATGACCCTTATTGTCCGACTTGACCGACGGTTTAGAGAGAGACGACAGGAACAACAGTTCTCTTCCCAGATGGTGGTCCAGCCAGAGGCCTATCCCAGAGACAATGCTGAGGTCTCCACCGAGGAACCCATGCAGGTTGGCATGACCCGAGGGAATCTTCGCCGCAGACGTGGAGAATGCTTTTACTGTGGAGATCCTGACCATTGGATCAACCAGTGTCCTAAGAAGGTCCTCTCTGTCAAGTCTCCTAAGACAAGGCAACCTAAAGACCAGGTACACCCTGAATTTTCTAAATGTAAGCTTTCGGTACCCATTACGATTTCTCTGGGAGTAGATAAATGGCCGGGTAAGGCCTTTATTGATTCTGGCTCAGCGGCTAGCTTTATTGACTCTGAGTATGCTGTAAGATTGGGTATTCCTATGTTTGCCTTACCAACTCCTATCCATGTCATGGCTATTGATGCTACTCCTCTTATTGGTGGTACGGTGAGCTTATGTACCTCGGAGATTTCTCTAACCGTGGGTGTGTGCCACTCAGAGAGATGTTCGCTTCTAGTCCTGGAGAACCTACCTGCTGAGGTGGTACTAGGGTTGCCTTGGCTCCGACTACATAACCCCACTATAGATTGGTCCAATGGGGAGTTGGTGAGATGGGGGCCTAAGTGTGACTCGTGCTTGTCCGTGGTACAGGCTGGGGTCTCAGTAAAGTCTGATACTTTACCCTCTGTTGTTAGAGAATATTCTGATGTATTCTCATCACCAACCCCGGAGGTTCTACCCCCCCATAGACCTTATGATTGTACCATAGAGCTAGTAGAGGGGGCCAAGTTTCCTAAAGGACGAATTTATAATCTTTCTATGCCCGAACGCAAGGCCATGGAAGAATATATTAAGGAGAGCCTTGGTAAAGGGCATATTAGACCTTCTGTCTCTCCTATGGGGGCAGGGGTTTTCTTCGTTAAGAAAAAAGATGGTGGTCTTAGGCCATGTATCGATTACCGGAGATTAAATAAAATCACTGTCCAGAATAGATACTCCCTCCCATTGATTCCGGATTTATTTAACCAGGTTCTGGGGGCAACCTGGTTTTCCAAAATTGACCTGAAAGGGGCATACAATCTAATCCGAATCAAGGAGGGAGACGAATGGAAGACGGCGTTCAATACTCCGGTAGGACACTTTGAATATCAAGTGATGCCTTTTGGACTCAGCAATGCCCCAGCTGTGCTCCAAAACTTTATGAATGACATTCTTAGGGAGTACTTAGGTAAATTTGTTATTGTCTATCTTGACGACATTTTGATATTCTCTCCTGACTTCGAATCCCATGTGTCTCATGTTAAACAAGTATTAGAGGTGTTGAGGGAGAATCAGCTATCCGCCAAACAAGAGAAATGTGTCTTTGGTGTACAGGAGATTCTGTTTCTAGGGCATGTTCTGACTCCTCACGCCTTCAAGATGGATCCTGGTAAGGTACTAGCAATTAAGGAATGGGTAAGACCTTCATCCTTAAAGGCCTTACAACGGTTCTTAGGTTTCGCCAATTACTATCGTAAATTTATTATGAATTTTTCCGTAATTGCTAAACCGTTGACCGACCTTACTAAGAAAGGGGCGGATTTGGAGAATTGGTCTACTGAGGCCATTTCTTCATTTGAAAAATTAAAAAAGGCATTTAGTAGCGCTCCCATTCTGATTCAGCCTGATCAGGAGAAACCTTTTATTGTGGAAGTGGATGCGTCCGAGGACGGCGTAGGAGCAGTCCTTTCACAAGGTCCTGTTAGCCTCACTAATCTGAGACCATGTGCCTTCTTCTCCAGGAAATTCTCTCCCATGGAGAGAAACTACGACATAGGGAATAGGGAGCTGCTGGCCATTAAATGGGCATTTGAGGAGTGGAGGCATTTCCTGGATGGGGCAAGACATTGTGTAACTGTTGTCACTGACCATAAAAACCTTATGTTTCTCGAGTCTGCTAAGAGGTTGAATCCCCGTCAAGCCAGATGGGCTCTGTTTTTTACTCGTTTTGATTTTTCCATCACGTTCAGGCCGGGAAGTAAAAATGTGAAGGCGGACGCATTATCTCGGAGCTTCCAGGCTTTTCAACCTACTGAGGTACCACCTGAATCCATCCTACCAGCAAAAATCTTCTTAGCAGCTCTTACCCAGGATATCTCGGCTCGCATTAGGTCTGAACAACATCTGGCACCGGTATCCACCCCAACAGATAAGTTGTTTGTTCCCGTACAATTTCGTCTCCAGCTGTTGGGTGAGTGTCACGATTCTGCCTTTTGTGGACATCCAGGTGTTGAGGGCACTAAGGATCTGGTTTCTAGATCTTATTGGTGGCCCACTCTAACTAGGGATGTCAAGTCCTACGTGTCAGCCTGTGAGGTTTGTGCCAGGTCCAAGACACCTAGGACTCGCCCTGCTGGTAACCTACGACCCCTACCCATTCCCAGTAGACCCTGGTCCCATATCTCAATGGACTTTATAACTGACCTACCGCTGGCGGAGGGTAAGACTGTGGTTTGGGTAGTGGTCGATAGGTTTAGCAAGATGGTTCATTTCATTCCCCTGTCTAAACTTCCGAATGCTAAAACCCTGGCGTCTATTTTTGTGAGAGAGATTGTTCGTTTACATGGCATCCCGGAAAATATTGTTTCTGACAGGGGTGTGCAGTTTGTGTCCAAATTCTGGAGGGCCTTCTGTCAAAGATGTAAAATTTCATTGTCTTTTTCTTCCGCCTACCATCCTGAGAGTAATGGGCAGACTGAACGCCTTAATCAGTCTGTGGAACAATTCTTGAGGTTGTATGTTGCTGATGACCAGCAATTATGGGTCAAAACTAAACTAGTACATGGATTGCAGGATAAAACTTACCAGGAAAGGTTAAAGGACCTTAATATGTATAGCTTGGAAGAAAGAAGAGACAGAGGGGATATGATAGAAACTTTTAAATACATAAAGGGAATCAACTCGGTAAAGGAAGAGAGCATATTTAAAAGAAGAAAAACTACCACAAGAGGACACAGTTTTAAATTAGAGGGGCAAAGGTTTAAAAGTAATATAAGGAAGTATTACTTTACTGAGAGAGTAGTAGATGCATGGAATAGCCTTCCTGCAGAAGTCGTAGCTGCAAATACAGTGAAGGGGTTTAAGCATGCATGGGATAGGCATAAGGCCATCCTTCATATAAGATAGGGCCGGGGGCTATCCATAGTATTCAGTATATTGGGCAGACTAGATGGGCCAAATGGTTCTTATCTGCCGACACATTCTATGTTTCTATGTTAAATTCCTTCCGTTGGCTGAATTTGCCTTGAATAACCGTGTCAATTCTTCTGCTGGGGTCTCCCCTATCTTTTGTAACCATGGTTTTCATCCCCGTTTTTATTCTGGGTCGTCCGTCTCCTCCTCTAACCCTGAAGCGGATAAACTCTCCTCCGAACTGTGCACAGTTTGGGCCTGGGTTCAATCAACCCTAGAAAAGGCTCAATGTTCTCAAAAACTCAAGGCCGATAGGAGACGTTCAAGGGGGGTAAACTTTCAGGTTGGGGATAAAGTATGGTTGTCCTCCAAGAATCTATCTCTCAAGGTAACTTCTAAAAAATTTGCTCCTCGTTTTATTGGACCATATAAGATCACGGAAGTGATTAACCCGGTATCTTTTAGGTTGGAGCTGCCTGAGTCATTCCACATTCATAATGTGTTCCATAAATCTCTGCTTAAAAAATATTTTGAACCGGTAGTACCATCAAAAGCCTCGCCTCCGCCGGTTCTTGTTAATGATGCTGTCGAGTATGTGGTGTCTAAAATAGTGGATGTCAGGAAGGTGCGTAATTCCTTGCAGTACCTGATTCACTGGAAGGGGTATGGACCTGAAGAGAGATCTTGGGTACCTGCCAGGGAGGTTCATGCTCCTAGACTTGTTCGTAAATTTCATTTAGAACACCCTGAAAAGCCATCGCCTGAAGTCTTGGGTCCGGTGGCCCCTCGTAAAAGGGGGGGGGGTACTGTCACGGGGTTCCGAAGGTGCACTCGGTCCCCCATTGCCCGCAGAACTGTTGCTTAGCTTTTGGAATGAGGTTCTGTGTTTGACCTCATTCCCAGGGCGGCTTTACTAGCTGGGTGGCTCCCTGCTCCTAGTCTGCCTTGAGCGCCGAGCTGATCACTCGGTGCTCGACTGGTTGGTCTGGCGGTCATGTGACGCTGGCCACGTCACATGACCCTCACTCCCCACTATAAATACAGGCAGCCTGCTGGCTACAGGTTGCCTGTTAATTTCTAGGTTCCTGGCTATTTGTTGGACTGCTGAATACTTACCTGATCCTGTTCCCTGACCATCGTTTTGCCTGCTTCTCCTGTACTGCGCTTCCGTCCTGGTATTGTGACCTCGGCTCCCACCTGACTACTCTCTTAGGACTCCTCTTGTACTTCTCTGCTCTCCTGGTATTTATGACCCCGGCTTCTCCTGACAATTCTCTGCTTGCTCCATTTGTACTTTGCAGCTTTCTTGGTATTGACTCGGTCCATTCACGTCCTGTTGTTTGTCTGTCTGTCATCCCTGCACTTACTCCAAGTTAGGGATTGCCGTCCAGTTGTCCCCTGTCATTAGGACTCGCGAGGCAAGTAGGCAGGGCCAGGGGTAAGGGTGGAGCGCAGTGGTCACTTCCCTCCCCCCTGTGTGTGTGTGTACGCGACCGTTACAACTGGCCTGTCTCCTGGTAGCGCCTCCATGCTCTGGACACTACGCTGACAGACACAGCAAACCTTCTTGCCACAGCTCGCATTGATGTGCCATCCTGGATAAGCTGCACTACCTGAGCCACTTGTGTGGGTTGTAGACTCCGTCTCATGCTACCACTAGAGTGAAAGCACCGCCAGCATTCAAAAGTGACCAAAACATCAGCCAGGAAGCATAGGAACGGAGAAGTGGTCTGTGGTCACCACCTACAGAACCACTCCTTTATTGGGGGTGTCTTGCTAATTGCCTATAATTTCGACCTGTTGTCTATCCCATTTGCACAACAGCATGTGAAATTGATTGTCACTCAGTGTTGCTTCCTAAGTGGACAGTTTGATTTCACAGAAGTGTGATTGACTTGGAGTTACATTGTGTTGTTTAAGTGTTCCCTTAATTTTTTTGAGCAGTGTATTTTTAACATTGTGAGCTGGTGTAGATTTCACTTTTGTCGAATTTTGTCCCATATAATAATAAATAAGACCATTTGGAATAAATATTGGCTGCAATGTTTCAGGGTTACCAATCAATATATAAATAAATATAAAATATCTTAATTTAATAAATATTGAACCATATTAAAACCAACAATATAAGATCAGCAATGACCAAGTCCACCCAGCACAAGCTGGGTGACAATACCCCACAAATAAACATCGCAACAAGAGCAAGCATTAAAATTAGGGCGGGTGGGTGGTGTCTGGTATTATAGCTTTTCTTCTTTAGACTGGCAGCCGATACACTGATCACTGGACATATAAAGAAAACCAAAATCCTCCAATAGAAGTGCATAATTTTTCCAGCCATTGCAATAAATACCAATCAGTTGCACCCAGAAACAGCATGGCAACGGATGGAAGATCTCAGAACTTGCTCATACTGCTGTACCTGTACCTGACCCACAGATACCTTACCTTAAGAGATGAGGAGGAAGAGAAAAAAAAAAGGGGGGGAACCATACACATACATACAATATTAACCCCTCAGGGACTGTGTTGCCATGTGTCCCCCCAAGACATGGCACTCTGGGGGGCCCTTTAATTCCCAGCAGGTAACATAGTTTATAAGGCCGAAAAAAGACATTTGTCCATCCAGTTCGGCCTGTTATCCTGCAAGTTGATCCAGAGGAACGCCCAAAAAAAAACTGTGAGGTAGAAGCTAATTTTCCCCACTTAAGGGAAAAAACTTCCTTCCCGACTCCATTGAGGCAATCAGAATAACTCCCTGGATCAACGACCCATCTATAGTAGCTACAGTCTGTAATATTATTACACTCCAGAAATACATCCAGGCCCCTCTTGAATTCCTTAAGGCCTCATGCACACGACCGTTGTGTGCATCCGTGGCCGTTGTGCCGTTTTCCGTATTTTTTTTGCGGACCCATTGACTTTCAATGGGTCCGTGGAAAAATCGGAAAATGCACCGTTTTGCAGCCGAGACCGTGATCCGTGTATATGACCTGTCCTACTTAGCAATTTGTAGAACCATTATACTTACCTGCAAGCTGCGATCTCTGCGTCCGGCCGGGAGCTCCTCCTACTGGTAAGTGACAGGTCCGGCCGGGAGCTCCTCCTACTGGTAAGTGACAGGTCCGGCCGGTAGCTCCGCCTACTGGTAAGTGACATGACCTGTCACTTACCAGTAGGAGGAGCTACCGACCGGACCTGTCACTTACCAGTAGGAGGAGCTCCTGGCCGGACCTGTCACTTACCAGTAGGAGGAGCTCCCGGCCGGACGCAGAGATCGCAGCTTGCAGGTAAGTATAATGGTTCTACAATTTGCTAAGTAACCATGGCAACCGGGACTGCAGTAGCGTCCTGGTTGCCATGGTTACCGATCGGCGCCCCAGCGATTAAACTGGGACTCCGATCGGTACACTCCGCTGCCACCAATGATAGGGGGGAGATTTTAATTAGGAGGGGGAGGGAGGGGAGAAGGCCCACTGGCCACCAATGAGTTAACTACAGGGGAGGGGGGGGCCACTGGCCACCAATGAGTTAACTACAGGGGAGGGGGGGGGGGGGGGCCGGGCAGACTGGCCACCAATGTGTTAACTACAGGGGGGGGCTGCCCCCAGCTGCCTGGCAGCACGTGCCAGGCAGCAGGGGGCAGTAGTGTACACAGTTCTTTTAGTATATTCTAACCTGAAGCGTCCCCATCACCATGAGAACGCCTCAGTGTTAGAATATACTGTCGGATTTGAGTTTCACGATGTAACTCAAATCCGACAGTATATTCTAACATAGAGGCGTTCCCATGGTGATGGGGACGCTTCAAGTTAAAATATACCATCGGATTGGAGAAAACTCCGATCCGATGGTATATTAACTCCTGACTTTACATTGAAAGTCAATGGGGGACGGATCCGTTTGAAATTGCACCATATTGGGTCAACGTCAAACGGATCCGTCCCCATTGACTTGCATTGTAATTCACGACGGATCCGTTTGGCTCCGCATGGCCAGGCGGACACCAAAACGACTTTTTTTTCATGTCCGTGGATCCTCCAAAAATCAAGGAAGACCCACGGACGAAAAAACGGTCACGGATCACGGAAAAACGGAACCCCGCTTTACGGACCGCAAAAAAATACGGTCGTGTGCACGAGGCCTTATTGTACTCACCATCACCACCTCCTCAGGCAGAGAGTTCCATAGTCTCACTGCTCTTACCGTAAAGAATCCTTTTCTATGTTTGTGTACAAACCTTCTTTCCTCCAGACGCAGAGGATGTCCCCTTGTCACAGTCCTGGGGATAAATAGATAATGGGAGAGATCTCTGTACTGACCCCTGATATACAGTTGCAGGAAAAAGTATGTGAACCCTTTGGAATGATATGGATTTCTGCACAAATTGGTCATAAAATGTGATCTGATCTTCATCTAAGTCACAACAATAGACAATCACAGTCTGCTTAAACTAATAACACACAAAGAATTAAATGTTACCATGTTTTTATTGAACACACCATGTAAACATTCACAGTGCAGGTGGAAAAAGTATGTGAACCCTTAAATTTTATAACTGGTTGAACCTCCTTTGGCAGCAATAACTTCAACCAAACGTTTCCTGTAGTTGCAGATCAGACGTGCACAACGGTCAGGAGTAATTCTTGACCATTCCTTTCTTTACAGAACTGTTTCAGTTCAGCAATATTCTTGGGATGTCTGGTGTGAATCGGTTTCTTGAGGTCATGCCACAGCATCTCAATCGGGTTGAGGTCAGGACTCTGACTGGGCCACTCCAGAAGGCGTATTTTATTCTGTTTAAGCCATTCTGTTGTTGATTTACTTCTATGCTTTGGGTTGTTGTCATGTTGCAACACCAATCTGCTGTTGAGCTTCAGCTGGTGGACAGATGGCCTTAAGTTCTCATGCAAAATGTCTTGATAAACTTGGGAATTCATTTTTCCTTCGATGATAGCAATCCGTCCAGGCCCTGACGCAGCAAAGCAGCCCCAAACCATGATGCCTCCACCACCATACTACACAGTTGGGATGAGGTTTTGATGTTGGTGTGCTGTGCCTCTATTTCTCCATACATAGTGTTGTGTGTTTCTTCCAAACAACTCAACTTTAGTTTCATCTTTCCACAGAATATTTTGCCAGTACTGCTGTGGAACATCCAGGTGCTCTGGTGCAAACTGTAAACGTGCAGCAATGTTTTTTTTTGGACAGCAGTGGCTTCCTCTGTGGTATCCTCCCATTAAATCCATTCTTGTTTAGTGTTTTACATATCGTAGATTCGCTAACAGGGATGTTAGCATATGCCAGAGACTTTTGTAAGTCTTTAGCTGACAATCTAGGATTCTTCTTCACCTCATTAAGCAGTCTGCGCTGTGCTCTTGCAGTCATCTTTACAGGACGGCCACTCCTAGGGAGAGTAGCAGCAGTGCTGAACTTTCTCCATTTATAGAAAATTTGTCTTACCGTGGACTGATGAACAGCAAGGCTTTTGGAGATACTTTTATAACCCTTTCTAGCTATATGCAAGTCAACAATTCTTAATCGTAGGTCTTCTGAGAGCTCTTTTGTGCGAGGCATCATTCACATCAGGCAATGCTTCTTGTGAAAAGCAAACCCAGAACTGGTGTGTGTTTTTTATAGGGCAGGGCAGCTGTAACCAACACCTCCAATCTCATCTCATTGATTGGACTCCAGTTGGCTGACGCCTCACTCCAATTAGCTCTTGGAGAAGTCATTAGTCTAGGGGTTCACATACTTTTTCCACCTGCACTGTGAATGTTTACATGGTGTGTTCAATAAAAACATGCTAACATTTAATTCTTTGTGTGTTATTAGTTTAACCCCTTAAGGACTCAGCCCTATTTCACCTTAAGGACTTGGCCATTTTTTGAAAATCTGACCAGTGTCACTTTGATAACTTTAAAACGCTTTGACTTATCCAGGCCATTCTGAGATAGTTTTTTCGTCACATATTTTACTTCATGACACTGGTAAAATGAAGTCAAAAAAATAAATTTTTATTTATAAAAAAAATACCAAATTTACCCCAAAATTTGAAAAAAAATTGCAAATTTCCAGGTTTCAATTTCTCTACTTATATAATACATAGTAATACCTTCAAAAATAGTTATTACTTTACATTCCCCATATGTCTACTTCATGTTTGGATCATTTTGGGAATTATATTTTATTTTTTGGGGATGTTACAAGGCTTAGAAGTTTAGAAGCAAATCTTGAAATTTTCCAGAAATTTTCAAAAACCCAATTTTTAGGGACAAGTTCAGGTCTGAAGTCACTTTGCGAGGCTTACATAATAGAAACCACCCAAAAATGACCCCATTCTATAAACTACACCCCTCAAGGTATTCAAAACTGATTTTACAAACTTTGTTAACCCTTTAGGTGTTCCACAAGAATTATTGGAAAATAGAGATACAATTTCAATATTTCATTTTTTTGGCAGATTTTCCATTTTAATAATTTTTTTCCAGTTACAAAGCAAGGGTTAACAGCCAAACCAAACTCAATATTTATGGCCCTGATTCTGTAGTTTACAGACCCTTATGTGGTCGTAAACCGCTGTACGGGCACACGGCAGGGCGCAGAAGGAAAGGAATACCATACGGTTTTTGGAAGGCAGGTTTTGCTGGACTGTTTTTTTTTTTTTACACCATGCCCCATTTGAAGCCCCTCTGATGCACCCCTAGAATAGAAACTCCATAAAAGTGACCCCATCTAAAAAACTACACCCCTCAAGGTATTCAAAACTGATTTTATAAACGTCGTTAACCCTTTGTTGTCACGGATGCAGCGATACCTAATATGTATACTTTTTTTTTATTTATGTAAGTTTTACACAATGATTTCATTTTTGAAACAAAAAATATCATGTTTTAGTGTTTCCTTAGTCTGACAGCCATAATTATTTCAGTTTTTGGGCGATTACCTTGGGTAGGGTATGATTTTTGCGGGATGAGATGACGGTTTTATTGGCACTATTTTGGGGTGCGTGTGACTTTTTGATCGCTTGCTATTACACTTTTTGTGATGTAAGGTGACAAAAAATTGTTTATTTAGCACAGTTTTTATTTAATTTTTTTTACGGTGCTCATCTAGGGGCTCATTTTTTGCGGGGTGAGGTGACGGTTAGATTGGTACTACTTTGGTGGGCAAGCGCCTTTTTGATCGCTTGCTGTTGTACTTTTTGTGATGTAAGGTAAAATGGTTTATTTAGCACAGTTTTTATTTTTTATTTTTTACGGTGTTCATCTGAGGGGTTAGGTCATGTGATATGTTTATAGAGCCGGTCGATACGGACGCGGCGATACCTAATATGTATACTTTTTTTTATCCCCCTATTTTTTACCAATTTTTTTTTACTTTATTTGGGGAAAATGACGTTTTTGTTTATTTTTACTTGAAACTCTAAAAAATTTTGGGGGGAAAACTTTATTTTTTCAACTTTTTTTTTCTACTTTTTTATTTGTCCCACTTTGGGACTTGAACTTTGGGGGGTATATTCCTTTACAATGCATTCCATAACTTCTGTATTGGAATGCATTGGCTGTATGAGTAATACTGTGTGTATTACTCATACAGCTTCCGGCCTGTGAGATCCACGGGGCTGGATCTCACAGGCTCATCACCGGAAGGCAGCGCGATGCCTTCCTTAGACATCACGCTGCCTTCCATGCCATCAGGTCCCCCCCACAGCCCCATGGGGACCCGATGGCACCACCGCCGCAACTTAGAAAAGCCGCAAACCGCAGGTCTGAATTGACCCCCCCGCGCATTTAGCCGAGGTGCCTGCTCAATGATTGAGCAGGCACCTTGTTCCGATCACCGCCCGCTGGGCGGCGGTGATCGGAACACACATGACGTACCGGTACGTCATGGGTCCTTAAGGACTCGGGAACCATGTCGTGCCGATACGTCATGGGTCCTTAAGGGGTTAAGCAGACTGTGATTGTCTATTGTTGTGATTTAGATGAAGATCAGATCACATTTTATGACCAATTTGTGCAGAAATCCATATCATTCCAAAGGGGTCACATACTTTTTCTTGCAACTGTATTTACACATAGTGAATAACCCTAATTTTGATAATCTTTCAGGGTACTGTAGTTGCCCCATTCCAGTTATTACTTTAGTTGCCCTCCTCTGTACCTTCTCCAGCTCTGCTATGTCTGCCTTGTTTACAGGAGCACAGAACTGTACACAGTACTCCATGTGTGGTCTGACTAGTGATTTGTAAAGTGGTAGGTCTATGTTCTCATCACGTGCATCTATGCCCCTTTTGATGCAACCCATTATCTTATTGGCCTTGGTCTGGTAGAAACCCCTACAAATATAGGACATGATGGTTACTGATGGAAAAGCCTGACGTCTCTGATGATTGTAGGACATTATAGAGACAACCATTACCATGTACAGGAGGGGATTCCTTTCTGCCTCAAGATTGTAACCAGAGCATGGAACATGCCTTATACCACAGTCTGTCCTGCATATCTTCTGTACTTAATGTCTTCTCCATTCCCACAGAGATTCAGCTGAAGATCTTATTAGCTGTATTCAGGACCATAATCCCCGACAAGCAGAGCAGAGGAAGAGGCTAAGGCAGCTCTTTACCTCAGTGTTGTAAAGTAACTTGTCCTCCTGTGTGATTAGGACAGATTTTGTGTGTACTCCTAGGACAGTGGCCATTTTATTTCTCCTAATGATTGCTCCGTGGACAAAAATAGCCATTATGACTAATGAAAGGTATTTGAGAATATATTTCTAATAAAGTAATGCTTAAGAATTTTCATTTTCTTAATTCATGGAACAGCTGAGCAGCTTTTTACTGCTGATGTCATCAAATGACAGGTCACCATAACTCCAGATACAAAACGATCTTAATTTCCATTAAAGTGCTAAACTATTGGTGCAGCCTGGCACTGATAGTATGACGGTATTATTTAGATGATGTGCTGCACTATTACTTCTAGGCTGTATGCAGAGATTGCAACACAGACTTCTTTGGCTCCTCAATTTTCCAGCATCCACCCAAACTTTCCAAACCTACATGAATCATCATCCCACTGATACCCCAATTCTGTACCCCCTCTGCCCCTACTACTGTACCTGCTGCACAGTAAAATCCCCCCAAATGCTGTACTTAATGTTACTTATTGTACTTAAAGGTGTTACTCGCCAGCTGTGCCATACATCTACAGTGCAAGGCCTAAAAGAGCTTCCTTGGTTTATGTGAAAGTATGAAAAGTTGTATAATATTCTAATATACTTGATGTATCAGTTCTCCATATTTCAAGATCTTTATTTGCTAACAGTGCTTGCAAACCGTCAAATTTTGTTGCAAATTCTCAACAGAACTTGCAAAAATGTTATCCACTTTGCTGTGACTGTAATGCACTGTGGATTTTCTGCCCTGAAAGACAGGATGGAAAATCTGCAGTGTATATGCTACATGTAAACTTGCTCTTGCGCCAGTATTAGCCACTGAAAGGAGGCATGCCTCCTTTTACTGACAGGAACAGAGATCCTGAAAATGTAAGTACTAAGTATATCTGAAAGTGACATAAATTATCATAAAACTATTGGGGGGGGGGGGGGGGGGGACTACAACTGATCCAGCGGGTGTAGTAGTAGCAGGGTAGAGATGACGCCCCCATTATGGTCGACTACTCGGTTCTTATTCTGCATGTTTCCATAAATTTGTCTCACTGATGTAACGGGGAAGGGTGCAGAAGGTAAAAGTCGGTCCAGAAGGGGCAGCCATGTGCGTGTTCTGACGCTTGCACTGTACACAGGTTATATCAAGGACTGTTGCCCGTGCAGCCAAACCCATACTACCTGGGTAGGTCAAGAAACAGGGTGTACTGGGATGGACAGTAGTGACAATTTTAGGCAGTATTAAACCAATGGGGGAGAGTTATCAAAACTGATGTAAAGTAGAACAGGCTTAGATGCCCATAGCAACCAATCATATTCCACCTTTCATTTGCCAAAGGAGCTGTTTAAAATAAAAAAGGTGGAATCTGAATGGTTGTTGGCGGCAGCTAAGCCAGTTCTACTTCACACCAGTTTTGATAAATGTTTCTTCCTTCTTCTCTGTTCCATAAGGAGCCAGCGGAGATGTTAAGGTTTTTAGAAGCCTAGAGTTGCCAACCATCCTAAATTTGCAGGGACTGTGCCTAATTTGCAAAGATAATCCTAGAAAATTTGGACTGAAAACTACATAAACCTAGCCCAGAAGTCGGTATTGGCGGACAGTTTGGGGCGTTCCCAGGGTGGGTCTTAAATACCATGCATTTGCCAACAAAAATGTAGCCGAGTATGAAAGTATAAAGCTATACATGTCATTGAGCCCCTTCTGACAGTAGAAAGGCATGATGGGAGTTGTAGTGGATATGGCCTGTGCTGCTGACAGGTGCAATTCGACAAAAAAAAAAGTTTTATTTTTGTCTGCTGATTGGGATGAGAGAGAAGTGACGGCGCCCCAAACAGCTTTTCCTCTCTGCCATATGTACTATCTATAGGTGATAGGTGGCAGTATTATACAGCTGCCACCCTGTTTAACCCCTTAGCGACCATGGCATTTAAATGATTAGAAAGGGGCTCCTTCTGTCACCCTCAGGCTACTTTCACACTTGCAGTAGCAGGGTTTGGCAGGCTGTTTCGGCGGAGGAATGACCTGCCAGATCCATGCTACCGCTAGTCTACCGTGCCGCCGAAAGTCTGCTTCTGGTCCCATTTACTATAATGGGGGCAGTCCAGAGGTCCGGCTGCAGCACCGCAAACAAGCCGAGAGGCGGCCGGACAAAAACAGCAGCATGTTGTAGTTTTTGTCCGGCTGTCTCTCAGCATGTTTGCCGTGCTGCGGCCAGACCTCTGCCCCGCCCCCATTAGAGTGAATGGGGCCTGAGCGGACTTCTGGCGGCACGGTAGACTAGCGGTAGCACGGATCTGGCAGGCTGTTCCCCCACCAGAACAGCCTGCTGCAAAAGGCTACCGCAAGTGTGAAAGTAGCCGCACCTATTCACAGTGACATGATCGCCTGGTGCCGATGGCTTGTCATTTCACCCGGGGGGCCTAGCAGTATCCCCAAATTCTGCCCTTGAAGTAAACGTAATAAAAATAAGGCAGGGCCCTTGCGCAAAAGTATGTGTGAAATATATATGTACACACACATACTGTACATGCTGCACACAAGTCATACTGTACACATCGCCCCTGCAGCTGCTCCAGAGCTCTCATGGTACTCCATTGATGGCAGCCATATTGACATGTGACCACTGCAGCAATTAGCTGCAGAGGTCATGTGTCAATATGGCTGCTGTTATGTGAACAGAGACCGATGGGGACCACGAGAGCATCATTACTGGTGCAGTAGGGGATCTAGGTGCTTATTTGACAGCCAGAAGTGTGACTAGGTTGGGCCCCATAGCAAACTTGTAATTGGGCCCACCCTTCCTGAAACATGAATATTATGGGCAAAATTGAACTCCACCTTGAGCATGAGGCTTTTGGGGATTTTTAATAAATCAATATAAAAGTTGGAATTGTGTTAAAATAAGCAATACTCATCTGTCACTTCCCTGCTGCTCCAGAGCTGACACTTCGTTGATAAGGAAAGCCAATCACTGGCCTCAGTGATACATGGATGGCACAATGTTTTATATCATTTCCTACTGTTAGGATTTATTCAGCTTTTATTGTCTGCAGTGCCTCCACAAAACATAGATGATAAAAATGTGTGCAGCTCTCTTTATCAGTGTGCAGTCCAAGGAAATCCTAGACATTGACATGGACAAATCTGGTCCCCAAAAATGGACCAGAGTAGGACAAGCTCCAATATTACCGTATACTCAATGTTGTATGGCGCCATCCACTGACAATGAGACCATATGCTGTCTGAGTCCAGTTTCTGCAGACTTGAACTTCACGTGGACCTGATAATATGCCTGTCTGAATAACATCTGCAAGCATACCTAAACTTTGGAATCAATTTATTAAAACCTATTCTAAATGTTCTAAAATGAAACTTAGTAAATAGTTACATAGTTAATTCGGTTGAAAAAAAACATAAGTCCATCAAGTTCAACCAAAGGATAGGTGGGGATATGAATCCCAGAAGGAAGTGAGACTCAGATTTCTACAGATTTTCATAAGCATTAATGTCATTTTTGTTAAGAATTCATCTAAACCCTTTTTAAAACTGTCCACTGTTCCTGCTGTGACCACGTCCTGAGGAAGTCTATTCCACAGATTCACAGTTCTTACAGTAAAGAAGCTTTGACACTTCTGGAGACTGAACTTTTTCTTCTCCAGTAGGAGGCAGTGCCCCCTTGTCTTTTGAGGGTATTTGACATGGAACAGTTTTTCACTGTATTTTTTGTATGGCCCATTTATATATTTGTATAGGTTAATCATGTCTCCCCTTAGACGTCTCTACACGTCTCTTTTCAAGACTAAATAAATGTAATTATTTTAATCTTTCTTCATAACTAAGACCCTCCATTCCCAATTATCGGTTTAGTCGCTCTCCTTTGTACGCTCTCCAGCTCCAGAGCATCCTTTCTATGGACTTGTGTTAGAACTGAACTCCATATTCCAGATGAGGCCGCACCAACGCTTTGTAAAGTGGTAGTATTGCATCCCTGCCCCGCGAGTCCATGCCTGGTTTAATGCATGACAATATCCTGGTAGCCTTAGAAGCAGCTGATTAACATTGTATGTTGATATTTATTCTACCATCTACAAGGACAAACATCCTTCTCTATAAGTGACTCTCCCAGTGTTATTGTCACCGTGCGGTGTGTGAGCAACACTCCACACTGAACACAGGAGGGAGGGGGAAAGGTACTAGGGACCGGGAAATGGTAACCACCTAGTGAGTCCCTAAGCCGAGCCCTGACTACTACCAGTATGAACAGGCCTCGATGTTGGCATAGGTGGGCGCCACGTTGGACCCCATCGCGGTCCCACGCATCTGTAGAAAGAAATCGTCTTGAAATAAAAAATAATTTTTGGTCAACACAAACCTCAAAAGTGCCAAAATAAAAGCTTGACAAGTCTCAGTATAATCAAATTGCATCCAACAGCTTTGTACGGCCTGAAGGCCCAATTCATGGTCACTCGACGTGTACAAGCTGCACACATCGAATGATACCAGGGTGGGCCCCACAGGCACATGAAGGTCGTCAGTTTTCGACAGAAAATCACCTGTATCTCTAATGTACGATTTAGAGGAGATAGCATACTTGCGTAAAAGCTTATGTAGGAAAATAGCCACATTGCAAAATAAGGAGCCCCTCCCCGACACAATGGGTCGCCCGGGAGGGGACTCCAACCTCTTATGAATCTTAGGTAAAGTGTACAGGATAGGTGTACAAGGTTTGTCACAATATAGATATGTGAAAAGCTTAGCATCAATGATACCAGCCTCCAAAGCCTGGTTCAAAATATCACATAATTCCCGAAAAATACGAAATTTAGGATCTTGTGTGACACACCTGTACACCTGTGTGTCATTCAATTGACTATGGATCTCTTGTATGTAATCCCTGGTGTCCATGACCACAACCCCACCACCCTTGTCGGCAGACTTGATGGTGAGGCTGTGGTCGGAGACCAGGGAATACAACGCAGTGATCTCATTGGATGTAATATTACCATGTTTCAAACAATTAGTATCAGAATCCTGCTTCAATGTGTCTATATCTCTCCTCACAGCCAAAAAGAAGGCATCAACCGCTGGGTGATCTATAATGGGATTAAAATTGCTTTTCAAATACAACCCCGTATTACATAGAGATAATTCAGATTGTCTTTCATCATTCAATCTTCCCGCCTGATGTGTGGAAAACCAAATCTTTAACTTGATAGTCCGCAAAAATCTGTGCAGATCTAGTTCCGTGTTGAACCAGTCTTTTTTGGAGACCGGGCAAAAAGAAAGCCCCTTATCCAGAACAGACCGTTGTGCATCATTCAATGTAATGTAAGAAATATTTACCACTGTGTCCTCTTTTTGTTTACTACTTTCTGGCGTTGAGGTCTCTGGATTTTGGTTTTGTCTTCTCCACTTAGGATGGCGTTTGCCACCCCACCTGGTTCTAATTGATCGGGACTGAGTCCTAAAAAAGGCACAGTCGGTGTAGCTCTTGAGGCATCATCCCGTCCATGGTTCATATTCTCATAAGTCCGATTCCGTGGTCCCTTTTTATCGGGTGGGTTCATGTATCTCTTGTCACCCCCTCTGGGGTTCTTTTTGGGATCCCGTTGCCCCATGTAGATGTATCCCCATGTATAATCCTCCATGTCACAAATCCACTTATGTCTTTTCTGTCTTGTAACTCGGATTTCAGTTTCTCAAAATGTGGGGTGCATGAAGTTAAATACACAGCACAATCATCAGCAGACAGCAATTCTTGTAATAGATCTGTATTTTTACGGATAATTTCCTGCACCACAATCATTTCTTTTTGTAAAAACTCCACGTTGAGAAGTATCATATCAAAAGCAAATTTGTTGCATATTTGAGTAAACCTAGTGCAGAATTCAACATTATTAGGGAATAAGTCCGGTCTAAACATTACAATAGCTTTATATGCAGATAGAGTGCTCCAATATATTTGCGATTGTGCAAATGGCCAATTATGGATGCGCATATTTTGGTGCAATACGTGCAACTTCACATTTTTGCAGGTCTGATTACATATTACTGATGTCTGTAGCATATATGTATGGACAGCAGAACCTATCAGCTACACTATATCACTATCTAACCTACACTGACTATCTCCCACTAACTATCTTTATTATATATATAAGCTATCTAATTATCTATTGAATGTAATTAAACAGTAAAGCAGAGAGCACAGCAATGATACTGCTCTCTCTCTCTCTCTCTCTCTCTCTCTCAGAACTGCAAAAAACTGCAGAAAATTGCTGCTGGGGAGGTTCTTATATAGTAGGGGTAGGCAACTTTCCTATTGGTTGCTAGGGATGTTGCTAAGCTCAGACAAAGACATTGCAGCCTTCTCATTGGCCCACAAGCAAGAAGGGAGGTTACTAATGAAAAAAAAATCTAGAATATTCGAGAATATAAATATATACTGTATAGCACTATATTCAAAATCTTCGCGAATTCTCGAAGTGGCGATATTCACAGTTAAAATTTGAGATTTGAATATTTGTGCCCAACATTAATTATTACTACCAAGATGCATAACTTTACATTTATCCACATTGAAACTCATTTGCCAAGTTAATGCCCATCAAGAGTGTTCAAGTCAGCTTGTAGTTTATGGACATCTTCCATAGAATGCACAGTACTACATAGCTTAGTGTCATCTGCAAAAGTAGAAATGGTGCATTAAATCTCATCCTCGATATCATTAATAAATAAATAATAGAGGACCCAGCACTGAACCTTGGGGTACTGAACCTTAATATCTTCATAAGTGATATTGCAAAAGGCCTCGATGGTAAGGTTTGTCTTTTTGCTGATGACACAAAGATATGTAACAGGGTTGATGTTCCTGGAGGGAAACGCCAAATGGAAAAGGATTTAGGAAAACTAGAAGAATGGTCAGAACTCTGGCAACTGAAATTTAATGTGGATAAGTGCAAGATAATGCACCTGGGGCGTAAAAACCCAAGGGCAGGATATAGAATATTTGACACAGTCCTGACCTCAGTATCTGAGGAAAGGGATTTAGGAGTAATTATTTCAGAAGACTTAAAGGTGGGAAGACAATGTAATAGAGCAGCACGAAATGCCAGCAGAATGCTTGGATGTATAGGGAGAGGTATAAGCAGTAGAAAGAGTGAAGTGCTTATGCCGCTGTACAGAACACTGGTGAGACCTCACTTGGAGTATTGTGCGCAGTACTGGAGGCCATATCTCCAGAAGGATATAGATACTCTAGAGAGAGTTCAGAGAAGAGCTACTAAACTAGTACATGGATTGCAGGATAAAACTTACCAGGAAAGGTTAAAGGACCTTAACATGTATAGCTTGGAAGAAAGAAGAGACAGAGGGGATATGATAGAAACTTTTAAATACATAAAGGGAATCAACTCGGTAAAGGAGGAGAGCATATTTAAAAGAAGAAAAACTACCACAAGAGGACACAGTTTTAAATTAGAGGGGCAAAGGTTTAAAAGTAATATAAGGAAGTATTACTTTACTGAGAGAGTAGTGGATGCATGGAATAGCCTTCCTGCAGAAGTGGTAGCTGCAAATACAGTGAAGGGGTTTAAGCATGCATGGGATAGGCATAAGGCTATCCTTCATATAAGATAGGGACTATTCATAGGATTCAGATATATTGGGCAGACTAGATGGGCCAAATGGTTCTTATCTGCCGACACATTCTATGTTTCTATGTTTCTATGTTACACCACTTATAACCCGGGACCATTCTGAATAGGAATCATTGACCACAACTCTTTGGACACGGTCCTTCAACCAGTTTTCAATCCAATCTATACTTTCCAAGCCTATAGACCTTACTTTACCTATTAAACGTCTATGAGGGACAGTATCAAAAGCCTTTGCGAAATCCAGAAACACTACATCCACAGCCGCCCCTCTGTCCAGGCTTCTACTCACCTCCTCATAAAAACAAATCAGGTTAGTCTGACAACTTATGTCCTTGGTAAACCCATGTTGGTTATCACTTATAATATTATTTACAGTCACATACTGGTCTATAATTACCTGTGGAGGACCTAGATCCTTTTTTGAAAATGGGCAACATATTTGCCTTGTGCCTGGACCAGTACCTAGAGAATCTTAAAAAATTATAAACAGGGGCACATCAATGATTGAACTGAGCTCTTTAAGCACTCTCGGGTGTAATCCATCTGGAACCGGAGCCTTGTTCACATTCACCTTATTTAACTTAGCTTGGACCATATCTACAGTTAGCCAATGGAGTTTATTACTGTAACAGGGTTCCGAAGGTGCACTCGGTCCCCCATTACCCGCAGACCTGTTGCTTAGCTTTGGGAATGAGGATCTGTGTTTGACCTCATTCCCAGGGCGGCTTTACTGCTGGGTAGCTCCCTGCTCCTAAGTCTGCCTTGAGCGCCGAGCTGATCACTCGGTGCTCAACTGGTTGGTCTGTCGGTCATGTGACGCTGGCCACGTCACATGACCCTCACTCCCCACTATAAATACAGGCAGCCTGCTAGCCACAGGTTACCTGTTAATTTCTAGGTTCCTGGCTATTTGTTGGACTACTGAATACTCACCTGATTCCGTTCCCTGACGATCCTTTGCCTGCTCCTCCTGTACTGCGTATCCGTCCTGGTATTGTGACCTTGGCTCCCACCTGACTACTCTCTTAGGACTCCTCTTGTACTTCTCTACTCTCCAGGTATTTGACCCCGGCTTCTCCTGACCATTCTTTGCTTAACCCTTTGTACTGCGTAGCTCTCTTGTTTCTGACCCGGTTCGTTCATGTTCCGTATTTTGTCTTGTCTGTCTTCCCTGCACGTATCCTAAGTTAGGGACTGTCGTCCAGTTGTCCCCTGTCATCAGGACTGGTGAGGCAAGTAGGCAGGGCCAGGGGTGAGGGTGGAGTGCAGTGGCCACTATCCTTCCCCCTGTGTGTGTGTGGACGTGACCATTACAATTACTGGATGTACTAACCACCCCAGCACCACAGATATCAGCTCCTTTCTCTTCTTTGGTATTTGCAGAGCTAAAAAACCATTTAGTAACTGCCTTTTCCTTATCGTCAGTGACTATCCCCCCTTTACCATTATTTAGGGACCTTCCTAGTCAGAGCTTATTTTTTTTTTTGCATTTATATATTTAAAGAATTTTTCAGATTTGTTTTGGTCTCTTTTGTCACCTGCTGTTCGTTTTTGTATTTTTGATAATTTTATCTCTGTTTTACAGATTTTGGTAAGATTTGTATTTTTTTAAATGTCCTTTTTCTGTTTTTTATTGCCCTTTTTACAGTAGCTGTAAGCCACAAGGGGTTTAATTTTAGCCGTTTATACTTGTTGCCTAAAGAAATACATTTTCTAGTGCAATTACTCAATGTGGATTTAAAGCTCTCCCTATTATTATGTGACAATCGCTGCACCCAGTGTATGCCCTGAAATGCTGCCCTCAACCCAGGGAAATTAGCCTTTTTAAAATTTTGTGTCTTTGCTCTGCCTGACAGTTTGCTTCTTATAGTTTAGGGGGAATATAATTATATTGTGGTCACTATTACCTAGTGTTTCTCGAACAGTAACATTTCCAACAAGCTCTGCATCATTAGAAATTACCAGATCCAACAGAGCATTGCCCCTAGTGGGAGCTTCTATAAACTGACCCATAAAGTGGTCCTATAGCAAGTTGAGGAATTTTCTCCCCTTTGAGGTTGAGGCAGAACCATGACCACAGTCAATGTCTGGGAAGTTAAAATCTCCCATTATGACCACTGTAGCCCGCTCTATTTGGTTATACAGTTGAGCTTCTATATCCTCTGTGATGTTAGGGGGTCTATAGATTACTCCAAGTATTACCTTTTCAGTGTTTATATTCCTTTGTACTTCCATCCATAAGGTTTCAACATCCTCACCATCCTTACCCACAATTGCCTCTTGTCTTCAGATCACTCCTCACATACAGGCACACGCCACCTCCTTTTCTTTTGACCCTATATTTCCTAAATAGTGTAAAACCCTCAATATTTCCAGCCCAGTCATGCGAAGAATCCAACCATGTCTCAGCCACACCAACTATATCTATGTGTTCTTCTAGTACCATAGCCTCCAGCTCCCCGATTTTGCTAGCTAGACTTCTGGCATTTGTGAAAATACATTTTAAATTACTATTACCCCTCCTAATCAAGCTCAAGGAGAGGGTCTTTTCTGCCTTAGCTAAGGGTGTGTGTCCATGCTCTCCCTATCACAGCTCAGGGGAGTATCTTTTCTGCCTAAGCTAAGGGGGTGTGTTCATTCTGCAGCAGAGCTCTCCTTATCCCAACTCAGGAGGCAGTTGAAGGATGAAACTGAGCATGTGCGGCCATCTCACAGAGCGGGACAAGGAAATAAGAAAAAAAAAGAAAAATGACAGGTGGCGCTATACAGATATATTTTATTCAATAACTGAGTGGCTATGCCATATTTTTAATTACATGCAATTACAGAAGTATTCACATCCAGGTGCTGGTTTGAAAACTGTAGAATATTATTTGTGGGACATCCCCTTTAACACCCAGTTATGTTGCTTGCCACATTACCTTATTTGCACTCCTGAGGATGCACTCAAATATGTATGTGCATACAATGTGTAGGGTGGCATATTACAACACCAAATACATTAATTTTAGTGCAGGGCAATGTGGGAATGTTGTGTATGGTGTAGGAAGGCGCAAGTGTCAGCAGCAGTTAGTGCTGACTGACACTATTTATTTAGTATGGCTGTAGAGCCGATCTGGGCCGTCTCTTACTGGGAGCAGCCAAAGTGCAGGGTGGGTGGCTTCTCCCCACGTTCCAGACCAGGTTTTGGTTTGGGATATAAAAACCCAGCCAGCAGTCTCAGCTGGGTGTGGATTATCCTCCATTTCACAGTGAAACTGTGGTTTTGGGATCTGCATCAGGTGTGCTGTGCTAAAGGGCTGTGTAACGGGGTTCTGAAGGTGCACTCGGTCTCCCATTAGCCGCAGACCTGCTGCTTAGCTTGAGGAGCGAGGATCTGTGTTTGACCTCGTTCCCAGGGCGGCTTTGCTAGCTGGGAGGCCCCCTGCTCCTAAGTCTGCCTTGAGCGCCGAGCTGATCACTCTGTGCTCGACTGGTTGGTCTGACGGTCATGTGACGCTGGCCACGTCACATGACCCTCACTCCCCACTACAAATACAGGTTGCCTGTTAATTTAGGTTCCACCTGTGATTTGGTCTTTCCTGGCGTACTTACCTCCTGCTGAATTCCTGACGATTCTCTGCCTGCTCCTTGTGTACTTTGCTGCTCTCCTGGTATTCTGACCCCGGCCTCCTCCTGACGATCCTCTGCTGACTCCTTTGGTACTTCACGACTCTCCTGGTATTTATGAACCCGGCTTCTCCTGACAATTCTCTGCTTGCTCTATTTGTACTTTGTAGCTTTCCTGGTATTGACTCGGTCCGTTCACATTCTGTTGTTTGTCTGTCTGTCATCCCAGCACTTATTCCAAGCTAGGGATTTGCCATCCAGTTGTCCCCTGTCATTAGGACTCGCGAGGCAAGTAGGCAGGGCCAGGGGTTAGGGTGGGGCGCAGTGGTCACTTCCCTCCCCCCTGTGTGTGTGTGTACGCGACCGTTACAGATTAACAGGTCCAATAACCACTGTATAATGAATCCTCTGGTGACCCTGACTGACCATGTCTCTAATCTGACGCGGATGGTTCCAGGAGTTAGGGGAAAAACTCAGTTCTTTTGAGTAAGGGCAAGGTTCTTCCACTCCTCAGGCCTCCAGTCTGCATTTTGAGCCCCAGATTAAGCTCCCAGAACCCTTTTCTGGAGACCGGAAAAAGTTTCTCTCTTTTAAGGAGAATTGCAAACTTTACTTGTCCTCTGGCCCCGAGAGTCAACGCGTGGGCATTATCATTTCCCGACTACAGGGTGATCCCCAGGACTGGGCGTTCTCTTTACCTGCTGGCGCCAGTTGTTTATCTTCTGTGGAGGGGTTCTTTCAGGCCCTGGGTACCCTCTATGATGAACCAGACAGGGCTCTAGTAGCCGAGACGGCTCTAAAGGCACTGGTGCAGGGCAATCTACCAGCGAAGGATTATTGCACCCAATTCAGAAGGTGGTGTGTCCCCTCAGGATGGAACGAACCAGCCCTGAAGAGTTAGTTCAGGCTGATAATTTAAAGGACCTTCTGGTCAGTTATAAACTTCCAGAGACCTTAGAGGAGATGATGACCCTTGTTGTCCGACTTGACTGACGGGTTAGAGAGAGACGACAGGAACAACAGTTCTCTTCCCAGATGGTGGTCCAGCCAGAGGCCTATCCCAGAGACAATGCTGAGGTCTCCACCAAGGAACCCATGCAGGTTGGCATGACCCAAGGGAATCTTCGCCGCAGACGTGGAGAATGCTATTACTGTGGAGATCCTGACCATTGGATCAACCAGTGTCCTAAGAAGGTCCTCTCTGTCAAGTCTCCTAAGGCAAGGCAACCTAAAGACCAGGTACACCCTGATTTTTCTAAATGTAAGCTTTTGGTACCCATTACGATTTCTCTGGGAGTAGATAAATGGCCGGGTAAGGCCTTTATTGATTCTGGCTCAGCGGCCAGCTTTATTGACTCTGAGTATGCTGTAAGATTGGGTATTCCAATGTTTGCTTTACCAACTCCTATCCATGTCATGGCTATTGATGCTACTCCTCTTATTGGTGGTACGGTGAGCTCATGTACCTCAGAGATTTCTCTAACCGTGGGTGTGTGCCACTCAGAGAGATGTTCCCTTTTAGTCCTGGAGAACCTACCGGCTGAGGTGGTACTAGGGTTGCCTTGGCTCCGACTACATAACCCCACTATAGATTGGTCCAATGGGGAGTTGGTGGGATGGGGGCCTAAGTGTGACTCGTGCTTGTCCGTGGTACAGGCTGGGGTCTCAGTAAAGTCTGATACTTTACCCACTGTTAGGGAATATTCTGATGTATTCTCGTCACCAACCCCGGAGGTTCTACCCCCCCATAGACCTTATGATTGTACTATAGAGCTAGTAGAGGGGGCCAAGTTTCCTAAGGGGCGAATTTATAATCTTTCTAAGCCCGAACGCAAGGCCAAGATGGTGGTCTTAGGCCATGTATCGATTACCGGAGATTAAATAAAATCACTGTCCAGAATAGATACTCCCTCCCATTGATTCCGGATTTATTTAACCAGGTTCTGGGGGCAACCTGGTTTTCCAAAATTGACCTGAAAGGGGCATACAATCTAATCCGAATCAAGGAGGGAGACGAATGGAAGACGGCGTTCAATACTCCGGTAGGACACTTTGAATATCAGGTGATACCTTTTGGACTCAGCAATGCCCCAGCTGTGTTCCAAAACTTCATGAATGACATTCTTAGGGAGTTCTTAGGTAAATTTGTTATTGTCTATCTTGACGACATTTTGATATTCTCTCCTGAATTCGAATCCCATGTGTCTCATGTTAAACAAGTATTAGAGGTGTTGAGGGAGAATCAGCTATCCGCTAAGCAAGAGAAATGTGTCTTTGGTGTACAGGAGATTCTGTTTCTAGGGCATGTTCTGACTCCTCACGCCTTCAAGATGGATCCTGGTAAGGTACTAGCAATTAAGGAATGGGTAAGACCTTCATCCTTAAAGGCCTTACAACGGTTCTTAGGTTTCGCCAATTACTATCGTAAATTTATTATGAATTTTTCCGTAATTGCTAAACCGTTGACCGACCTTAGTAAGAAAGGGGCGGATTTGGAGAATTGGTCTACTGAGGCCATTTGTTCATTTGAAAAATTAAAAAAGGCATTCAGTAGCGCTCCCATTCTGATCCAGCCTGATCAGGAGAAACCTTTTATTGTGGAGGTGGATGCGTCCGAGGACGGCGCAGGAGCAGTCCTTTCACAAGGTCCTGCTAGCCTCACTAACCTGAGAGCATGTGCCTTCTTCTCCAGGAAATTCTCTCCCACGGAGAGAAACTACGACATAGGTAATAGGGAGCTGCTGGCCATTAAATGGGCACTTGAGGAGTGGAGGCATTTTCTGGAGGGGGCAAGGCATTGTGTAACTGTTGTCAGTGACCATAAAAACCTTATGTTTCTCGAGTCTGCTAAGAGGTTGAATCCCCGTCAAGCCAGATGGGCTCTGTTTTTTACTCGTTTTGATTTTTCCATTACCTTCAGGCCAGGAAGTAAAAATGTGAAGGCGGACGCATTATCTCGGAGCATGCTTTTCAACCTACTGAGGTACCACCTGAATCCATCCTACCAGCAAAAATCTTCATAGCAGCTCTAACCCAGGATATCTCGGCTCGCATTAGGTCTGAACAACATCTGGCACCGGTATCCACCCCAACAGATATGTTGTTTGTTTCCGTACAATTTCATCTCCAGCTGTTGAGTGAGTGTCACGATTCTGCCTTTTGTGGACATCCGGGTGTTGAGGGCACTAAGGATCTGGTTTCTAGATCTTATTGGTGGCCCACTCTAACTAGGGATGTCAAGTCCTACGTGTCAGCCTGTGAGGTTTGTGCCAGGTCCAAGACACCTAGGACTCGCCCTGCTGGTAACCTACGACCCCTACTTATTCCCAGTAGACCCTGGTCCAATATCTCGATGGACTTTATTACTGACCTACCGCCGGCGGAGGGTAAAACTGTAGTTTGGGTAGTGGTCGATAGGTTTGGCAAGATGTTTCATTTCATTCCGCTGTCTAAACTCCCGAATGCCAAAACCCTGGCGTCTATTTTTGTGAAAGAAATTGTTCGATTGCATGGTATTCCAGAAAATATTGTTTCTGACAGGGGTGTGCAGTTTGTGTCCAAATTCTGGAGGGCCTTCTGTCAAAAATGTTAAATTTCATTGTCTTTTTCCTCTGCCTACCACCCTGGTAATGGGCAGACTGAACGCCTTAATCAGTCTGTGGAACAATTCTTGAGGTTGTATGTTGCTGATGACCAGCAATTATGGGTGAAATTTCTTCCATTGGCTGAATTTGCTTTGAATAACCGTGTCAATTCTTCTGCTAGGGTTTCACCTTTCTTTTGTAACCATGGTTTCCATCCCCGTTTTCATTCTGGGTCATCCGTCTCCTCCTCTAACCCTGAGGCGGATAGGCTCTCCTCTGAACTGTGCACAGTTTGGGCCCGGGTTCAATCGAACTTAGAAAAGGCTCAAAGTTCTCAGAAACTCAAAGCCGATAGGAGACGTTTCAAGGGGAGTGACTTTTCAGATTGGGGATAAGGTATGGTTGTCCTCCAAGAATCTCTCTCTTAAGGTTGATTCTAAAAAGTTTGCTCCTCGTTTAATTGGACCATATAAGATCACGGAAGTGAATAACCCGGTATCATTTAGGTTGGAGCTGCCCGAGTCATTCCACATTCATAATGTGTTCCATAAATCTCTGCTTAAAAAATATTTTGAACCGGTAGTACCATCGAAAGCCTCGCCTCTGCCAGTTCTTGTTAATGATGCTGTCGAGTATGTGGTGTCTAAAATAGTGGATATCAGGAAGGTGCGTAATTCCTTGCAGTACCTGATTCACTGGAAGGGGTATGGACCTGAAGAGAGATCTTAGGTACCTGCCAGGGAGGTTCATGCTCCTAGACTTGTTCGAAAATTTCATTTAGAACACCCTGAAAGGCCATCGCCTGAAGTCTTGGGTCCGGTGGCCCCCTCGTAAAAGGGGGGGGGGGTACTGTAACGGGGTTCCGAAGGTGCACTCGGTCTCCCATTAGCCGCAGACCTGCTGCTTAGCTTCAGGAGTGAGGATCTGTGTTTGACCTCGTTCCCAGGGCGGCTTTGCTAGCTGGGAGGCCCCCTGCTCCTAAGTCTGCCTTGAGCGCCGAGCTGATCACTCGGGCCACGTCACATGACCCTCACTCCCCACTATAAATACAGGCAGCCTGCTGGCCACAGGTTGCCTGTTAATTTAGGTTCCACCTGTGATTTGGTCTTTCCTGCAACTTCGGTCCGGCTCTTCTGCACTTTGGCATCAGTCTTCCAAGGCAGTTGGCGCACAGAGATGGGTGTCAGTTTTAGGGCTGTAGGTGTGGTGACCCCAGCTTCAAGACTTTGTTATTCTCTTCCCTTGGATTGCTGACCGTTGTGTTTCTAGGACTCTGACCCTGCTTTGAACTTTGTAATTCCCTTTGCTCCTGGTGCTTCTGCTGACTTCCTTATGGTGATCTATGTCTGTTACAATAAAAGTTGCTTTTACCACTCTACAGTCCCAAGTATGTCAAACCGAATGGTTTCCAGAAATTAAACTCCTTCTCACAGCACAAAGATAGCTGGAATAGACTGTATCTGTTGTATGAGATCTGTTTTTCACGCAACGCAGGCCCTATAGAAGTGAATGAGGCTGTGTGAAAATTGCAAGAATCCACAAGCTAGTGCAGGACAACAATACAGTCTCACTACAGCAGCAGGGGTTTAGTCAGCAGTATGGGGTGCGCCACAGTCTTACATACCTATAGATAGATATGTACTGAGCTCCCCCTGGTGGTGGCTGCAGGCAGCTGGACGTTTTCTGGTGAATTTTATGATTACATAAAGGGAGGTCCTGCTGGTAATATTCAGACCTCCAGGCATTTGAAAAGCCCAAGGTGAGAAAAAAAAAATCATTGGCGCATGTAGCACATCATAAGAATATATTTTTTTACACTAAGCCAAGCCTCTTACTCCACCCAGCAGGACTGCTCATCTCCGCCCAGGGAGAACTGATCAACGCCAGAGGACCGAAGACAGCAGCGCCGGGTGAAGGGTAAGTGATCTCTGTAGCCAGAGACAGTGCGGGACGCCGCACTCAGCACAGAGCGCCCCTTCCTCCCACAGCATCCGCATAATAAGCATAACATCTATATACTACTACAATGTATTAATGTATATGCCTGCGGCTCTATGACAAATAACTGGTCTATATATAACAAAAAAAAGGCACATCACGTACTCTCCATTTAACAGCGGGAATCATATAAGGAGTCACAAGGCGCAGTATTCACTTATTTATCTCTTACTCAGAGGACATCACCACAAAAGAATATTACTATCCTATATAAGGAATAAAACGCATCATTCTTGAGACTATTATTTCATGAAAAGACGATTTTATATATAAGGACAACTTTTTTAGCGCATCTTCCAGCGCATATTTTTTTTTTTTTTTTTTTTTTTTTTTTTTTTTTTATATGTTATTACCTCAACATTCCTAATACCAGCTGGTGACCATTTAATGACAACCCACCTATCTCGACATCCTTTACTCTTTACCTACCTAAAAGGACAGTTAGCCGTATTTTATTCCCCAATACGTTTTTTCATACCACACCTTTGCCTCATTTTATCGACCAATTTTAATATATCCTACATCCACCATATATACAAATAAATTAATATATTGACCCAAATTAGAGTGTGCCTGCTTACTTATTTTCCTTCAATATCTCCGGTCTATGTCGCTAAGCACAGCAAGTTCAGTGATATCACTGTTTTGCGCCCGCCTGCACTGGACCTCTGGCAGCAGCTTAATAGTGGAGCATGGAGCTGATGGTTCCTTCTTCACCACGGTGTCCTGAAGATGCACATACAGATGAAGTCGGAATATGCGGCAGCTCTCCGGGACCAGAAGAGCAAAATTAGGGACAGTCCTGCAGGATCTGGAATGGCTGGGAGGCATGGTCATACTGTTTATAGGGACACTGTGCGGACATTAATAATGGGGGTCACTCTAACAATGCTCTTAATGGAGACACTATGGTTGTTATTGGGGTGTGGCTTGTACACGTGGGTGGGGTCTCCTTGTACCATGTGCATAGACCTGAACTACATAAATAAAAAGGAACCAAAGAACTTTGAAAACCCAGAAAAATTTTATTAACTGAGTTCATTAATAATATAGAAATGCTGGAAAAGTTAGTGGAGCTCTGCATCATGGGATATCTGGCAGAATAGTGGTCCTCTGCATCATGGGATATCTGGCAGAATAGTGGTCCTCTGCATCATGGGGTATATGGCAGAATGGTCGTCCTCTGCATCATGGAATATCTGGCAGAATGGTGGTCTTCTGCATCATGGGATATCTGGCAGAATGGTGGTCATTTGCATCATGGGATATCTGGCAGGATGGTGGTCCTCTGCATGATGGCGTTTCTCAGGTATAATTAGCTAATTGAACCAGATATATGATCCTGTGCTATATCTGGCGGTAACACATCTGAATGGACAGTGGTATTTGTGTAATCTTCAGCCCATTCAGGACCCACAAAACAGATGTTCTTAAAGGGACATTGGTCTATTTCTTCTATGTCGTTTTTGTAGACTTCACTATAGGGCACTGAAATTTCTTGGTTTAGAAAGTCACTTAGGTCATTTGCCAGCACTGTTACTGGGGACTTGCTTCTTCCAGCCTCCAGGTCCGCCCAGTTGATAGAGGTAAAAAATTGCTGTTGACGGATGTTCTCGTTTTCACCTAGACGGAGGGAATCCTGCTTGCACAAAAGTTTCTTTAAGAGGTTAGTGCTGTCTTGGTCAAGACCTGTATATGTTGGTTCTTTATCTAATACTGCTCTACGAATACTTTAGTTTTCCCTGAAAAGGGATACCTTCGAGTCAGCATCCGATAAAACGTGACTCCAAAAGCGAACCAATCTACCCCATAGCTGTACTGTCTGACCTGCAGCATTTCTGGGGCCATGTATCTTGCAGTGCCACATCTTCCTCTGGCTGTGACCCCGCCAAGCATCTCGTGAAGGGCAATGCCAAAATCAGTAATCTTCACATGACCATTATGGCTGAGGAGGATGTTTCCCGGTTTGATGTCACGGTGGACAATCCCCTTGGAGTGTAGAAACTGAATGCCACAAACTATTTCCGCAGCTAAGAACTTGATGGTGAGAATGTCCACCTTTGGCGTATTCCTAAGATAGTCAGCAAGGCTTCCACCTCTGGCCAGCTCCATGACATAGAATACGTAGCTGGTTGTGTGGAAGACTCTATACCCGTGGACTAGGAAGGGGCTCTCATTGGACAGCTGTAGGATGTATCTTTCGGTAAGGTGGGACTTAAATGGCTTGGATTTTGGTTGTATCTTAATTGCCACCTGCTCTCTACGGACGACATCCGTCGCCAAGATGACTTTGCCGAACCCACCCTCTCCGTGTATGTGATGATAGCAAAACTTATCCACACTTAAAGCGGCACAAACTCTCTGGTGAACGGAGCTGGACTGGCTGAGGTCTAGCACAGGTTCTTCACTTTTTTTCTTACCCTGTCTGGGTTCTACGGTTTTGCTAACGTCAAGTTGCTCGCTTGATCTTTTCCTCTTTGGTAGTGATAGACTGGACGGTGCTTTTCCATCTGGTGCTTCCTTTTCGGTTCCAATTATGGGTCTCTTATGTGGAACTTGCTCTAAATCTTTTTCTTCCTCATTTTTGTCCGCAGCCTCCTCTTTGTACTTTCTCCCTCTACGTCTCTTCCTGGATCTCATTGTCAATGAGACCAAAAGATGTTAAAAATAAAAAGTAAATTTACAGCCAAACTTGCAAATAACACAAAAGTGTCGCGCTAGTTTGAAGTGTCTGGTAAGACTGAGCTTCAGGAGTATCGGAATTGTAAAAAGGAACTCTATGATGTAATTGGTGATTGTGATGTCATCGTTAACAAGAGGTTGCCAGGTACTGGTTTGTGATGTCATCATATTTGCATATTCAGTGGATGGAAGCTGTCACTTGATTGTGATGTCATGAGATTTACATATTCAGTGGACAGAGGTCAGCAGTGAATTGTGATGTCCTGAACTCCATTTTGAAGGGAAGGGGAATGTACAAAGTCTGCGGATGAGGCAAACCAAAGCCCACTGCTAACATATCTGATCTTATGCCACTGGTTTCAAATAGGGGCAACATATAGTAACCACATGCTGGCTCACAAGACCCTGATCTTCTGAATTGATGTGTTGTAAGAGTACATAATTAACCCCTTCATCATCAGCCTGTTTTGGGCTCTATTGACCAATAGATTTTCATTTTTTTTCATTTTTCATCGTCGCTATAACTTTTTTACTTTTCTATCTATGTAGCCATATGAGTGTTTGGTTTTTGTGGGACAAGTTGCAGTTTTTAATGGCACCATTTTGAGGTACACATAACATTTACATCATAAATGTTTCTGCATTCACAAATAACATGATGCATTACACTGGCGGTAGAAGAGATGTCAGTTCTGGCAGCACAATGCATGGGCTCAAAATCTGCATCAAATCCTAATGTAACATGTGTGGATGTTGATGTCGATATAGCAGGGGTGCACTGCCAATGAGGCGAGGTGAGGCGATTGCACCAGGTAGGGACAAGATGGGGCAGCAGAAGGGCCATAGGCAATGAGCGCTTCCATTGTGAAAACACTCTCTACATATTCAACTGCATTGCTGTACTCAGGACAGCAAAACAGTTGAATTCTGCAATGGGGCACGGGAATGATGCTTCCCTGGCCCACCATCTCCTCTAATAGGCTTTAGTCCTAGTTCCTGTAGCCTATCAGAGGCCGGTGTCATCATTATTATGCTGCCTGGGGCGGGCTGCATAGCGCTCAGGGCACAAACCGTAAGAGGTCTGTGTTTTGAACTGCATCATTGACAGCAGAATGGAGTTAAGTATTTCAGTGTATTATTTTTATTTGGCAGCATGGTGTTAGGCCACAATGGGGTGGGGGGTCATTATTTTGTAACTGGAGAAAGCACTATGGAGACACTGCAGCTGTAAAAAGCAGCATTTTTGTACTGGCACACATAATAAGGGGGCCACTATGGGAACATTAGTTCCACTGGGGGCACTAAAAGGGGGTAGTTCTTTGCATTGACACATGTTATAAGGGAACATTTTTTGTTCTGGCACACATTCTGAGGTGACCACTATGGGAACATTTGTTCTACATGGGGCACTGAAAGTTTTTTTTGTACTAGCACACATCATAAGGGAACATTTTTGTATTGGCACACACAAGAGGGTATTTTTGTACTGCCACGCATTATAAGGGAGCATTTATGTACTGGCACACATTGCAAGGGAGAATTATTTTACTGGCAGACATTATAATGAGTAATTTTTTGTACTGGCACGCATTATAAGGGGGTATTTTTGTACAGGCAAACATTATAAGGGAATTATTACTAATGGGGGTACAATGGGGGCATTATTACTTCCGGGGGCAAAATGAGGGACATTATTACTATTGGGTGCACTATTATTACATAGTGCACTCTGGCAGAGAATTATTACTATTGGTGGGACTTTTGGGTGGACTGTTACATTGGGAGGCACCCTGGCACAGTATCAGCTTAGCACAATTATTTTTGGAGGACACTAAGTTTACGGCACTATAAGTTTCAGGGACACCATTTGCAGGGCACAGTTATTTTTTAGGCCACTGGGAAGAGGGGGCACAGTATTAGAGGTGGCATGATGGGGTGCTCAGAAGGTGGGGAGGAGGAAGTAAAAGTAGTTGTCAAACTCTGCAGAGACAAGAGATGACTGAAAGAAATCATCATGGCGGTCTGGTGTGAATGGAGAAGATAAAGAAAGAGAATGTCTACATCAGAGGAGACATCATTGGATGTAAGAGGTATGTGGTGCTGTATTCTCCAGTATGTTTTGAAGCACTGTATGTAATGTTTTTCAAGTATGTCTTTAACAGTAGGGCTGGAGGAAAGGGGTTAAGTTAAGAAATTGGCATGGGGGGGGGGGGGGGGGCACCGTTTCAGTTTTAGCCTCAGGGAGCAGAAAGGCTTGGGTGCACCCCTGGCCATCAATTCCAAAAATGTAGTGGCATTTATACCCTTACTCAAGGATTTCTGTGAGTTGGCCAAGCAAGTTGCACAGCTTCCTGTCAATGTAACATGGTTCAAGCTATCTCTCTGTTTGGATGGACACTTGGTTTTCTATTCCCCCAGCAGCCACTAATTTATTTTTTAAAGCGTTATTATTGTGCAAAAGTAGCAAAACAAAACAAATATATAAATTTGACATTGCTATAATAGTAAAAACCCGCAGAATAACATTAAAACAAATCCAAAAAACCCCAAAGTGGTGGCTTTCAAAATGAGGAGATGAAAAAAAATATATAACTGTGACCTAGTGGGAAAACAGAGGACCTTGTGGGAAAACTGTGGTGAATTAGGCATGATAGCAAAAGGGTTAATGAAATCTATGATTTTTAATGAATGTTGCTTGGCTAGTATTGGGGTTGTGGGTAGCTAATTCATTTGGAGAAACTACAATGCATATAAACATTTCCCTGCTGTAATGTGCTGTCAGCTATGTACATGTCAAATAGCCAGAAAATCTTAAGTCATTTTTAGTAATAAAAACTGATCTCCACATGACTATGTCAAAAGTTTCCCCAAAGTGGCTAAGTTCGGTCCTAGGAATAATTGCTGTAAATGACTGCATATTTCAGTACTTACCAGCATGAAATTCAAGGAGGAGGTGTAAAATATGAGTGATTGACACTTTAATGGTTGTACTTCTGCAACAATGAAGCAAAAGTATTGAACTGTTAAGACATGAAAGGTTACTCAGAGTCGATAGGATTTCACTTGTAGAAAGTAACATTTAAAATCACTCCCATTATCTCCAACGTTCTGAGCTCAGTGACGAAGCTGATTAATAAAGTGGTGGAAATCAACAGTAAGCCCAACCAATCAAGAGATATTACCATCACAGAGATTTATTGCATATGCTGCAAGGCCCGGAAGGAGCGGAGCGGAGGATGGGAATGGTAGTGTCTATGGCAGCAATAATTATTCACAGTGGCAATCCTCACACCGATGATCCCTATAGCCAGGTCATTGACAGGAGGGCGCACCCTTTCTTCCTTCGGGGAAAACCTTGATGTTGAGGCTGTTACCTGGTGGTAGTTTGAATACTCTTGGTGTTGTGGGTTTGGTATGGGTACAAGGCAGGAAATGAGGCAGTAACCAGGCCAGTTGTAGAAAACAGACAAGTCTCTCTTTACTAAAGTGCAGAATGGGAGTTGTAGTATATCCAATGGTATTAAACACAGTTCCAAATAATTCACAGTGGAAATCTTCCCAGATATCAATGTATGGATATAGGCCAGATGGGGATTGTAGTACTCCTTCCCTCTATCTCTCCAAAGTTTCTCTGTAGAATCTAAATCTGGCAATATTATACTTGCAATGGTGGTTGTACTTCCCAGCTGAGGGGTACACAAGATGGTTGGCTAGGGTTGTTTGTGAAATGGTGTTTTGGCAATGTTCATCTCACAGCAGTAAAGTCTCAGCCTTAACCGTCTTCCATCCCAGTGCTGTACATTAGAGATGAGCGAATCGAATTCGATTAGAATTTCAAGGAAAATTCGATTCGCAACAAATGCGAATTTCCTCTCACTTCGTGGTAACGAATCGCATTTTTTCTAAAATGCCAGCTATGCGTGTGACATGCGGCAAGGAACTCTGGGAAGGCGGGATCACTCTGATTGACATGCCTGCATGCAGCCAATCAGCAGCCAGCCAGCTCTGTATAAATACGCCAGCCATTTTAGATTCTGCCATTTTTCAGCGTTCAGAGTGCAGGGACAAATGTGTGAAGGCGCTAGGGACAGCAATTGGAAAAACCTTATTGTGGAAAAAAAAAGACAGAAAAAACTATTTATAAGGGAAAGGATAGGAAGGAATCATTTCACAGCATCTTAGTGCAGGGAGAGACGTCAGAATGTGCTAGGGACATGATAGGAAAGTGATTAACAAGTGCAGGGAACGATTATTTGGGGATCCAAATAGTCATTATACAGCTCTGTCATTCCAGCAATTTGTTCTTGGGCTGCAAGTGCTATGTTGAAAAGCCTTTAGAGGCTTATATCTTAGTATCTTATTCAGTATGACATGAAAAATATATACAGTTCAGACCAAAAGTTTGGACACACCTTCTCATTCAAAGAGTTTTCTTTATTTTCATGACTATGAAGGCATCAAAACTATGAATTAACACATGTGGAATTATATACATAACAAACAAGTGTGAAAAAACTGAAAATATGTCATATTCTAGGTTCTTCAAAGTAGCCACCTTTTGCTTTGATTACTGCTTTGCACACTCTTGGCATTCTCTTGATGAGCTTCAAGAGGTAGTCCCCTGAAATGGTTTTCACTTCACAGGTGTGCCCTGTCAGGTTTAATAAGTGGGATTTCTTGCCTTATAAATGGGGTTGGGACCATCAGTTGCGTTGAGGAGAAGTCAGGTGGATACACAGCTGATAGTCCTACTGAATAGACTGTTAGAATTTGTATTATGGCAAGAAAAAAGCAGCTAAGTAAAGAAAAACGAGTGGCCACCAAACTAAAGTTAAATAAGTAAATAAAGTAAATAAAAATTGAAAAAAATAGTGAAAAAAAGAAAAGTAGGCTCTATAAAAATATCACATGACCTAACCCCTCAGGTAAACACCGTTAAAAAAAACTAAAAAAACTTTGCTAAATAAAAAAAAAATTGGCACATTACATCACTAAAAGTGCAACACAAAGCAATCAAAACTGCGTATGACTCCCAAAATAGTACCAATGTAACCGTCACCTCATCCTGCAAAAAATGAGCACCTACCTAAGACAATCGCACAAAACATAAAACAAATATGGCTCTCAGAATATGGAGACATTAAAACCTGATTTATTTTAGTCAGTTTGAAGGGTCTCACAATCGGCCCCGAACGCAGCTGTCCGGCCCTAATGCATTCTCAGTGGAGGCGGATCCACTGAGAATGCATCAGTCTGCCAGCGTTCAGCCTCCGCTTCGCTCAGTGAGCGGACACCTGAACGCTGCTTGCAGCGTTCGGGTGTCCGCCTGGCCGTGCGGAGGCGAGCGGATCCGTCCAGACTTACAATGTAAGTCAATGGGGACGGATACGTTTGAAGATGACACTATATGGCTCAATCTTCAAACGGATCCGCCCCCATTGACTTTCAATGTAAAGTCTGAACGGATCCGCTCAGGCTACTTTCACACTTAGAAATTTTTCTAAGTTATAATGCAGACAGATCCGTTCTGAACGGATGCAAACGTCTGCATTATAGGAGCGGACCCGCTCCGAACGCTAGTGTGAAAGTAGCCTTATTGTGTAATAATAAAATACAAAAAAAAGTATACATATTAGGTATCTCCACGTCCATAATAACCAGCAGTATAAAGATATCACATGCCCTAACCCCTCAGATGAACACCGTAAAAAATTGAAAATAAAAACTGTCAAAAAAGCAATTTTTTTGACACCTTACATCACAAAATGTGTAATACCAAGTGATCAAATTTTTTGTAAATTTTATATTTTTTCAAACATGAAGTAGACATATGGGGAATGTAAAGTCATCACAATTTTTAGGGATATTACTATGTATTACATTATTGGTAAATTAGGTATTTTTTTATGCAAAAAAAAAATTTTTTTTTACTTCATTTTACCAGTGTCATGAAATACAATATGTGACGAGAAAACAATCTCATAATGGCCTGGATAAGTAAAAGCGTTTTAAAGTTACTACCACATAAGGTGACACATGTCAGATTTGCTCAAAATGGCCTGGGTAGAAAGGGGAAAAATGGCCCGGTCATTAACCCCTTAGGGACACAGCCTTATTTCACCTTAAGGACCGGCCATTTTTTTGCAAATCTGACCAGTGTCACTTTAAGTGGTGATCACTTTAAAACGCTTTGACTTATCCAGGCCATTCTGAGATTGTTTTTTTGTCACATATTGTACTTCATGACACTGGTAAAATGAAGTAAAAAAAAAATTTTTTTTTGCATAAAAAAATACCTAATTTACCAATAATTTGGAAAAATTTGCAAATTTCAAAGTTTCAGTTTCTCTACTTCTGCAATACATAGTAATATCCCTAAAAATTGTGATGACTTTACATTCCCCATATGTCTACTTCATGTTTGAATTATTTGGGGAATGATATTATTTTTTGGGGATGTTACAAGGCTTAGAAGTTTAGAAGCAAATCTTGAAATTTTTCAGAAATTTACAAAAACCCAATTTTTAGGGACCACTACAGCTCTGAAGTCACTTTGCGAGGCTTACATAATAGAAACCACCCAAAAATGACCCCATTCTATAAACTAAACCCCTCAAGGTATTCAAAACTGATTTTACAAACTTTGTTAACCCTTTAGGTGTTGCACAAGATTTAATGGAAAATAGAGATACAATTTCAAAAGTTCACTTTTTTGGCAGATTTTCTATTTTAATATTTTTTTTCCAGTTACAAAGCAAGGGTTAACAGCCAAACAAAACTCATTATTTATGGCCCTGATTCTGTAGTTTACAGAAACACCCCATATGTGGTCGTAAACTGCTGTACGGGCACACGGCAGGGCGCAGAAGGAAAGGAATGCCATACGGTTTTTGGAAGGCAGATTTTCCTGGACTGTTTTTTTTGACACCATGTCCCATTTGAAGCCCCCCTGATGCACCCCTAGAGTAGAAACTCCAAAAAAGTGACCCCATTTTAGAAACTACGGGATAGGGTGGCAGTTTTGTTGGTACTAGTTTAGGGTACATATGATTTTTGGTTGCTCTATATTACACTTTTTGTGCGGCAAGGTAACAAGAAATAGCTTTTTTGGCACAGTTTTTTTTTTGTTATTTACAACATTCATCTGACAGGTTAGATCATGTGGTAATTTTATAGAGCAGGTTGTCACGGACGCGGCGATACCTAATATGTATACAATTTCTTTTATTTATGTAAGTTTTACACAATGATTTCATTTTTAAAACAAAAAAAAGTTTTAGTGTCTCCATAGTCTAAGAGCCATAGTTTTTTCAGTTTTTAGGCGATTATCTTAAGTAGGGTCTCATTTTTTGCGGGATGAGATGATGGTTTGATTGGCACTATTTTGGGGTAAATATGACTTTTCTATCGCTTGTTTTTTCACTTTTTGTGACGTAAGATGACATAAAATGGCTTTTTTTACACCGTTTTTATTTTTATTTTTTTACGGTGGTCACCTGAGGGGTTAGGTCATGTAATATTTTTATAGAGCCGGTCGATATGGACGCGGCGATACCTAATATGTATACTTTTTTTTATTTATGTACGTTTTACACAATGATTTCATTTTTGAAACAAAAAAAATCATGTTTTAGTGTTTCCATAGTCTAAGAGCCATAGTTTTTTTCAGTTTTTGGGCGATTATCTTGGGTAGGGTATGATTTTTGCGGGATGAGATGACGGTTTGATTGTTACAATTTTGGCATACATGCAAAAAATTTTATCACTTTTATTACCTTTTTTGGGAAGTAAAGTGGGCAAAATTTCAATTTCATCATAGTTTTAAATTTTTTATTTTTATGGCGTTCACCGTTCTGGTAAAGTAACATGACCATTTTATAGATCAGGTCGTTACGGACGCGGCGATACCAAACATGTGTAGGGAATTTTATTTTTTTCATTTTTAATCAGTGATAAATGTGTTTTTTGACTTTTACTTTTTTTTCACTTTTTTTTGACCCAGACCCACTTGGTTCTTGAAGATCCAGTGGGTCTGATGTCTGTATAATACAGTACAGTATAATATATAGTGTACTGTACTGTATTTTACTTACACTTTGTCTGAACAGATCTATGCCTTTAGCACAGATCTGTTCAGCACCATGGACAGCAGGACGCCTTCTCATGGGAACCTTCCCCGTCTGCTCAGTAGTGGCCAGAACTGCGCAGACGGGGAAGGGTAAGGAGGCGGGCTGTCTGGGGGCTCTCTCCCTCTCCATCAGGGGGCTGCAAAGGCACAGCAGCCCCCGATGGGAGAGGGAGGGAGCTCCCTGAGCTGTTAACCTTTTCCATACAGCGGTCCATACGGACCGCGGTATGGAAAGGGTTAAACGGCTGACATCGCATCACAGATGTCAGCCGTTTATACCAGGGTGTCAGCAATGTGCTGACACCCTGGTATACCCACTGTACACCAACGATTATTCAAGGGGAGGCGGGCGGGGATCGCGATCACGCCTGCCGCACCGCCCGCCTCCCGCACCGCCCGCAACCCTTCCCCTGCACCTCCCGCCGCCATAAAATCATTCGGGGGTACAGGGGGGGTTGAATAAAACTATATTTTAGACATATAAAGTTTCTGATCCCCGCGGTCAGGGACCGCGGGGATCAGAAACTGCTGAAAGCGCAACAAACCGCAAGTCTGAATTGACCTGCTGTTTGTTGAGATCGCCGACATGGCGGGGTCACGGGACCCCCCCGCGCATTTAGCCGAGGTGCCTGCTCAATGATTTGAGCAGGCACCTTGTTCCGATCACAGCCGGCCGGGCGGCAGTGATCGGAACAACACATGACGTACCGGTACGTTATGTGTCCTTAAGTACCAGGACATCATGACGTACCGGTACGTCATGTGTCCTGAAGAGGTTAAGGGGTGAATTTGCATTTGTTATGAGTTCTGAGTTTTTTGTCTAAATTCTGAACATTGTGTAATTACAGGGGTTCCAGTTCCCTCTGTACGGTGCAGGCCTTCTACAGAGGATATGGTGGTGGTTGTGGTCTCAGCATTGGAGGAGGAGGAGGAGGAGGAGGGAGAGCATGCTGGACCCTAGTGGAGGTGGAGGCCGAAGAGGCTGGTCCCTCTCAGCATCCGCATTCCCCCCCCAGCTCCTAATTAGGAAGAAGAGGAGGAGTTTGTCACCAGCCCCCGCCAGGAGGGTAAATATGTGCACACAGCAATATAATTCTGTATCCATAACATGTACAGAAATAAAGGGCCAAAAATTAGGGGACATTAAAACCATTAACTAACCAACTAAATAACATTATACTCTACATAACTATCACAAACTAACCAACTAAATACAGTTATACTCTACTGAACTAGCACTAACTAACCAACTAAATAACATTATACTATACTGAACAATCACTAACTAACCAACTATATAATCATCATAAATATCATTAACCAACGCATTGTAATGTAAGATGACCGAAAGGAGTGAGTCAAATCTATTACAAATAACACTAATAGTACTATAATAGTTCAAAAATAGCATAATTTTATTCGAAAAACACAAGAGGACACTTAATTAGCACAAGTCACACAAAGACAATTAATACAAGTCACAATACATGTTAAAAACCAAGGGGACCGATGGTCAACTGCCGGTACATATGAATAAAGTGCATGTGCATAAGACTTTCCAATTGGTCATCAATAAAAGGACATGTAATAATAATGTAATTGGATATTACATGTCCTTTTATTGATGACCAATTGGAAAGTCTTATGCACATGCACTTTATTTATATGTACCGGCAGTCCACCATCGGTCCCCTTGGTTTTTAACAGGTATTGTGACCTGTATTAATTGTCTTTGTGTGACTTGTGCTAATTATGTGTCCTCTTGTGTTTTTCTAATAAAATTATGCTATTTTTGAACTATTATAGTACTATTAGTGTTATTTGTAACAGATTTGACTCACTCCTTTTGGTCGGTTTTCTATGCTTTAATTAGGGGTGGGCCCTGAACTTTGCTTGGGCTATATATAGGTTCCGCATTGTAATGTAAATCGTCAGTGCTTTAACAAATACTCCGCACAATGCACTAATTCCCTCTTAATCTTAATTGAAAGTAATTTATTATTTTTTTTAATCCTAACAGTACTCGGTAAATAAATAAAAAAATGTATGCAGCTGCAGCAGGACGACCAAAGGGCAATGCTGGAGATCAGAGCCCAGCAAAAAATAATACAGGAGCAGCAAAGGAGGTTACATCAGCAGCAGCAGCAGCATCTGGATAAGAAGGTGCATCAGCTGGAGGAGCTGCACCGTAAGGGGATCCATGAGTTGCTGGACCTCCATAATTAACTAAAAAAGTTGCCTTAAAGGCATATTTGTTCCTCAACATTGTTAATAAATATTTCTTTACATAATTTCTAACGTGTAATTTCGTTTTTAGATATTGTTATGTTTATGATTAATTCTAACCTATAAGGTTGCAGAAAGGCCCCTTTAGTCCTGGGGCAAACTCATCTGGATCAGGACAAACAGCAGCAGCAGGTAAAGGTAATAGTGGAGTAAACGGCCTACACAAAACTCAGCAGGATCAGGACAGACAGTAGCAGCAGCAGGTGCATGGTAATGGTGTAGTATAAGGCCTACACATAGCTCGTCCAAACTCATCAGGACAGACATCAGCAGGTAAATGGTAATGGTGTAGTATAAGGCCTACACATAGCTCCACCTCACTCATCAAGACAGACAACAGCAGGTAAATGGTAATAATGTACTATAAGGCCTACACATAGCTGGGCCAAACTCAGTCAGAACAGACTTGAGCCGGTTCTTTGTTTGTAGCAGAAATATGTTCCCAGGAATGGGCCCCCACCAGACCGGGGCAACCCAAAAAATAAATCTTATACACCTCTGACAGTAGTATGTTCTTTGTTGGCAGCAGGAATCTGTTCACATGCATACAAATTGCAATATATTCCTTTGACAATTTTTATTTAAAAGGATTTTTAAGATTGTAAAGCCCACAAGAAAAAAAAAAAGTTAATATACAGTTGCAAGAAAAAGTATGTGAACCCTTTGAAATGATATGGATTTCTGCACAAATTGGTCATAAAATGTGATCTGATCTTCATCTAAGTCACAACAATAGACAATCACAGTCTGCTTAAACTAATAACACACAAAGAATTAAATGCTACCATGTTTTTATTGAACACACCATGTAAACATTCACAGTGCAGGTGGAAAAAGTATGTGAACCCCTAGACTAATGACATCTCCAAGAGCTAATTGGAGTGAGGTGTCAGCCAACTGGAGTCCAATCAATGAGATAAGATTGGAGGTGTTGGTTACAGCTGCCCTGCCCTATAAAAAACACACAACAGTTCTGGGTTTGCTTTTCACAAGAAGCATTGCCTGATATGAATGATGCCTCGCACAAAGGAGCTCTCAGAAGACCTACAATTAAGAATTGTTGACTTGCATAAAGCTGGAAAGGGTTATAAAAGTAACTCCAAAAGCCTTGTTGTTCATCAGTCCACGGTAAGACAAATTGTCTATAAATGGAGAAAGCTCAGCACTGCTGCTACTCTCCCTAGGAGTGGCCGTCCTGTAAAGATGACTGCAAGAGCACAGCGCAGACGGCTCAATGAGGTGAAGAAGAATCCTAGAGTGTCAGCTAAAGACTTACAAAAGTCTCTGGCATATGCTAACATCCCTGTTAGCGAAGCTACGATACGTAAAACACTAAACAAGAATGGATTTCATGGGAGGATACCACAGAGGAAGCCACTGCTGTCCAAAAAAAACATTGCTGCACGTTTACAGTTTGCATAAGAGCACCTCGATGTTCCACATCAGTACTGGCAAAATATTCTGTGGACAGATGAAACCAAAGTTGAGTTGTTTAGAAGAAACACACAACACTATGTGTGGAGAAAAAGAGGCACAGCACACCAACATCAAAACCTCATCCCAACTGTGAAGTATGGTGGTGGGAGCATCATGGTTTGGGGCTGCTTTGCTGCGTCAGGGCCTGGACGGATTGCTATCATCGAAGGAAAAATGAATTCCCAAGTTTATCAAGACATTTTGCAGGAGAACTTAAGGCCACCTGTCCACCAGCTGAAGCTCAACAGAAGATTGGTGTTGCAACAGGACAACGACCCAAAGCATAGAAGTAAATCAACAACAGAATGGCTTAAACAGAAGAAAATACACCTTCTGGAGTGGCCCAGTCAAAGTCCTGACCTCAACCCGATTGAGATGCTGTGGCATGACCTCAAGAAAGCGATTCACACCAGACATCCCAAGAATATTGCTGAACTGAAACAGTTCTGTAAAGAGGAATGGTCAAGAACTACTCCTGACCGTTGTGCACGTCTGATCTGCAAATACAGGAAACATTTGCTTGAAGTTATTGCTGCCAAAGGAGGTTCAACCAGTTATTAAATCCAAGGGTTCACATACTTTTTCCACCTGCACTGTGAATGTTTACATGGTGTGTTCAATAAAAACATGGTACCATTTAATTATTTGTGTGTTATTAGTTTAAGCAGACTGTGATTGTCTATTGTTGTGACTTAGATGAAGATCAGATCACATTTTATGACCAATTTGTGCAGAAATCCATATCATTTCAAAGGGTTCACATACTTTTTCTTGCAACTGTATGTATATATATATATATATATCTTATATATATATATATATATATAGAAATTAGTTTTTGTCTGTCTGCGACCAAACTGGACCGATCTTCACCAAGTTTCAGCTCTCTAGGACGTACTATTTCTGAGATATTCCCAAAAAATGACCCACATTAGCCAATACAAGCCTGCAAGTCTTTCTCTTCAAATCCCAAATGCCATAAACACAGTTTTACTCCAGGTTTCCATAACAACCCAGCCATTTTTCTTTACTGCTTAAAGGGGCGGGCACTGTGGAGGTCACTGTTATTAAATGGGCGGGCACTGTGGAGGTCACGGTTATAAAAGGGGTGGTGCTATGAAGGTCCCTGTTAAAGGGGCAGGCACTGTGAAAGTCACAGTTAAAGGGGCGGTCACTATGAAAGTCACTGTTAAAGGGGCGGTTACTGTTAAAGGGGCAGTCATTGTGAAAGTCACTGTTAAAGGGGCGGTCACTGTGAAAGTCACTGTTAAAGGGGCGGTCACTGTGAAAGTCACTGTTAAAGGGGTGGTAAATGTTAAAGGGGCGGTCACTGTTGACCTCTTCAGGACACATGACGTACCGGTACGGCATGTTGTCCTGGTACTTAAGGACACATGACGTACCAGTACGTCATGTATAGTTCCGATCACTGCCGCGCGACGGGCGGTGATCGGAACCCGGTGCCTGCTCAAATCATTGAGCAGGTACCTTGACTAAATGCGCGAGGGGGGTTCGCGGCTTTTACATGTGGTTGCGGCGGCGATCGGCGGTGCCATCGGGTCCCCATGCGGCTGTAGGGGGGACCCGATGGCATGGAAGGCAGCGCAATGCCTAAGGAAGGCATTGTGCTGCCTTCCGGTGACGAGCCTGTGAGATCCAGCCCCCTGGATCTCACAGGCCGGAAGCTGTATGAGTAATACTCACTGTATTACTCATACAGCCAATGCATTCCAATACAGAAGTATTGGAATGCATTGTAAAGGATTAGACCCCCAAAAGTTCAAGTCCAAAGTGGGACAAAAAATAAAGTGGGAAAAAAAAGTTTTCCCCCAAAAAATTAAAAGTTTCAAGTAAAAATAAACAAAAACGTCATTTTCCCTAAATAAAGTAAAAAAAAAATTGGTAAAAAATAGGGGGGAAAAAAGTATACATACTGTGCTAAATAAACAATTTTTTTGTCACCTTACATCACAAAAAGTACAACAGCAAGCGATCAAAAAGGCGTTTGCCCACCAAAATAGTACCAATCTAACCGTCACCTCATCCCGCAAAAAATGAGCTCCTACCTGAGATAATCGCCCAAAAAAAAAAAAAATATGGCTCAGAATATGGAAACACTAAAACATCATTTTATTTGTTTTAAAAAAGCTGTTATTGTGTAAAACTTACATAAATAAAAAAAAGTATACATATTAGGTATCGTCGCGTCCGTATTGACCGGCTCTATAAAAATATCACATGACCTAACCCCTCAGATGAACACCGTAAAAAATAAAAAATTTAAAATTTAAAAACTGTGCTAAATAAACCATTTTTTGTCACCTTACATCACAAAAAGTGTAATAGCAAGCGATCAAAAAGTCACACGCACCCCAAAATAGTGCCAATAAAACCGTCATCTCATCCCGCAAAAATCATACCCTTCCCAAGGTAATCGCCCAAAAACTGAAAAAATTATGTCTCTCAGACTATGGAAACACTAAAACTAGTTTTTTTGTTTAAAAAAAGAAATTATTGTGTAAAACTTACATAAATTAAAAAAAAGTATACATATTAGGTATCGCCACGTCCGTGACAACCTGGTCTATAAAAATATCACATGATCTAACCTGTCAGATGAATGTTGTAAATAACAAAAAAAAAAAACGGTGCCAAAACAGCTATTTCTTGTTACCTTGCCTCACAAAAAGTGTAATATAGAGCAACCAAAAATCATATGTTCCCTAAACTAGTACCAACAAAACTTCCACCGTATCCCGTAGTTTCTAAAATGGGGTCACTTTTTTGGAGTTTCTTCTCTAGGGGTGCATCAGGGGGGCTTCAAATGGGACATGATGTAAAAAAAAATAGTCCAGCAAAACCTGCCTTCCAAAAACCGTATGGCATTCCTTTCCTTCTGCGCCCTGCAGTGTGCCTGTACAGCAGTTTACGACCACATATGGGGTGTTTCTGTAAACTACAGAATCGGGGCCATAAATATTGAGTTTTGTTTGGCTGTTAACCCTTGCTTTGTTACTGGGAAAAAAATATTTAAATGGAAAATCTGCCAAAAAAGTGAAATTTTGAAATGATATCTCTATTTTCCATTAATTCCTGTGGAACACCTAAAGGGTTAACGACGTTTGTAAAATCAGTTTTGAATACCTTGAGGGGTGTAGTTTCTAGAATGGGGTCATTTTTGGGTGGTTCCTATTATGTAAGCCTCGCAAAGTGACTTCAGACCTGTAGTGGTCCCTAAAAATTTGGTTTTTGAAAATTTCTAAAAAATTTCAAGATTTGCTTCTAAACTTCTAAGCCTTGTAACATTCCCAAAAAATAAAATATCATTCCCAAAATGATCCAAACATGAAGTAGACATATGGGGAATGTAAAGTAATACACTATTTTTGTAGGTATTACTATGTATTATAGAAGTAGAGAAATTGAAACTTGGAAATTTGCAATTTTTTTCTTTCACATTTTTGGTAAGTTTGGTATTTTTTTTATAAATAAAAATTATTTTTTTTTACTTCATTTTACCAATGTCATGAAGTACAATATGTGGCGAAAAAACAATCTCAGAACGGCCTAGATAAGTCAAAGCAATTTAAAGTTATCACCACTTAAATTGACACTGGTCAGATTTGCAAAACATGGCCTGGTCCTTAAGGTGAAATAGGGCTGTGTCCTGAAGGGGTTAATCAGTATTTTGTGGAAACAGGTATATAGAACACTACGGCCGTGCAGGGGTTCAATGCGCCGGCATCGGTGACTTCAGCAGGGGTTCCGGCTATCAGTGACTGCCGGACCCCTGCCGTGGATCGGGTGGGCGCAGCTCCTGCACCCGCCCGATCAGCGCGCTGTACATGTACATTGGTTGCTATGACGCCGTGCGCTTCCTGCTGCCGCCGCAGTACAGTAATACTCTGGTATAGATCATACCAGTGTACTATTGTACTGCGGCGGCAGCAGGAAGCGCACAGCGCCATAGCAACCAATGACGCCGTGCGCTCCTGCACTCAGAAGAAATACAGGCCGGTATCACACGGTCCGTGTTTCACGGACGTGTGCATGAGGCTTAACTCAGTGACTATAACACATTTTATGCACCTCTAGGTGCTGGTTTGAATACAGTAGAATATTATTTATGGGACAATCCCTTTAAAAAAAATAACCTCTAAATATTTCCCACCAATAACCCATCACTTATAAGCCACGCCCACGCCGCCCTAACCTTTCCAGTTGTACCACAGCAGCAGAAGGCCTGGGGGAAATGTCTGGCCTGTCAGCCACGCCCACCACGCAGCATGAGCCCGGCTACCTGCAGCCGCCCACGCAGCCCCGCCCCCTCGCGCTGCCGCCTATCGGAGGAGACCTGTGGGAGCTGTTCCCTTTCCTGTTGTCGCCGCGCGTCACTCCCTGCCTTTTCCCCAGACAGGCCGGTCACAGCGCCGCCACACGCCTAACTCTCGTCTCCTCCCCGCCGTCCTGTGGGTGCTGCCCGGTGAAGCATGGCGGCGGTGGAGAGAAGAGTGTGTGAGACGGAGCACTGCACCAGCGAGGCCAAGCTGCAATGCCCGACCTGCCTCAAGCTGGGCATCCACGGCTCGTACTTCTGCTCGCAGGTACCGCTCATTCACTGGGGCCTATGCCATCTTGTCCTGTGTGATGAATGGGTGAAGTGCCAGGCTCTCCTCCCATGTTCCCTGGTGTTGTGGGCAGAAGCACATGTCGGGTCTATAATGTATTACCGGGTAGTGGCCCAGTGTGAATGCGGTTCTGCATGATTCATATGTGGAGGATTTGGGTGTTTGGTGCAGAGGTCATCAGATCAGCTGTAAGCATCCAGTGTATGGTGGAAAGGGCTTATTGGACCTCATTCACATGTTTGAAATCGTCACATGTGACCCGTAGCACGGAGATCCAGCCAAACTGCTGAGAATCGGCCGGACACCCACCATCATGTGCCAGGGATCTGGCCGGATCCTTGCCGGACCCCCTTATAGCATTGGAGGATTCTGGCCGCTGCAGATGATGGATCTGCGACCCATCCAGAAATCTGACACGTGTGAACATGCCCTGTATATGTTGGGTGAGTGTAGAAATCAGTGCCCAACTCCCGAGAAAAATCCCTGGCACACAGTTCTTTTTCTAACAAGTCCCTTTGGCCTGTCAGCCTGTAAAATGTAGGCAGGATTGCCTGCAGCGGCCGGTGGAGTGTGCACTCCATTCATCACTGGGAGAGTTCTGGAGACAGATGAGTGCAGCAGCACATGGCATGGGATTCAGCCGCTTCTTCAGATCCGGTTGTTAAAATTAGGCTCCATTCACATGTCCGTGGTGTGTTGCGGACGTGTGAATGGAGACTTACCGTGTTACCGGCTGAATCCCGATCCGGTGCAGCGGGAGATGAGCGCTTGCATTGTGGAAGCGCTCATCTCCATACATTCTTCTGTATCACCGCTGGCACATAAGGGACACTGTGGGCATCTACTGGGGGCATTGCTGGTCCATGGGGGCATTTTGGCACATGGGGGACACTATGGGGGTTATCTTATACTGGCACATTATGGGGACACTATGGTGTTGGAGGTGGGGAAGAACACTATGGGGCATATTATACACTGATAGTTTAGCTCCTTAGGCTTTTTAAAAGTTTTGTGGTATGTAGAGCTGAAACGATTATTCAATTTAATTAATTTGACACAAAAAAATCGATGCAAAAGAGGATTCGTTTGTGTTATGTGACCACGGAGTGGGAGTGAAACGCTTGCTATTACATACCACTTTGTGGTCACCCACCGGCGCGCTGCACTTCCTGACACATCGTCAGGGCGTAGTGCATGTAAGCGCGCACTATGACCCGACACTGTGATGTCAGTGCAGCGCGCAGATAAGAAGATGGAGGAGCTGTGGAGCGGCGCCCCTACAGAAAAGGTAAGTACTGTCGCTGGGGAGATGGTGGCACTGGGGGCACGGAGCTGATGGCAATGGGGGATAGTGGAGCTGATGGCACGGGGCGGGGGGGAAACTGATGCACTTGGGCTGATCACACAGTGGGGAATGATGGCAGAGGGTCTGAAGAGTTTTTATAAAGGAAAACAGTCAATTAATTCATGTTTTCTTAGATTACTCGATTATTCATAAAAAATAATCGATAGAAGTATGTATGTGTGTGTGTGTAGTGTATACATGGTGTATCTATGTATGTGTACCATGTATTTGGTGTATTTTTGTGTGTTGCATATTTATGGTGTATGTAAACATGTTTTGTGACGCCGCGTATCTGCAGTTGAGTGGGGAACCTGTTAAAAATTTGAATCCCACCCCTGGGTACACCTGCCGCTCTGTTCATTTTGGGGGTCTCTGAGGAGTATGGGTTACCCGTTTTCAGGATTGGTGGGGTTCCCAGCAGTAGAACCACCACCGATATAATAGGGGAAAACTTGTAACAACTGGAATACCCCTTTAAGCCTTGCCTGCAGCAGGGCTTAAAGGGGTATTCCGATTATAAGAAGTTATCCCCTATCCAGAAGATAGGGATAACTATCTGATTGGTGGCAGTCCTACCGCTAGGACCCCCACCGATCACAAGAGCAGGGGCCCTGTACTCTGTGGAGCCCCCCTCCTGAAATGGACAGAGCGGCAGCCAGTCAAGATCCTCTGTACTGTAGTACTATACTATTGCAGTCTAAGATTGAATGATTGCAGGCTCAAAAATTCTTTAAGGGGAATAAAAAATAAATAAAATAACATTAAATTCAGATCACACCAATTTTATAGATAAAAATAAACATAATTGGAATCGACACGTCCAAAAATGTCACAACTATTAAAATAATAGTAAGGGAAAATAAATGCGATTTTTGAACAAAAAGTGATGTATAGCCTGCACACAAATCTATTAGACGGAAATATAAAAAGGTTATGGGTCAGCATATGGTGATGTAAAGAGAGAAAATTTTTTTTTTTTTTTTTTTTTTCTTTTTAAGCAGTAAAGGATAGTAAAATTATATAAATGCAGTATTGCTATAATTATAGGAGGCTGCGCAGTAATTTGGTCATATCATTTTTAGTGACCAGTGAGCCCTTTAAAAACCAAACCTGTCACACCCGCCACGCCCCCCCATTTTCAGGGCACATGACTGTATTTTGGGCGTGAGTCCGATCCGCATTTTTTTGCGTATCACACATGGACCCATTCATTTCTGATGGGCCACAAATAATGTGGACAGCACATGATGGTCTTCAGTGTGCTGTTCACATCCTTGTTGCTATTCTGTAAATTTTAGAACATGTCCTATTTTTGTCTGTTTTGCGGACAGGAATAGGCAGTTCTATTAGGTAAATGCGGCATGAATATGGTTGCAAAATAAACACCGTAGTGTGCATGAGGCCTTACCCAACAAGTTTCTTTCCTGTCTTTCCATACAAGATGAGGTAAATTTGGGCCATTAAACAGGTCCTCATCCGGCTATGTGAATGCAAGAAACGAAAATACAAAAAACTAAATTCGCTCGGTTCTTGAGGGGTTAAGGACCCGACAAATTTTGTCTTTTTGTTTTCTCTTTCCCACATTCCAAGAGCCATAATTTTTTTACTTTTCTGTTCACTTAGCCGGATGAAGGGCTGTTTTTGGCAGGACAAGTTTGTATTTGACACCATTTAATTTATGTATTGGAAAACGGCCCAAATTTTTTTTGTGGGATGAGAGAAAAAATACAGTTCCAATGTGTTTTTTTTTAATTGTGCGAAGTTGATTTGCATAAAACTTTGATAGAATACTGTATGGAGCGAGCTCCATGCAGTATTAGAATGTATTGGGTCAGATGAGCCGAAGTTATTACTTCACAAAGTCTCGTGAGACTTCGGGTAATAACTTCAAAAATGTATTTCTACTGTTAAAAAACTTCTCCCAAACTCTGGTTCGGTTCCAAGTGGTACCCTAAACGGCCATTAAAAACAGTCCCATTGATTTCAGTGGGGTCCATCTGGCCATGAAAACGGCCAAAAATACTGGACATGCCCTATTTGTTTTTATGGTGTGTACTGTGTTCTAAAATGACAAGTACTACTTTATTTGGTTTCACTACTTAAAAAAAAAAAAAAAATTAAACCTTTGAAAAACATGCATTGCCATATTCTGACACCTATAACTTATTTTTGTTAACGTCTACAGAGCCATATGGGGGCTTGTTTTCTACGAAGAAAGCTGTATATTTTTTTTTATTTTTTCCTTCTTTCCCCGTTAGTGTTCACTGTGAACCAAAGCTGGATGTCTGTGTAATGTCACCGATCCGATATTAATGACCCATCTTGAGAGTGGATCATTATCAGGAGCCCGGAAAACCCCTTTAAGCCTTGCTACAGGCAGGGCTTAATAGACAGTGTGCTATAGCAAGTATGGGAGCCAAGACCTCAGGCTCTGACTGGACTGCGGCATCTGAGGGTCTAGATGACTGGGATCAGAGTTCTCAGATCCCGGTCATTGTGACAAGGTGTCAGCTGTATTACACTGCCGGCACCCGATGCATATTCAGCAGGTCAGCTTGTGAGCTGGTTCCATACGCTGTTCACACATCTCATACATACACAACTAACTTCTTCTCGGACAATGATGGTCTGCTCTCGGTCAATTTCGCCAGATGAATGATCGTTTTGGTTGAAATCGTCCATTCTGATCAACTTTAGACTAATGCATTGCTCACCAAGCACAGTGTTGTACATTGTATATCAGCTGTGCTTGGTATTGCAGCTCAGCCCCATTGACAAGGGATGAGTGAATCGACTTCAGATGAAACATCCGAAGTCGATTCACATAAAACTGTTAGAATACTGTACGGAGTGAGCTCCATACAGTATTAGAATGTATTGGCTCAGATGAGCCGAAGTTATTACTTCAAAAATTTGGGTAATAACCTCAAAAATGTATTTCTACTGTTAAAAAACCTTTTCCCAAAATTGTGTTCGGTTCCAAGTAGTACTTAAATTGGCCATTAAATACAGTCCCTTTTGGTTTCAATGGGTTCCATCTGGCCATGAAAACAGCCAAAAATAGGAAATGTCCTCTTTTCCGACAGCTGCTATTCACTGGCCATAAAAAAAGAAAAAGCCATGTGAATAGCCCCATAGACTTTAATTGGTGCTAAAAATGGCTTACACGTCCGTGTGCATGTAGCCTTAGACCTTTATTGCAGACTGCTGGCAATTCATAACTTCTGGTATTTTCATTTCTGCTGCAGCTCTCTCCCTGTAATTGTCACAGCTTCTAACAGTAGATATGCCTGGTGGCATTTGGAGGATGGAACTGAGCATGTGCGACCACCTCAGCGATAGTACTGAGGTGGACTGAGAAAAGGGGAAAAGTGTGAACCGTGGATGCTGCTATGCAAGTATATTTGATTGAATAACTCAAAATTCTAAAGAGGTTGTCAGAGGAATTTTTGATATTTATAGCCTATTCTCAGTAGTATAGGTCATTAATATAACATCGACCTCCTCACAGCTTACCAAGCATAGCGCTGTCTATTGGGTAGTGGCTGTGCTTGGCATTGCTGCTTAGCCCTATTCACTTAAAGGGAACCTGTCACCGGGATTTGGGGTATCGAGCTGAGGACATAGGTTGCTAGAAGGCCGCTAGTACATCCGCAATACCCAGTCCCCATAGCTCTGTGTGCTTTTATTGTGTATAAAAACCGATTTGATACATATGCAAATTAACCTGAGATGAGTCAGAGCTTGAATATATCATTCTTCTCTGTTCACACAAGCAAGATATGACTCTTTTATGTTAATTTGCATATGTATCAAATCTTTTTTTTTTTTACACAATAAAAGCACAGAGAGCTATGGGGATTGGATATTACGAGTGTGCTAGCGGCGATCTAGCAACCCATGTCCTCAGCTCTATACCCAAAATCCCGGTGACAGGTTCCCTTTAAAGAGCCTTAGTCAGCATTATCAACCCTATTAAAGCAGGCATACTGCCCGGCAGAGTTGATCATGCCAATTAAAACAATACCTATTGTTTGTATGTTAAACAGCTGTAGAAATATCTACATTTGTATTCATATGCAGATGAGCACGTTGGAACACCAGGAGTCGGGCTGAATCGTTGGAGCACTGGTTTTGTAACACCCCTGTGTACAAACCCATAATGAAAGGCTGTAGCCTTACTATATTCAGAATATAGGCTTTCTATGCTTAGAAAGCTAATACATTATTTAGAGGTACAGTATGGCACCAGTAATATGTATTAGCTTTCTAAGCATAGAAAACCTCTATTCTCAACATGGTAAGACTAGATCTGATAATGATGACCTATCCTGAGGCTGGGTCATCAATATGAAAATCCCAGAAAACCCCTTTAACCCTTTTTCATATGAATTAATGGCACTTTAACATTAATAATGAGAAATGTACTGATCTGTAAGAAGTGAAGGGATCTCTTAAAGTAGCGCTCTCAGAATACCAATTATTGGACCTCCACAAACCATAAAGTGATAGCCTGTCCTTTTCATATGCCGTCACTTTCAAATGGGAATACCCCTTTAAAGTATTGGTTTACTAAAGCATGCTGTATCGCTGTAATTCAGGGGGCTGCACGGTCGGTGTTATAGAGTTATTCACCATGCTATACAATGTTGTCATAGACATTTCAAATTCCCCTGTACATCATGAAACCCCTTTGGCATGTGCTTGCAGCCTTAGATTTTCCAGCTTTCCATCATAGAGGTGATTCCTTGCAGAAGTCCAACGTTCACTGCTTCTCGAAGACACCGATTACATCCAAGACGAGCACATTAAATATCATGGGACCAGAGTTCAGACACAGATAAAAATAGCTTACAGCATATTAAATATAAAAAATAAAAACAGCCCAAGTGCTAAACGTCATTCATCTTTTTGTGTGTTCTCACGTCTTCCCTGTGTGCTCTTAGCTAATATCACCTCCCTAGGCAAAAATCTGAAGTTTCACACAGATATTCAGTTACATTTCCCATCCCCAGTTGTTTCTGGTCCCCACAGGACAAGAAAGTAGCTTGGTCCCATGACCTCTATGGCCAATCACAAGCCCCACATCTGATCTGATGTTCCTTTCAAGCAGGTGTGACCACAGCAGTCATAGGACCAAGCCATTTCTTTATCCAGCAGGGACTGGAAGCAACCAGGGCGGTGGTGTGGGCACACAGCTTGACCATTTTTTTTTTTTAACAAGTTAGGACCATTAGGGGTTGTTGGATTATAGTCTGGGAAATCCTTTAAAGGGGTTATCTGGGAAATGGTAATGATGACCTATCCTTGGGATAGGTCATCATTATCACATAGGCGGGGGTTCGAGTCCTGGCATCTCCACCAATCAGCTGCTCCAGTGAGCGATGCAGGCTCCCAGCAGCTTTGAGTACAGTGCCGTACATCGTATAGTGGCAGTTCTTGGTATTTCAGCTCAGCCCCATTGACTTGAATAGGGCTGAGCTGCAACTAGGCCATGTGACCGTTGTACAGTGATGTCACTGGCCTAGGAATAAACTGCAGCACTCAAAGCCTAACAGCTGATCGGCTGGGGTCCCGGGTGTCGTACCCCCACAGATCTGACACTTATGACTAGGGATGAGCGAATCGACTTCGGATGAAACATCCAAAGTCGATTCGCATAAAATTTCGTTCTAATACTGTATGGAGCAGGAGCTCTGTACAGTATTAGAATGTATTGGCTCTGATGAGCCAAAGTTTTTGCTTCGCGAAGTTTCGTGAGACTTGGCGCAATAACTTCATAAATTGATTTGTACTGTAAAAAACAATTTCCCGAACTTTGGTTTGGTTCCAAGGTACCACAAAGTTTTATTCTGTTAAGGCATTCACCGCATAGGAGATATTTTTTTATATTTTAATAGTTTGGACTTTTCGGACGTGGCCATATTTATTTATTGTTTATATATTTTATATGTAAAATTGGGAAAGGGGGTGATTTATACTTAATATTTTGGTGTGTTTTGTAGGGATCGACCGATATTGATTTTTTAGGGCCGACACCGATAATTTGTGAACTTTCAGGCCGATAGCCGATAATTTATACCGATATTCTGGGAATTTTCATTTTTGAGAAAAAAAAAAATTCCTACACAAATCTGCTGAAAATTAATATGTTTATTGTTAATGTGTATTTTTTTGTTTGTTAATGTGTATTTTTTTTTTTATAAATCTTTTTCATTTATACTTAATATTTTTTATTTATTTTTTTTACTAACTTTTAGCCCCCTTAGGGACTAGAACCATTGTCCTATTCCCCCTGATAGATCTCTATCAGGGTGAATAGGAGCTCACACTGTCCCTGCTGCTCTGTGCATAGTGCACACAGCAGCATGGAGATTACCATGGCAGCCAGGGCTTCAATAGCGCCCTGGCTGCCATGGCAACCGATCGGAGCCCCAGGCTTACACAGCTGGGGCTCCGATCGGAGGAGCAGGGGAGAGGGGATCCTGTGGCCACTGCCACCAATGAGTAATACTGGGTGGGGGGGGGGGCGCACTGCGCCACCAATGTTTTTACTATTGGCCGGGATTGGGGTGGGGGGCGCACTGCGCCACCAATGTTTTTACTATTGGCCGGGATTGGGGTGGGGGGCGCACTGCGCCACCAATGAAGATAAGTCTCTCAATCATTCATATACAGGAGGCGGGAGCTGGCTGCAGAATCACATAGCCGGCTCCCGACCTCTATGAACGGAGCTGCGATCCGCGGCACCTGAGGAGTTAACTACCGCGGATCGCAGCTGCCGCTGATAGAGGTCGGGAGCCGGCTATGTGATTCTGCAGCCAGCTCCCGCCTCCTGTATATGAATTAATGAAAGACTCATCTTCATTGGTGGCGCAGCGGCCACAGCCCCTCCCCTCCTCTTGTCTTCCGTCCTGTCATTGGCGGCAGCAGCAGCACAGGGGGAGGAGACACTGCTTCCTTCTCCCCTGTGCTGTGGAGGGAACACAGAAAGCGCTGAGAGCAGCGCGTTCTGTGTTCCCAATATGTTATCGGTATATCGGCAAAATAGATGCCGATACCGATAACGTTCAAAATCCTCAATATCGGCCGATAATATCGGCCAAACCGATAATCGGTCGATCCCTAGTGTTTTGTGTTTTTTCACTCATTATTTCATAACTATTTCCCCCCTTAGGGGCTAGAACCTTGGATCTTTTAATCCCTTGTCCTGTTCACCCTGATAGAGCTCTATTAGGGTGAATAGGACTTCACACTCTCCCTGCTGCCCTGTGCATTGTGCACACAGCATCAGGGATGTTACCATGGCAAAATAACTGAAATAAAGTGGCCTGAAATGCTCAAAAACCCCAAACACTGTGGCGTGTTTATAACCGGGGGAGCAATTCCTCCACATGTGATCCGTTGCTAGCGGCAATCCCCAGCAAAAATGCATACAATGGAGGATGTTGGCAGCGGACCACATGCACCACAATGGCATCCTTCACAAGATGGGATAATGTGTGGAAATATAAAAATACAGAAATCATTGCGAAAGATGCACCACAATGATATGTCACGTGGCCTGTTATAGGTGGGGCTTACAGCCTTCTCTCTCCCACTGCCTGAGTGATCTCACTATGGAGCTTGGCTGTAAGTTGTATCTTAGCACCTCTCAGACAGTGTTCACACACCGTAGGTAGTCTAGTGGTAGGAACCCATGCCACGCTGAGATACCTTGACGGTGGTGCAAAAGGGCTCCGATGTGTTCCTGACAGGAATACATTGGCTAAAGTCTCACCTCTTAACATCAGCTTGAGGGATTAGCCAGTGTTGTCAGTTGCATATCATTGTGCTGCACCTTTCGCAGTGATTTATAGATTACCATGGCAGCGAGGGCTTAATACTGGTGCTGTTAAGGGGGCTGCACTGTCACACCAATGTTTTTAAACTATTATTACTAATACAGGAGGCAGGTGCCGCCGGCAGAAACACATAGCCGGCACCCGACCTCTGTGACAGGGAGCTGCGATCGGTGGCAGTTAACCCCCTCAGGTGCGGCATCTGAGGAGTTTATTGCAGTGAGCTGCAATCAGCGGCAGTTGAGGTCGGGTGCCGGCTATGTGTTTCTGCAGCCGACACCCGCCGCCTGTATTTGTATTAATGAGTTACTTATATTCATTGGTGGCGCAGTGACCACAGCCCCTCCCCCGCCCCTCCTCCTCGGCGGCACAGTGGGGAGGGAGAGAGTGACTCCTTCTCTCCTGTGCTGCTGTGGTAACATGGAGCACGCTGAGAGCAGCGTGCTCCATGTTCTCTGATACTAGGCTGCGCAGTAGCGCAGCCTAGTATCGGTAAATGGCAAATCCTAGTTTCGAATCGATACCGGTACAAAAGTATCGATTGGGTATCGATAATTCGATACTCGGTGAAACCCTACTGTGATAAGGATATGACTTGTAAACGTGATCTAGACAAAATAGGAAGTGTCAGCCTGCCATGAGGTTTAGTGATCAGTGAAAAGTGCTTAATGTTAGGATTTTTATGTAGATAATGACATGATAAATCACCAGAAAGGTTTAAGAAATATATTTAACACAAAAACTTAATTTGAAAATGGGTCATTTTGTGATGCAAATTCCCTTTACTGCGCCAACACTTGTTAATTTTCTACTGAGTGCAAAATGTGATCATTCCCCCCATAGTGGCTTCCTGCTAATTACATTTCCATTATTTACTTACCATTCTATATGCTACCACAGTGGCTGCTCACTAGTTATTTTTGGCAGGCTACTATCCTAATTTGGACCCATCTCAAATAACAAATGCAGTAAGGTCCCATTTACCATCCCACGTCGTATCTGAATGAGATTGGCAAACCCCTGCCCGATAAGTGCCGTGTCGCATTTTTCAGAGGGAATTGATGAGGATTAGCCCCATTCAATGACAATGGGGCTTATCCTCATCAGGATTTGCTGCACGCTCATGGCAAATGCTGTGGATGACTTCTGAGGTTACAGCTGCTCACCAGCCATGGTTTATGAAGGCTAGGTTCACATCTGTGGCAGGGGTTTAGCCGGGGCCTCTGTGGCAGATTCCAGTAAAAAAAAAGCCGAATACCGCTGCATGTACCTGTAGTTTGCCTTGATGAAGATGACTGGTACTTCTGTAAATAAAGGTCTCTTGTCTCACAGAAGCAACGTTTTAGTATACAATCTCAGAAACCTGATGGGCCACCATTATATTTATTATGGCCCACCAGGCACAGTTCATGTCCGTCATCACTTCCATTTTTTATTTTTTTTTGGTTTCTGTACCGGAACAGGAAAACTAAAGCATAACCCTAGAAGTAAGCCTAGCCCTATTTATTCTCCTTGGCCACAGGGTTTCGTCCACAGTATAGTCCCTACATGTGGCTAGTCCCTACATATTTGTGTTGTCTATGGAAGTTGTAGTGTCTGGCTGGGAAACACTATTGGTGGATGATGGCAAACATCCTTTATACCCCTTCCCGCGTGTACAGAAGGTAATTCCTGCACTTTGAGCTCAATGTCCTACCGTCAGGGTGGCTGTGCCTCATTCACATGTCTTGTACTGTGCTTTCTCTTAGGAATGTTTCAGGGGAAGCTGGGCATCGCACAAGATGCTGCACAAGAAAGCAAGTAAGCAATTGTTCTTCTTCATCTGGAGCTGCTGTCTAATGTTTATTTTAGACTATATAGTAGATCTGAGCTTTCAAAGTCCAGTGTGAAATTTTGCTTTAGGAGCAAGGGTCTGTCAGCTGAAATGAGATTATATAGTTTTGGCCAGTGCAGCAGATAATACAGAGAGTGACCACTGTTATGTGCAGCACTAAGGACTTTTGTCACAGTTAAAAATATTTAACAAGCAGTCCGAGCTTTTGAGTCTTCCATTGGTGGTATAGGTGACGTGTACCTCTAAAAGCCTCCAGTTGGCATACGTTGCCTATAGCCTCCCATGTTAAAAGCGTATACGGTGCAGTTTTCTTTGTTGCTAGTTGCCTCCCCATGCAGTTTAAAAAACCAGCATGTGCAGCATATTTACGATTTTAGAGCTATTGGTGGGTAGTTACAGTAGAAACTAGTTAATGCAGTTAAATGTTTAACCACTTCAGCCCCCCTACCTTAAAGAGGACCTTTCATCAGAATCAAGTATGTAAACTGAATATACATACATGGAGAGCGGCGCCCAGGGACCCCCCTGCACTTACTATTATCCCCGGGCGCCGCTCCGTTCTCTGGTGATAGCCTCCGGTAAAGTCATAGTTAGGCTCCACCCATTTGAGCCTGCCGGAGTCTTTCTCCTATGCTGTAGCGCTGGCCAATCGCAGCGCTCAGCTCTTAGCAATTCTATGAGCTGAGCGCTGCGATTGGCCAGCGCTACAGCATAGGAGAAGGAGACGCCGGCAGGCTCAAATGGGTGGAGCCTAACTATGACTTTACCGGAGGCTATCACCGGAGAACGGAGCGGCGCCCGGGGATAATAGTAAGTGCAGGGGGGTCCCTGGGCGCCGCTCTCTATGTATGTATATTCAGTTTACATACTTGATTCTGATGAAAGGTCCTCTTTAAACACCCTTAATGACCAGGCCACTTTTTACACTTCTGCACTTCACTACTTTCACCGTTTATTGCTCGGTCATGCAACTTACCACCCAAATGAATTTTACCGCCTTTTCTTCTCACTAATAGAGCTTTCATTTGGTGGTATTTCATTGCTGCTGACATTTTTACTTTTTTTGTTATTAATCGCAATTTAACGATTTTTTTTGCAAAAAAATGTCATTTTTCACTTTCAGTTGTAAAATTTTGCAAAAAAACGACATCCATATATAAATTTTTCTCTAAATCTATTGTTCTACATGTCTTTGATAAAAAAAAAAGTTTGGGTAAAAAAAAAAAATGGTTTGGGTAAAAGTTATAGCGTTTACAAACTATGGTACAAAAATGTGAATTTCCGCTTTTTGAAGCAGCTCTGACTTTCTGAGCACCTGTCATGTTTCCTGAGGTTCTACAATGCCCAGACAGTACAAACACCCCACAAATGACCCAATTTTGCAAAGTAGACACCCTAAGGTATTCGCTGATGGGCATAGTGAGTTCATAGAACTTTTTATTTTTTGTCACAAGTTAGCGGAAAATGATTTTTTTTTTATTTTTTTTTTCTTACAAAGTCTCATATTCCACTAACTTGTGACAAAAAATAAAAACTTCCATGAACTCACTAAGCCCATCACGAAATACCTTGGGGTGTCTTCTTTCCAAAATGGGGTCACTTGTGGGGTAGTTATACTGCCCTGGCATTTTAGGGGCCCGAATGCGTGACAAGTAGTTTGAAATCAAAATCTGTAAAAAATGGCCGGTGAAATCCGAAAGGTGCTCTTTGGAATGTGGGCCCCTTTGCCCACCTAGGCTGCAAAAAAGTGTCACACATCTGGTATCCCCGTACTCAGGAGAAGTTGGGCAATGTGTTTTGGGGTGTCATTTTACATATACCCATGCTGGGTGAGATAAATATCTCGGTCAAATGCCAACTTTGTATAAAAAAATGGGAAAAGTTGTCTTTTGCCAAGATATTTCTCTCACCCAGCATGGGTATATGTAAAAAGACACCCCAAAACACATTGCCCAACTTCTCCTGAGTACGGGGATACCAGATGTGTGACACTTTTTTGCAGCCTAGGTGGGCAAAGGGGCCCACATTCTCAAAGAGCACCTTTCGGATTTCACCGGCCATTTTTTTTTACAGATTTTGATTTCAAACCACTTCTCACGCATTCGGCCCCTAAAATGCCAGGGCAGTATAACTACCCCACAAGTGACCCCATTTTAGAAAGAAGACACCCCAAGGTATTTCGTTATGGGCATAGTGAGTTCATGGAAGTTTTTATTTTTTGTCACAAGTTAGTGGAATATGAGACTTTGTAAGAAAAAATAAATAAATCAAAATCATCATTTTCCGCTAACTTGTAACAAAAAATAAAAAATTCGAGGAACTCGCCATGCCCCTCACGGAATACCTTGGGGTGTCTTCTTTCCAAAATGGGGTCACTTGTGGGGTAGTTATACTGCCCTGGCATTCTAGGGGCCCTAATGTGTGGTAAGTAGGTAAATGACCTGTGAAATCCGAAAGGTGCTCTTTGGAATGTGGGCCCCTTTGCCCACCTAGGCTGCAAAAAAGTGTCACACATGTGGTATCGCCGTATTCAGGAGAAGTTGTGGAATGTGTTTTGGGGTGTCATTTTACATATACCCATGCTGGGTGAGAGAAATATCTTGTTGGCATTTGACCAAGATATTTATCTCACCCAGCATGGGTATATGTAAAATGACACCCGAAAACACATTGCCCAACTTCTCCTGAGTACGGCGATACCAGATGTGTGACACTTTTTTGCAGCCTAGATGCGCATTTGGATCCCAGACTTCTTCTCACGCTTTAGGGCCCCTAAAATGCCAGGGCAGTATAAATACCCCACATGTGACCCCATTTTGGAAAGAAGACACCCCAAGGTATTCAATGAGGGGCATGGCGAGTTCATAGAATTTTTTTTTTTTTGGGCACAAGTTAGCGGAAATTTATATATATTTTTTTTCTCACAAAGTCTCCCTTTCCGCTAACTTGGGACAAAAATTTCAATCTTTCATGGACTCAATTTGCCCCTCAGCGAATACCTTGGGGTGTCTACCTTCCGAAATGGGGTCACATGTGGGGTATTTATACTGCCCTGGCATGCTAGGGGCCCTAAAGTGTGAGAAGAAGTCTGGAATATAAATGTCTAAAAAAATTTACGCATTTGGATTCCGTGAGGGGTATGGGGAGTTCATGTGAGATTTTATTTTTTGACACAAGTTAGTGGAATATGAGACTTTGTAAGAAAAAAAAAAAAAATTCTGCTAACTTGGGCCAAAAAAATGTCTGAATGGAGCCTTACAGGGGGGTGATCAATGACAGGGGGGTGATCAGGGAGTCTATATGGGGTGATCACCCTCCTGTCATTGATCACCCCCCTATAAGGCTCCATTCAGATGTCCGTATGTGTTTTGCGGATCCGATCCATGTATCAGTGGATCCGTAAAAATCATACGGACGTCTGAATGAAGCCTTACAAGGGGGTGATCAGGGAGTCTATATGGGGTGATCACCCCCCTGTAAGGCTCCATTCAGACGTCTGTATGTGTTTTGCGGATCCGATCCATGTATCCGTAAAAAACATACGGACATCTGAATGCAGCCTTACAGGGGGGTGATCAGGGAGTCTATATGGGGTGATCAGGGGTTAATAAGTGACGGGGGGGGGGGGGGTGTAGTGTGGTGATTGGTGCTACTTATTACTGAGCTACCTGTGTCCTCTGGTCGATCCAAACAAAAGGGACCACCAGAGGACCAGGTAGCAGGTATATTAGACGCTGTTATCAAAACAGCGTCTAATATACCTGTTAGGGGTTAAAAAAATCGCATCTCCAGCCTGCCAGCGAACGATCGCCACTGGCAGGTTTGAGATTCACTCGCTTACCTTCCGATCCTGTGTGCGCGTGTTCACAGGAAATCTCGCGTCTCGCGAGATGACGCATATATATGCGTGACTCTGCGCAGGGCTGCTGCCTCGAACGCGATCCTGCGTTAGGCGGTCCGGAGGCGGTTAAAGAGGTCCTTTCATCTGGAAAAACATTGTGAACGAAGTATCATGATCTGTAGAGCGGCGCCCAGGGATCTCACTGCACTTACTATTATCCCTGGGCGCCGCTCCGTTTTCCTACTATGCCCTCCGGTATGTTCGGTTACTGGGTTATAGTAGGCAGAGACTTAGGGGACTTGGTTATAGTAGGAGGAGTCTGCCCTTGTTCTCCTGGGTGTCTTCTTCTCCCAGGCTGTAGCGCTGGCCAATCGCAGCGCTCACAGCCTGGGAGTTTTTTTTTTCTCCCAGGCTGTGAGCTCTGCGCTGCGATTGGCCAGCGCTACAGCCTGGGAGAAGGAGATGCCCAGGAGAACAAGGGCATAGCAGAAGAACAGAGCGGCGCCCAGGGATAATAGTAAGTGCAGTGAGATCCCTGGGCGCCGCTGTACAGATCATGACACTTAGTTCACAATGTTTTGCCAGATGAAAGGTCCTCTTTAAGATCATATTTTAACATTTTTGGCAATGCATACTTTAATTGAAGACTCCAATTTCTCCTAGAAGATGAGAGAGTCAAAACTCAAGATTCACCATGGACAATGGAAGGAGAAATCAATACCGATCCTTGGCTAGGCTATCGGTATACTGGAAAACTCAGGCCACACTATCCATTGGTACGTATGAAGTCTCTGCAGAAGAAATGTGCTGTTAGAGTTGTGCTGACAGGACTACTGCTTTCATCTTGTCTCATCAGTCATTAATTTGTTGACCTGCTGTTTTGTGGATCATTCTTGCTGTATTTGTCTATTGTGCTGTTGACTGCGGACGTTCCACTGAGATTTCAGTTTGGTCGATTCTCCTTGTCGGCATTGTTCCCCGAGAATTAGCAGATAGGAGGATGTCACCACTGTCCATTTGTAAATAATATATTAAATTGGCCATACACATTAGATGGATGTCGGTCAAACCTGCTTCTTTGGAGGAACCACCTGGCCATCTACTATGAATAAGGCTTTCCCAACTCTTCCACCCACAATAAATGTTAGGTTCAGCATGCCTGATTTTTTGGGGGAGACTGGCATAAAAAAAGTAGCAAAGACCATGTTTGACACTTATGACAAATTTTGTCACAAGTGGCACTTTTCCACTGCCCTTGCCACTTTCCTGAAAAGGGGGTGTGGTGAGGCAGAGGCCAGCGGGCCAACACATTTCATCTTCATTTACTCCAGTTTTCTGGTGCAAATGAAGACAAACGTACGGCAGCTCCGAGCTGCTGTAAGTTTCATTCTGGCTCACGGACTGCCGGAGGATGCTCCTAATTCATGATGAACCTAGGGATGTATTACACCAACAGATTATCTGGCCAATTTCTGTCCAATCAGACCAATAGTTGGTATGAATAACCAAAGATCTGCATGTATAATTGGTCAGAAAATCTGTCAGTCCCTTAGGCACAGGTCTATTCTAAATCTCCCCTTTGTTCTCACAGGAGATAAGCCACCTGCAGGGGTAACTGGCATCAGCTTATTCCAAAACTTTCTATTAAGAGCACATGGTCCGAGCATGCCTGGGAGAAAGAGCTGCCAGCCAGCAGCTTTCTAAATTGGGCGGGTGGGAGACAGAGCTGCCAGCCAGCAGCTTTCTAAATTGGGCGGGTGGGAGACAGAGCTGCCAGCCAGCAGCTTTCTAAATTGGGCGGGTGGGAGACAGAGCTGCCAGCCAGCAGCTTTCTAAATTGGGCGGGTGGGAGACAGAGCTGCCAGCCAGCAGCTTTCTAAATTGGGCGGGTGGGAGACAGAGCTGCCAGCCAGCAGCTTTCTAAATTGGGCGGGTGGGAGACAGAGCTGCCAGCCAGCAGCTTTCTAAATTGGGCGGGTGGGAGACAGAGCTGCCAGCCAGCAGCTTTCTAAAGTTTATGGCATCCTTTATTTTACTAGCATCTGCTGTTAATCTTATGTGTGTGATCTTCAGTTGCTCTGCAGGTAAATATCTCATGTCTTTGGTCAGCTTTAAAGTCCTCTGCAGCAGAACTCGCTGCCAATACTCGGAAGAAAACAAAGTTTTGTAACCTATGGCGATATTGTCTGAATTTCTCTTGCAGATGCCAATGAGACCAGTACCAAGCTACATACAAAGGCCCGATTATGCAGATCACCCTTTAGGTAATGAGAAGCATTTCTACCAAATGTAACATTCCATCTTAATATAGAAGTACATTTTTGAGTTATGAGGTAAGCAAACTGGTTATTTGTATTTTAGGAATGTCACAATCTGAACAATCCTTGAAGGGAACCTCCCAAATTAAAGTGCTTTCTCCCGAAGAAATTGAGGGAATGCGGGTTGTATGTAAGGTAAGGCTTCATACAGAGGCCGTGCTAAATTTAAAGAGACTGTCCAATGAAAACACTTCATCTAGCCACAGGATAAGCAATAAAAAACAGATTGAGGGTGGTCTGACTGTCCACTTTCTGAGCGCTATCTACGTCATACCCATAGAAGTGAATGGAGCTGTAGACCGACGTGCTGTACTGTGCCATTCAGGGAGTGGGCTGATGCGTAACACCATAGTATAGCTGCAGCAGGAAGCTATATACTATAAATCACTGTTTCATGACTTATATAAAAAGCACTCCACCTGCTATTTTTATTTTTATTTTTCTGTCCTGGGAGTGCCTCATTGCTAATATTCTTTATAATTGACAGTAAAGTTTACATTATCCCATCGTACATACCTCAAAATGGAATCTATGAAAATGCAAGAAAAATGCAAAAATTGTCATATCGCTGTAAAAAAAAAAAAAAAACATAAAAAAATTGAAGAATTGTGGAGTTTTTCCCTTTTTTTTTTTTTTTTTTTTTAGCTTCCCTGTACATCATATGCAATAATGTTCCATTACAAAGTACAACTTGTCCCTCAAAAATAAGGCACTTAGGAAGGAAATTTGGTGTCATGATTATTTGTCCTGCCATTGACGGCCACCATTGCCTTTGTTTGCAATGGTGTCGTTAACAAGAAATCTGGCCCATTACAGACTGTAACTATATTGTGCCTAGCAAGAAATTCAGGTTCTGTTTGGAATCCGATGATGGTCTGATCCCAGCATTGGAGGCCTGGTGGTGAGCTCTTCAATCCTGCCTTTTCTATGGAGCAACAAACTGCCCGATCTCCTGGTGTGGTGATCTCAGGACCCATCACATACGACAGTCAGTCACCCTAGTATAATGGACACTAGCAGTTCAGCAATATATGCAGGACATCCTGCAGCCACACATGGTGCCTCTCACGGCAGGGCTTCCAGCTGGCATTACACACAGCAAGGGTTTTTCCAGGAATGTCTCCACAAGATTGCAACACTTCCCTGGCTGGCCCAGTCACCAGACTTACCATCTGGGATGTCAGCTTTGGCAGCCTATGAGTGTGCAGGATCTACAGGCCATCTGCAACATCTGTGGGCAAATGTTCCACAGGATACTATACGGGACCTGTGTCTTCATGTCCAACCGTATCTCATCTTGTATCCAGGCTACAGGCAGCCTAACAAGGTACTAGAGCCTCCTTTTACTTTTACAGTTTTCCCAATAAAAGTATCCCTTTACTCTAATATTCATAATCTAAAATTGATTCACGCATAGTTTCATTCGATTCCAACAACTTTCTTGGTGAGCATGTGAGGGGCTTCCTGGAAGACCAGGTGGTTGACCTATTGCCCACCCATAGAAGGGGAAGAAAGTCCCCCAGATAAGTAGATTAGTGAGTAAAAAAAGTTTTTTTAATTTGTGGGATAATGCCTTTTAAAGGAGTACTGCAGACAATTACTTTGAAGCTACTTATACATTGCGTTTTGCTATGTCTTTTGGAGGTACTGTATTTTTCGCCCTATAAGACACACTGGGCCATAAGACGCTTCTAGGTTTTAGAGGACAATAAGAAAAAAAAAATTTTCATTACACCTCAGCTCAGACCCCCAATGTTAATACCAATCTGACCTCCGATAAGAGCCCCATGCCTCTCATCAGCCCCCATATCAGCCTTTATTCCTCTCATCAGCCCCCATAATCAGCCATAATGCCTCTCATTAGCCCCCATAATCAGCCCCATTGCCTCAGATCAGCCTCATGCCAGATAAAATAAATAAACCTATTACCTCTCCTGCTCACGAACGCCGCAGCTCCTCACCTTTCTTCATCCTGCCTCCGGCTGTGCTGTGAAATGGTGCGCACAGCGTGAGGTCACAGAATGCCCTCGCGCTGTGCGCGCCAGTTCACAGCACAGCCGACTGCAGAGGACCAGGAAGCGGTGAGTACAGAGCCTTCACCGCTTCCTGGTCCTCCGGTACTAATGAGCGCTTCCATAATGGAAGAGCTCATTAGTATTCACCGAATAAGACGCACCGACATTTTTCACCCACTTTTGGGGGGGAAAATGCTTCTTATGAGGTGAAGAATACGGTATAAGTTGTGAAGATTTACTGATATCCATACAAGGACACCTGGCTCTATTGAAACAAAACATATATTGCCAATTTATTTTTATTTTTTTATAGTGGTTTATACTGAACTGATGAAGGCTAAAAGAACATAATTTTTTTTTACTTTCCTCAGGTGATTGGGGCCTACATTTGAAGAATGTGCTGAGAAAGTTAAAGGGGTTCTGCACTTTGTTTAAACTGATGATCTATCCTCTGGATAGATCAGCAGCATCTGATCGGCGGGGGTCCGACATCTGGGACCCCCGCCGATGAGCTGTTTGAGAAGGCAGCGGCGCTCCAGCAGCGCCGCGGCCTTCTCACTGTTTACCGCTGGCCCAGTGACATCGCGAATTGTATTAACTGGCCTGGGCGGGGCTAAGCCAGTGATACTAGTCATGACGTCACTGGGCCAGCGGTAAACAGTAAGAATGCCGCGGCGCTGCTGGAGCACCGCTGCCTTCTCAAACAGCTCATCGGCGGGGGTCCCCGGTGTCTGAACCCTGCCGATCAGAAGCTGATTATCTATCCAGAGGATAGATCATCAGTTTAAACAAAGTGCAGAACCCCTTTAAACGACCTTTGCAAGACAGTGAAAATAAAAACCAGTTTCACACGAGCCAGTACTTTATTCTAAGACTAACCTTCAGGCTAATTTCATGCAAGCTGGACTTCGCACTCAGTGATGGCTGCATTTCCTGGACTGAACTCTGCTCCTCTGACCGAATTCACAGCATTAAAATGACTTATGACGCTGGGAGTTCCTGCCCAACATTGAGTCTTTTGTACTGTACTTACAGAATTCAGGGAGTACAGTACAGACGACCGTCAGTCAGAGTTTATTCAGAGGAGCAGTGTTCAGCCTGGGACATGAAGCCATCACATGTAGTGTGTTTCCCAGACTGCACACTGGACCAAAGCTTATGAAAGTTTCAGAATAAGTTCAAACGATTTGTAGCTAACATAAGAATGGACCATGTTATTAACATTTTACCAGTAATAGAGGGGGTTTTCACAGTTTTGATCTGTTCCTTTTCACTTTTTAGCTAGCTAGAGAAGTGCTGGATGTGGCTGCTATGATGGTGAGGGCTGGAGTCACTACTGAAGAGATAGACCATGCTGTACATTTGGTGAGCACCCTTTGTGGAATCCTTCTTTTGCCTTGCTTTTTTCTCTGAGTGAGTAGTTCTGCAGTGTCTTTGTTCTGCTAAAACATGCACCATATGCCTTTTTAATGCTCCCCCTTATGGAACACGTTAACCGTACTGGATAACTCCGATCAGCCTCTCTTAGGCTGGCTTCACACTTGCGTTGTCCGGATCCGTCGTGCACTCCATTTGCCGGAGGTGCCCGCCGGATCCGGAAAAACGCAAGTGAACTGAAAGCATTTTAAGACTGATCCGTCTTCAAAATGCGTTCAGTGTTACTATGGCACCCAGGACGCTATTAAAGTCCTGGCTGCCATAGTAGTAGCGGGGAGCGGGGGAGCAGTATACTTACAGTCCGTGCGACTCCCGGGGCGCTCCAGAATGACGTCAGAGCGCCCCATGCGCATGGATGATGTGATCCATGCGATCACGTCATCCATGCGCGTGGGGCGCCCTGACTTCACTCTGGAGCGCCCGGGGAGCCGCTCGGACGGCAAGTATACTGCTCCCCCGCTCCCCACTACACTTTACCATGGCAAACAGGACTTTAGCGTCCTGGGAGCCATGGTAACCATTCAGAAAAAGCTAAACGTCGGATCCGGCAATGCGCCGAAACGACGTTTAGATTAAGGCCGGATCTGGATTAATGCCTTTCAATGGGCATTAATTCCGGATCCGGCCTTGCGGCAAGTCTTAAGGATTTTTGGCCGGAGCAAAAAGCGCAGCATGCTGCGGTATTTTCTCCGGCCAAAAAACGTTCCGGTCCGGAACTGAAGACATCCTGATGCATCCTGAACGGATTTCTCTCCATTCAGAATGCATTAGGATAAAACTGATCAGGATTCTTCCGGCATAGAGCCCCGACAACGGAACTCTATGCCAGAAGAAAAGAACGCAAGTGTGAAAGAGCCCTTAGTTTGTGTAGCTCTAGCGGTAGTGTTGAAGAGATCGATGAAAATCCCACCTATGGAGTGCGCAGTGTCTTATGGATATTGAAGTTCCAGTGTTTGTACTGGTATCTGTATTAAAGGGAGTCTGTCACCTACCTGACCGGTTTCAAACAGGAGACATTGTTCAGTGGGGCACAAAGACATGACACAGATGTTACCAGTGTTTAGTTCTCCAGATGCTTCAAATCGCCCAAAAAGTCGATTTTATCATATGCTATTGAGCCGTCGCAAGTGCCCAGGGGCGGAGAGTTTTCAGAAAGTGCCCAAGTTCCCCCGCCTCACTTTCGCCTAACTCCGCCCCTCAGTAAGCTCAGGCCAGCCCTGTGGCTCTGTGACATCATATTTCCCTATAGGCTGTTTGCGCATCACTGCCGGGCCCGGGCATGCGCAGTTTTCTGCCCACTGTGGGCAGAGGGACAGGGATATGGAGTGCGCATGCACCAGTTACTGGTGTGAAATTGGCGCATGCGCACTGCATATCTCTGTGCCTCTGACCACAGTGGGCAGAACAGTGTGCATGCCCGGGCCCGGCAGTGATGCGCGAACAGCCTATAGGGAAATATGATGTCACAGGGCTGGCCTGAGCTTACTGAGGGGCGGAGTTAGGCGCGAGTGAGGCGGGGGAACTTGGGCACTTTCAGAAAACTCTCCGCCCCTGGGCACTTGCGACAGCTTATTAGCATATTATAAAAACGAAACTAAACACGGGTAACATCTGTGTCCATGTCTGTGCCCCACTGAACAATGTCACCTGTTTGAAACCGGTCAGGTAGGTGACAGACTCCCTTTAAGTACAGAAGAATACATTCAGAAATACTGCAGCATATATTTAGTGCAACAGAAGTGCCAGCTGTTACATTCAGTTCAGAGCTTGGCATTCCCTTTCACCAGTTATCAAATACTTTTCATTCATATTAGCTAAAGTCATAGAGAGCCCTCTGAACACATTGGATCAGTCCTTGTATAATCCAGCCTGTCACCCTCTTTCCCTTACTACTTTCCGGTAACATTGTCCACCTTCATGTAGCCCTGCTTCCCTTCTTCCTTTTGACATTTCTCCTAATCCTCTCTTACCATCATGCTCCTTTTAATAGCAGCATGAAGACTGGGGAAGTACCTGAGCTACTACGGATTTGTATGCCAGCAATGGGATCTATACCCATCAAAAACTATAAAAGCAGCATATCAATAAAATGTTTCTTAAAAGGAACCTTATCCAATATAAGCTGCAGCAGATGCAGAGCAGATTCATTTAAAGTTTTTGGGGAAAAAGATTCAGTAAAACTTGTAATTTTCTCATTTATATTCCTGCTCATTCTGGGCTTTGAAGTCAAAGAGGAGGTCCTATCAGTGATTGACGGCTATCTCTGAATACACAGTCATAGAAGGAAGGTGGTCAATTACTGATAGGACCGCCTCCTTGACCTCAAAGCCCAGAATGAGCAGGAATTTAAGTGAATAAATGACATTTTAACAATCTTTTTCCCATAAAACTATATATCAATCTGCCCAGCTCCTCCTGCTCTAGTACATGCTGCCTTCTGCTTAGAGACCATGTTCAGTGTGACAGGTCTTTAAAAATGCCGTCCACTTGTGAGAGCAGCGGGCGCCGTAGCCTCTAGGTTTGTGCTGCTTTGTAAAGTAGACACCAGAGGCTAATTCTCTGCAATAACAGCGCCGATTGCAGGTATTTAACCCCTTAGATGCCGTGGTCAAATGTGACCATGGCATCTGAGAGTGCAAAACCCGCAAGAGCTGCACTTCCAGGCTTGGAACAGGTCCCATACGCGGTGATTGGGGAAGATGCCAGCTGGGGTCTCTGATTCCTTTCACAGTTCCATTCCAATACTCCTGCAGGTGGCAGCACTATATTACAGTATACTTAATCTTCTATTTATCAGTGGATTGGGGGCCAAAAAAGTATAAACAAGTGGAAAAAAAAAGTTTAAAAAAATATTAAAGCAAACATTTCCACTGAATAAAAATTAACAATCAAAAGATAACCATCATAGGCATTGCCATGTACGAAAATTTCCTTACTATTAAAATCTGAAAATTTGTCACATACACCTGTTTAATGGGGAAAAAACAAATCAGAAGGCCAATTCACCATATTTTATCACTTCACATACCAATTTTTTTTTTTTACGAAAAGTCATACAAACTCCAAAATGGTATAAATTAAAATTACAGATTGTCCCACAAAAAATGAGCCCTCACAAAGCTCCCTAGACGTAAAAAAGAATATAGCGATACAAAGAAAATAAAATAAAAAATTCCCCTCACCCCTGACAGCACCCATGCGTTTAGGACCTCTCATCCAGGACAGGAAACCTGAAGAGATAAAATGGTTCACACCCGCACCGCAGTTCAGGTTTACTGTCCTCCGGATAGGAGGTACCTGAGGAGTCTGGCTCCTACCGTTGCTTGGTTCTCACCTCGGGAGGCTGGGGAGATCCCGGTCTACTACACTGTAAAGGGACCTATCCTTGGCGGCGTCAGTCTCCTGGGGGAGCCGCTGCCTGAGCCTGCTCTTCCTCATGCCTTCTCCCAAGCCTCATTGGGGAGCCTCTGTGGCCGTGTTCAGGCGGCTCACGGTCCATTTCAGCGGGGTGCCCGGCGGCCTGCTTCCAAGATGGCGGCACGCGCTTCTTTGGCATCTGAGCATGCGTGCCGGGACGGCCCCTTCCGGCTCAATGATGTCAATTCCGGGCCGGAACAGGTGTGGGCATCCTCATGCTTTGGATTAGGCATTTTTGGGCCTGATGTTAAAAGGAGCCGAGGCGCGTTTTATAAATTGGCAGCAGGAGAAGGCAGCCAGCCTTGTGTGCACACAGTGCTGTACAGGATCTGGGTTTCCACCAGCATGTCAGAACCAGGTGATGCAGGATGTGCCGACCCCCTTGGAGCCCTCGAGGCTGATAAGCCTGGTATTGGTCCTGGGGAGTGGGGAAGCTTGACTCTACTACTGGTGAGATTTATCCTCTCCTAATTAATTTTGGGTGTTTTGCTTTATTGTTATAGGCAGCAACAACACCAAAGAAATCATTCGGAAAGACTAAACATAAAGAATGTGGAGGATGTAGAGTAGCCTTAGCAGCCTCTTATATTAAACCTATATGTCAAGCATGTATAGATAAGTTGGTTATGGAGGAGTCTCACAGCTTATCCAGAAATATTAAGGCCTTGGTACGGTCAGAAGTTAAATCTTCTATTAAATCACTCGGTTGGAGTCGCCCAAGGTCTACCTATAATAAGGACTCTGATTCAGATTTTTCTGGGGAGGACGAGGATAGAGAATCCAGCCAGGCCTCTTCAGATGATTTCTTCTCTTCAGATGTGGATTTAGCGGGGAGGGCTCTTTTTCCACCAGAAGATACCAAGCCTTTACTTAAAGCCGTTAAAACCACCATGCAATTAGAGGATATAAAACAACCTAAATCTATTGCTGACCAGGTTTTTGAGGGTCTCTGCCCTAAAAGGCATAGTTTTCCCCGTTCATAAAAATATGGAAGCCCTTATCAGAAAAAAATAGAAAAATCCTGATCGAAAATTTTTCATTCCTAATTCTGTAAAAAGAAAACATCCGTTTGAGGAGTCGGTAGCGGGTATCTGGGACAGAGCCCCCACGGTAGATGCCCTGGTAGCTAAAATGGCCAAAAAATCTGCTCTACCATTTGATCATTTAGGCTGCTTAGGAGATCCGTTAGATAAAAAAACAGGCGTCTATCTTAGATGTGCTTGGGAGTCTGCTTCAACAAGTCTTAGGCCGGCAATTGCCGCCTCTTAGGTCTTCAGGTCCTTAAGATATGATTAGATCAGCTGGAGTCGCATATTGAGGACAAAATACCTAGAGAGGAATTACTATCTTCCCACCCTACCTTTTCTAAAGCCGCAGACTTCCTGGCGGACTCCTCTACTGATGTGATCCGTTTTTCTGCCAGAGCAGCTGCCATGTCTAACGCAGCTAGACGAGCTATCTGGCTTAAATCATGGAAGGTGGATCAGGGTTCTAAGTCTAGACTTTGCTCTCTTCCATGTGAGGGTTCTAGGTTGTTTGGTTCCTTGCTTGATGACATCCTAGAGAGGGCCTTAGATAAGAAGAGGGGTTTCCCGATTCCTCAGATAAGAAGAGGGGTTTCCCGATTCCTCAGATAAGAAGAGGGGTTTCCCGATTCCTCAGATAAGAAGAGGGGTTTCCCGATTCCTCAGATAAGAAGGGTTTCCCGATTCCTCAGATAAGAAGAGGGGTTTCCCGATTCCTCAGATAAGAAGAGGGGTTTCCCGATTCCTCAGATAAGAAGAGGGGTTTCCCGATTCCTCAGATAAGAAGAGGGGTTTCCCGATTCCTCAGATAAGAAGAGGGGTTTCCCGATTCCTCAGAAAACTTTTTTTTTCCCGTAAATCCCAGTCCAGGTTTAAAAGACAAAGGATGCAGGGTGACAGGAGAGGCAGGGAGAAATATCCCAAAATATCTGGGGGGGGGGGGTTGTTCAAGCCTCAGGACAAAAGACCAAAGGACAAACAATAATGATGCCAGATCTCGGGTGTGGGGAAGACTGTCTCAGTTTCTCCCAGCCTGGAGGTCCATTTCCCAGAACAAATGGATCTTAAGTGTGATAGGAATTCCATCCAGAATCCATTTTCTTTCTCATCCACCAGATTTTTTTTGCCCAGACAGCTTGTCCCAAAAGTCCAGAAAGAAGAAATGCTTTGGAGTTAGGAGTTTTCTCCCTCTTGGACAAAGGGGTAGTTTGCCTGGTTCCCAAAACAGAGGGGCAAAGGGTTTTATTCTCCTCTATTCTTGGTGAAGAAACCCAATGGAACATTCAGAGTGATTTTTAAATCTAAAAAAATGAAACAAATCTCTGGTCTACAAATAATTTACTGTAAATCTCCTCTTCCAGGTTTGCTGGATGGCAAGCTTGGATCTGGAGGATGCATATTACCATGTTCCAATCCATGCTTCCTCCCAAAAGTTTTTAAGAACAGCAGTCTGGGTCCAGGGAGAGTTACTGCATCTCCAATACAAAGCGCAGCCCTTTGGGGTTTCTCAGGCTCCCAGAGTCTTTACTAAAGTAGTAGCAGAAGTAACTGCTTTTGTAAGACTGTTTGGAATTGAGTTAGTGCCCTATCTGGATGATTTTTTAATAGTCTCTCGATCAAAAGAGAGACTAGAAAAGGATATAAAATTCCTCTGCTCCAAATCTAGGATGGAAAATAAATTGAAAAAAATCATACATAATTCCTCCTCAAGCTTGCATTTTATTAGGAATTCAGCTGGACTCCCGTCTGCAATGAAGTTTTCTTCCGCTTTCAAGGAAAGAGTCAGTCAGGGAACAAGTATGGTCAGTCTTCCTTTCTTACCAGTGTACTTTCAGGGAAGCAATAGCGGCACTCGGGTAGATGACATCAGCAATTCCAGCAGTACCTTGTGCACAGATCTACTCCAGAGAGCTTCAAGCAAACATCCTAAAATGGCTCCCCTTATTCCTTGGATCAGAGTTTCCACCTTTCTTCAAAGACGAGACTCTCCCTGTTGTCGTGGACAATTCCAGAGAATCTATCGGCAGGGGTTACATAGACATTTGTAAACCCCACTATAATTACCACAGACGCCAGCCCTTGGGGTTGGGGGGCTCACTCCCAGAACAGGTGCTAGCAAGAGAGATGGGACTTGTACACGAGGAAAGCATCCTCCAATTTCAAGGAGTTAAAGGCAGTAGAGATGGCACTGAAGTTGGCTATACCGGAGGTAAAACACAGGAAGATTGTCTTCTATTCCGACAATTCTACAACAGTGGCCTACATAAACCGTCAAGGTGGAACGAGAGTCCCTTACCTTTCTCTTCTATGCCAGAAGATCTTTTATATAGCAGAGGAGAGAAGGCTTTTTCTGTCAGCAATGCATCTGAAGGGAAAGGAGAACGTCATAGCAGACTTCCTAAGTCGAGTCTCCTTAAAACAAGGAGAATGGTGTCTAAACAAAGACTTTTTTTGCAAATAGTCCAGAGGTACAGTCTTCCCACAGTGGACCTTTTTGCCTCAAGAGCCAACCGAAAATTAGAGAGGTTCTTCCCCCTCAACCATTTGGATGGCCTGTTAGCAATAGATGGGTTAGCACAGGACTGGAGCCAGGAATTAAGGGTATGCCTTCCCTCAATTTTGCCTTATTCCACAGGTATTGAAGAAAATAGAGAGAAGGCCTCTGTTATCCTGATCGCTCCAATGTGGCTAAAGAGGTCCAGGTACTCCAGTCTGCTAAAGTTGGCAGTAGAGCCTCCGTGGTCCCTTCTGTTGAGAGGATCTTCAATACCAGGGCCCGCTAGTGTTATTGCTAGATGGGTAAAGAATTCTATTTCCCTGGCTTATTCTTCCCTTAACCTGACTCCTCCTTCGAGGTTCGGGGCTCATTCCACCAGAGAGCGGATGATTCTCTGGCCCGGATATGCAGAGCTGCTACTTGGAGCTCTCCCCATACCTTTTTAGACATTACAGATAAAGATATTTTCTTTATCTTATAGTTTATTCTCACATGGGTGCCGTCATAGGTGAGGGGAAAACGAGAATTACTCTTACCATGATGGCACCCCCAAAAATTTCCCTCCGTTAAAAAAAAAAAAAACGCCAAAAAATGCCGCGTGCGTTCTGCATTTTATGGACTGTCCGGCCCATAATAGAACAGTCCGATCCTATTTTTGGGGGGGACAAGGTGACTAAACAAAATGGCGAATCGCACAGTTTTTCTTAAAATGTTTTTTTTCTGTTACGGCGTTCACCGCATAGGACTTATTTTTTGATGTTTTAATAGTTCGGACTTTTCGGACGTGGTGATATGTTTATTTATTTATTGTTTATATATTTTATATGTAAAATTGGGAAAGGGGGTGATTTATTTTGGTGTTTTTATTTTTATTTTTTTACTTTTTATGTAATAACCATTTCCCCCCTTAGGGACTAGAACTTGAGATCTTTTTTGATCCCTTGTCCTATTCACCCTTATAGAGCTCTATTAGGGTGAATAGGACTTTACACTCTCCCTGCTGCTTTGTGCGCACACAGCAGCAGGGAGCTTACCATGGCAGCCAGGGCTTCAATAGCGTCCTGGCTGCCATGGTAACCTATCGGAGCCCCAGGATTACACTGCTGGGGCTCCAATCAGAAGCTTCCACTGCACCACCAATTAGGAGGAGGGGAGGGGACCCTGTGGCCACTGCCACCAATGATTTTAATGAGGAAGGGGCGCACTGCGCCACCAATGATTTTAATACGGTGTGTTCGCACTTCCGGATCCGCACTTCCGTTCCTCAAAAAAATAGAACATGTCTTATTGTCCGCAATTGCCGACTATGTGCGGTCTGCAAAATGTGGAACGCACATTGCCGGTGTCAGTGTTTTGCGGATTCGCAAAACACATACGGACGTGTGAATGGACCCTTACGGCTATGTGAGTGGGAAAATAAAAAACATGTGGCTTCGGGAGTAAAAAATAAAAAAAAATTATCCTGGAGGGGTTAACAACATGCTAATTTTTTAATAACTTTTTTTTCCCCTCTAATTTTAGTTTGAGTTTTGAGAATTGGTTTGCTATTCTGTGCTCTTTTATTTGCCTTATTTTCTTAAGAACGGAATTGCGCTATCCTTCCCCTTGCGTTCGTGCAAGTGTCTGAGAATCGGCAGCTGTTTCAGACAGTGTGTACTTGGGTGGGATCTTGCCTACTGTGGCCAGCATGTGCTAATTTAGTGTGGAGACTCTTGCTGGAACTGCTCTCCACCCTTCCTTTAAAGTATGCAACAAAGTCAGAGGTCTGTAACTAAAGAAGGGCATTCAAATAACCAGTCCCCTACAATTAACCCTTAGCAGCCACTCTGCTAACTCCCAGTGTATTTTGACTCTGGCAGTACCACATGATGCACAAGTCTGTCCTTTACCCTTTCTCCTACTGATTGAATTTGGTCAGCCAGTTTTAAATGCCTTTCATAAATATGGAGTTTGTCACGTTTCTGGTGTATTTCATGTGATAATTCTGTCCCACAAAAGAACTATTGAGGCGTACTTACATTGCAGAATGGTGCAGCAAAGTGAAAAGAAAACTGCAATCACAAGTTTTGATTATTATTATTAAAATATGAGAGATTCTCTTTAGAGTTGTTGCGATACCAAATTTTTGATTCGGTTTCGAAACCATGAAAAAGTATTGCGATACTCGATACCATTCGATACCACGCGAAAAAAATAAACAAAAAAAGCCACGTGCATTCCTCATTTTTAAAAATGGCGAATCGCGCAGTTTTTATTTTATTTTTTCTGTTCCGGCATTCACCACCTAGATTTTTTTTTTATATTTTAATAGTTTGGACTTTTCTGACGTGGCGATGTAATATGTTTATTTATATATTTTATATGTGAAATTGGGAAAAGGGGGGTGATTTATACTTCATATTTTAGTGTTTTTTTTTTTTTTCACTTTTTATTTAATAACTATTTCCCCCCTTAGGGGCTAGAACCTGGGATCTTTCATCCCTTTTCCTATTCACCCTGATAGATCTCTATCAGGGTGAATAGGACTCCACACTGTCCCTGCTGCTCTGTGCTTTGTGCACACAGCATCAGGGAAGTTACCATGGCAACCAGGGCTTCTGTAGCGTCCTGGCTGCCATGGTAACCGATCGGAGCCCCAGGCTTACACAGCTGGGGCTCCGATCAGAAGCTGCCACTGCACCACCAATGAGGGGGAGTGGAGAGGTCCCTGTGGCCACTGCCACCAATGATTTTAATACTGGAGGGTTGAGAGGGGCCGGCGCACTGTGCCACCAATGATTTTAATGGGATGGGGGGATTGAGGGGGGGGGGCACACTGCACCACCAATGATTTTACCCCTTTATACAGGAGGCGGGTACTAGCAGATCAGCGGCAGTTAACTGCCGCTGATCGCAGCTCCCTGTCAGGGGCAGGGTGCCGGCAATGCGATTCTGCTGCCGGCACCCGCCTCCTGTATGTGTTAAAGACTGACTACTGTATATGAGTCCAGACTTTCACTATTAGGCCACACAGAGCGGCGCCCAGCGATGTCTCAGCACTCACCATTTAGTCCTGGGCGCCGCTCCGTTCGCCCGCAGTGCCCCATTACTGTCTCCTCTCCTGCTCCACATGCTGCTGATTACTATCGGAGCGATGGGAGGAGACATCAGCTTCACTAGTGGGCGTTCCTTCTCCCTGGCTGTAGCGCTGTCCAATCGCAGCGCAGGGAAAAGGAACGCCCACTAGTGAAGCTGATGTCTCCTCCCATCGCTCCGATAGTAATCCTATCATTGGTGGCGCAGTGCGCCCGCCCCTCCCCCGCCCCTCTCTTCTCATTGCCGCCCCTCCTCCGCCCCTCTCTTCTCATTGCCGCCCCTCCTCCGCCCCTCTCTTCTCATTGCCGCCCCTCCTCCGCCCCTCTCTTCTCATTGGTGGCAGCGGCAGCAGCACAGGGGGAGGGAGGACAGCTTCCTTCTCCCCGTGCTGCTGAGAGAGAACATGAGCGTGCCGATAGCAGCGCGCTCATGTTCAGAGATACTAGACTGCGCAGAAGCGCAGCCCAGTATCGAAAAAACGGAAATCCCGGTATCGTATCGATACCGGCACAAAAGTATCGATTGGGTATCGAAATTTCGATACCCGCAACAACCCTAATTCTCTTTATGTATTGTACTGGCTGGATATAGATACATTGCCATTGAGCATTACAGTACATATCCCTGATGTGCCTTTTTTTTGTATTTTTTTTCTTTTTCTGTGTTTATTTTACATGTAATTTATATTAAAGGCTACGTTTTATAACAGGAGGAACCCTGTGACTACATGGATATAGCTTTGGACAAGTCTGCTGGTCTTGAGATTCTCCCATGAAAAACCCTTACAAAGATTTGTGTGTTACAGGCGTGCATTTCAAGAAATTGCTACCCTTCCCCACTGAATTATTATAACTTCCCAAAGTCCTGCTGTACATCTGTGAATGAAGTGATCTGCCATGGGATTCCAGACAGGAGACCGCTGCAAGATGGAGACATTGTGAATGGTGGGCTATTGTTTCATGTTTTTAATTAAAGGCGCTGTCTGAGATGATTAAAAGTCTTACCCTTTCCTAAAATAAAAACTCATGTTATGCTCGCCCCTTTTTCCAGCACCTTTCTATGCAGTCTTGGTTTGGTACTGTTTGCAAGTAGCAGTGATATGCTGGTATATGGCATGCGACTGCTGCCGCCAATCACTGTCCTCAGTGCTGCTGCCTGTAAACCAGCAGCAGCAAGACGAGACCTGCACTGCAGAGAAAGGCGCTGGAGAAAGGGGTGAGTATAACCACAGAGCGATGACGTCCTCATGCTGTGTGCAGTCACAGCAGAGTTGACTATAGAGCACCCGAAGCGCTCATTAGTATTAACCCCATAAGACGCCCTGGCATTTTCCCCACATTTGGGGCGAGAAAATACGGTAATTGGCTTTTTTTTGTTTTTCTTCAGCCCTGCTGCTTCTTTACCAAGTACCTAACATAAAAAGGTCTATACACAGGTACTTTGCAGCCATTTACAGATCTTATGTACAGTGATGCTTGAAAGTTTGTGAATCCTTCAGATTTTTTTATATTTCTGCATAAATTTTGCCTAAAACTACAAGTCCTAAAAATAGGTAAAGATAACCAAATCAAACAAGAGTGGAAAACGTTAGACTTGGTTGTTCATTTTTTGAGGAAAATAATCCAGTATCACATGTCTGAGTTTGGCAAAAGTGTGTGAATCTTAGCTTTCAGTATCTGGTCATTCCAAGACTTTATTCTTTAACCATTCTTTGGTAGAACGACTTGTGTGCTAAGTCGTTGTCTGCTGCACGAATCATGCTCTCTTCAGAGTCAACTCCTTGACAGTCAACCTGATGTTTCCCTTTAGAATTTGATAGCCAGATGCAGCAAAACAGGCCCAAACCATGATACTACCCCACAGAGTTTCAAGATCAGATGAGGTTTTTAGGCTTTTCCTTCCTCCAAACTGAATGCTTCTCATTTGAATCAAAGTTATTTGGTGTCATCCATCCACAAAACATTGTTCCTGTAGCCTTCTGGTTTGTCCAGATGATCTTAAGCAAACTGCAGAAAGGTAGCTTTCTCCTTGTAACCATGCCATGCACAGCAGTATTGTTCTGTGGACTCATTAACATTATCTAATGTGAGAAAGGCCTTTAGTTGCTTAGAAGTTACCTTTGGGTTCCTTTGTGACCTTGTGAATTATTACATACCTTGCTCTTGGTGTGTTCTTTGTTGGTTTATCACTCCTGGGGAGGGTAAGAATGGTCTTAAATTTCCTCCATTTGTACACAATCTGTGGATTGGTGGAGTCTAAACTCTTTAAAGATGGGTTTTGTAACCTTTTCCAGCCTGATGAGCATCAACAACTCTACTCAGATCCTCAGACATTTCCTTTGTTTGTGCCATGATGCACTTCCACAAGCTTTAGTTGTGAAGATCAGACTCTGATAGATCCCGTTTTGTTGCATAAAACAAGCCGCCCACTCACACCTGACTCTAATTTCACCTTCAAATTATCTGCTAATCCTAAAGGTTCACGTACTTTTGCCACTCAGACATGTGATATTGAATACTGTTCCTCAAATAAATAACTAAGTCTCATATTTTTGACTCATTTGTTTGATTTGGTTATCTTTATCTACTGTTAGGACTTGTGTGAAAATCTGATGGAGTTTTAGGTCAAATTTATTCAGAAATATAGAAAAGGGTTCACAAACTGTCAAGCACCACTGTACCAGCTAACGATAGAGGTCAAGATAAAGTAAATATGGGTACCTTTATTTTCAGGAGTTAATGTAACAATGTATACAATGCACAGTTCCTATGGCTGCACACATGTGAGTGTATACAAGGCTACTTTCACACCTGCCTTAGGGTGGATCCGTCTGGTATCTACACAGACGGATCCGCACCTATAATGCAAACGCTTGTATCCGTTCAGAGCGGATCCGTTTGCATTACCATGAAGAAGAGAAAAATAAAACTTTTTTTTTTTTTTTTTTTTTTTCATGATGCAAACAGATCCGTTTTGATTTAGACTGAAAGTCAATGGGAGGCGGATCCATTTTCAATTGCACCATATTGTGTCAGTGAAAACTGATCCGTCCCCATTGACTTACATTGTGTGCCAGGATGGATCCGTTTGGCTCAGTTTCGTCTCCAAAGCGGAATGGAGACGGAACGGAGCCAAACTGATGCATTCTGAACGGATCCTTATCCATTCAGAATGCATTGGGGATAAACTGATTCGTTTTGGGCCGCTTGTGAGAGCCTTGAAACGGATCTCACAAGCGGACCCAGAAACGCCAGTATGAAAGTAGCCTAAGGCCTCATGCACTCGACACTATGTATTTTGTACTCTGCAAACAGCCGATCTGCAAAATATGGACTCTGGCCACGTGCATGCTACATTTAGAACTGCCTACTCTTGTCTTCAAAATGGACAAGAATAGGACATTTTCTATAACTTGTGAAACGGCCACAAGGTTGCGGACAGCACACGAATGACATCTGTATGCTGTCTGCATTTTTTATGGACTCCTAGAAATGGATTGGTCCATGTGCAATCTGCAAGAAATGCAGATTGGACGTGGACCCAAACAAAAAAAATAGATAGTGGTTTTGTTTTAAGACCTCATTAAAGCTGCAAAAAAGCAGATGGGACTAAAATTGAGATTTGATTTCCCTTCCTAAATTCAAACCTCAAAGGGTTTTCCAGGCTTTTTTTTTTTTTTTTTTTTAAACTACCTATTTTCAGGACAACCTAATGCTGTCAGTGTTATCCAATACATTCCAGCACTTTAAGGGTAACATAGCAGCATAAATTGATATAATGCAATGCGACCCCGTCAGTGCTGGGAGGTTAGGACGGAAGCTGCTGCATACTCGCGCATCAAGTCCGATGCGTGGAACTCGCTTGTTTGAAAGGGGCCATTGTATAGAGGCTATGCTTGGTATCGCGCTCAGCCCCATTCACTTGAATGGGACTGAGCTGCTCCTAGGCCACGTGACCGATGAACGTGACATCACTGGCCTAGGAAAAGCAGAGAGAATGCCGCGGTGCTCCTTGGAACACCACTACCTTCACAAACTGCTGATCAGCAGTGGTCCTGGGTGCCGGACTCTCACCGATCAGTGTGAGAGCCTCAAACCCCTTTAACATCTCTCTGTAGCTTACGCCACATGTATATGTTAATAAAAAAGCACTTGAAATATTTTATTCTTATGGTCTTTTTCAGTGGACATTACTGTTTACCACAATGGTTACCATGGAGATCTTAATGAATCCTTTTATGTTGGAGAAGTTGATGAGGGCGCAATACGGCTTGTTCAGACAACTTTCGAGTGTCTAATGCAAGCAATTGATGAAGGTAACTGACTGCATGTCAAAGTATTCTCTGCTACAAAATATTTGAGGTTCTCCGTCTAAACCCTGGGGCAATCTGATTTATACTGTGCCCTGAAACCCAAATCCAGCTTTATTTTTTATAATACATAATTTTTTATTTCTCAACTTAATCAAAATTTCTTAACACATTAGGCAGTATTTTAAACATTTTGATTTTACAATATTACAAAATACGACAACAAAAATAACATCCAACCAAGTATTAGAAATCAGAACAAATTTAGGTCTGCCCAACAGCTTAGCAGCGGTTTTTGTCTGGCCGATTCTTGGCATATTTGACAGGTTGCATCCGGATCTCTGCTGGTCCACATTATAGTTAATGGGGCCAGCAGGCATTCCAGTAGTGTATGGCAATTACGGATCCAGAGAGCTCTGGCAGGCTTTTCCTTCGCGGGAACAGTATGCTGGGTCACTTTACAGCTAGGGTGAAACTATACTTGGGGTACTTTCACACTAGCGTTGTTCGGATCCGGCAGGCAGTTCCGGCAACGGAACTTCCTGCCGGATCCAGCAAGCCGTATGCAAACAAATGTTTTTTCCGTATCATCCGGAATAATGGATCCGGTATTGAATATTTTTTCAAAGATCAAAAGCAAAAATAGCTCCTCCTATGGCCAGGCGCATGCGCAGACCGGAAAGCAGAATCCGGCAAAGCGGCAATTTCCGGTACACTTGGTATCGGATCCGGCATTTAATACATCGCTATGGAAAGTGCGGTAGTGTTCCGGGATTTTGTCCTGTCAAATACCGTGCAAAGGACTGAACGGAAGACATCCTGATGCATACGGATTGCTTTCCATTCAGAATGCTTTAGGACAAAACTGATGCGTTTTTTTCCCGGCGTTTAGACTCTTTACCGGATTTTAATAAAATAACGCTAGTGTGAAAGTACCCCAAGACGGGGATATTACTCTGCACGATCGGTCTTTTTCCAAGCCATTCCTTAGCAGCCAGTCAGTTCCTAGCTCATGGCTTAAAATGAGGTAAATACCTAACTGGTAGTCCAAGCCAGTATGGTAAGTAGCCTTTGTTCAGGTTCTGACTGATCGTGACTTGCCGAGGTTGTCTGGTATAGATAGACCCTTTTTTAAATCCTGTAGTTGAAAATTGAGTTAATAAACGGGGGTCCCCATTTAAGATTCTCCTCTAATAACCAGAGTACATCTTTCCTTCTCTTGTCAGACTGTTACAGCAGAGGAGATTGATTAGTAAGATACTTAAAAAGAAAAAGGCCAGCAAAGGGCTTTTGTAGACTCCTCCTCAGCTGACTCGGCCCAAAGGCTTTTTGCAGGATAAGACACAGAAATGCCTTTTATGTCTGGGAAGTAATGTGTATGAGAGGGAAGCTAAAATGGTGACCGTCTGGCCTATCTCTCTTGGTTTGATCAGCTTAGTTCAGCTACTTCACCCATTATGTTATGAAGATGGGGTTCTTGTCACATATTGGGGGTGTCTTTCCCCCCCCCCCCATTATTTTTTTCCTCCCCCATCTAAAGATATATTTATTGGTTACAGTAAAAAAAAAATGTAAAAGTGTTTTTTATTGTGCAAAAAGAGTATAACCTAAAAACCTATATAAGTTTGGTATCCTGTTAGAGATTGCAACTGTGGGAGCAGGGAACAATGCCGTCAGTGACAGCAGGGCTCCCTATAGAGAAGGCAGGGAAGACTTTTCACCATCCTTGTCTTCCACACCACTCAGAAAACGGCGCAATGCTGCTCTCTGCTCCAGTCCTGGCGGTCATGTGACTGCTGGGTGCCAGGACTCTGTGGAGCTGGCTGGGTCTTGGACCTAAATCAGCTCCGCAATGAGCTTGTACAGCCCTGTATTTTTGGAGCTTGCATATTCCCTCTAAATTTTTATACTAGAGGAACATCCTTTTATTGCATATCAGTAATGCAAATTAATTGTGACTTTTACATTGTCTCTAGACTTAAAGTTTGTTACACATTTTTTTCAATTTTTTTACAATATATTTTAGGTGCTTTTTTTTATTAAACTGTCAATGAAGTTGTCCCAAAAAATCTTTAGTGTTCAGCGCAGTACTGTACGCTGAAGACGCTCCTGGCTCACAGATCCTAGACAAGGATATCACTGATCTTAGATACTATTAAACTACTTCTACCCTGCCTCCATGACATCTGCGCTGTAAGTGGTAAGCTCTTCTGTCCTGTATCTCCCCAGTAGATGGTTGGTTATAGAGTGTCAGTGTTCAATACTGACTTTTAGCAAGCCAGAAGTGTCTTCTGTGAACAGTACTGCACTGTGCCGAACACTGAAGACTAGTTTTCCTTAGCAACTCTGTACTGTAGGACAACTTCAGAGCCAGTTTTTTAATAGAAAAATGTTATGTAAAAGTCTATTGCAAAAATATTCTTAATAGCGCCTGTCACACATTTAAAAAAAATGGCACTTTAACATAGTTTCTTTTTTGTTTTTTTTTTGTTTCCAGTGAAGCCTGGTGTTCGGTACAGAGAACTAGGAAACATTATTCAGAAACATGCTCAAGCCAATGGCTTCTCTGTTGTTCGAAGCTACTGTGGACATGGCATTCACAGGTTATTCCATACTGCTCCCAATGTGCCACACTATGCCAGTAAGTTTTGGGGGATCAGAATCTAGTCAAACCATACTTTGTTAGGACTTTTGCTGATTATGACAGCTAGGCTGTCCAAGTCCTTAAGTGGCTTTTGCATAAGCTGTACTATACTGAAAATGTTAGCAAATAAAAACCTTGACAGATAATCCTTAGGCTTCTTTTCCCAAAGCTATAATATTGCTGAATTATTTCTGTAATACCCAGATCTTCTGCTCTTCTAGGATCGAAGTCTGGTTTGGTAGGACACGAGAACTGTGACCGCTCAGCAGTGACTTAGCGCCTGAGCAGTCACATTTCTGTGTCCAGAGTGACCTGGAGGTAGTGCCCAGCAAGGGACCTGGAAAGCATGGGAACAGAAGGGGCGGGGGATGGGAGGATTTTATTTTTACACCATAAAAAAAAATGTATTCAGCCGCACACCCCCTTAAAGTATTAAAATATTTAACTGTCTGATTCATTTGCTCAAAAGTGCTGAGAGCTGATTTTTGTTTTTAAGAAAACAAGGCTGTCGGTGTGGTGAAACCGGGGCATGTGTTCACAATCGAGCCAATGATCTGTGAAGGTAAGAATGACAGCTTATCCACTTTGGCTTTGCTTAGCAAGGTTTTATCCTCAGCTGCTATGTGAGCTTTGTTCATACCCAGAGCATATCACGAAGCGTGAAATGTACAGAATATTTAAAAAAGAGATCACGCAGGAATGGCTGCTTCTGGTTATGTGGAAATTGGATTAACAAGCACTGTGTGTGCACTTACTTCATCAGGAGTTTTTCTGTTTTTTTTTATTTTATTTTTTATAGAAGATGGGACAGTTTGTCCGATGGGCTCCGTGGTCTATTATGTTCCATCGGTTTGCTAGGTAAAGATAGATGCTCTTAATTAAAAAGCTAGTGCAGATGAATTGATCATAACATCTAGTATTATAGGTTATTTAGAACATTAGGTATATGGGTAGGGGTGGGCGATATAGACTATATGCGATATAAACGATATAAATCTGGCCAACGATAGAGATTTCGTTTATATCGCCATATAGCATATCGCAGTAGAACATGGCATGCGCCGCTCTCTGCACTCACAAAGTTCTCCTGAGCCGGCACAGTGGAGAAGGAGAGTCCCTCCCTCCCCACTGTGTGCGGCTGCCGCTGAACACCAATCAGAACAGACTAGGAGGAGGAGGGGAGAGACTGTGGCCACTGCGCCACCAGTGAGAACAGAGAGGAGGAGGGGTTAATTGCGGCGGATCACGGCGCGCAGTAATAGAGGCCAGGTATGGGATATGGCCGGCATATGCAGGTAGCTACGTTTGTGTTCGGGCATTTTAACTATATTCATTGGTGGCGCAGTGGCCACAGCCCCTCCCTTCTACTCCCCCTCTTCGAAGTATTACATTAATTGCGGGTTCCCCCCTTCCACACGATTAAATCATTGGTGGCAGTGGCCCCAGGGTGGTAGCTTCTGATCGGAGCCCCAGCAGTGTAATTGCGGGGCTCCGATCGGTTACTATGGCAGCCAGGACACTACTGAAGCCTTGGCTGCCATAGTCGGCTCCCTGCTGCTGTGTGTACTATGCACAGAGCAGCAGTGAGAGTGAAGTCCTATTCACCCTAATGGAGCTCTATTAGGGTGAGTAGGACAAGGGTTCTAGCCCCTAAGGAGGCTAATAGTCATTAAATAAAAAGTAAAAAAAAAAAAAAATTAACCTCCTTCCCCCCCCCCCGAAATATAGAATATATCGCACATGCTTAAAATTATATCGCAATATAGATTTTAGGCCATATCGTCCACCCCTATATATGGTTAGCTCCTTTTTTCAGTCTGGCATATTCTTAGTGTGGTGAGACTGATCTGGATTATCCTTTCTAGAAGATGGGAGGTCTTATTGTTGGTCGTTTGTTGTAAGTTTCCCCATGGAAAGTGTGTTGCATACACCCAAATTACTTATTTTTACTATGGCTTGCTACAAACCGGATTCCAAAAAAGTTGGGACACTAAACAAATTGTGAATAAAATCGGAATGCAATGATGTGGAGATGGCAAATGTCAATATTTTATTTGTAATAGAACGTAGATGACAGATCAAACGTTTAATCCGAGTAAATGTATCATTTTAAAGGAAAAATACGTTGATTCCAATTTTCACGGTGTCAACAAATCCCCAAAAAGTTGGGACAAGTAGCAATAAGAGGCTGGAAAAAGTAAATTTTAGCATAACGAAGAGCTGGAAGACCAATTAACACTAATTAGGTCAATTGGCAACATGATTGGGTATAAAAAGAGCTTCTCAGAGTGGCAGTGTCTCTCAGAAGCCAAGATGGGTAGAGGATCACCAATTCCCACAATGTTGCGCAGAAAGATAGTGGAGCAATATCAGAAAGGTGTTACCCAGCGAAAAATTGCAAAGACTTTGTATCTATCATCATCAACTGTGCATAACATCATCCGAAGATTCAGAGAATCTGGAACAATCTCTGTTCGTAAGGGTCAAGGCCGTAAAACCATACTGGATGCCCGTGATCTCCGGGCCCTTAAACGACACTGCACCACAAACAGGAATGCTACTGTAAAGGAAATCACAGAATGGGCTCAGGAATACTTCCAGAAACCATTGTCAGTGAACACAATCCACCGTGCCATCCGCCGTTGCCAGCTGAAACTCTACAGTGCAAAGAAGAAGCCATTTCTAAGCAAGATCCACAAGCTCAGGCGTTTTCACTGGGCCAGGGATCATTTAAAATGGAGTGTGGCAAAATGGAAGACTGTTCTGTGGTCAGACGAGTCACGATTCGAAGTTCTTTTTGGAAATCTGGGACGCCATGTCATCCGGACCAAAGAGGACAAGGACAAGGACAACCCAAGTTGTTATCAACGCTCAGTTCAGAAGCCTGCATCTCTGATGGTATGGGGTTGCATGAGTGCGTGTGGCATGGGCAGCTTGCATGTCTGGAAAGGCACCATCAATGCAGAAAAATATATTCAGGTTCTAGAACAACATATGCTCCCATCCAGGCGTCATCTCTTTCAGGGAAGACCCTGCATTTTTCAACAAGATAATGCCAGACCACATTTTGCATCAATCACAACATCATGGCTGCGTAGGAGAAGGATCCGGGTACTGAAATGGCCAGTCTGCAGTCCAGATCTTTCACCTATAGAGAACATTTGGCGCATCATAAAGAGGAAGGTGCAACAAAGAATGCCCAAGACGATTGAACAGTTAGAGGCCTGTATTAGACAAGAATGGGAGAGCATTCCTATTTCTAAACTTGAGAAACTGGTCTCCTCGGTCCCCAGACATCTGTTGAGTGTTGTAAGAAGAAGGGGAGATGCCACACAGTGGTGAAAATGGCCTTGTCCCAACTTTTGGGGGATTTGTTGACACCATGAAATTCTGATTCAACATATTTTTCCCTTAAAATGGTACATTTTCTCAGTTTAAACTTTTGTTCCGTGATTTATGTTCTACTCTGAATAAAATATTAGAAGTTGGCACCTCCACATCATTGCATTCAGTTTTTATTCACGATTTGTATAGTGTCCCAACTTTTTTGGAATCCGGTTTGTATTTTGCTTGCCCCCTTCTCCCTATTGCTAATCTTTTTTTCTGTTTGTACTGTGCTGCTCAGTTATCGGGATATGTAACTGGGTATCAATTCCTTTTATGCTGTATCATGGAACCATAGGTTATTTTTTTGGCCAAGAGTGCCTTTTGGCATTCTGTAGGGCTCTCCTATAATTGTCTCCAATACTGCCAACTAATAAAAAATATACATTTTTTTTTATTTTATTTTTTCTTGTTGGAAAATAAGTCATTCAAGAGGTGGTATGCAAGAGACCTGAGTAGGCAAGTCATTATATTGATCCCAACAAAGCAAACAGCTTGTGGATGAGATTTGATTAAATCCCATCCACTTTGCCACTACTGTAAAATCTGCAGCTGAAAATCTGCAACATATATAGCTCAGCTGTCTCCAGAAGTCCTATTGAAATGAATGGAGCGGCAGTGTGCATGTTCTGTGGACAGCCAAAAGGGGCTTCTGGCATTCATGGTGTCCAGCACCAGACGAGTACAACTGGATCTCCAGTGAAAGTGATTCTATTTCTCCTCACTCTTCTCCCTATTTAACTTATTCTTAAGCCTCATGCACACGACCGTTGTTGGGTTCAGTGTCCGTTGTTCAGTTTTCCATGATTTTCTGCGGACCCATTGACTTTCAATGGGTCCGTTGAAAACTCGGAAAACGCACCGTTTGTCGTCCGTGATCCGTGTTTCCAGTCTGTGAAAAAAATGACCTGTCCTATTTTTTTCACGGACAACTGTTTGCGGACCAATTCAAGTCAATGGGTCCGTGAAAAAACAGAGGCACACAAGATTGTCATCCGCGTCCGTTATCCGTGTCCGTTTTTTTCCTATCATTTTCAAGGCAAACTTGACTTAGATTTTTTTTTTTTACTTTTCATGTCTGGTGATCCGCCAAAAATCAGGGAAGACACACGGAAAAAAAAACGTAAACGGAACCCCGTTTTGCGGACCGTGAAAAAATACTGTCGTGTGCATGAGGCCTTACTCTGTTAAATAATTTTTTTATTGAAATGCTGAATTTTCCAACACATGTTCTTCTATTGATTGACAGGAGGGTGGCAAGATGAGACCTGGCCAGATGGTTGGACTGCAGTGACAAGAGATGGAAAACGTTCAGCTCAGTTTGAGCACACTCTTTTAGTCACAGAGACTGGCTGCGAGATCTTGACCAGGAGATTGGAACACAATGGACGTCCTCATTTTATGTTTTAGCATCCCCCTTGTCGTCTTAATTAGTTGATAGAAATGGTGTGTCAACTACTTTACGCTGTGCGTTTTTACATGACAAGCGCCTGAAGGAAACGTGGGGTTTTATCACACCTTTACATATCTGTGATAGAGGAAAACGCCATACAGCTTGAAATTTAGTGTTAAGCAACTCTTGAAACGAGGAGAAAACAGGTCTTTATATATTTTTTTTTTTTCCTGCCTTTTTATTGCTGTCTGTTTTAAGAACCCCTTTCAAAATTTCTGTTCTTTGCCTTCTAAGTTTCCATGAACAGAAACACACGTTGCCTCCAAAGTGACTTTCTACTGATAATGGCTGTATTTTTACAGCTTGGGTTTTGGGCTGCTGACTTCTTCTTTTCTTCAGTATATTCTAGCTATGCATTTGTGTTGAAATGCGAGACCGAGGTCTGTTCCTCTAATTTGGCAGTCTTTATGCTGCTGCAGACAGAGTAAGGGGCAAATACATGTCTGGACTGTGTGTGTTTTGTTTTCTGCTTTAACAGATTTGGTAGGTTTTGTTTATGGCAGCCAAACCCATGGTAGCTCAGTCACTGGTAACTCCTGGCATTGAAATGTCTTTGGCTGATTGTTCTCCTCTTTTGGTAATCTTGGTGCCTTTAATCTTGGAAAGCTGATGTTCCTGAGATTGTGGAGGTTGAATTTCTGAATGACCGTTGTATTTGTCACTCCCCATAGTCAGGCTCTTAGGACATTATGTGCAATTTGCTCTGATAATATAGATGCTTACGTGACTATACATAATAAGAAGACTTGCACATCTGGTGGCCGTGCAGCATACACGCCTTCTTACAGGATGAGTAGCAAAGCTTTAGATTCCAACAAGATTTTTGTTCCTTAAAATTAATAACCGTTTGCCAAATCACGTGTATCTTTTCTGTTTCACCATTCCCCTTCATTTCTTGCCTATCTTTAACTATGTTCTTTCTCCAAGGTGACTCCCCTCAGTCATAAGGAGTGATTTGGCTGTTTATTCAAGTGCCCAGACCAAGTCCCTGCTGACATTTTATGACTCCCTAAAAAGACATCCAATTAGTAAAAAGAATTGTTGTTTATTTGTTCGACCCATAAAGACCTGTCTGCCCAAAGTTTTGATATGCTTTTCAGCCAAATATTCTTGTTAAATTAAACTATGTTGACAATGTTGAATCTATTCGTTTGTATTGCTTCTTATTTGTATTTATGGGCAATCCCTGTGTCTTTATTCAGAAGTTAAATAAGCAGATTACTATTTGAACCCATAGATTCACTTTATGCACATGGTAAGACACTAGCACTGGTATGTTGTAGTAGCCATCTACTGCCTTAAAGAGACACTAAACACATTCAAAAATAAATACATGTGTGAAATGTCCCTCTAAGGCTACTTTCACACTAGCGTTCGGGGCTCCGCTTGTGAGCTCCGTTTGAAGGGTCTCACAAGCGGCCCCGAACAGATCCGTCCAGCCCTAATGCATTCTGAGTGGATGCGGATCCGCTCAGAATGCATCAGTTTGGCACCGTTTGTCCTCCGCTCCGCTCAGCAGGCGGACCCCTGAACGCAGCTTGCAGCGTTCGGGTGTCCGCCTGGCCGTGCGGAGGCAAATGGATCCGTCCAGACTTACAATGTAAGTCAATGGGGACGGATCCGTTTGAAGTTGACACCATATGGCTCAATTTTCAAACGGATCCGTCCCCCATTGACTTTCAATGTAAAGTCAAAACGGATCCGTTTGCATTATCATGAACAAAATGCAAATGGATCCGGTAATGCAAACGGATCCGTTCTGAACGGATCTAAGCGTTTGCATTATAGGTGCGGATCCGTCTGTGCAGATACCAGACGGATCCGCACCTAACGCAGGTGTGAAAGTAGCCTTAGATATGCTTGCAGGACTGTCTGCAAGCTGGAACATCATGTGGGTTTGCTGAAAGCTTTACAGGCAGAGATTAGCCGTTTTTCACCCTCTGCTATCTTCGGCGGGAGACTGGTTGTGTGCAACAGCATGAGATCATAAAATCTTAAAGGGGTTGTCCACTTTTTTTTTACTATTGATGAAGGATCTGCAGGAGGGGACCAGAGAAGCTCCAAGACAACAATTACACCACAGATAGGCGAGTACTGTATGTTTAGATTTACTTTGTGGTCAGATCTTTTAGAATTTTTGTGTAAATGTCAACAAATCTGCTGAGAAAATGCCACTCTTAGGCCCATTTCACACGGGCGAGTATTCTGCGCGGATACAATGCGTGAGGTGAACGCATTGCACCCGCACTGAATCCTGACCCATTCATTTATATGGGGCTGTGCACACGAGCGGTGATTTTCACGCATCACTTGTGCGTTGCGTGAAAATCGCAGCATGCTCCTCTTTGAGCGTTTTTCACGTAACGCAGGCCCCATAGAAATTAATGGGGTTGCGTGAAAATCGCAAGCATCCGCAAGCGCGGATGCGGTGCGATTTTCACGTACGGTTGCTAGGAGACGATCGGGATGGGGACCCGATCATTATTATTTTCCCTTATAACATGGTTATAAGGGAAAATAATAGCATTCGGAATACAGAATGCATAGTAAAATAGGGCTGGGGGGTTAAAAAAAATAATAATTAAACTCGCCTTAATCCACTTGCTCGCGCAGTCGACATCTCTTCTGTCTTCTTTTTTGCCGTGTGCAGGAAAAGGACCTGTGGTGACGTCACTCCGGTCATCACATGGTCCGTCACATGATCTTTTACCATGATGATGGATCAGTGACGTCACCACAGGTCCTTTTCCTGCACACAGCAAAAAAGAAGACAGAAGAGATGCCAGATGCGCGAGCAAGTGGATTAAGGTGAGTTTTTTTTTTTTTTTTTTTTAACCCCTCCAGCCCTATTGTACTATGCATTCTGTATTAAGAATGCTATTATTTACCCTTATAACCATGTTATAAGGGAAAATAATACAATCTACAGAACACCGATCCCAAGCCCGAACTTCTGTGAAGAAGTTCGTGTTTGGGTACCAAACATGCGCGATTTTTCTCATGCGAGTGCAAAACGCATCACAATGTTTTGCACTCGCGCGGAAAAATCGCGCATGTTCCCGCAACACGCCTGCACCTTTTCCCGCAACGCCCGTGTGAAAGAGGCCTTAGTATTACCTTTACGTTGTGCAAACTAAGCTTTCCTGATGCCCTGATGGGCAAATGTGACTAGCTATGGCACAGGTTGGCAGCTACAAGGAGGATTTATTTAGGTACAGATGTAACATCGCTTGTGCTCCCAAAAATCGCATATCGTTACTAACGAAACGCGATTTCTAGTCCTTCACTATAGAAATACTCAACAAGGCCAGTAGATGGCAGTGTTGAGCTAAAATACGAAATGAATCTAGTATTTGAATCTCGAATCCAAAGAGAGCACCAGTGTAAATCTAAGTGGGGCGGATCTGCAGTAGTGTTGAGTTAGAATATTAGTGTTCGAAGTTAGAATATTCACGAATATTCGAAAAAATTAATTTATAGTACTATAGCGAATATATTCGTATTGTATAATATTCGTCTTTTTCGCACCATCGGATCTGAGTAAAATACTGAAAACTCATATCAGATGGTATATTCTAACCACCCGGCATTCCCATGGTGACGGCCAGGACGCTTGTCGAGGCGTAGTGTGTCGACGGCAAATAACTAAGACGAATATTCTAAAATACGAATATATTTGATATCGTACTATGTATTCGTTTTTTTAGAATATTCGTCATCGTCTTTCATACTAGTCCAAATCCAATGTTAAGATTGAATTCGCGTTTTTTCATTTGAAAATTCGGGAGTACCCGATCACATGATTATGTAAGTTTGCGAGAGTACAACGTTTTTTGTTTGAAGTCGTGTGTGCGATTATTAGCTATATCTATACGAATTTTTATTTTTTCCCCAATATGAACAGCAGTTTGTGTGACAGTTAAAAGTAGATATACTATTTGAATATTTGCACTCAACAATACATTCAATTATCCCTTATATCCTCTACCGGCACAGGGTGTACTGATCCTGCGTAGGTCACACTACGACCGTATGTCTTTTTCAGTGTTTTGCGGGCCGTTTTTCGCGGATCCGTTTTTTTGTTTCAGTAGTGTTTCGTTTCCGTTTTTTTGGGCCGTTTTTCCATATGGCATATACAGTATACAGTAATTACATAGAAAAAATTGGGCTGGGCATAAGATTTTCAATAGATGGTTCTGCAAAAACAGAACAGATACAGAAGACATACGGATGCGTTTCCGTATGTCTTCTGTATCTGTTTGACTTGAATGGAGCCACGGAACGTGATTTGCGGGCAATAATAAAACATGTTCTATCTTTTAACGGAACGGAAATACGGAAACGGAATGCATACGGAACACATTCCGTTTTTTTGCGGAAACATTGAAATGAATGGTTCCGTATACGGACCGTATACGTAACACAAAAACCGGCCCGTATACGGAACACAAAAAAGTTCGTGTGAACGAGCCCTAAACGCTATAAAAGCTGCTGTCTGTGTTGTGTTGTACTTTTACACTTGCGGCATGACTGATCCGACAGGCTGTTCACCCGGTCAGATCCGTCCTTCCGCTATGTCACCGTGCCGCCGGACTGCCACTCCATCCCCAATGACTATAATGGGGGCCGGAGCTACAGCGCAGCATGGCAGTGCACGGCGAGAGATCACCGGACTAAAAGTACTGCATGTCTGACTTTTTAGTCCGGCGATCTCTCCCCGTGCTGCGCCGTAGCTCCGGCCCCCGCCCCCATTATAGTCAATGAGGACTGAGCAGCAGTCAATACAGAAACTGACGTAACTGCTATTTGGATTAAATATGGGCCTCACACTCTGTCTAGAAATAAGTGTAGATTTGCTTCTCACTGGTCACAGCAAGCAGAGTTTGAACAATACAGAAACCGACTGCTATTTGGATTACCGTAAATATAAGCCTCACACACGGCCTAGAAATAAGTGTAAAAAATATAACAAAGGGCGTACTGCAAACTTTCTTAACCTGGGGTGGGGCATCAAACCTAGTGTGTAATAGGAAACCGGAAGAACAAAGACTGATTAACATTCGGTCTGGCCTCTATAATATATTTTTTATCTTGGTGTTTTAATGGCTAGGTTTTCCACCTTTCTGATAAATTTTTTCATTAGTACCCAGACTAATTCTATGAGGTTTAGGTCTGGCGATCTAAAAAAAATTAAAATAATATTATGATGTGTATTATTAATAAAATATAATTTGATTGATTTGAATTCAAATGTGTGTAATTTGGTGATTTATCTTTACATGTACTGTACCAAAAGAAAGTACAACTACTATATATGCAGTATGCCCTTTGTACAGTGGTTTCCTTGGAGAACAATGAATGGAGAATGTGGGCGATGGGTGCGCTCATTGTACAGAACCTGGGTTAATCGAAATTAAATGCTATAGTCTTTGAATTCTGTCCCGTCAGTCTACAGTCTATTCTGTCTACTGCTATAGAGAGAGAGACATTTTAGGTTGACACAGAGGAGTCTAAAATGTATTTACCCAATAAAATATATATAAAAAAATATTTTCAACTATAATTACAAAGTCCTGATTGTAAAATCCACACCAATTGTACTGATGTAACTTTGCATGTATGAGTCATCTTCGAATCTAAGGAGAATGGAAATTTTCATTGGTTCCACAAGTCAGTTGTCAGCTACTGTACTGTCAATTATTGCCCCTTCAGCCACCCTGCATATGTTTTTATAGGGAAAAGAAAGATGCTTGCTGTCAGTGAATGAGCACAATCTACTTTACAGCCCAGGACTGAAATCAACCTCATTACAAGAGAGCTCTTACCCACTGCAACGAGCCCTGCACCAGTTTTAGTGGGTTGTGAACAAGCAGTGTCCAATTTACTGACAGCAAGCAGAGATGTAAATAAACTGCAAGTACTGCAACATGTTGCTGTTTATTTTTAGTGTTTATTAAATATTACCCTGATAACCATATCCAGACAAATGTATAAGTAACATTTTGCACTAAAGCCGGTAACACAGGTCAATTTATTTTTGGCATAATACCACTGATGCCAAAAATAGAAAAAAATATTACCTGTCCTATTGTTGTCTGTTTTGCAGACAAGAATATGCAGTTATTGAAATGGCTGTCTGGGCAGTTACGCTAATTGTATAACGCACAGGGAAGCCTTACGTGTTTTTCAGATACACCATTAACGCGCCATGTAAAACGCACAACGGTCGTGTGCATGTAGCCTAAGGCCTAGTTCACACGAACGTTTTTTTTTTTGCGAGTGTACGGGCCGTTTTTTTGTGTTCCGTATACGGTCCGTAAACGGATCCATTCATTTCAATGGTTCCGCAAAAAAAACGGAATGTGTTCCGTATGCATTCCATTTCCGTTTTTCCGTTCCGTGGAAAGATAGAGCTTGTCCTATATTTGGCCGTAAATCACGGGTCGTGGCTCCATTCAAGTCAATGGGTCCGCAAAAAAACCGGAAATGCATCCGTATGTCTTCCGTTTCCGTTCCGTTTTTTCTGAACCATCTATTGAAAATGTTATTGCCAGCCCAATTTTTTCTATGTAATTACTGTATACTGTACATGGCATACAGAAAAACGGAACGGAAAAACGGAAAGGAAACGGAAACACAACGGAACTCAAACGGAACAACGGATCCGTATAAAATGGACCGCAAAAAACAATAAAAGCCATACGGTCGTGTGAACTAGGCCTAAGGCCCCTTGCACACGATCGTATGCCCTACAAAAACTTAAAAATGGCCTCTAGGGCAACTTTCTTAGTTGAGAAAATAGTTCTTCCATTTATTTTCTCACGGATATCTTTGTTTTTTTGTCCATTTCACGGATTTTCTAATTAACTTGATACTGCAGCTTTTTTAAATCAATCATATCAAGTCTGTGTTTGGCCTTCATTTCTTCGAAATGTTTGATGCACTTTTTTAATACTGAAAAAAAAAAAATGCAGTTCAGGTTAATTCCAAGACAATTATCGCATTATGTGTTTAAACACTACAGATTAACATCTAAATTCAGTAACTCTCTAGATCTTTACGTTAATTAAAAATTGGTTTGCTTAGTGATAGTTTGGATAGAGTGTGTTATTTATTTGCTTAGTTAATAGTTTTTCGCTATTTTGCAGACTAGGTTTTCCCTAGTTTTAATTTTTCTATTTCACTAGTTTTTGTTGTCCACGCATTGCCTCTTTTAACCATTTCACGGCCGGCTATTAAGAGTAGGCCTCAGCAGGACGTGACTTCACGCAGAGGGACAGTGTATTACGGACCAACAGATACCCTGTCCCCAGGCATAAACTTGTGATCTGGGGTGCAAATACTGTTCAGCTAAACAGGCAGCCATGTTAACTAAGGGCTGCTAATTTGTCGGATTACGTACACATGTGCATTGCAGCGCTGTAGAAGCAGGGTGGTGGGGGGATCGTGGGATGCTTCTCTTCTGCAGCTGGGGGGTCTAAATCCTGGGTTTGGGAGGGTCCGGCTTCCTCCGCCTCAACCGCCACTGTTACAGCAACATCACGTGAAGGTCCAGGCCGCTCTGGATCCGCCTGCTCCTCCACTAACTCCTCCTCTTCCTCCATGGAGTCCTCTGGCTCCTCCACCACCACCTCTTCCTCCATGGAGTCCTCTGGCTCCTCCACCACCTCCTCCTCTTCCTTCATGGAATCATCTGGCTCCTCCTCAACCACCTGTTTAAGTTTGCGAATTTTAACTTTTGGAACGAAAACCCTTATACTCTCGCGTACTTACATACACAATCATGTGATCGGGTACTGAACGCAATCATATGCCTCCCGATTTTCAAATGAAAAACGCGAATTCAATCTTTAACATTGGATTTGGACTAAGAAAGACTATGATGAATATTCTAAAAAACAAATACATAGTACGATATCGAATATATCCGTATTTTAGAATATTCGTCTTAGTTATTTGCCGTTGACACACTAGACTCCGACAATCCAGAAATTGCTATATGGAGGGATCTGCATGGGATTATGAATATCCCAACGGTGGATCTGCCTCATTTAGTGTTGAAATAACATGCCAAAACCAGTGTTACAGATGGGTAAAACACGACTACGTTACAAGGTAGGATGAAGTAGAGATTTATGATGTTACCGTAACCGGATTTGTACATGTCACTCCAGGTATTAAGTAATCATTTTGAAAGGCCTTAAATAAGGATGTAGTAGAGTTTACACACATGCTTTATGAGACGTGTTATGTAAAATAAATTCAAAAAAAATGCGTAAAGCTATTTGACTTTTTTTTTTTGCAAGATAGCGCAATGAGTTAAGACATTTCAGTTAAGAGGTTGTGTTAACTCTGCTACATCTGTACTGATTACCTTAGCAGCAGAACTGAATATATACATTAGAGTGTTATAGAGAGCGATTCAAAAGTCATGTAAGCATACAATGCAATCATTGTACCTGGGCATAATGTGTTGCTCATATTTGCGATTCTTGTGGGATGGTGTCTTTTAGGCTGGGTTCAGACCTGAGCATATTCGATATGCGCTTTTTTTCAGGCGTTTTTATCGGGCGTTTTTAATGGGCGGAAACAAGCAAACGCCCATTTAGGTGCGTTCCCGCTGAAGTTTATGGGCAGGAACGCGCGACAATATGCCCCAAAGAAGCTCCTGTACTTCTTGAGGCGTAGGGCGTTTTACAGCGCGTTCGTACGCGCTGTAAAACACTCAGGTGAGAACCATGGCCATAGGGAAACATTGTTTTTTTCCTGTTGAGCGTTTTACAGCGCGTAGGAACGCGCTGTAAAACTCTCAGGTCTGAACCCAGCCTTAAGGTCGCACCACTTCTTTTGAAGTGACCTCTTGCTGTGACCCAGTTGAAATGTTTGCCACAGCTCATAACGGAGTGCCCTCACCTCATTTTTTATTTTTTTTTTCCTCCAACCTCTTCCTGATGTGGTCATATCCACGAACCAACATGCACCGTAGAATAAAGATATAAGCATATAATCACAATGATTGACTAATCAATTGTTACAACATGGTCCTCAACTAAACAGCCAAAATATCCATCTTCATGGATTTAACTATTGCCATTTTACATATATGCCAAAGAGTCAGTTTCTGTATTGTTCAAACTCTGCTTGCTGTCACCATTGAAAACGGAGAAAAAAACGGAACACATACGGAAACGCATCTGTATGTCTTCCGTATCTGTTCTGTTTTTGCAGAACCATCTATTTGCAGAACCAATTTTTTCTATGTAATTACTGTATACTGTATATGCCATACGGAAAAACGGAAACACTACTGAAACAAAAAAAACGGATCCGCAAAAAACGGCCTGCGAAACACTGAAAAAGACATACGGTCATGTGAACGAGCCCTTATTGTAGTGTGACCTACGCAGGATCAGTACACCCTGTGCCGGTAGATGATATAAGGGATAATGTAATGTATTGTTGAGTGCAAATATTCAAATAGTATATCTACTTTTAACTGTCACACAAACAGTGCTGTTCATATTGGGAAAAAATAAAAATTCGTATAGATATAGCTAATAATCGCACACAAACTTTTTTAAACACTACAAAAAGTACAAAATTGTTCTTTCAAGCATGCAATATGTTAAAAAAAAAAATATAGGGGTTAAAGGCAATGTTACTTACTGTTATCAGGATTTCTTCTTTATCGGGTTTGAAGGAATTCTGCACCATTTTTTCGTATCCCTGATGAGATTCTTCAATGGCCAACTTCAAACGAAAACCCTTATACAGTCGTGGCCAAAAGTTTTGAGAATTACATAAATATTGGAAAAGTTGCTGCTTAAGTTTTTATAATAGTAATTTGCATATACTCCTGAATGTTATGAAGAGTGATCAGATGAATTGCATAGTCCTTCTTTGCCATGAAAATTAACTTAATCCCAAAAAAAAACTTTCCACTGCATTTCATTGCTGTCATTAAAGGACCTGCTGAGATCCTTTCAGTAATCGTCTTGTTAACTCAGGTGAGAATGTTGACGAGCACAAGGCTGGAGATCATTATATCAGGCTGATTGGGTTAAAATGGCAGACTTGACATGTTTAACAATGGAAGAACAATGATTTCAAGCATCACCCTCCTTTTACCATGGTGACCTGCAAAGAAACGCGTGCAGCCATCATTGCGTTGCATAAAAATGGCTTCACAGGCAAGAATATTGTGGCTACTAAGATTGCACCTCAATCAACAATTTATAAGATCATCAAGAACTTCAAGGAAAGAGGTTAAATTCTTGTTAAGAAGGCTTCAGGGTGTCCAAGAAAGTCCAGCAAGCGCCAGGATCGTCTCCTAAAGAGGATTCAGCTGTGGGATCGGAGTGCCACCAGTGCAGAGCTTGCTCAGGAATGGCAGCAGGCAGGTGTGAGCGCATCTGCACGCACAGTGAGGCGAAGACTTTTGGAAGATGGCCTGGTGTCAAGAAGGGCAGCAAAGAAGCCACTTCTCTCCAAAAAAAACATCATGGACAGATTGATCTTCTGCAGAAAGTATGGTGAATGGACTGCTGAGGATTGGGGGCAAAGTCATATTCTCCGATGAAGCCTCTTTCCGATTGTTTGGGGCATCTGGAAAAAGGCTTGTCCGGAGAAGAAAAGGTGAGCGCTACCATCAGTCCTGTGTCATGCCAACAGTAAAGCATCCTGAGACCATTCATGTGTGAGGTTGCTTCTCATCCAAGGGAGTGGGCTCACTCACAATTTTGCCCAAAAACACAGCCATGAATAAAGAATAGTACCAAAACACCCTCCAACAGCAACTTCTTACAACAATCCAACAACAGTTTGGTGAAGAACAATGCATTTTCCAGCACGATGGAGCACCGTGTCATAAGGCAAAAGTGATAACTAAGTGGCTCGGGGACCAAAACGTTGACATTTTGGGTCCATGGCCTGGAAACTCCCCAGATCTTAATCCCATTGAGAACTTGTGGTCAATCCTCAAGAGGCGGGTGGACAAACAAAAACCCACTAATTCTGACAAACTCCAAGAAGAAGTGATTATGAAAGAATGGGTTGCTATCAGTCAGGAATTGGCCCAGAAGTTGATTGAGAGCATGCCCAGTCGAATTGCAGAGGTCCTGAAAAAGAAGGGCCAACACTTCAAATACTGACTCTTTGCATAAATGTCATGTAATTGTCGATAAAAGCCTTTGAAACGTATGAAGTGCGTGTAATTATATTTCAATACATCACAGAAACAACTGAAACAAAGAGCTAAAAGCAGTTTAGCAGCAAACTTTGTGAAAACTAATATTTGTGTCATTCTCAAAACTTTTGGCCACGACTGTACTCTCGCGTACTTACATACACAATCATGTGATCGGGTACTGAACGCAATCATATGCCTCCTGATTTTCTAATGAAAAGCGCGAATTCAATCTTAACATTGGATTTGGACTAAGAAAGACGATGATGAATATTCTAAAAAACGAATACATAGTACGATATCGAATATATCCGTATTTTAGAATATTCGTCTTAGTTATTTGCCATTGACACACTACACCCCGACAAGCGTCCTGGCCGTCACCATGGGAATGCTGGGTGGTTAGAATATACCATCGGATATGAGTTTTCAGTATTTTACTCGGATCCGATGGTGCTAAAAAGACGAATATTATACAATACGAATATATTCGCTATAGTACTATAAATTCGTTCTAACTTAGAATATTCATGAATAGTGTAAAAAAACGCTTAACATCGCTAGTGCTCCCACTGGAATCGCGTGAGCGCATAGTGATATCGAATTTAAATCGTAAACCCCAAGCGTCTAAATTGACCATTGAGAAAATTCAGGGTGCAATGTTAGTTTGTGAACACCAGATGGTGTTATAATTTTACATAAAGAGTAAAATTATAAATCAGTAACGATTCTCATTACTGATTTATAATTTCCTCTTTATGTTGGACAGTTTATGTTATGCGACAAATAGGCAATTACATATGCGCGTGAATTGTGTCTCATAAGGGCTGTATACTAATGCTGACTGCAGTTCCATGCGCCATCTGGTATTCACAAACCAACATTGCACCCTGAATTTTCTCAATGGTCTATTTAGACGCTTTGGGTTTACGATTTAGATTCGATATCGCTATGCGCTCACGCGATTCCAGTGGGAGCGCTAGCGATGTTGTATCTGTACATTTAGTATTCAGCAGTCCGTATTACAACTGCACTTGCTATGTTACCCTGGTTTCTGGGGTTCTGAAAAGCAGCACCTCTGCCAGTGATTACAACCTCCAGTCTTGGGTATGATCCCACAAGATTTGCATAGCTGGATCTGTGGATGTTCTGCCAGTATGAGGTCCAGAGCATACAAGATCTGTGCACTTTGCTCCATGCAGCTTTCCCTCAACTCTGACCAGTCTCCCTGTCCCAGCTGCCAAAAAGACACCCCTACCACCACCACCACATCGAGATGCTGCTACCACCATGCTTCACTGTAGAGATGGTATTGGTCAGTTGATGAGCAGTGCTTGGTTTCCTTCAGACATGACACTTAGAATTGAGACCAAAAAGTTCAATCTTGGTTTCATCAGACTAGAGAATCTTTTTTTTTTTTTTTATGTAAACTGTAGGCAGGATTCACCTTTTGTCTTTAGCTGAGGAGAGGCTTCTTTCTGGCCACTCCGGAATAAAGCCCAGATTGTTGCAGTGATGGTGGACTTTGTGGAAATGTATCCCATCTGCACACAGGCTCTTTGGAACTTCAGGCAGTGGCCACTGGGTTCTTGGTCATCTCTCTTATCAAAGCAAATCTGTTAGAATGTACTTCTTTGAAATGGGTCCTTGTAGTCATGATGTTGCCATGCAAGGAAAGATGTAGATCCAAAAAAAAATTTGCACCAGAACTATATGACTTGTAAAATTAATTCGCCAGTCGTTATGGTTCAATTCCTCAATAAAGGCCATAAGGAAATCTCTCTGTCCTTGCCAAATGAAGATCATATCATCAGTATAACATTTATAAAATACCAAATCTTTGTGGCCTAATAGACTTTTTTTTTTTTAATACCCTTGAGTGCACCTGTAACTAAATTTGCATAGCATGGGGCAAACTTTGTCCCCATGTCTGTACCTTTTAGTTGTATATGAAAGTTATCATTTTACATATAATGATTGTGATGCAAAATAAAATCAATAGCATTTAATCAAAATTATCTTTGAGGGTGGGGCATTCGTGGGTTAGAGGAAAGGCACTCCCATACAGCACTTAACCTGTACATAATGTCACTGTAAAGTGTAGTTACATCAAGAGTAACCCAGTACATCCCACTCCTCCAATTGAATTATTTTAACAAGGCGATGAGATGACTGAAATCTCTTGCTTAAGATGGTAAATTGGAAACAAATCTTTGGAGCATCTAATTTTATGTATTCACAGAAGTTGGAGGTGAGGTAAACCTACCCCTGAAATTATTGGATGTCCTGGGGGCTTGAAAAGAGATTTAGGAATTTTCGGTAGAAAGTAAAAGTATGGTATGGAGGGGAGAAAAATGTGCTTCTTGTCTTTGTCCAAAACTTCCCTTCTACCAATATGTGAAAACTTCTGTGGGATCTCTTCTAATTTAGGCTACTTTCACACTCTCGTTATGGGCGGATCCGTCATGGATCTTAAAAAAACGGATCAGTTACAATAATACAACCGCATGCATCCGTCATGAACGGATCCATTTGTATTATCTGTAACGTAGCCAAGACGGATCCGTCATGAACTCCATTTAAAGTCAATGGGAGACGGATCCGTTTTCTATTGTAAGAGAAAACTGATCTGTCCCCATTGACTTACATTGTGCGCCAGGATGGATCCGTTTGGCTCGGTTTCTTCAAGCGGACAGCAAAAGTCTGCAGGCAGCATTTTGGTGTCCGCCTCCAGAGCAGAATGGAGACTGATCGGAGGCAAACTGATGCATTCTGAGCCGATCCTTTTCCATTCAGAATGCATAAGGGCAAAACTGATCCGTTTTGGACCGCTTGTGAAGAGCCCCAGACGCAAAGCCAAAACGGGAGTGTGAAAGTAGCCTTAGCATAATATTCCAAAGCTGACAATATCCTTAGTGCATCTTGATGTTAGTATGCCTCCATCTTTATCTACATTATTAATTCTAATGTTAGTTCATCTTGAGACTATTAGTCGCCTGGGATTGCGTTTATGAAACATTTTTACCTCCGAGATCCTAGTGGTTAGATGGGCCATGATCCCCCATTGCCTTAAAGCAGCGGTTCTCAACCTAGGGGTTGCGACCCCTTTGGGGGTCGATTGGCCCTTTCCGGGGGGTTGCCTGAGGCTTCCTATTAGGGCTGCACGATTGTAGCGTTACATTACCCTACTTCGTGAGATTTCCCTACCTCCTGACTTCCCATCGCACTGCTAATGACGTGAGGAGGCGTTCCTGAGTTTTGACGATCTGCGCAAAGCGACAGTTTATGGAAAATCTCAGCGGAGTTCAGCGTCACACCGGGACACTGCGCATGCGCCGGCCGGAGTTAGCCGCGCTTGCACACTGGGCCGTAATATTTCCCTACTAAGGCTCTCCTGCGCATGCGCAGTGTCCCGGTGTAAAGCTGAACTCTGCTGAGATTTTCCATGACAGACCCAAGTGATGGCCTCTCCCGATTCCCAGATCACCATGTGCTGGAATACAAGTCCGATACATGGAGGCCGCACTGAGCAGCTTACCGGATCCGCTACCAGATAACGCAGGACTCCTCACAGGTTTTGCAGAGTCCATGCCTTGCCGGGCAGCACAAGGTGAGGGGAAGGGTCCTGCTAAATAGGAGGCAGCTGGTTGAAATGCTTGGCTTTTAGGATTGACCCATTACACGTGTAAACTTTTCCTACTTCTCAATGCTGGGAGCTCGTTACAATGTATTCAGTCTAGACCAGCGGTTCTCAACCTCCGCAGATCCCCCACAACACAGCGCCCTCCACAGATCCCCCACAACACAGCGCCCTCTACAGATCCCCCACAACACAGCGCCCTCCACAGATCCCCCACAACACAGCGCCCTCCACAAATCCCCCACAACACAGCGCCCTCCACAGATCCCCCACAACACAGCGCCCTCCACAGATCCCCCACAACACAGCGCCCTTCACAGATCCCCCACAACACAGCGCCCTCCACAGATCCCCCATAACTATGTCATACCCAGCCGCGTCAGCGGCTCATATGGGAAAATGTAATGGTTGGGGGTCACCACAACATGAGGAACTGTATTAAGGGGTCACGGCTTTAGAAAGGTTGAGAACCACTGCCTTAAAGGGAGTGCGTCACCAACCTGACCGGTTTTAAAGTGATCGCATAGTTCATTGGGGCACAGACATGACACAGATGTTACGTTTAATTTTTCAGATCCTCCAAATCGGCAAAAAAGTAGTTTTATGATATGCCGGGCCTGAGTATGCACAGTGTTCTGCCCACTGTGGGCACAGAGTTATGCACTGCACATGTGCTGGTTTTTTGCTGTTAAATCGGAGTGACAGAAGTGGTGCAGCACGAGCACACAGCAGTAACCGGCGCATGTGTACTGCATATCTCTGTGCCTCTGCCCTCTGTGGGCAGAGCACTGTACGTGCTCAGGCCCGGAATATCATAAAAACTACTTTTTTTTGTCAATTTGGAGAATCTGAAAAATTGAGGGAGAAGTTGGGGAGGCAAAAAAGAAATTGAGGAGTTAGAGAAGTCTATCACCTTCTCTTTTGCTTCCCATGAGAATTTGAGGTGGAGCGAGAGAAATGGTGCAGTTGGAGAGGGGTCCTGGAAACATAAGTAAGATTTAAACTATTCCTTTTGCTAAGATCTGAGAGAAGAGGATGAGTTATTTAAAGACAGCTTAAAAAAAAATTAAAAAAAAGGGGGGGGGGGGAGGGGAATGAGTATGCAAATTTAACAACTGATAAAAGTATAAAAGTTACACACTTAATACAACCAACATTTTGGGAAATAATCGATATTCTATTATATTATTAAAATACTTTGAAGTTCACAGTTAGTATCTTGTCTCTGGTTTTGTAAGCCAAACACTAGTGGAACCTACAGAGAAAAATAGAAATATTGGTGCTTCTGTTTTAACGTGTTAACACTATATGATGTACTTGTATGTTATATGCATTAAGCAGTGCTCATGCACTGAGCTCGCTCAATACCCAGCTGGGGACAGCTGTTTAATACAGCAGACACCAACTAGCAGTGACCAGGATCAGAGATGACTCCATTCATAGTCATTTAACCCCTCAGATCCCTTTGTCAATAGCAACCCATCTGTAGGCTTCCTCTGCCCTCCAATCGGAACCCCACAGCAAATATTGCAGGGCTCTGATCAGTTGCTATGGCAGCCTGGGAGCCTTGTGAAGGCTCCCAGGCCGGTTACTGCAAGCATGTAAAAATCTCTGACTGCAGTAGTTTTCTATTGCAATCTGTGGCACAAGCAATAAGATGATTATCTGTACAACTTCCCTAAGGGAACTAAAAAAAGTGCAGTAAAAAATATTAAACAGTTCCTAATTTTATTCATAAAAATACATCATAAAAAAATCCCTAGTATTGCCATGTCCAAACTAATATAAAAATTATCAAATGAGGTGAACAACCTTACAGAAAAAAGCAATTTTTCTGATGTTTGTCATGTTGCACACCTCCCTAAAAAAATTTACCAAATTAACAAAAATGGTTTTTTTTTTCTAAGGCTTTGTACAAGGATCTGGACTCCGCTGCAGGGGACCCACCAGACCACTACCTCTTAGAGTAGCCTCTGTACAAATGATGGCTGACCCATGGGGGGCGTCAAGAGATACTGGTGCTTAACACCAAGGGAACAGGCAAAACTGTAGGCAGGGATGGCCAAGGTTAAAACAGGAAGAGTATGTGCAATCCGATAAAACAGTCCAAGGTCAGGGTTGGCAGCGCAGGGTCAGAATGGAGTTCAGCCAACGAAGGATCAGTTCCAGAACCTGTTGCTCAGGTACCTTCCCACAGGGGTAGGTGCCTAAAGTACCCCTGGGTAACCAGTCATTGGCGGGGAAAGGTTACAGTGTTTGTGTGCTGGCCATTCAAGAGTCGGAGAAAGGACATGCGCACATCCTAATGCCAGACAGAGGAATTGCTGGCAGGACGCTGGCCTCGGCCTGAATGGAAGTAGCATCGTTGCTCCAGTAAAAGGGATCACCATGCAAGAAGAGAGGGACACCAACGGGACCAAACTGCTGGAGGCTTAAAGCTGTGGAGAGAGTGAGCAAGATAATGGCCATGCCGACAAGCAGCAGTGGGCACGGACCGCTGCCGTAACATGATCAAACACACAGCTTGCAAAAAATACATAAAAGATTACACCAAAAATGAAGGTGACAAAAAAAAAAAAATGCATGAGCTTTATCTGGTGCTTGTCACAATAACACTGTGCCCGTGGCAGATCTGCTATTGGGGGTTGGCACAAGCGCTGCATCACTAGCCTAGCTCTGTGCGCTGGTCCCTGCTAGCTCTTCTCTGCCTTCTTGTAGCAGGGATGACCACTGTATTCCTGTGTCCCACGTTGCAGGCTGCTAGGCCTCTTCCTCACTGCCTTAGGGGGGTGTGCATCTCCCAGCTCTTAAAGGGCCAGTGTCCAACTTTCAAATATCTGGAAACCTGTGGGTATTTAAGGCACCTTGCCCTGGAGGAAGGTACTCGAGCTTTAGGTACCTAGTTTACTTGTTATCTAGGGAAGTTGTGTTATGATTGCCCGTGTACCGAACATCTGCCTGTTTACCGACCCTGCTACTCCGCTGCCTGCCCTGACCTTAGCCTGTCTACCGTACTGACCTTTTGCTGCCTGCCCTGACCTCAGACTTTTTTTTCAAGAATTGCACAACCTCTGCCTGCCCTGATCTCTGCCAGTTTACTGACTGAGTATTGCCTGGCCCCTTGGTGCTTTGCATCAGTGTCTTTGACCCCCATAGGTCAGTTTCCAACTACACCAGCAGCCTGGTTGCTCCCCTGCAGCAAAGACCAGATCCTTGTATAGTGGTTAAAGAGTGAAAACCAGGGGATCACCAGGATAATGCCCTTAAGGCCCACAGTCAAACTGGTAAGTTGGTACCCACTGCCTGCTACAGTGTTTTTTTTAGCAGTGAAAAAGGCCACACAAATTAATGTGTATAGGGACCCTTAAGGCCACACTGCAAATCCACAGTCATTAACAGTGTAGACTGAATAAAAAAAAAATCTGCGTCTAATGAGTTGGGGATTATTCACACCTCATTAAATCACGGGTGAGTGCTGTGTTCTACAAGAACAGCACACAGATCCTTGTGTGAATAATCAGATTAAAATCAAATCTGGTGTTTCAAAGACCACAGGGAAGCATGCACTACTTTGGTCCGTGTTGCAAACCCATCACACCAATTCAAGTCAATCTCCTTGTCAGCCTAGCACTGGCAAATTGGAAAGTTCTGCTCAGTTTGTAGTTTTCAAGCGGGCAAGATGGAAACACATAAATGCTGAGCGTCTCATTGCTCTTGTTCAGGAGCGTCCCCAATCATGGCTTACCACAACTCTAACGTGATTTATGGGAAATCAGAACTGCTACCCAGTGAGTGGGAGACGTACCTCTGAGCAGTGTATTACAGTGCAAACATATGTTTTTCAAAAAAGGCCACAACATATTTCAAACAATTGAAAGAAAATTGTGGATGAAGCTTTGCCACACAAAACCTTCTTCCAATGTGCACTTTCATTGCTTGAAAGTGTGAGGGATGAGAATCCATTTTGTATTTCCTCCATCTTGTGCATATGTGGAAAATTACTGAGCCAGCTGGAAGGATGTGGGGAGTTCTATCTACAAGGCCAAGGTAGCCGCTCCCTTATCAGAGTTTGACGTGCAAGAGAGTTATGTTCTCTTGGTGTTTTGGGATTCTAACCTTGAGATAAGATGCCGAAGAAGTTTTTAACCATTAAAAATTATGTGAGTATGGTGCGGAAGCATTGCCTAGTTTCGATTTCCACCCCCTTGTCTATGTTTATCTGTAGTGTTATAAAGATGTATGCTTGTGTGTAATAAAGGAGAGAGAGAACCTGATTCAGCTTGTCTGTGTCAGCTCTCCGAGCGCTCGTACATCCACATCAATTGGGACCCCGACAATCACAGAGGTAGGGGTTTTTACCCCAACAAAACCACCACAATATTGAGTACATACAGCAAGCATTTCTTTCCTTTTTTTATGTAGTCAAAAATACTAAACTGCCAATAAGGGAATCTTTGCACTTTTGTAAAGTGCACTGCAGAGGATTTTGTTGCAGAAATTTCCGTGTCTGAAAAAAGTGCCATTTATTTGAATGGTGTGGCAAGCACACATGGTGTCTGAAAGCTCTATTCAGTTGCATGGAGCTGATTTTCAGTAGTGGAAATTTCTGCAACAAAATCAGCAGTGTGTGAGTGCACCTTTCTAGTAATATATGTTACTTTCTAGAACAAGTCTGTAATGAACGATTGCACATGGAAAGTGTTGATACAACTGACCACTCCAAATGTTCCTTTGCACCAGGAAATATACAGTACAAACCAAAAGTTTGGACACACCTTCTCATTCAAAGAGTTTTCTTTATTTTCATGACTATAAAAATTGTAGATTCACACTGAAGGCATCCAAACTATGAATTAACACATGTGGAATTATATACACTGCTCAAAAAAATAAAGGGAACACTTAAACAACACAATGTAACTCCAAGTCAATCACACTTCTGTGAAATCAAACTGTCCACTTAGGAAGCAACACTGAGTGACAATCAATTTCACATGCTGTTGTGCAAATGGGATAAACAACAGGTGGAAATTATAGGCAATTAGCAAGACACCGCCAATAAAGGAGTGGTTCTGCAGGTGGTGACCTGACCACTTCTCAGTTCCTATGCTTCCTGGCTGATGTTTTGGTCACTTTTGAATGCTAGCGGTGCTTTCACTCTAGTGGTAGCATGAGACGGAGTCTACAACCCACACAAGTGGCTCAGGTAGTGCAGCTTATCCAGGGTGGCACATCAATGCGAGCTGTGGCAAGAAGGTTTGCTGTGTCTGTCAGCGTAGTGTCCAGAGCATGGAGGCGCTACCAGGAGACAGGCCAGTACATCAGGAGACGTGGAGGAGGCCGTAGGAGGGCAACAACCCAGCAGCAGGACCGCTACCTCCGCCTTTGTGCAAGGAGGAACAGGAGGAGCACTGCCAGAGCCCTGCAAAATGACCTCCAGCAGGCCACAAATGTGCATGTGTCTGCTCAAACGGTCAGAAACAGACTCCATGAGGGTGATATGAGGGCCCGACATCCACAGGTGGGGGTTGTGCTTACAGCCCAACACCGTGCAGGACGTTTGGCATTTGCCAGAAAACACCAAGATTGGGAAATTCGCTACTGGCGCCCTGTGCTCTTCACAGATGAAAGCAGGTTCACACTGAGCACATGTGACAGACGTGACAGAGTCTGGAGACGCCGTGGAGAACGTTCTGCTGCCTGCAACATCCTCCAGCATGACCGGTTTGGCATTGGGTCAGTAATGGTGTGGGGTGGCATTTCTTTGGAGGGCCGCACAGCCCTCCATGTGCTCGCCAGAGGTAGCCTGACTGCCATTAGGTACCGAGATGCTGGTGTGGTTGGCCCTGGGTTCCTCCTAATGCAACACAATGCTAGAGCTCATGTGGCTGGAGTGTGTCAGCAGTTCCTGCAAGACGAAGGCATTGATGCTATGGACTGGCCCGCCCGTTCCCCAGACCTGAATCCAATTGAGCACATCTGGGACATCATGTCTCGCTCTATCCACCAACATCACGTTGCACCACAGACTGTCCAGGAGTTGGCAGATGCTTTAGTCCAGGTCTGGGAGGAGATCCCTCAGGAGACCATCTGCCACCTCATCAGGAGCATGCACAGTCGTTGTAGGGAGGTCATACAGGCACGTGGAGGCCACACACACTACTGAGCCTCATTTTGACTTGTTTTAAGGACATTACATCAAAGTTGGATCAGCCTGTAGTGTGTTTTTCCACTTTAATTTTGAGGGTGACTCCAAATCCAGACCTCCATGGGTTAAAACATTTGATTTCCATATTTTTTTTTTTGTGTGAATTTGTTGTCAGCACATTCAACTATGTAAAGAATAAAGTATTTCAGAAGAATATTTAATTAATTCAGATCTAGGATGTGTTATTTTTGTGTTCCCTTTATTTTTTTGAGCAGTGTACATAACAAACAAGTGTGAAACAACTGAAAATATGTCATATTCTAGGTTCTTCAAAGTAGCCACCTTTTGCTTTGATTACTGCTTTGCACACTCTTGGCATTCTCTTGATGAGCTTCAAGAGGTAGTCCCCTGAAATGGTTTTCACTTCACAGGTGTGCCCTGTCAGGTTTAATAAGTGGGATTTCTTGCCTTATAAATGGGGTTGGGACCATCAGTTGCGTTGAGGAGAAGTCAGGTGGATACACAGCTAATAGTCCTACTGAATAGACTGTTAGAATTTGTATTATGGCAAGAAAAAAGCAGCTAAGTAAAGAAAAATGAGTGGCCATCATTACTTTAAGTAATGAAGGTCAGTCAGCCGAAAAATTGGGAAAACTTTGAAAGTAAGGGCTATTTGACCATGAAGGAGAGTGATGGGGTGCTGCGCCAGATGACCTGGCCTCCACAGTCACCAGACCTGAACCCAATCGAGATGGTTTGGGGTGAGCTGGACCGCAGAGTGAAGGCAAAAGGGCCAACAAGTGCTAAGCATCTCTGGGAACTCCTTCAAGACTGTTGGAAGACCATTTAAGGGGACTACCTCTTGAAGCTCATCAAGAGAATGCCAAGAGTGTGCAAAGCAGTAATCAAAGCAAAAGGTGGCTACTTTGAAGACCCTAGAACAGGGGTAGGCAACCTCCGGCTCCCAGCTGTTGTGAAACTACAATTCCCAGCATGCTCCATTCATTTCTATGAGCGTTCTTAGAAGAGCAGAGCAAGTATGCATACTGGGAGTTGTAGTTTCACAACAGCTGGGAGCCGGAGGTTGCCTACCCCTGCCCTAGAATATGACATATTTTCAGTTGTTTCACACTTGTTTGTTATGTATATAATTCCACATGTGTTAATTCATAGTTTTGATGCCTTCATAGTCATGAAAATAAAGAAAACTCTTTGAATGAGAAGGTGTGTCCAAACTTTTGGTCTGTACTGTATATATATATATACACTGCTCAAAAAAATAAAGGGAACACAAAAATAACACATCCTAGATCTGAATTAATTAAATATTCTTCTGAAATACTTTGTTCTTTACATAGTTGAATGTGCTGACAACAAAATCACACAAAAATTAAAAATGGAAATTAAATTTTTCAACCCATGGAGGTCTGGATTTCGAGTCACACTCAAAATTAAAGTGGAAAAACACACTGCAGGCTGATCCAACTTTGATGTAATGTCCTTAAAACAAGTCAAAATGAGGCTCAGTAGTGTGTGTGGCCTCCACGTGCCTGTATGACCTCCCTACAACGCCTGTGCATGCTCCTGATGAGGTGGCAGACGGTCTCCTGAGGGATCTCCTCCCAGACCTGGACTAAAGCATCTGCCAACTCCTGGACAGTCTGTGGTGCAACGTGACGTTGGTGGATAGATCGAGACATGATGTCCCAGATGTGCTCAATTGGATTCAGGTCTGGGGAATGGGCGGGCCAGTCCATAGCATCAATGCCTTCGTCTTGCAGGAACTGCTGACACACTCCAGCCACATGAGGTCTAGCTTTGTCTTGCATTAGGAGGAACCCAGGGCCAACCGCACCAGCATATGGTCTCACAAGGGGTCTGAGGATCTCATCTCGGTACCTAATGGCAGTCAGGCTACCTCTGGCGAGCACATGGAGGGCTGTGAGGCCCTCCAAAGAAATGCCACCCCACACCATTACTGACCCAATGCCAAACCGGTCATGCTGGAGGATGTTGCAGGCAGCAGAACGTTCTCCACGGCGTCTCAAGACTCTGTCACGTCTGTCACATGTGCTCAGTGTGAACCTGCTTTCATCTGTGAAGAGCACAGGGCGCCAGTGGCGAATTTGCCAATCTTGGTGTTCTTTGGCAAATGCCAAACGTCCTGCACGGTGTTGGGCTGTAAGCACAACCCCCACCTGTGGACGTCGGGCCCTCATGGAGTCTGTTTCTGACCGTTTGAGCAGACACATGCACATTTGTGGCCTGCTGGAGGTCATTTTGCAGGGCTCTGGCAGTGCTCCTCCTGTTCCTCCTTGCACAAAGGCGGAGGTAGCGGTCCTGCTGCTGGGTTGTTGCCCTCCTATGGCCTCCTCCACGTCTCCTGATGTACTGGCCTGTCTCCTGGTAGCGCCTCCATGCTCTGGACACTACGCTGACAGACACAGCAAACCTTCTTGCCACAGCTCGCATTGATGTGCCATCCTGGATAAGCTGCACTACCTGAGCCACTTGTGTGGGTTGTAGACTCCGTCTCTTGCTACCACTAGAGTGAAAGCACCGCCAGCATTCAAAAGGGACCAAAACATCAGCCAGGAAGCAAAAGAACTGAGAAGTGGTCTGTGATCACCACCTGCAGAACCACTTCTTTATTGGGGGTGTCTTGCTAATTGCCTATAATTTCCACCTGTGGTCTATCCCATTTGCACAACAGCATGTGAAATTGATTGCCACTCAGTGTTGCTTCCTAAGTGGACAGTTTGATTTCACAGAAGTGTGATTGACTTGGAGTTACATTGTGTTGTTTAAGTGTTCCCTTTATTTTTTTGAGCAGTGTATATATATATATATATATATATATTTTTTTTTTTATTTTTTTTTTTTTCCCACTTTGCACCGGAGTACCCTGTGCCTGTCCATTGCAGGCCGTGGCCTGCTTCTTGCCAGAATAGGCCATTACCTTCTTCTCATACAGCCTGTGCACACTGCCTCAGACCCTAATTCACCCGAGCCTATACCTAGCTACCTCTGGGTACATTATACAAAAAAAGTTTGCATAATGGCTTTGTTTCTTTGAATAACTGTAAAGGTCTTTTTTGGGCTTCCCTAATATCTTTCTAAACCTAATTATTCCCCTCTTCAGCTGCACAGCTACAGGTAGATGCATTTCACTCAGAAGCAGGAGGTGTCTCCCTTCTGTGGAATCTGCCAGCACTGTACTGTTGTGATGTCCTTTCCCTTACTTCCCACTATGTTTGTTTTCAGCTCTGAAGCGCACACCTACAGAAAGGCGGGAGGATTTTGTGAATTCAGATGCAGTTCAGGATGTCGGCTAGCCCTGATACGCTCCCACTGCCGTCTTCTGTGTCTGTGTCACTAGGGATGGATTTTTCCGGACAACAGGCTGTGGACTGCAAATTGGGCGAGAGTGAGACCCCTAATGGCCATGACGTTACAGCTTTTCTCAGGTGGATGCAGGCATTTTTTTATTTTTTATGAAGAGAGTTAGAAATCTGCTATTTATACCATTCTCTACTAAATTAAATGAAGTACAATGACTCTTTAAAGGGGTTGTCTCGGTTCATACCCATATTTTCACCCAGGCATCCCCCCCTGACAAGAGCATCGGAGCATTTCATGCTCCGCTTCTCTCCTGTGCCCTGCGCTGAATCGTGCAGGGCAAAGCCATTTTAAGGAGATCAAATGACGTACTGGGCTCCCCTTAGGGCTGCTAGGCGGAGGCTTCCGCCCAGCAGTGAGCCCGATGATGTAATCGGTACTGATGGGCAGGCTTTAGTACTGCCCTAGCATGTAAAACGGCACCGAACACAATGCTGGGTGTAAGCGTCGGCCCGGCCATGTGTTATTGTAAATAAAATAAAAAGCCCTTGCCCTGCGTGATCCTAACATCGGCGGGCTGCCTGGGTGAAAATATGGGCTCTGAACCCAGACAACCCCTTTTAAGGCACCTTCTGTTATGGGAGCATCACTGAGCAATAGGTTAACTAGCTTTCTAGTTCATGCAAATATGTGCTGCATCTTTTTGTCTGCCCATGTACAGACTTCTTCCCGATTCTGACTAGGGGTGAGCGAATCGACTTTGGTACCGAACCTGAGTTTAGGATTTTTTTTTTTACAGTACAAATTTATGAAGTTATTACCCGAAGTCTTGCGAGACTTTGGCTCATCGGAGCCAATACATTCTAATACTGTATGGAGCTCCTGCTCTGTACAGTATTGGAACAAAGTATTATGCGAATCGACTTCGGATGTTTCATCCGAAGTTGATTCGCTCGTCCCTAATTCTGACCCTCTGCATTGACCCTTTGTTGTCTTCCCTGAACCTTGGTCTGTCCCTATGATTTTGCTTGATCGCTTGGTGATCTGCACAGGTGTGTCTGCCCCCCACCTGTCAACCACACACAGACTACTACAAGAGGTGGCGGCCTGGTGACTTTCCTGCAGTGAATTCCAGATTCCTGTATAGGGGTTAAAGGGTGAATACCAGGAAAATGCCAGTATAACACCCTTAGGAGTAGCCTAAAAATCAACTCTGTTGGTTGACACAGTGGTTCCACACTCATTGCTGTAACACACAAAGGCCCAGTTGGTTGTCCAGAAGCCCTGAAGATGCAAGAAGTGGGACCGCCGCCACCAGTCTCATATCACACCTCTCCATCATCATGTGCCTTCTGCCACTGGGCAGTAAGGGGCCATAACTAATTTGAGGAGGGGCATAAAAGAGGACCTTTCACCACTCCTGAGATGCCTGTTTTATTAGCTTCATGCGTTCCCCATGTAATAATTCTGGAGGATCTATTTTTATGGCTATATGTTGTGCCATTCTTTTATTATTTCTACTAGAAGTTATGAATGATTTGCTATTTGCCTTCAGTAAGGGTACAGAGGGGAGGTAACCATTTGGGGGGTGTACCTGCCCAGTCTCACTCTATCCAATCAGTGCTGCCATTTTCAGACTCTGCAGGTACACACGCCAAACTTGTTACCACCCCTTTGTACCCTTACTAAATGGCTAATAGCAATTCATTCATAACTTCTAGAAGGAATAATAAAGGAATGGCACAACATGGAGCTATAAGAATAGATGCTCCAGAATTGTTATTACACAGGGAATGCATGAAGCTATTAATAAAGACATGTCAGGAGCCGTGAAAGGTCCTCTTTAAAGGTTACATTCTACTGTGCAGGGGGCACCAACGTTAAGAAATCTGGCACCCTCAGTGACACACAGAAGTAGTCACCCGTTCAGACAGTGTCCCACTACTGTGCCCCCAGGAAAATGGAGAGGGAAGCTAGGCCCTGAAAGAACAGATAGAGATAAGCTTACCGCAGTCAGCCGTGTCTGTGTCCCCCAACTAGTACAGGGCTGCTGCAAGATCCCCGAAGAAAGTGGGGGAAGGCAGAAAAGGGCAGAAGATATTCATGTCAGAAGGAGGAATCTGGGAGATCCATAGTCCTGTTACATCCTGCCACGAGTGAACAAGGGGCCGGAAGTGTAGGCAGCAATTTGAAGCCGGGGCCGCCAGCGGGAATGGTGCCTGTGTGAGGTCGCAAAAAAAATCCTAGGCTTCGATTTGCAGTGTTGGTTGCAGACTGTTAGGGTGCCAGCACAATTAGGCCACAAACAGGGGGTCTCGATTACTAGCATCGGCTGCCTCCAGGAAGGGGAGAGCGTGCCTAAGAACAAGCAGCACTGAAGGAGAGGAGGGCTATACCCATGGTCATGCCTGTGTCCCCCCCGCCCCCAATTGCAATGAGTAAGATCAGTTTTTCATAACACTTTGGAGCTTTATAATTATTATGCTTGTGTATATAGTGATACTATATCTGCAGAGCTTTACAGACATTAGCATCAACCTGTCCCCAATGGGGCTCACAATCTAACTTCCCTATCAGTATGTCTTTGGAGTATGGGAGGAAACCAGAGTACCCAGAAGTAACCTACGCAAACACTGAGAGGACAGAAACTCCATGCAGATGTTGTCCTTGGTCAGATTCGAACCCAGGACCCCAGCGCTGCAAGGCACCAGTGAGCTTCATGCAAAGCTAAAAGCTAGATGTCACATGAGATGTGATAACCTGTGATCTCACATCCTATTGTAACCTGAATGACATTGCTCTGATTGTATTCCTCATAGGAATGCTTAGACAAAAGCTGCATGTATAGCTTCCTACAGACTGGATCTCCTACTATGAAGTTACATTTCCAATACCACAGAATAAAAAGTCCAAAACAACAGAACAAAATATATTTATTAGAAATTTCAGCTGCTGATAGACAGGAAGGCAATGGTGAGAATTAGACAATGAAACTAGATTACTTTGCTGTATCTAAAATCTTGTGCTCCAACTACCGCCTTGATTCTAGTGTGGTCGTAGTCTTGTATTCCAGGATCCATTAATAGTTCAAAACACTACGAATGCTGTAAAGAAAGCAAAACGGTGCAAAGTTATGAATTTGTATAGCTTAAGACAGACACTTTAAGGGTGCCTGCAGACGCTGCAGATTTATGTGCAGAAAATCGGCATGAAATCGGCATTATATCACATTTTTTTATGGGTTTTTTGAGCAGATTTGATGTGGATTTTCCACAGTTCTTCCCCCTTCCATTAAAAAGGGTGAAAGGGGATGTTCACATCTTTTGTCAAGTGGATACGTTAAAATACAGTAAAATAACATATACAAACGTATGCGATTTATGCGATACATTTGTCATTTTTTTTAACAATTTTTTTTTATTAAATAAAGATGTGAAGTTTGAAGCATCATCTGAAAAAAACAAAACCGATACGTTTAACAGATGAAAACGTATTGTTTTAAGTTTCCATACGTCTCATTTATTGCAATGTAAAAAAAAAAAAAATAAAGTATACCTTTTTATCAGCTTTTTTTTTCAGGCAGAAAAGCGTAGTATGCTATTCTGTCCTGCCAAAAAAAAAAAAAACACCCCATACAGAAACGTAAAATAATGACAAACAGACAAAAGTATGCACTTTTGAACAACATTTGCCCAATTATAGTCTGTGGCCATGTCATGTAATACGTTTCTATGCGTGTTTTTTGTGGGTAGGGTACTTTCACAGTAGCGACAGAGGGAGTCCAGCAGGCTGTTCCGGCGGGTGAACAGCCTGTTGGATCCGTCCTGCCGCTAGTTCACGTGTGCCCCCGGACTGCCGCTCCGTCCCCATTGACTATAATGGGGGCGGAGGTGGTGCCCCGGCAGCAGCACGGCGAGAGGCAGCCGGACTAAAAGTATTGCATGCAGTACTTTTAGTCTAGCCGCTTCTCAGCTCCGCCCCCATTATAGTCAATGGGGACGGAGCGGCAGTCTGGGGGCACACGTGAACTAGCGGCAGGACGGATCCAACAGGCTGTTCACCTGCCGGAACAGCCTGCCGGACTGCCCTGCCACTAGTGTAAAACTAGCCTTACAAATGTATCTGCTTGATGTACAGCAAAAACAATATGTGAACAGCCCCAAAGCTGCAGAAGAAAAACGCAACAATTGACATGCTGCAGATTTCAAAATTCGCACATCAGGTCAATTTCCACACCTAAGAAAAAAGCGAAGTGTGCATGAGATTTGTCTAATTTCACAAACTATGTTGTGGTTTTTCTGCAAGAAAATCATAGAGAAAAAAGCATACATAATCTGCACTCTGCGGAGGCACCCTAATGCTAAGTAGGGGCAGCACGGTGGCTCAGTGGTTAGCGCTGGGGTCCTAGGTTCGAATCCAACCAAGGACAACATCTGCATGGAGTTTGTAGGTTCTCCCTGTGTTTGTGTAGGTTTCCTCCGGGTACTCCGGTTTCCTCCCAAACTCCAAAGACAGACTGATAGGGACCTTAGATTGTGAGCCCCATTTAGGACAGTTGGTTGCTAATGTCTGTAAAGCGCTGCAGAATATAGTAGCGCTATATAAGTGCATAAAATAAATAATAAAATAAATTTGCGTTTGGTAAATCCAGTAGTCTGTTCCAGCAGTGGAGCAGACTACCAGAATTACCATAACAGGCATAGGCGGATCCCCATTCCCCAATATGGGATCTGTTTGGTTTCCGAGAACAATGCTGACTTTCTGCCCAAAAAAAAGATGCTGCGTGCAGTGGTATTTTTAAGGCAAAAAGCTGGCATTCATGGCGGAAACCCAGCAGATCCTATTATAATGAATGGGGATTCAGCAGGTCCCGGCTACAATGGATACAGTAATTCTGGTAGTCTGCTCCTCTGCCAGAATAGACTACTGGATTTACCGAACGCAGATATGGATGGAGCCTAATCCTCTTTAATGCTACATGACATACAGGTATATATAGAATGCAGAAATACATGAGGACTCTAGAGCTTGAACAATAGGTCATTTTCTAAACAAAGTTCCTTTAAGGGGTTAAAGAAGATGACCTAAAACTCACTAGAAGGCCTTATGATTATTATTTATTGTTAAAGCGCCATTCATTCCATAGCGCTGTACATATAAGCCTTATTCACACGGTCTGTGTTTCATCAGTGATTTCCATCAATGATTATCAGCCAAAACCAGAAGTGAAGCCTCCACAGAGTTCGTGCTCATGCACACGACCGTATGCCCTCCGAGACATACGGTCCGTGAGCGGGCCATAAGTCCCGGAACGGCATACACCGTGCGCACGGGAGCGCACAGCATCATAGGTTACTATGATGCTGTGCGCATTGGGCCGCTCGCGGGACTATTATGATATTATGAGTGCAGGAAAATAGTCCCGCGGGCGGCCCGATGAGCACAGTATCATAGTAACCTATAATGCTGTGTGCTCCCGTTCGCACGATGTATGCCGCTCCGGGACATATGGCCCGCTCACGGACCGCATGTCTCGGAGGGCATACGGTCGTGTGCATGAGCCCTTAATATATAATGGAAAGATTTGCACCTCTTCTCTATTTTGACCCACTCCTGGTTTTGGCTCACAATCACTGATGGAAATCACTGATCAAATCACTGATGTGTGAATAAGGCCTTATGCACAAGACTTAGGTTTGGGTCTGCATTAGAGCCAAATTTTTTGGGAGTCTGATGCGGACTAACTCCCTTCAATGGGGCCTCAAAAGATGCGGACAACACTAAGTGTGCTGTCTTCATCCGCCAAAATGTTCCACGGCCCAGAAAAAAAAAGGATAGAACATGTCCTATTCTTGTCCGTATTACAGACAAGAATAGGACTGCTCTATTGAGGGCTGGAAAAGCTGTTCAGTAAGATGAGGAACGCACAAGGCCGGTATCCGTGTTTTGCAGTCTTGCAGTTTGCGGACCTCAAAAGTCGTGTGCATGAGGCCTTATTAGTGTGGTTACTAATACCACTGCACTGTGTATATTTCACATCAACGTTTAGTGAATTCCAATTAGCAGAAAAACCACAGCGTTCTAAAATTCATGTTTTTAACCTACCTCTTGCCATCATGCATCAGTTCAAAAGCTTCATTTATTGAGCTGAAGGGCAGAGTGTGAGTCACAAACTCGTCAACTTTTATTTTTTTAGCCATGTATTCAGAAACCAACTTGGGAACACTGTCTACACTCTTCCAACCTAGAAGAAAAGGGAAAGCACTGAAATAAATGGAAACAAATAGAGACATTGCTGGTACCCAAGTCCCCTCTTAGGGATTGTTCACTATGACTGAATGGAGATGTTTCTATACTATGTGCAAATATTTCTGCCATTTTCCGATGGATAGTCACAGAAATTTCTGCACATGTGAATACACCCTTAAGTTTTTATTATGAACTAGCAGAAGGACCCGGCTTCGCACGGGTATATTTAATGTTTGTGTGTGTTGTTAATAGATAGTATCCACTATAACAGTGACCTCCACAGCGCCCTCCCCTTTATTAGTGACCTCCATAGTACCCTGGCTCGTTGACAGTGATTTCCACAATAACCCGCCCCCTTAACAGTGACCTCCACAGAGCTCCGTTCCCTGCCCCTTAACAGAGACCTCCACAGCAGCCCGCCCCCTTAACAGTGGCCTCTACAGCAATCTGCCCCTTAACACTGACCTCCATAGCAGACCGTCTCCTTAACTGTGACCTCCACAGCAGCCTGCCCCTAGGGGGGGGCCCAGAGGTCTAGTTTTAGGCCGGACAGTCCAGCTTTCAGACTCCCTGTCCTCCGTCCGGCGCAAGGCCTGGACACTGTGCTGTCTGAGCGTGAGCTGCAGGGAGAAAAGTCACCCTCCCTCCCACCCCTGCAGCTGACAGAAGTAGATTTTTTTACCTTAAAGGGATTTGGTCACCTCTTTTTACCCTATAGAGATGTGGACATGCAGGGCTAGATCGCCACTAGCATGTCTGCAATATACCTGTCCCATATCGGAGTGGTTTTATTGAGTGTAAAAAATGATTTTATATATATGTAAGGGGCTGCGCTAACCGTTCTGGAGCCTAGCCACGCCCCCTGTGAAGGAGCCCAGCACCGCCTGTAACCAGGAATCTCCTCCTTGTTCACAAAGTCAGATCGCCGCGAGCTCGCGCATGCGCAGTTCCTTCCCTGAGGCCAGCACAGGGAAGGAACACTATGCCAGCACTGCACATCGCGAGATTACGGCGATCTGACTTTGTGAGCAAGGAGTACATTCCTGGTTACAGGCGGTGCTGGGCTCCTTCACAGGGGGGCGTGGCTAGGCTCCAGAATGGTTAGCGCAGCCCCTTGGGCTCCTTACCAGGCTGATTTACATATAAAATCATTTTTTACACTCAATAATAAAACCACTCAGATATGGGACAGGTATATTGCAGACATGCTAGCGGCGATCTAGCCGTGCATGTCCACATCTCTATAGGGTAAAAAGAGGTGACAGAATCCCTTTAATTTTTTCAATTCCCGTTGGCCGCGGAGTTAGCGTGTCCTAACTGAACCAGGGCGTGGCTTAGTGGGACCTTGGTGCGGGGTTTTTAAGTCTGTCTTTTGAGGGTGGCCTGAATGGCCACCCTACCTGCCCCCTGAACTGCGACCTCCACAGCACTCCGGTCCCTTAACAATAAAATCCACAGCGTCCTGCCCCTTTAAAGCTGACCTACAGCAGTGAAGAAAAATGGCTGGGTTGTTATGGAAACCTGGTGTAAAACTGTGTGTATGTGGAGACTAAGGGCCTGCATGCTTCTATTGGCTGATAACGGTCATGTGACCAGGCTTCTATTGGCTAGTGCATATTTTGGGAATATCTCAGGAACGATATGTGCTAGAGAGCTGAGACCTGGTGTAAAACCTTCCCGGGCACCTGATGTACCTGTGTGCCAAATTTTGTGATTGTAAGTACGACAGTGTGGATTCCTTTAGCAGACATACAAACATACATACATACATACACTCAGCTTTATATATTAGATGCACAAAAATACCTTGCAAAAAACAAACCCATTTGTAAAAATAAAGTAGATTGGAGCGTTTCCCATACTTAAATAGTAACACCATCAGTTTATTTACAGACAAGCCGCCCAAGGGACGTCAGTGAGAGCATTATCTCAGGGGAGCCACAAAACTACTTCGCTGTAAACAACACAAGCTACACATATACAGTGGCGATTAAAATTAGAGAACACACCATTTCCGAAATGTCAAGATCATAGTGTAGTCCTATGTGAATATATCCTAACATGAGTAAAATAGCAGTATTTTAAGATTATTTCATAAATTGTATTTATTCTAAAGCACAGAATAAAAATGTAAATGAGATAATTGAAAAAGAACACTGATCAAAATTAGAGAACACTTTCAGAAACCTGCAAGTTATTGGTGTTAATCTGGCAACTGGCGCTAATTTCCTTAATGATCTGACAACCCCCATTTAACTGGAAGCCTAAGGCCTCATGCACACGGCCGTGAGCGGTCCGTGGTATCCCGGCCTGGCACCCTGCTGACAGCAGGAGCGCACGGTGTTGAAAGGAATCCATGTTCTTTATTATGTCAAAATCAATTCTGCTTTTACTGAAGTTTCATTTCTATGTTAGGTACTAACTCTGATTGCTGTGAAACTAATATACTGTAAGGTTTCTATTCTCTGTAACCCTGAATCTTATCTCTTTGGCACTACTCCCGGACAATATTCCTAATATGGAAGTTCCGTTTTTGTTTCTATTTCTCTGAGCGTAGAATGAAACGTGTTAATATGATAGGTTAAATACATAACATACGATGATGCCAATTAAGAGGGTAAAGCCCCCTCTATATAACCTGTGTGCGTTAAAAATAAACCTTAGAGTGTTCATTCAGTACATCACTGTTGTGTCTTTTATTACATACTGAGTGAAGCGCTCTCCTGACGTCAGAAGGACTCAAACCAAGCCGATACTAGAAGTCTTGGTGCCAGGTACCAAGTGGAATTAAGAGATTCCTATCAGTTGGGGGCTCGTTTCCGGGATCGGGAAGGTTTTCCTCGTGTTCGGTAAGGAAGGCATCTGTTATTGTCCTCTGGCCGATCCGAGGACCACGTCCCGATCTAGTAAGTAGAACCTACAACTTCTAGTATAATTACTGTATCAGGGATACAGGGTACAGACTCCGGGAGTCTGGGGGAGTGACCCGGGGACTCCGGGAGTTCGCCGTGAGGATCACTCAGAGAAAATATAGTGCGCACTAGAGATACTGTCTCAGGGAGACAAAGACGGAGCTTGGTTTGACTCTTTACTTTTTAAAAGCTGTTTTAAAGTATAAGATTATTAGAGTTGATATAAGGATACTGATGTCCGGGTGGTAAGTGTACGGACTGAAGTTCACTATTTGCATAGAGTTTTAAGGACATTGCATTGTTGTTTTACTGTGTTGCGGAGGTCTGCAATACGCCCCACCCCCGGCTGGGAGCAATCCGTTAACCCACAGATAGGTGAACACAAGCAGCAGACCAAAGCAACAAATTATATGTTTGATGAAACTCTCTGATATATTGTGATCAGACCTGAGTCCTTTGCCTAGTTGACAGGATTAATTTCTCTGAGCCTTAAAGGTTCAGTGCAGCCAGTCCTAGGAAAGTAGCATCATTAAAATATCAGACGGAATGGGATCACAAGAGTCTAAAACCAATTATCCCAAACCTGAGACGGGAGAAACATGCAAAGTTTATGTTGCACGGTGTAGTCCCACAAATTACTTCCTAGTTAACCCATGGGTGGATAATTTAGCTGGATGGACTGAGTTCATGCAAGCTGCTAGCCCCTTTCCCAGGGACGGCGATAATAGCCCGTACCACATGGACATGATAAAGGGTCTTTGTCTGGAAGACAAAGAAGCATGGCCACATTTTGACCATGATCCGTCCTGGAATATGGATTACATGATACAAGGGGGTGAACAATGGTTGGAGATAGCCCCACATTGGTACAATGTACCATCAAATAAGAAGAAAGGGAAAACTAATAAGATTCCAAAAGATGACAGTCAGTTACATAAAATGGAGAAAAGAACAGAATTAAAAGACGTGTCTGAAAAGCCAAACCCACCACCTTACACTGTCCCGTCCGCCCCTGCACCCCATCTCACACTAAACCCTGTACACATATGTCCAAGCATGCAGGAGATACAGGACGAAGATATAGGTGCTACATTTATGCAGGTCCATGACGACCTAGAGAAAACAAAATACAGTCAAAAACAACAGAAAGCTGCAGAACAATATAAGTACCACACACGCAGCAAGGGAATAGAAGCTAAAGAAGAACAGGTAGAACTCAGTGCACCCTTCATAACAATAGGAGAACACTTAATGAAGAAACCCATGGACATCGAGGACCTTAATAAAATTATCAAACACTGCCCCAAACCCACAGTGGCTCCTTTGGGAACCATCACCTATCTTAAAAAGGCTTGTAAAGGCAGAAATTGTACACAAGAAGATTTAAGGCTCATAATAGATGGCATCATAGGAACACATACTGCTTGGGATTGGGATGAAGTCCCATACATTTCTACACTAGTAGATGGAACTGTTGATGCCAGCCGGTACATATGCAATACAGAAGAAGGAATGAAGAAGATTTGGACCCAAGTTGAGGATCATATGAATAAGGTATTCAAACAAAAATCATCTCTGCCTATTGCTGTAGCTTGTAAACAAAAGCCCACAGAGTCTGTTACTGAGTTTTGGAAGAGATTCATGGACTGTTGGAGACTGGAGGCGGGACTCCCTACCCTCCAGAACGACAGCCTGATCATCTCCACATTCATTAACAATCTGTCAGACAAATTAACCCTTCCAGTGAAACAAGGTGTATCCTCATGGACCTCAGATGATACTGTCACTTTTGAAAAACACCTTTATGAAAAGGAATCAGCAGGATGTTTCGAAATCAGAAAAATCACACCCACACATGCCTATGCCAACAACAGGGGAGGGGGCAGAGGAAGGAGGAGAGGAGGACATACTAGTTACAACCAGAACACACAGTGGCAGCAAGGACACCCACAAGATCAGATACAAAATAACTGTTGTTATAACTGTGGGAAAGAAGGACATTGGGCAAGACAGTGTACACAGCCCAGGAGGCACCGGGGTAGACAGGGCCAAAGTCAGGTACCAGACACAAATACACAGTCTTTTAACCTTCCTCAACAAAGACCCCAACAAACAGGCCAACAACCAAGATTCCCCATTGATTGGAATCAGCAACAACAATCATACTGATGCTGCCCGGAGGGAGGTACCCCGATTTTCACACAGGTCACCACACACTGGAAAGACACACCTGTTATTCTACTGAGAGTGGGAGGAAGAAGAGTAGGATTCATGGTAGATAGCGGTGCAACTTCAAGTGTGTTAAGTAAAGATTTATACAAGGGACCATTGAGAAAATCTGAGCCCTCTATGGGAATTAATGGGGTTTTAACAAAAACTTTCAAAACTGACTCACTACCACTTGAGACCATGGACAAGGAGTACATCACAGACCATGCCTTCAGCATTATACCAGATTGCCCTGTCAGCCTGTTAGGGAGAGATTTGTTCATTAAGCTTGATTTACAAGTGTCAGCCAAAAATCAGGGCATAAGAGTACATTCAGATCTCATTCCAATCTCTACACCAGTGCCACTGATTCTTGCAAACATACAGGACCACCCAGAACTCAACAACATCAACCCTGCATTATGGTCTTCAAATGAATATGACACGGGGTTCATAGATTGCACACCTTACAAGGCTACTGTGATATCAGGTGTCCTCTCAGTGTTCCAGAAACAGTACCCGTTGTCCACAGAAAAAATTGAGGGCTTGAGGCCAATGATCGAAGAGTTTTTAAAAGAAGGCATCCTGGAAGAGGTGATTTCACCCTTCAGCACTCCCATAAATCCTGTGGCAAAAGCAGATGGTTCAATTCGCTTTGTGCAGGATTTAAGGGGAATCAACAACATCATTGTGCCTATAGCCCCCATTGTACCTGACATTACTCAGTTGCTATCTGCCATTCCAGCGGACGCTGTTTGGTTCAGTGTGATAGATCTGAAAAATGCATTCTTTTCTATCCCAGTTGACAAGAAGACCAGACTACTTTTTGCTTTTTCCTTCGAGGGGCGACAACTAACCTGGGCAAGAATGCCGCAGGGATATGCTGATTCACCTGTAGTGTTCAGCATTGTCCTCCAAATGACTTTAAAACCATGGCACCCCCCCCAAGGTTCCGTGTTGTTGCAATACGTGGATGATTTACTGTTGTGCAGTATGTCAGTGGAGGCCAACATTGAGGATGGTATATCACTGTTACAATGGTTGTTTGAATGTGGACACAAAGTGTCATTAGGGAAAATGCAATGGTGTAAACAGCAAGTCGAATACTTGGGGTTTGTCCTGACAAAGGGGGAAAGGAGGATCAGTCCAGGGAGAGTTCAGTCTGTAGCGGGATTGGTCACCCCGCACTCCAAGAAGGAAATGCTATCCTTCCTTGGAATGATAAACTACTGCAGACAATGGAGACAGGCAACACTGCAGGACAAACCTGATTTAATAAGATGGTCTTCAGAAATGTACAATGCATTTGATTATCTGAAATGTTCATTAATGTCAAGTCCAGGATTGGGCCTCCCTGACTACAAACTGCCCTTCCACATGTTTGCACGACAAAACTGTAAAACCATGGCGGGCGTGCTGACACAAGAACATGGAGGCAAGTTGCGCCCATGTGCATTTTTCTCGAAGGTAATGCCCACCTCTGTCCAAGGGATGCCGGCATGTCTGCGTTCTCTTGCAGCCTGTGCTATGATGGTAGAGTTGGCAACTCCTTTTACAATGGGACATTACACCATTTTGCACACCACACATGATGTTGTAGGCCTACTCAAGGGCATCCACACACAACACATGTCTGCACAAAGGCTTTCAGGATATGAGGTACTACTGCTCAGTGACCCTTCACTCGAAATCAAGTATGCTTCCCACACCTCAGGACCAGCACCAATACTGAATGCTCTCTTAGGCCTTAAAGGACAGGAAGATTGCCTCACAGATACACATGATTGCTTACAGGTCCTGGAACACGAAACTTCTCCAAGACATGATTTGTCATCCACACCCATTATAGGTGCTCCAGAGGTTTTTGTAGACGGTTCATGCACCAGACCAGATGACACCAGTTACTGTACAGGCTACGCCATTGTCATGCTCCCAGATGTTGTACTAGAGGCAAAGCCCATAAAGTTTCAGTCTGCACAGGCAGCTGAACTCATTGCCCTTACCAGGGCATGCATTCTACATGCTGAAAAACCAGTCACCATTTATACTGACAGTAGGTACGCACATGGGGTAGTGTGGGATCATGGAATGATTTGGCACAGAAGAGGTTTCACTGCAGCAGATGGTAAACGCATCTCACACTCACAGTTGGTCGCAGATCTACTTGAAGCCATCAGATTGCCTTCACAATTGGCAATTATCCACTGCAAGGCACACACCAATGGTAAGGATCATGTCTCACAGGGCAATGCGCTGGCAGATAGGGAGGCGAAACGAGCGGCCGACTACAGCCCCTCAGGTCCATGTAAACGTTGGGAGATGCCATGTTTGGCACCCCCAACCCTTGAGATGTCACAAATGCTTACCGATCTTCAAAGATACGCCACTGAACAGGAACGGCAAGACTGGTGTTATCCAGTATTGCAGAAAAATTCTAAGACAGAATTACTCTGCAAAGAGGGGAGACCATGCATTCCCCAACACAGTGCTTCCATCTTCATAGCACATTTCCATGGAGCAGGACATAACAGCATACAGACAACTCAGTCATTGTTGAGTCAAAATTTTTACATTACTGACATCAAAAAGTTAGTAACAGAATATGTACACAGGTGCATTACATGTTTGAGGAACAACCCCAACAACCCCTTGAAGGTAGTCCATCAACACCTTGACTATCCCACTACTCCATTCACCCATTTACAGGTAGACTTCACACATATTCCCAAAACTCAGGGTAGACAGGAATATGCTTTGGTGATTGTTGACATGTTCTCCAGATGGCCTGAAGTATTCCCCACCAAATCAGAGGATGCTAAAACAACAGCAAGGATACTTACTCAACAAATCATTCCTAGGTGGGGATGCCCTCTGATGATTGAATCTGACCAAGGGCCAGCATTCACCTCCAAACTCAACAAGGAAATTGCTAAATTACTACATATAGAATGGAAATTTCACATTCCATATCACCCGCAAAGTTCTGGCATTGTGGAACGCATGAACAGGACTATCAAAGATAAATTGAGGAAGGCCACTGCAGGTACTTTTGAAAAATGGAAAGAGATCCTACCCATAATACTTGCAGAAATAAGGATGACACCTAATAAGAGGTTAGGGTTATCACCATTCGAGATACTCATGGGAAGGCCTTTCCCCACCCCCTGGGCAAGACGCCCAATGATAGTGCAGGAAGGTGATCTTGATTTAATAAGGGAAGAATATGTCACCAAATTGATACAGGTTCTTAATAAAACTGAGGAAAAAGTTGCTTGTAAGTCTCCCTCTCTTCCACAGGAACCCACCCACCCATACAGGGTGGGGGATGAGGTAGTGATCAAAACACTGAAGAAAGGAAAATCCCAAGGTGACTTCGCATATGGCCCACCCACTACCGTGGTTGCAGTGACCAGAACAGCTGTGCTGACTGAACAATCTCCAACTTGGATCCACGCCACCCGAGTGAAGCTTGTGAGAAAAAGAGAGGAGGCAGGAACGGAGGCAGACAGCCTTGGCCTTGAAGAAGGACAAGAGGTACTAACGAGGGCAGACAGCCCTGACCTCCAACAAGGCCCAGAGGTACTAACGGGGGCAGACAGTCCTGACCTCCAACATGATGAGCTCCTCACTCCTTTCTGGGAAATGGTTGAATGTACTGACTAAGATTGCTTCAATAATCTTGTTGATTATACCAATTAGTAGTAAGGGGGAAGTAGCCGCAACTAGCAAGGGCGGCGTCATCACTTTTTGGTATAATTCATCTAACACTCACGTAGCCACCTACACCTTTTGCCTTTGTGATATCTTGAAAAAATGTTCATATTATAGCTATTGTTCCAACGACTATGTAGAAGGACAGGCCTATATATGTGTAACAGACTCATACTGGGGAAAAGGTTGTGGATACTGGGGATCAGTGGGATGGAATACAGGGACAAAATGGGGATATAAACCAGAAAGCGCCCTCAAAAGGAGGGATAAAAATTCTAAGTCCCTTTTGACTAGAATGACACTCCTTGAGAGAGGGACGTGTTATGTGGACACCTCTTCAGTGTATCATTGCAAAAAAAGGTCAGCGGAAATGAAAATTGTATTGACAATAGACAACCCTGGTAAATATGATGAAGGAGATTATGTATTAGGATGGTACTATCATAACATGTGGGGAGCTGAGACTTCTCAGGTAACACAAATGTTCAAACTTAGAGATATGTATAAGTCTAAGGAATACCAGCCCATCACAGGTGTCCCCAAAAACCCACTAGCTCCACATATAGTTTCTCTAAAAAACCTAAGGGCCATATCTAATCCCACATATGAGGATACTTTAGCCATGGGGACGGGCTTTTCTGATGTTAATCTGTGGCTGGAGTGGATGAAGTATAGTGCAGCCTCTGTGAATAAAAGTAACTGTTACACCTAGGTACCGTACCTCTAGTGTTACCAGAAAGTGTTGAAGAATGTTTTTTGACTCTTTTTGTTAATATGTCTTATAACCACAGTGCATGTACAGAATGGAAATCAAAATACCCTCTTTTGTTAAAAAATCCTCGCCCAGGGGCAGGTATCCAGGTATATCCAGGTAACTACACATGTTACAAAGGGAGCACACATGGGAGGAATGTACAGAATTTCACCAAAGGTTATTGTCACAAATACAGCAATCTGAACATATCCCTCACTCAGAACCAAGTGTACTCCATAGGAGATGTGTACTGGATCTGTGGAGATGGAAAGATAAGATCCAGATTGGAAGGTGCCTGGAAAGGTGAATGTGCGCTTGCCAAAGCTATAATGAACATGCACATTTTTACTGAATCGGATATTATAGACAAAGGGGTGCTAAAGAGAAACAAAAGAAGCGCCCCCCTTTCAAGTTTTGATCCCCATGTGTATATAGATGCAATAGGTGTTCCAAGAGGGGTCCCAGATGAGTTCAAAGCTAGAGATCAAGTAGCCGCCGGATTTGAATCAATATTTCCCATCATTACTGTGAATAAAAATGTGGATTGGATAAATTACATATACTACAATCAGCAAAGGTTTGTAAACTATACCAGAGATGCATTTCTAGGGGTAGCAGAAGAACTACAAGCGGACTCAATCATGACATTCCAGAATAGAATGGTGTTGGATATGATTCTCGCAGAGAAGGGCGGAGTGTGCCGAGTATTGATTGATCCAACCTCCTGCTGCACATACATACCAAATAATACTGGCCCCACTGGTAAGGTCACAATAGCTATAAAAAAGCTTGAAGATCTGTCAGTAGAACTGAAAAAGAACTCAGGTATAAATGATCCATGGGATCAATACTTTGGGTGGTTCACAAATTGGAAACAAGGTCTCATGCAACTAGGGATTGTCATACTAATAGTAATTGTAGTAATAGGTGTAGTAGCATTATGTGTTATTCCCTGTGTGAGACGAATGCTAGAAAAAGGGCTCTCTAATATGTCATTATATCAGACTACTGTACCCCAGGAGGATCGAAGCCCAGATGGGTATAAGAATTACCTAATATCATATAGAGAGAAAAAGGACAAGAAAGGAAAGAACCATGTAGTGTGATCCACTAAAGGTTCTTAAGAGGGGATTTGAAAGGAATCCATGTTCTTTATTATGTCAAAATCAATTCTGCTTTTACTGAAGTTTCATTTCTATGTTAGGTACTAACTCTGATTGCTGTGAAACTAATATACTGTAAGGTTTCTATTCTCTGTAACCCTGAATCTTATCTCTTTGGCACTACTCCCGGACAATATTCCTAATATGGAAGTTCCGTTTTTGTTTCTATTTCTCTGAGCGTAGAATGAAACGTGTTAATATGATAGGTTAAATACATAACATACGATGATGCCAATTAAGAGGGTAAAGCCCCCTCTATATAACCTGTGTGCGTTAAAAATAAACCTTAGAGTGTTCATTCAGTACATCACTGTTGTGTCTTTTATTACATACTGAGTGAAGCGCTCTCCTGACGTCAGAAGGACTCAAACCAAGCCGATACTAGAAGTCTTGGTGCCAGGTACCAAGTGGAATTAAGAGATTCCTATCAGGTGTCATTGTTTTATATGACGCCGTGCACTTCATGCCGCCGCTGCACTACAGTAATACACTCGTATAGATCATACGAGTGTATTACTGTAGTGCAGCAGCGGCATGAAGTGCACGGCGTCATAGCAACCAATGATGTCGTGCGCTCCGGCTGCCAGGCCGGGATACCACAGATCGCTCACGTCTGTGTTCCACGGCCTTGTGCATTTGGCCTAACTTTCCAGTTTTCACTGGCTTTGCCAAAATGGTGTGCCATTCCAAAGTGACAAACCTTCGGCAGCAGGTTGTCCAGATGAAGGTCAAAGGGGTGACCCTATCAGCCATAGCAAGAGAAGTTGGTCATTCCAAGTCTCTGATTTCTAGAATATTGCATCTTTACAACATCACAAACTCATTCAAGTTCAGCACTGAACAGGGTAAGGATCTGTCTCGACGTTTATAACCATTTGGACTGAATGTCCATTCTGCAGTGACCAAACCGCTCATTAGCAGAAAGAATCTAAAGCCTAGACTCACCTTTGCTGAGCAGCATGTTGTGTGGACAGAGGAGAAGTGGTCCAGAGTTCATTTTGGTGATGAAAGCAAGTTTAATTTATTTGGGTCTGATGGGAAACATCGATAAACTGGGGAAAGACTGAACCCAAAGTGTGTAAAGAAGTCAGTGAAAGGTGAAGGAGGAAGTGTCATGGTTTGGGGAATGTTTTCTGCAGCAGGAGTTGGACCTCTCATACAGTTACATGGCAGAGTGAATGCAAGTGTGGATCAGAACCTTCTTCAACACATGGTTCCTTCCTTGCGTTCATCACTCAATCAGCCAGCAATTTTCATGCAGGACAATGCCCCCTGTCACACAGCAAAACGGGTAAAGTAGTTCCTTGAAACTGAGAACATTGAAACAATGAAATGGCCAGCCCAGAGTCCTGATCTAAACCCAATAGAAAACCTCTGGAAGATCCTTGGTGACAAAGTTATGGTCAAGAAACCCACAACAGTCACAGAACTGTTGGAGACTGGAAGAAGAGTGGACCAAAATCCCACCAGAGCAGTGTGAGAGACTAGTGATGTCCTGTTGCCGCAGATGTGCAGAAGTCATTCAAAGCAAGGGCCTGTACACTTCTACTGATTGGGGACTGGTGTAACCTTCAGAAAATGTAGTTTGAATCTTTCTCTGTGCTACAGTCATTGCTGTTCTCCAATTATGATCCTCAGGTTTTTTGAATAATAAAGGTTTTATGTTGATATACTTTGGTTATTTTGGAAAACACTGTTCTAATGGCATGGTGTACCCCTTACAAAAAATCCTTCAAATGATGATCAATGCAGATTACATAATTTCTGAAAAAAATCAAGTGTTCATAAATTGTTCTCTAATTTTGATCGCCACTGTATATTACATGTAATACACAATGCATAATAATCAGGAGACACTCAGGCAGCTTTCCCCGTGTTCTTCAAGGTGCCAAAACCTTTTTTCTTACCTCCAAAAGCCGTTCCTTTCCATGTGCGCCCAGTGACCAGCTGAAATGGTCGAGTTGCAATTTCTTGTCCAGATGCTGCTACTCCCACAATGACACTTACCCCCCAGCCTTTGTGACAAGCTTCTAATGCAGCTCTCTAAAACACAAAAGACAAGGCTAGATCTACCTATTATACACTGACAAGCAGCGGTCGCAGTAACGCCTGCACAAGCTTCATACACGCCTGTTCAGGCCATTTTACTCCCTAAAAAAAAAAAAAAAAAGTCTGTGTACCAATAAACTTCTCTGCCATTCATCAGCGCAGGGCACGCTGTTAATGGGGCAGGCAGCGCAGCGATGCTGCCGGTGCCAGGCCCAGAAATAATCAATAACGAAGCTCCTTACAGCGAGGAGCTTTGTTACTGGTCGGTTTGGGTGTCCTGCAGCATGGGGCAGCTGGCGGGAGTAATAGTTGTAATTGACAAAGAAGGAGGGGGCTATCTTTCGGGCCATTGCTGTAACCAGAGGGTAAGGGGAGCGGTGCCCTCTGCCCGTGGACACCAGCGAACATGGCAGCAGTGGAGCTGAAGTGGATTCCAGAGTGGTGGATAACTACAGCCCGGACATACAGGTTGATGTGTAGTACGAGGTGATGGTGCAGGGTGTGTGATGTATGTAGTCATGTGTGTGATGTATGCTGGGCAGTGTGTAGTCAATGCACAGCAGGATATTATAGCCATGGGATCAAGTACAAGGAAGATACACTATACTGGACTTTATCACTTGGCTATAATAGCCTGCTGTGCATTCACTCCAGACCCAATGCGGTGGGGAGTGATGTTATTTACATGGGACTGTAAGTTGGAGGGGCTGGAGGAAAGGCAATGTTATTTACATTGGACTGCATGTTAGAGAAGTTGACGGAAGGGGAGAGATTATTTACATGGGACTCTACGGAGGGGAGAGACATCATTTAGACTTGTAATGGTTCCTCTGCATAAATACCAACCTCTCAGGGCATGTTGACACACCACAGTTATTTAGTTCTATAGTTGTGCTCCGTTAGATGAGCAGAAAATGAAAACAACAGAAGTGCCAGATAGGGCACATAACTGACAGGAACGGAGCTGAACAGACACCATTAAGGGATCATGCACACGAACGTTCTTTGCGTTCCGTATACAGGCCGTATTTTGATTCCGTATACGGAACCATAAATTTCAATGGGTCCTCAAAAGATGCAGACAACACTGTGCCGTCCGCATCCGTTGCTCCGTTCCGTGACCCCGCAAAAATTATGAGGCATGTCCTATTCTTGTCCGTTTTGCGGACAAGAATAGGCATTTCTATAATGGGCCTCCTGTTCCGTTCCGCAAATTGCGGAAGGCACACAAGCGTCATCTGTTTTTTGCGGACCGCAAAAAACAGCACGGTCGTGTGCATGAGCCCTATCTGTGATGGCATCCATTCAGGATCCTGTCTTTTTACCAGACAATGAAGTCCTGCATGCAGGGCTTTTTTTGTCCAGTCCGTTTATAAAATCTGCAACAGAGGCTCCAACGCAGATGTGAACAATTATTTAAGCCTACGTATTATGTATCTGAATTGCTGCAACTTTCATACTCCTCTTCGGCTAAAAATACTCCTCAAAAATGGTAAGAGTATTTTTACTCTTCTGGAAATGTACCCTCAAATGTGTGAAAAGAACAGTTACCACTTAATCCCCACTGTTTCCAGAGTTGCATTTCTGGTCCTCACCTCGGCTGCACTTCTGCCGGCAATCGCTCAGAGTGGCACATGGTCCAGACCGATTAGCTGCAGAAGTCATGTGCCATATACTGCTACGTCACTGCTGCTGTCTGTAAACAGAAACTGAGGGTGAGGACCAGAAATGCAACTCTGAAAATGGTGGTCTCTATGCGGCCTTATACCTTTATATGGCAGTTTCTATGGGACCTTAGGCTAGGCTGCCGCCTTTTTACAGCAGCCTAGCCTAAGCGATGCCCGGGTCAACCGTACAGCGGAAAGGAAAGCAGGAGCTGAGCCTTCTAATATGCTAGTGGTGCTGCCGGTCAGTATCATATGGACAGGTTTTGCCTAAGCACTGGATTAGATGTCTTCACAATACTTAGACAATAGATGGACTATTGGTGGGTCTGCTAAAGCTTGAGTAGGCATTTAACAAAAACTCAAACGTACTTGGATGGAATGCAAAACAGACACTTTTTCATTACTGTATATTTACCATGACGCCAACATTTCCTATGCACTCAAAGGAATAATCCACGCCTCCATCAGTCATGTCGACCAGCACTTCCTGGATTGGCTTTTGATAGTCTGAGGGACTGATACACTCAGTGGCCCCAAACTCCTTGGACTTTTCAAACTTTTCCTTGTTCAGGTCAACTCCAATAATTCGCTTGGCACCAGCTACTTTACATCCCATGATAACAGCAAGGCCAACACCTCCAAGGCCAAATACTGCACAGGTAGAACCTGGCTCCACCTGACAAGCAAAGTGAAAATTATTGAAAAATAGTAAGAGAGACACTAAAGGTGGCCATAAACATTAGAAGATGGCTGAACTTCTGAATGATGGGTCTTCTAGTGATTGTTTCGCAGACACAGTACACATTTTAGTCCACATCAGCCATTATAGTCAGACTCTGCATGCATGTTCAATGAAGCGGGCGAAGGAGCTTCTGGGAATGTTCTTTGCAGGAAAGCTCCTTCACCCTCAAACCGTTTATAGACAATGATGTCTATCATCAGCTGGCTAAAATGATCATTTGTTGCTACATTTCACTGACAAATTATCCTTTTGGTTGAAGTAGTCTGTTTTGATCAACTTTAGGCCAATATGTATGGGTTCCTTAAAAAGGTGAAAAGTTGACCTGAATGTCCAAAAGGGAATACGGTATATCAAACGAATAAAGATTACACCCAACAGATCGGTGAGATACACTTTAAAAATAGGTTTTCCCCACAAAGGACATTTATCAACTACCCAATGCCAATGTGTACAAGATGTATAAACACTGGGATACAATCTGAACTGGGGTCCCAAGTCTGAATACAGTGCCTGATGAGCATGCACTCAAAGTCTATGGGACTGGTGGGCACAGATGAGCAGTTTTGGGTGTTCCCGATGCACAGACTTTGAATACAGTGGCAGTGTGAATACAGCAGGCAAACTCCACCTTATCATGGTCATGTGGTGAGGCGGTCAGAAAGACTAAGACCTCTTTCACACGGGCGTTGCGGGAACACCCGCGATTTTTCCGCGCGAGTGCAAAACATTGTAATAAGAAAAATCACGCATGTTTGGGTTAGGTGTTGTGTAGATGTTATTATTTTCCCTTATAACATGGTTATAAGGGAAAATAATAGCATTCTGAATACAGAATGCTTAGTAGGTGATCAATTGAGGGTTAAAAAAAAATTACAAAAATTAACTCACCTTCTCCTCTTGTTCGCGTAGTTCCCGGTCTCTTCTTTACTTCTTTAATGATGAGCTGTGGGCTAATGTGGTGATGGACCATGTGATTGGAGCATGTGATCTGACGTCACCACAGGTCCTAGCAGATAGTTCATCATTAAAGAAGTAAAGAGACCGGGAACTACGCGAACAAGAGGAGAAGGTGAGTTAATTTTTCTTTTTTTTTTAACCCTCAATTGATCACCTACTAAGCATTCTGTATTTAGAATGCTATTATTTTCCCTTATAACCATGTTATAAGGGAAAATAATACAGTGAATAGACTGTCACCTAGCAACCATGCGTGAAAATCGCACCGCATTCACACTTGCTTGCAGATGCTTGCGATTTTCACGCAACCCCATTCACTTCTATGGGGCCTGCGTTGCGTGAAAAACGCAGAATATAGAGCATGCTGCGATTTTCACGCAACGCACAAGTGATGCGTGAAAATCACCACTCATGTGAACAGCCCCATAGAAATGAATGGGTCGGTATTCAGTGCGGGTGCAATGCGTTCAACTCACGCATTGCATCCGCGCGAAATACTCGCCCGTGTGAAAGGGGCCTAAGGACTCCCTTTTTTACCTCATGCACACAACAGTTTTTTTTTTTTGGTCCCCATTTTCTGCGGATTGGATGCAGACCCATTCATTTCAATGGGGCCGCAAAAGATGTGTACAGCACACCATGTGCTGTCCGCATCTGTAGGTCCATTCCGCAAAAATGATAGAACATGACCACTCTTGCAGACAAGGATATGACATTTCTACAGAAGTTTGAAAAAAATGGTGGCATGCACATGGCCGGGGTCCGTGTTTTGCAGATCCATGAGTTACAGACAGCAAAATCAATATGCATGAGGCCCTAGCGATATATTAAACTGGCTGGCCAGTTTCCTAAATTGATGACCTATATCAGATGAAGAGGGGTCCAACTTCAGGCACCCACACCAATCAGCTGTTTGAAGAGAACGCAGCACCGTATTCTCTTCACTCTGTACCTGCTTACCTTCGACATCAGCAGTAAATAGGTGTAATTGCAGCTCCTCCGTTTCATTCACATCAATGGGGAGGAGCTGGAGTGTAATTGTTCCTTCCTACTGAAGTTAATGGAATAGATGAGCTGCATTTACACCTGCCCGCCACTGCGATGTCATCGATCAGCAGGTAAACAAGGTAAAGAGAATGCAGACATGACACAAGCGCTGTGTTCTCTTCCAAAAGCTGGTCGGCAAACTGCCCATCTAAGGATAGGTCATCAATATAGGAAACAAGCCAACCCATTTAATTACCTTACCCTGTGGAGACATTTATGCGCCTCTCCGCTTACATTTTTTTTTTTTACATTAGTTGGGAAACAAACATAACACTTACATGGTGCTATCCTTTTCATCTGCAAATCTGTTGATTCTTGGGCTCCTCTTCTGTCATCCAAGATGGCCACTGCTTCTCAGATTACCCAATGCACACTGCTTGGACTGGTCAGAACTGTTCACAGAATGTCCTGGGCTACCAAATGCACCAGATAGTCTGAGAAGCTATGCCAGCAACTGGCAGATCTGTAGCTGAAAAGGAGGGCAGAAGATACAGATGTAGCTAGTGTTATTTTGACACCAGCTTTGCTAGGATGGTCACTTTAATGCCATGTGTTGCATTACTGGAATGCGTTTCTGTTGCTCCAACGTGTTAGGGCTCTTTCACACCTGCGTTCTTGTCTTCCGGCATAGAGTTCCGTCGTCGGGGCTATATGCCGGAAGAATCCTGATCAGGATTATCCTAATGCATTCTGAATGGAGTGAAATCCGTTCAGGATGCATCAGGATGTCTTCAGTTCCGGAACGGAACGTTTTTTGGCCGGAGAAAATACCGCAGCATGCTGCGCTTTTTGCTCCGGCCAAAAATCCGGAACACTTGCCGCAAGGCCGGATCCGGAATTAATGCCCATTGGAAGGCATTGATCCGGATCCGTCCTTAAGCTAAACGTCGTTTCGGCGCATTGCCGGAGCCGACATTTAGCTTTTTCAGAGTGGTTACCATGGCTGCCGGGACGCTAAAGTCCTGGCAGCCATGGTAAAGTGTAGTGGGGAGCGGGGGAGCAGCATACTTACCGTCCATGCGGCTCCCGGGGCGCTCCAGAGTGACGTCAGAGCGCCCCACGCGCATGGATCATGTGATCGCATTGGACACGTCATCCATGCGCATGGGGCGCCCTGACGTCATTCTGGAGCGCCCCGGGAGCCGCACGGACTGTAAGTATACCGCTCCCCCGCTCCTACTATGGCAACCAGGACTTTAATAGCGTGCTGGGTGCCATAGTAACACTGAAAGCATTTGGAAGACGGTTCCGTCTTCAAATGCTTTCAGTACACTTGCGTTTTTCCGGATCCGGCGGGCACCTCCGGCAACGGAAGTGCACGCCGGATCCCAACAACGCAAGTGTGAAAGAGGCCTAAATCATGTCAAAATAACAGTGGTTACATCTGTAAGTGTTCTGTTCACTCCCAAGTTAGTGAATTTTTATTTCTTGAACCAGGGCTGCTTTAAATGTGATTTGGGGGAAATCCCATTTAAATGGGTTCCTCGGGCTATTTTTTTCAAATGTCCTGTGGAAAGATGGTGGTTAGGTTAATACTTACCGATCCCTCACTCCGCTGAGGTCACCGATGTGCTCATACAGGCTGCGGGCTCTTCTGCCCGGGTCCTGATCAGATGTGTGCAGTTCTAGACGCAAGTAACAAGAAAAGAAGGGCACACATTCGGTCGGGACCCGGGTGGAAGAGCCCGCAGCCTGTGTGAGCGGTATCTGTCCAGCTAAAAACTGGCATTTAGACCAGAAACCCACTGGATCCCATCATAGTGAAATGGGATCCTGTGGTTCCTGGCTATGCCGGAAATGGTGTTCTCTGCTGGAACAGAATACCAGAGTACACAAAGGAGACGTGAATGAAGCCATATCAATTTAATAAAACTATTAAAACTGGATCCCAAAAAAGGAGCGTCAGTAACAGAAATCTGATTACCTTGGCAGTGTTCAGGGCTGCTCCATATCCAGTGGAAACACCACAGCCCAGCAGACAGACTTTGTCCAGAGGAGCAGAGTCCTCTATTTTAGCAACAGAGATGTCAGCAACAACTGTGTATTCAGAGAAGGTGCTGGTGCCCATAAAGTGAAAAATCTGCTGCCCTTTGCAAGTAAACCTGCTGGTACCGTCAGGCATAAAACCACGACCTTGAGTAATCCTGTGACACAAGCAGCAAACACACAATTCCAGCGTCAGACCACGAAAAACAGATACAATGATGTATAAAGGAATAAGAGTCTCACTCGGTGACCACCAGAACATACAGTGCTGCCCATAATTATTCATACTCCTGGCAAATTTTGACTTAAAGTTACTTTTATTCAACCAGCAAGTAATTTTTTGACAGGAAATGACATAGGTGTCTCCCAAAAGATAATAAGACGATGCACAAGAGGCATTATTGTAGGAAAAAAACATTTCTCAGCTTTTATTTACATTTGAGCAAAAAGTGTCCAGTCCAAAATTATTCATACCCTTCTCAATAATCAATAGAAAAGCCTTTATTGGCTATTACAGCAATCAAACGCTTCCTATAATTGCAGAGCAGCTTTTTGCATGTCTCCACAGGTATTTTTGCCCATTCATCTTTAGCAATGAGCTCCACATCTTTCAGGTTGGAGGGTCTTCTTGCCGTCACCCTGATCTTTAGCTCCCTCCACAGATTCTCAATTGGATTCAAGTCTGGACTCTGGCTGGGCCACTCCAAAACGTTAATGTTGTTGTCTGCTAACCATTTCTTCACCACTTTTGCTGTGTTTTTTGGGTCATTGTCATGCTGAAATGTCCACTGGTGCCCAAGGCCAAGTTTCTCTGCAGACTGCCTAATGTTGTCGTTGAGAATCCTCATGTATTGCTCTTTTTTCATGGTGCCGTTTACTGTGATTAGGTTCCCTGGTCTATTGGCTGAAAAACACCCCCAAAGCATTAGGTTCCCACCACCATGTTCGACAGTGGGGATGGTGTTCTTTGGGTTGAAGGCTTCTCCTTTTTTACGCCAAATGAAGGAAACATCATTGTGACCAAACAATTCAATTTTTGTTTCATCTGACCATAACACAGAAGACCAGAAGTCTTCTTCTTTGTCCAGATGAGCTTTTGCAAAGGCCAAACGAGCTTTTGTGTGCCTTATCTGGAGAAGTGGCGTCCTCCTTGGTCTGAGCCCAGATTCCCCAGGATGGCCTTGGTGGTGATCCTTGGATTCTTTTTCACCTGTCTATCCTCCTGGCCAGCACAGGTGTCACTTTTGGCTTCCGACCAGGTCCTCTGAGATTTTCCACAGTGCGGAACATCTTGTATTTTTTTCTCAAATGTAAATAAAAGCTGAGAAATGTTTTTTTTCCACAATAATGCCTCTTGTACATAGTCTTATTATCTTTCGGGAGACACCTATGCAATTTCCCGTCAAAAAATTACTTGCTGGTTGAATAAAAGTAACTTTAAGTCAAAATTTGCCAGGGGTATGAATAATTATGGGCAGCACTGTATGTCTAAGGCTACTTTCACACTACCGTTCAGAGCGGGTCCGTCTGGTGTCTGCTCAGACTGATCCGCTCCTATAATGCAGACGTTTGGATCCGTTCAGAACGGATCCGTCTGCATTATAGTTTAAAAAAATTTCTAAGTGTGAAAGTAGCCTGAACGGATCCATCCAGACTTTAGATTGAAAGTCAATGGGGGACGGATCCGTTTGAAGATTGAGCCATATTGTGTCATCTTCAAACGGATCCGTCCCCATTGACTTACATTGTAAGTCTGGACGGATCCGCTTGCCTCCGCACGGCCAGGCGGACACCCGAACGCTGCAAGCAGCGTTCAGGTGTCCACTTGCCGAGCGGAGCGGAGGCTGAACGCTGCCAGACTGATGCATTCTGAGCGGATCCGCGTCCACTCAGAATGCATTAGGGCTCGACGGATGCGTTCGGGGCCGCTTGTGAGCCTCTTCAAACGGAGCTCACAAGCGGAGCCCCGAACGCTAGTGTGAAAGTAGCCTAAAACACTGAGTGCACTGGTAAAAGCTGGTGCCCACAGGAGAAATACTACGTGTGATTAGCTGGCTGCCTAGGTGTCTGTAATATAGTAGTTCATGGTGTAAAATGGCGCACATATCAAAAAACATCTGTGTTACATTGTGCACTATTACGTCTGATATGGATTATTGATAACATATTACAAGCTCTGTTCACGTTAGTGCAGTATACAGATTGCAGCTAGGGCCCGCAGCATATTTTAACCCCTTAACTGAACTGCACCACAACAACAGATTTTATTTCCTGCACTTTATACCATGTATTTGTTTTAGATTTATTGTTATCTGATGTGGTCGTTTTTGTTGTACATACTACAGTATTAGGCTCCATTCACACGTCCGCAACGTGTTTTGCGGATCCACAAAACACGGACAGCGGCAATGTACGTTCCGCATTTTGCCGGCACTAATAGAATATGCCTGTTCTTGTCTGCAATTGTGGACAAAAATAGGACATGTTCTATTTTTTTCGGGAACGGAATTGCAGACCCCATAGAAATGAATAAGTCCGCAATTCCGTTCCGCAAAATGCGGAACGAAATTGCGGACGTGTGAATGGACCCTTAGAGTGAGTCAGCTAATTTTTTTTTAATACAAAACAGATACAGTATTTCTAGTACAATAAATGACGCTGGAGCAACCAGCAATATAAATCTGCTTATGAAAGCGGTCTTTCATCCAGCACCAATGCTCCGGGGGTCCCATGCTGGTCAGTCAGCATTTTATTTAGTCATTTATTTATTTATTTTTTTAACTAGGTCCCGACCAACAACCAGAATATACATTAGTCAGGTGCTAGTTCCTGCTGTGCAAGGTACATTTCTGTCATGCTAATGTTGCAGGCGCACCAGCGAGATCAGTGGCAGGACTGTATTACACAGCCCTGCTCCCAAGACTGGAGAATACTCTAATCCTTGCAGTTCAATTTCTCAGATGCCAAGGCCAATAGTGACCACAGGATCTAAACTGTTATACAGAGAGAAGCAATTTCCTCTGTTTGTCCCTCTTGCTCCCCCACAACATGATCACAGGTTGCCAAATGGTTGTCAGGGCAACTGGAGGCCGATCTACAGAGGCTTATTAGACACAGCCAGAGGCAGGGTATAATAGGCTGCCTGTCAGTATAAGGCTAAGTTCACACGAACGCGTGTGATCCGTGGCCGTATTGCGGCCCGCAATACACGGCCACAGTTCCGTGTGCATTCCGCATCACGGATGCGGACCCATTCACATTCAATCCGGAATCGCGGAACGGCCGCACGGGACGGGACCCCGCGGAAGCCCTACGGAGTGCTTCCGGGGGGTTACGTCCCGTACTTCCGTTCCGCAAAAAGATAGAACATGTAGATAGAACTAAAAAGATAGAACTAAAATGGGGTCATTTATGGGTGGTTTCTACTATGTAAACCTCACAAAAGGGACTAAACTGGTCCTTAAAAAGTGGGTTTTGGAAATTTTAAGAATTGCTTCTAAAATTCTAAGCCTTCTAACGTCCTAAAAATGATAATTACACTTACCAGTAAATGGATTTCCCAGAGCCCATGACAGCACCATAGAGAGATGGATCCGCCCCCACAATTGGACAGGAAGCCTCAGAGCAATCAAAAAGGGAACACCCACTTCCTCCCTCAGTGTTGATTCCAGCGGAGATCAGTAGGAGCCGTACAAATAGAATTCCTATTACTTCCTTTTTTTTTTACTTGACAGAAACAATTCTCATCAACCATAAGCACCAGGGAGGGAATTAGAGGGGTGCGGTCATGGGTTCTGGAAAATCCAATTACCGGTAAGTGTAATTATCATTTTTCCCTTAACCCATGACTGCACCATAGAGAGACCAAATAGCAGAGATATAAAAACACCCCTCGGGAGGGACTGTGCTTGAAAAGTAATCTAAGCTAAGAATACCCAGATGGAAGCATAGGGAACTCAAAGGTTAACAAGAGGTCCGAACTAAAAAAGCTGGATCAATAACATCCCAATACCTAGGAAATTTCAATACTAGACATTATACTTAAAACCCAGCATAATCTTATAAAAGATATCTCATATGGGTTTCTCATCAAGTGTTTATCAAAATAATCATAACAGATTTGACAAAACATCTTAGAGAAGTACTTATCTTGACACGGAATGGTCAAAACTGAAGATGATTGCTTAACACTGATTCCTTTGGTGCAGAATATATTGCAAGACAGATGCTGTAATCCAAGATCCACTGTAGGTCCTTTGCTACATTTGCCAGAAGAACTTCAGACGTCAAAATCTCCAAATATCCTCGCAAATCTGGCATCCATGATGGAACCCTACCGTGGCATCCATCCCCTGGAGGAGCTCACGGATCTGCCCAAAGAGCCCCTTGGACCCTTCTGACCTCCTAGGGTACCCACTGCTGGGAACTACCGCATGAAGGACACCAGTAGATAACCGCCGATCCTCCAGGGGCTCCCTTGGAAGTTCTAGATCAGTGGCAAGTATTTATACGGTTTTGCTGGTGCGCCATCCAGACTAAATGTTCCAGCCTATCTTCTTACTCCCACCAGGAGCCATATAGGGCTTTGTTGGTACGCCATATGTCCTGTAGGCCATCCAAACAATATGGTCCTGCCCATAGCCTCATTCCCAACCAGGAGGCTTATAGGGCTTTGCTGGTACGCCATACTTCCTGTAGGCCATCCAAGCAATATGGTCCAGCCCATCTTCTCACTCCCCACCAAGAGCATTATAGCGCTTTGATGGAGTGCTATGCTTATTGTAGACCATTAAACTACAAATTGACAACCAGACATAGCCACAGAACTAGCTCACCCCGAAGCCACAAGGCAGCCAAGTTCAATCCATCATAAGGTGTTCCTTGTTTCACAGCCCTGGAGGCTGCATGCTCCAGGCTCCTCTGTCCAGAAGACATAAAATCACACTGAGATAGGAAGTGGGTGTTCCCTTTTTGATTGCTCTGAGGCTTCCTGTCCAATTGTGAGGGCGGATCCATCTCTCTATGGTGCTGTCATGGATGAAGGGAAAAAATAAAATGACATTTACAAATGATGCCAACATAAAGTAGACATATGCAGGGCTCCAGATGGCGACCAAAATGGTCGCAAATGCGACCTAGAATTGCCAAATGGCGACAAGACCTCTGCCGCTTTCACATTACTGACATGGCTGCTCTCAGCGCGTGCCATGTTCTTCTCAACAGCACAGGGAAGAAGGAGGCAGTCCCTCCTCCCTGTACTGCTGCTGCCACCAATGGGCTGATAGCAGGGAGGAGGAGGGGAGGGGCTATGGCCACTGCGGCACCAATGAATATCATTTATGCTTAATACAAATGCAGGCTGCCATGCGGGTGCCGGACATATCCCATACCCGGTACCCAGCCTCTATGACTGCGCGCTGCGATCCGCCGCTATTAACCCCTCAGTGCACCGAACACCCCCAACCCCAGTATTATAAAGTAAAATCATTGGTGGTGCAGTGCGCCCCCAACACCCCCATCCCCCAAGTATTATCATTGGTGGCAGTGGCAGCTTCCAATCGGAGCCCCAGCAGTGTAAGCCTGGGTCTCTGATCGGTTACCATGGCATCCAGGACGCTATTGAAGTCCTGGCTGCCATAGTCAGCTCCCTGCTGCTGTGTGCACAGGGCACAGAGCAGCAGGGAGAGTGTAAAGTCCTATTCACCCTGATCTTTATCAGGGTGAATAGGACAAGGGATGAAAGATCCTAGGTTCTAGCCCCTAAGGGGGTAAATCGGTATTAAATAAAAAGTAAAAAAAAAATAATAATTTTTTAAAAATTACATATCGCCACGCCCGAAAAAAAGTGTGAACTATTAAAATATTTAAAAATATCTCCTATGCGGTGAACGCCGTAACAGAAAAAAAAAAAAAACAATCGTGCAATTTGCCATTTTTTGGTCACCTTGTCCCGACAAAAATTAGGTTAGGACTGTTCTATTATGGTCCAGACGTTCCATAAAATCTAGAATGCACGCGGCTTTTTTGGCGTTTTATTTTTTTCACGTGGTATCGAGTATCGCAATACTTTTTTGTGGTATCGAAATAGAGTCAAAATTTTGGTATTGTGACAACCCTAGGTAAGGCTACTTTCACACCAACGTTCAGAGAGGATCCGTCTGGTGTCTGCACAGACGGATCCTCTCCTATAATGCAGACGTTTGGATCCGTTCAGAACGGATCCGTCCAGACTTTACATTGAAATTCAATGGGGGACGGATCCGTTTGAAAATTGAGCCATATGGTGTCAACTTCAAACGGATGCGTCCCCATTGACTTACATTGTAAGTCTGGACGGATCCGTTTGCCTCCGCACGGCCAGGCGGACACCTGAACGCTGCAAGCAGCGTTTGGATGTCCGCCTGCTGAGCGGAGCGGAGGCTGAACGCTGCCAGACTGATGCATTCTGAGCGGATCCGCGTCCATTTAGAATGCATTGGTAGCTGGACGGATGCGTTCGGGGCCGCTTGTGAGACCCTTCAAACTAGGGATCGACCGATATTGATTTTTTAGGGCCGATACCGATAATTTGTCAACTTTCAGGCCGATAGCCGATAATTTATACCGATATTCTGGGTATTTTTATTTTTGAGGAAAAAAATAAATTTCCTACACAAATCTGCTGAAAATTAATGTTTATTGTTAACGTGTATTATTATTTTATTTTTTTGTAAATCTTTTTCATTTATACTTAATATTTTTTTTTTTTTTTTTTAAACTAACTTTTAGCCCCCTTAGGGACTAGAACCCTTGTCCCATTCACCCTGATAGATCTCTATCAGCGTGAATAGGATCTCGCACTCACCCTCCACACAGCAGCATGGAGCTGACTATGGCAGCCAGGGCTTCAATAGCGTCCTGGCTGCCATAGTAACCGATCGGAGCCCCAGGCTTACACTGCTTGGGCTCCGATCGGAGGAGCAGGGGGGAGGGGATCCTGTGGCCACTGCCACCAATGATTAGAACTGGGGGGGGGGGGGCGCACTGCGCCACCAATGTTTTTACTATTGGGATGGGGGTGGGGGGCGCACTGCGCCACCAATGACTAATACTAGGGGGCTTGGGGGGGGGGGGGGCGCACTGCGCCACCAATGAAGATACCTCTCTTTCATATACAGGAGGCGGGAGCTGGCTGCAGAATCACATAGCCGGCTCCCGACCTCTATGAGCGGTAGCTGCGATCCGCGGCACCTAAGAGGTTAACTACCGCGGACCGCAGCTGCCGTTCATAGAGGTCGGGAGCCGGCTATGTGATTCTGCAGCCAGCTCCCGCCTCCTGTATTTGAATTAATGAAAGACTCATCTTCATTGGTGGCGCAGCGGCCACAGCCCCTCCCCTCCTCTTGTCTTCCGTCCTGTCATTGGCGGCAGCAGCAGCACAGGGGGAGGAGACACTGCTTCCTTCTCCCCTGTGCTGCGGAGGGAACACAGAACGCGCTGAGAGCAGCGCGTTCTGTGTTCCCAATACGTTATCGGTATATCGGCAAAATAGATGCCGATAACGTTCAAAATCCTCAATATCGGCCGATAATATCGGCCAAACCGATAATCGGTCGATCCCTACTTCAAACGGAGCTCACAAGCGGAGCCCCGACGCTAGTGTGAAAGTAGCCTAAGACGTGTTTTTTTTTTTTTTATTATACCGTAATTATATGTATTCTAAGTTTGGTGACTAAAAATTTTAGTTTGGCTCCTAAATTTTTCAGGTTAGGATCCAATGGCTCCTTGATATTTATTTTTAGTCTGGAGCCCTGATATGAGGAATGTTAAGTAATAAATATTTTATAGGGATCAATTTCTGTTTTAAAAGCAGAAATTGAAATTTGGAAAGTTGCGAATTTTTCTAATTTTTTGTTAAATTTGGGATTTTTTCATAAATAAAGGTGAAATATATTGACTCAAATTTATGATTGTCATAAAGTACAATGTGTCACGAGAAAGCTGAATGGCTTGGATAAGTAAAAAAGTGTTCCAAAGTTATTACCACATAAAGTGACACTTCAGATTTAAAAAAAATTAATGAGAAAAACAAAAAAATACGTACACTATATGGCAAAAAGTACAAAAACTTTGACCACCACATGTACAACGCTTACTGAACTAATATAAATATGGGCTCCTGTTGATACTATACAGTCTGCACTCTTCTGGGAAGAATTTCTAAAAGACTTTAGAGCATGTCTTTAGGAGCTTGTACCCATTCGGTCTAAAAAGCATCTTGTGCTGATGCTGAATTATAAGGTCTGGGTTGCAATTTCCATACCGATTTTTTCCAAAGGGGTTTGGAAGGGTTCAAATTGTGGTTCTTTGCAAGCCACTCCAGGTCCTCCACACCAAACCTCTCAAGCCAAGTGCGCATGGAAATCGCCTTGTGCACAGTCATGCTGGAACAACAGTCTTCCACATAATTGCTGCTACCAAGCTGGAAGCATACGATGGTCTTTATATACTGTAGAATAAACTTCACTGGAAATAAGGGACCTAGCCCAAACCCTGAGCCACAGACCCATACCATTACCCCCCTCCTCCACCAAATTCTATAGTAGGTGCCATGCATTCTAGTAGTAGTGTTCTCTCGGCATCCACCAAAACAGTGAAACATGATTCATCATTCAAGAGAACATATTTCCACTGCTCTGTGCTTTACACCACTTCAGCCAACGCATGGCATTGTGCATGATGACCTTAAAGAGGACTAGTCAGCTCTCCTGACGTTTCTATTTTAGTAAATAAATGCATTCTTTATTAATTTTGGAGCTTTTCTTACAAATTTACACTGTGGTATCGCTCTGTTTTTTCTCCTAAAATGTATGAATAAATTGACAACTGGGTGTTACTAGTTGGGGAAGGGGGGTGTCCAAACACGGACCCTCTCTAATCAATGCTCAGACACACTACTGTTCGATTACACTGCTGTGTGCTTGATTTCCTCTCTTATTTTAGTGTATTACTGAATAGCAAGAGATATTCAGAGTGTTCAACAGGCACAAAAATTACCTGATCTTTTGACACAAGTTGGTTTTAGGGTTCACACAAAATTTACATTCCCCACATTGAGGAATATAAAGAGGAATAACTCTGTCTCCTGAAAAATACAAAATCACAGACCATGTTTTATATCTTACCAAGCAATGTCATACAACTAACAATTTATAAGCCCGCCTGTAACTCATCTGCACAAGCATCAGTGTATGCATCAAGTAAACCTATGTATTTCTGTAATATTAAAATAATGTCTAGGTACAGTATATGATTCTCAGACATCGCAAAATGGCCGCTCCACAAATGTAAAAAGAGTTAAAGCGTACCTAACCTTTCAACAAACTTTGCACTGATCAATAGTACAGTGTGTATACATGAGGAACAGCAAAATTTCAAGCCATTATATGACCTGTAACTTGTATGCTAAACCCTTAGTTTGCAGTTCTCCCAGACCTAGCTGCCAATCACTGCACACAGAAAGTAGAGGAGAATCCGCTTCCTAACTTTTCACATTATCACTAAGAAGAAGGCCCAGGATCATGGAGGTCAATTTAGAGACGTGATCTGTGTGATATGATTAAGGGCTTTTTCACACGACAGTGTCCCTTGCAGGAATCACGCTCCATGTGAGACAGGGATTGTGCAGTCTTCACTACAAAAGCATACAACATTATCATGATTGATAATGCTGTGTGCCTCTGCGTGACCTTTCTGTAACAGAATTATACTGACTTAAAGCAGTCAGTATGATTTTGTAGAAGGTTTAGACAGAGGCACACAGCATTATCAAACATGATAATGCCCTACATTTCTGTAAGTCCAGAACGCAGGATCCCTCTCTCACATGGAGCGCGATTCCCGCAAGGGACACGCTCATATGAAGGACCCCTAAGGCACTTGGCCTTAGACAGAAACTGACTATTTAGCTGGTGCAGACCCTCTGGCTGTATTTCTCGCTCTGTCTCATTCCTCCCCCTCCCCAGACATCTATTGATGTGTGATCCGATACTGTCAGCTGGTCTATCTCAAAATTTAGTTCAGGAACCAAGGTGGGGAGCAGCTGATAAAGGGGGAACAAGACATTTTTCTCTAAGACATATTATAACGTTGCTTATGGTCACTTGTACTACTGATTTATGTAAAGTTGGGTGAAAAGTTAGTGACCATTTAAAAGCTACAGTATGTACACCTTTCCAATTATCTTTTGTATGCTCTAATGCATCTAAAATTTTAAAATAAATAAACCCGTTCCTGAAATCGGCCATATATGTAGGATGGAGCTGGCTGCTGCAGCACTGGAGTGACTGGCTTCGCCCACTACACACAGAGCTATTCACTGCCCGTACATGAGTGACAGCCTCATACATCGGGCACACTCCACTCCTTATCTCAAGACTTTCCTGCTTTCCAGGACCATCCTGTAGATTTGTACTTACCGGCTTTAACTCTTGTAACACCTTCTCCTACACTTTCTACAATGCCAGCTCCTTCATGGCCAAGAATCACTGGGAAACATCCTTCAGGGTCAGCACCACTTAGCGTATAGGCATCAGTGTGGCAAACAGCTGTGGACACAATCTACAAATATTCAAAGGGGTGTCACTTGTGATTTCATATAGGAAGCATCAGATAATACACCTCTAAACTTCATTTATGTGATTCAGTATGTAGATCAATCAATAGCATTAAAGGCTATGGACACCATTTGAGTCTTTTTTTTTTTATTATTGCATTCTACTTATTTTAGGCTACAAATCGTTTATTCAATTGGGTTTTATAAAAAAAAAAAAAAAAAAAAAAAAAAATTCAGGCCTTTTCTCTGTACAGATGTCAGTTTCTGTGTACTTCCAGAGTAGCAGGCTTTCTGTTCACAGCGAGTCCTGTCAGATAGAAGCCCTGATGGCTCATGTGTAGCCTTATCTCTGATCTCCTAACAGCTCATAAACACTTATTTAAGATAAGAATTGATCAGTTTGATGAGAACTGAGCTATAGTGAGTGTTTATGAGCTGTTAGGAGATCAGAGATAAGGCTACACATGAGCCGACAGGGCTTCTATCTGACAGGACTCGCTGTGAACAGAAAGCCTGCTACTCTGGAAGTACACAGAGACTGACATCTGTACAGGGAAAAGGCCTGAATTATTAATTATTTTTTTTTACATAAAGAGCAATTGAAAAACGTATTTGTAGCCTAAAATGAGTTAGAATGCAATAATAAAAAAAAACGCCCCGAAAGGGAACCTGTGAGAAGCTTGTAGCTCTCGAAACCTCCACTCCCAGCTGACTGCCCCACTTCTGGGCTTTCTAAAGGTGTCAATATCAGCCAAAGCAGATGCAGGAGTTAAAAAAAACTGAATATTCCATCCTTGTGCCATAGGCTAATTATCTATGTGGAGTCAAGGAAGTGGAGATGCTCAGGAAAGAAATCAAGCTCTAACGCCACCCAATGTGGCTTGATTGATATCCCTGAGGAAGGAGTCAAGGTCAGTAGACCCCAGCTTCGTTGTGCCGGAACTAGAAGACAATGGCGCATGCATAGGATTTCAGATGAGCTAGGGAAACGGTTCTCAGTCCTCAGGGACCTCAAGCAAGTCAGATTGGGCAGGATTAAGACATTGCCAGCCTACTTCTCTCCTGAGCATGCATACCTCACTCAAGGGGAATACAGCTGAATGGAGCGAGTACTTGTAATTACACTACGCAAGTGTAATGAAGAGGAGGCAGCACTTGCATGGAGCGGATTGGCGGGGGTGCCGGGTGCCGGACCCCTGCTGATCAGATACTGATCAATATATATTGCCTGCACAACCCCTTCACAGTGCATAGTAATACAGGTTTCCCGGCCTATATCCACATGGAGATGTATAATATTTCATTGTGACCCATGGTTTCACTGAATTTCTGCAAACAATAAGGTAATAAACGACTACATTTATGGTTACTTATTCCTGCCCCTAAGAACCTGTTCCTGCTGCAATCATACTGCTATAAATGCAGAGGGCACTATGCAAAAAGTTACCTTAATGCGCACTTCATGAGCTTTGGGTGGCGCCACCTCTACATCTTCAATACTCAGAGGCTTCCCTGCCTCCCAGGCAACTGCTGCTTTGCATGTAATTACCTAAAATGAGAAATAATGTACACCCTTCCAGGTAAGACCATGATAACTGCAGCAGCCAACCACTGGCCTCAGAGGTCACGAGCCATATATCGTTGAGACTAGCAACTGGCTACATTGGCGCTTGTGTACACGGCACGTCACTACTGCAGCAAGAAGAATTAGAGCAGCGGTGCTGAAAGTGGCACAGGATAAAAATATACGGGGTCATTTATTATGCTTAAATATGCCTAAATTAGGCGTAGTTCAGGCGCAGATTGCGGCGCAAACAGTTAGTTGTGCTGCAACCTGCAACTTCTCCCTGCTCAGGCCAGGCCTGGCTCAGGCCAGGTCTTTACTGTATCAGTAAAGTCATGCAGAGGCACACAGCATTATAAGTCAGTATAATGCCGTGCGCTCCTGCAAAAATAGCAGCGTTCATAACGGAGAATAACGCTCGCACACTAAGCGTGATTTCTGTACTGGACATGCTCATCTGAAACAGCCCTTAGGGTCCTCATTTTAATGGTGTTGCTATGGGACATGCCACATGCTGCGACGTCACAGTCGCAAGAAAATCCATCCAAGTCAAATTTTTCTGCGACGGTCGCTCTGCAATCTCAACATGTCGCACTGCAACACCATTGAAATACATTATAACACGTCACCGTGTAGCCGGACCTTTAGGGCTCAGGCACACAACCTTAAAACACGGATCTGCAAAAAAATACAGATGGCGTCCGTGTGCATTCCGTATTTTGCTGAACAGCCGGCCCCTAATAGAACAGTCCGTAATGCAGACATGTTATCATTTTGCGGACGGCACATGGAGCGCTGTCCACATCTTTTGCCGCCCCGTTGAAGTCGTGACGGTTAAGCTGTGGATTCCTGCTAAGGATCTCACCCTTTGCAACGCAACCGATAAAATCTGCAGCAAACCCACCACAAAATCTAAATCTGTAGAGTTTGCCACAAATCTGCAATGGATTTTCTACATCAAAGTAAGTCTGGTCTCTTCCAGGTATGGCAACACACAGCAGGTGCACTAGTTCACAGCAGGGCAGATTCTGCAGACTCTTTACCTGCACGATCAATGCCTTACTGCAGGTAATGGGCCAAACTGCTGACACATTCCCCGCTTTGCTGCTGCTGTGGATAGGGACGTGCGGACTTGTGCTCGATAACCCGACCCTTGCACGCCAAACTTGAAACACCATGATGATAAATTCACACCTTGCGGATTATTTCCAGGTGCGTCTGACATGTAATCCCATGGGCTATGGCCACTCTCAGGGATTCACTGCCCTTTTCACACTGGGAGTACTGGAGAAAACCGCTGCGTTATTACAGAGGGGGCAGATACTGCTACAGAAACCCAAACATATTGTAGATGATAAAGCTGCATAGGTCCCTGACAGGGCTATGTGCAGCCATTATCTCCCGCTCACCTTCCCCACAGTGTCCATGGTCCACCCGTCACCAGCTCTACTCGCTGGATGTAGGCGCCCTGCACTTCAGCCACTTACAAGAGGAAGTCATGAGAGCGCCCCCTGCTGCACGGAAGGACCCGAGCACGCCGTGCGGCTGCTGAGGCGATGCAGGCGGAGGCCGGGAGAATGTGGAACACATAACCGCACCTCTGGGCTCCTTCACACAGTTTTGTTCCTAGAGTTTTGCGGACCAAATAAAGCCTAAGAAAAAAACTTGATCAGCCGATTTGTGGTGTTTTTAAAACTTTTTTTTGGTCATATAATGGGGGTCATTTGATAGTCCCTCCGCTGCAGTAGGATGTGGCTGATTTGTGATGCAGGGCCTGTCATAAATTAGACTATCCTCTGACAGTCCCTGTCTGGAGTAGGTTTGTCATTTGTTAGGGTACCTTCACACTGGCGTTATTCTTTTCCGGAACTGCGTTCCGTCCTAGGGGCTCAATACCGGAAAAGAACTGATCATCTTTACCCCTATGCATTCTGAATAGAAAGGAGCGATCCGTTCAGGATGTCTTCAGTTCAGTCTTTTTTACTTTTCTGGACGGAGATAATACCGCAGCATGCTGCGGTTTTATCTCCGTCCGGAATGTCGGATCCGGCCTTTTTTTACATTGACATGCATTAATGCCGGATCCGGCCCAGAGTGTTCCTGCAAGACGGATACGGCATTGCGGTCTGCGCATGCTCAGACCGCAAAAAATGTGAAAAAAATAAATGCTGGATCCGTTTTTCCGGATGACACCGGAGAGACGGATCCGGAATTTCAATGCATTTGTCAAACGGATCAGGATCCTGATCCGTCTGACAAATGCCATCAGTTTGCATGCGTCTTGACGCATCCAGCAGGTAGTTCTGGCGACGGAACTGCCTGCCGGAATCCTCTGCCGCAAGTGTGAAAGTACCCTTAGTTAGTCTTTTCATGTTAATTCATTTGTGTTCTCTCCGTTATGAATATGGAGGCCGTAATTTTGCGCCATATCTTTTTGAATCACCTGTATGTTATTATTGAGTGGCCCAGGAAAGATTGAAAATGTATCTTAACTTAATTTATTAAAACCTATTCTAAGGGCTCATGCAAACGGCCATGATTGCTTTGCAGTCCTATCCATAGGACATGTTCTATTTTTTTGCGGGGCCGCAGAATGGGCATGCAGATGTGGATCTTTTGGCTCCACACCCGATCTGCAAAAAACGACAGCCGTGTGCATAAGTCCCTAACGTCCTAAAATAATTTTTTGTAATATACTCTTTCACAGTTCTTATATTAAACCACACTGACTGGTGATCACTAGATCCCAAGGTTTCGCCTACAATGACATCATATACCGAATTCACAAATGGGGATTCGGTATATGATGTCATTGTAGGCGAAACCTTGGGATCTAGTGATCACCAGTCAGTGTGGTTTAATATAAGAACCGTGAAAGAGTCCCACCACACAAAAACAAAAGTTTTAGATTTTAGAAAAACAGACTTTTCAAAAATAAAAATGAGTCCTTATCAGACTGGAACGGATTACATGGAGTCCAGGAGAAATGGGACTACTTAAAAGGTGCATTATTGAAGGCAACAGAAAATTGCATTAGACTTGTCAGTAAAAGCAAAAAAAGGAAGAGACCACTGTGGTACTCAGCAGAAGTGGCCCAAATCATTAACAATAAAAAGCTAGCATTTTGTAATTATAAAAAAAACCAGAGCAATAAAGATAAGGAAATCTACAAGATTAGGCAGAGAGAGGCCAAGCAAGTTATAAGAACTTCTAAAGCGCAGGCAGAAGAAAAACTAGCTCAGTCTATGAAAAAAGGGGATAAGACATTCTTCAGATATATAAATGAAAAAAGGAAATTAAAACAAGGAATAACTAAATTAAAAACAAAGGGCGGAAGGTATGTAGAAGAGAATAAAGGGCTAGCCGACTGCCTTAATGAATACTTCTGTTCAGTTTTTACAAAAGAAAAAGGAGAAGGACCTCCACTAGAAAGGATGACTAATAAATCGTTTGATGCATGTATCTTTACAGAGGAAGATGTTCTAAGTTTGCTGTCTAAGGTGAAGACAAATAAGTCACAGGAGCCTGATGAGATACACCCAAAATTATTAAAAGAGCTTAGTGGTGAGCTGGCAAAACCGTTAACAGATTTATTTAACCAATCATTAGTAACAGGAGTCGTCCCGGAAGATTGGAAATTGGCAAATGTCGTGCCCATTCACAAGAAAGGTAGTAGGGAGGAATCGAGCAACTATAGACCAGTGAGTCTGACATCAATAGTAGGCAAATTAATAGAAACCCTATTAAAGGATAGGATTGTGGAACATCTAAAATCCCATGGATTGCAAGATGAAAAACAACATGGGTTTACTTCAGGGAGATCATGTCAAACAAATCTTATAGATTTTTTTGACTGGGTGAATAAAATAATAGACGGTGGAGGTGCAGTAGACATTGCATATCTAGATTTTAGTAAGGCTTTTGACACTGTCCCACATAGAAGACTTATCAATAAACTGCAGTCATTGAGCATGGACTCCCATATTGTTGAGTGGATTAGGCAGTGGCTGAGTGACAGACAACAGAGGGTTGTAGTCAATGGAGAACATTCAAAACAAGGTCATGTTACCAGTGGGGTTCCACAGGGATCTGTACTGGGACCAATTTTGTTTAATATCTTCATAAGTGATATTGCAAAAGGCCTCGATGGTAAGGTTTGTCATTTTGCTGATGACACAAAGATATGTAACAGGGTTGATGTTCCTGGAGGGAAACGCCAAATGGAAAAGGATTTAGAAAAACTAGAAGAATGGTCAGAACTCTGGAAACTGAAATTTAATGTGGATAAGTGCAAGATAATGCACCTGGGGCGTAAAAACCCAAGGGCAGAATATAGAATATTTGACACAGTCCTGACCTCAGTATCTGAGGAAAGGGATTTAGGAGTAATTATTTCAGAAGACTTAAAGGTGGGAAGACAATGTAATAGAGCAGCACGAAATGCCAGCAGAATGCTTGGATGTATAGGGAGAGGTATAAGCAGTAGAAAGAGTGAAGTGCTTATGCCGCTGTACAGAACACTGGTGAGACCTCACTTGGAGTAGTGTGCGCAGTACTGGAGGCCATATCTCCAGAAGGATATAGATACTCTAGAGAGAGTTCAGAGAAGAGCTACTAAACTAGTACATGGATTGCAGGATAAAACTTACCAGGAAAGGTTAAAGGACCTTAAAGGGACACTGACAGGCCAAAACAGCATATATAGTTAGATATATCACATTACAGGTCTTATAGAGTCTTTTAAAAGCATATAACTATCCCCCCTGTCCACCTTATAAAGAGCGAAATATAAAGTTTTATAACCTGCTTCTCTGGTCAGCAATCTGCCCAAGGGGCGGCGTTTCATGTGAAAATGCGCCCAGCCAGCCTTCCCAACTGCCGTTCTTAAGCCCCGCCCAGCTCATCATTATTCACTTCGCTGGGCGGCGGCTAGAACTCTCCCCAGTCCCGATCCTGCGCCTGCGCAATTCAATCCTCCGGGCATCGTTCATGCCCAATCTTCTGCGCCTGCGCCCCGCCGTGCCGTTAGATCGCGCCTGCGTACACACACCAGCCTGCGTCTTCGCAGGCGCAGGATCGGGACTGGGGAGAGTTCTAGCCGCCGCCCAGCGAAGTGAATAATGATGAGCTGGGCGGGGCTTAAGAACGGCAGTTGGGAAGGCTGGCTGGGCGCATTTTCACATGAAACGCCGCCCCTTGGGCAGATTGCTGACCAGAGAAGCAGGTTATAAAACTTTATATTTCGCTCTTTATAAGGTGGACAGGGGGGATAGTTATATGCTTTTAAAAGACTCTATAAGACCTGTAATGTGATATATCTAACTATATATGCTGTTTTGGCCTGTCAGTGTCCCTTTAATATGTATAGCTTGGAAGAAAGAAGAGACAGAGGGGATATGATAGAAACTTTTAAATACATAAAGGGAATCAACTCGGTAAAGGAGGAGAGCATATTTAAAAGAAGAAAAACTACCACAAGAGGACACAGTTTTAAATTAGAGGGGCAAAGGTTTAAAAGTAATATAAGGAAGTATTACTTTACTGAGAGAGTAGTGGATGCATGGAATAGCCTTCCTGCAGAAGTGGTAGTTGCAAATACAGTGAAGGGGTTTAAGCATGCATGGGATAGGCATAAGGCCATCCTTCATATAAGATAGGGCCGGGGGCTATCCATAGTATTTAGTATATTGGGCAGACTAGATGGGCCAAATGGTTCTTATCTGCCGACACATTCTATGTTTCTATGTTTCTATGTTACTTTAATATCTTTTTTTATGTTTTCTATGCAAAATGGAAAACTGAAGTTCAGGTGCCTATCACACTTTGCAATCCGTACACTTGCATGCTGCTGTGTATGGGAGTACGGATTCCATACCGATTATTGTGACCCAAAACCAGGTACGAGTCAGAAACATAGAAAAGGTGTAATTCTTTAAAGGCTATGTACACCTTTAGGGGAAATTTATTATTATTACATTGTGCTCATTTTGAGCTTAAAATAATTTTTTAAACTGGTCTTTATTACAGATATGGCTTCCTTTTTTCTGTACAGAGCTGACATGCTTTGGATTTTGTCTTTTCCGTCATCTGGGGAGCAGATGACTCCTTATCTCTGCTCTATGACAGTATAAACACTCCTTATAGCTCAGTTCTTATCTTACTGATAAGAATGTGGCTCAAATAAGTGTTTATGACCGCTTAAACAATTAGAGATGACAGTTATTAGATAAACGGCACAAAGTGAAAGTACCAGTCACACAACTAGACAAACAATTAACCCTTTGTGACAGAACAGCTCAATATTTTTAATAAGGGCCAATTGAAACAATAATTTTTAGCCAAAAATGAGTAACATGCGATTATAAAAGATTTGTTGCCTCTGAAGGTGTACATAGCCTTTAACCCATAAAGGACTGGGCTCATTTTCACCTTAAAGAGGACCTTTCACCGATCCTGACATTGTGAACTAAGTATCATGACATACAGGGAGTGCAGAATTATTAGGCAAGTTGTATTTTTGAGGATTAATTTTATTATTGAACAACAACCATGTTCTCAATGAACCCAAAAAACTCATTAATATCAAAGCTGAATATTTTTGGAAGTAGTTTTTAGTTTGTTTTTAGTTTTAGCTATTTTAGGGGGATATCTGTGTGTGCAGGTGACTATTACTGTGCATAATTATTAGGCAACTTAACAAAAAACAAATATATACCCATTTCAATTATTTATTTTTACCAGTAAAACCAATATAACATCTCAACATTCACAAATATACATTTCTGACATTCAAAAACAAAACAAAAACAAATCAGTGACCAATATAGCCACCTTTCTTTGCAAGGACACTCAAAAGCCTGCCATCCATGGATTCTGTCAGTGTTTTGATCTGTTCACCATCAACATTGCGTGCAGCAGCAACCACAGCCTCCCAGACACTGTTCAGAGAGGTGTACTGTTTTCCCTCCTTGTAAATCTCACATTTGATGATGGACCACAGGTTCTCAATGGGGTTCAGATCAGGTGAACAAGGAGGCCATGTCATTAGATTTTCTTCTTTTATACCCTTTCTTGCCAGCCACGCTGTGGAGTACTTGGACGCGTGTGATGGAGCATTGTCCTGCATGAAAATCATGTTTTTCTTGAAGGATGCAGACTTCTTCCTGTACCACTGCTTGAAGAAGGTGTCTTCCAGAAACTGGCAGTAGGACTGGGAGTTGAGCTTGACTCCATCCTCAACCCGAAAAGGCCCCACAAGCTCATCTTTGATGATACCAGCCCAAACCAGTACTCCACCTCCACCTTGCTGGCGTCTGAGTCGGACTGGAGCTCTCTGACCTTTACCAATCCAGCCACGGGCCCATCCATCTGGCCCATCAATACTCACTCTCATTTCATCAGTCCATAAAACCTTAGAAAAATCAGTCTTGAGATATTTCTTGGCCCAGTCTTGACGTTTCAGCTTGTGTGTCTTGTTCAGTGGTGGTCGTCTTTCAGCCTTTCTTACCTTGGCCATGTCTCTGAGTATTGCACACCTTGTGCTTTTGGGCACTCCAGTGATGTTGCAGCTCTGAAATATGGCCAAACTGGTGGCAAGTGGCATCTTGGCAGCTGCACGCTTGACTTTTCTCAGTTCATGGGCAGTTATTTTGCGCCTTGGTTTTTCCACACGCTTCTTGCGACCCTGTTGACTATTTTGAATGAAACGCTTGATTGTTCGATGATCACGCTTCAGAAGCTTTGCAATTTTAAGAGTGCTGCATCCCTCTGCAAGATATCTCACTATTTTTGACTTTTCTGAGCCTGTCAAGTCCTTCTTTTGACCCATTTTGCCAAAGGAAAGGAAGTTGCCTAATAATTATGCACACCTAATATAGGGTGTTGATGTCATTAGACCACACCCCTTCTCATTACAGAGATGCACATCACCTAATATGCTTAATTGGTAGTAGGCTTTCGAGCCTATACAGCTTGGAGTAAGACAACATGCATAAAGAGGATGATGTGGTCAAAATACTCATTTGCCTAATAATTCTGCACGCAGTGTATACAGCGGCGCCCAGGGATCTCACTGCACTTGCTATTATCCCTGGGCGCCGCTCCGTTCTCCCGTTATGTCCTCCGGTATGTTCGGGGACTTGGTTATAGTAGGCGGAGTCTGCCCTTGTTCTGCTGGGCGTCTCCTTCTCCTAGGTTGTAGCGCTGGCCAATCGCAGCGCAGAGCTCACAGCCTGGGAGAAGAAAAACTCCCAGGCTGTGAGCTCTGCGCTGCGATTGGCCAGCGCTACAGCCTAGAAGAAGGAGACGCCCAGCAGAACAAGGGCAGACTCCGCCTACTATAACCAAGTCCCCTAAGTCTCCGCCTACTATAACCAAGTCCCCGAACATACCGGAGGACATAACGGGAGAACGGAGCGGCGCCCAGGGATAATAGTAAGTGCAGTGAGATCCCTGGGCGCCGCTGTATATGTCATGATACTTAGTTCACAATGTCAGGATCGGTGAAAGGTCCTCTTTAATTAAGGACCAGGCCATTTTTTGCACATCTGACCAGTGTCACTTTATGTGTGAATAACTTTAAAACGCTTTTACTTATCCAGGCCATTCTGAGATAGTTTTTTCGTCACATATTGTACTTCATGACACTGGTAAAATGAAGTACAAAAATAATAATTTTATTTATAAAAAAAATTTACCAAAAATTTGCAAATTTCCAAGTTTCAATTTCTCTACTTCTATAATACATAGTATTACCTCCAAAAATAGTTATTAATTTACATTCCCCATATGTCTACTTCATGTTTGGATCATTTTAGGAATGCCATTTTATTTTTTGGGGATGTTACAAGAAGCAAATTTTGAAATTTTTTCAAATATTTCCCAAACCCACTTTTTAAGGACCAGTTCAGGTCTGAAGGTACTTTGTGAGGCCTACATAATAGAAACCACCCCAAAAATGATCCCATTTTAAAAACTACACCTCTCAAGGTATTAAAAACTGATTTTACAAACGTTGTTCTACAAGAATTAATGGAAAATAGAGATGAAATTTCAGAATTTCACTTTTTTGTAAGATTTTCCATTTTAATCATTTTTTTCCTGTAACAAATCAAGGATTAACAGCCAAACTAAACTCAATATTTATTGCCCTGATTCTGTAGTTTGCAGGGTGCAAAAGGAAAGGAACACCATATGGTTTTTGGAGGGAAGATTTCACTGGGATAATTTTAACTTGCCATGTCACATTTGAAGACTCCCTGATGCACCCCTAGAGTAGAAACTCTAAAAAAGTGACCCCATTTTGAAACTTTGGGATAAGGTTGCAGTTCTGTTGGTACTATTTTAGGGTACAGGCAAGGTAACAAAAAAATAGCTGTTTTGGCACTGTTTTTATTTTTTTGTTATTTACAACGTTCATCTGACAGGTTAGAACATGTGGTATTTTTATAGAGCAGGTTGTTACGGACGCGACAATACCAAATATGTTGTTTGTTTGAGTTTTATATAATAACGCATTTTTGAAAAAAAAAATTATTAGTGTTTCCATATTCTGAAAGCCATATATATATATTTTTTTTTTGGGCGACTGTCTTATGTAGGGGCTAATTTTTTTTGGTATGAGATGACGGTTTGATTGGTACTATTTTAGGGTGCATATGACTTTTTGATCGCTTGCTATTACACTTTTTGTGATGTAAGGTGACTTTTTTGACCCCGTTTTTTTTTTTTTTTTTACGGTGTTCACCTGAGGGGTTAAGTATAGTGATATTTTTATAGAGAAGGTTTTTACGGATGCGGCAATACCTAATATGTCTACTTTTTTTTTATTTACACTAATATCATTTTTGAAACAAAAAAAAAATCATGTTTTAGTGTCTCAATAGTCTGAGAGCCATAGTTCCTTTTTACTTTTTGGGCGATTGTCCTATGTAGGGGCTAATTTTTTGCGGGATGAGGTGACGGTTAGATTAGTACTATTTTGGGGGGCATACGCCTTTTTGATCGCTTAGTGTTGCACTTTTAGTGATGTAAGGTGACAAAAATGGCTTTTTTTGACACTGTTTTTATTTTTATTTTTTTATGGTGTCTATCGGACGGGGTGGATCATGTGATATATTTATAGAGCCGTCCGTTACAGACGCGGCAATATCTAATATGTGTGTTTTTTATTATTTTTTATTATAAAATTAGGGGAAAGGGGCGTTTTTTCTTTTTTTTAGTTGAAACTTTCTTTTTTTTATTGAAAACACTTTTTTTTACATTTTTTTTGTAACTTTATTTCTGTCCCACTCTGGGACTTCAACTTTTGGGTGTCTGATCCCCTCTGCAATGCATTACAATACATCTGTATTGTAATGCATTGCCTGTTAGTGTAATACACTGAGTCATACACTAACAGGTTGCCTAGGAGACCCAGCCTGAGGCAGAAGGCAGGTCTCGATGCCGTACAAGGCATTGGGCAGCCTCTGCACCGCATCGGGCTGCCTTGTCACGCATCGGGTCCCTGCCACAGCACCGCGGGGACTCGATGCGCTCACTCAACCACAAACAACTTCTATGTCGCGGTCAGTGTGGACCGCGGCATAGAAGGGGTTAATTTGCAGCGATCGCCAATACAGGAGGTCACAGGACCCCCCTCGGCATTGTCACAGGGTACCTGCTGAATGATTTCAGCAGGCACCCCGTTCTGATCACCACCCGCCGCGCGGCGGTGATCGGAAATGAACAGGGCGTACCTGTACGCCCTGTGTCCGTAAGAGGTTAAATTACACCTTATCCCTGAGTAGGCTTCACTACTGGTCTTGGCTCACAATAACTGACCAAATAACTGAAGTAAGAACTTGGCCTTATTCGTCAGTTTTTTATGTATATCATTTGTATTTTTTCATTTTTTTTAAAATAAATTTTGAGAACTGTTCTGGCCAGTGAGAGGACGTTACTCTGCATCGTATGCAGTTGAGTTCAGCCGGTCCAGAACAGGTTCTAAGTAGGGATCGACGATTATCGGAAGTGCCGATATTATCGGCCGATATTCAGGATTTTGTACATTATCGGTATCGGCATCTAACCTTGCCAATATATACCGATAATGCGTATAAAGCGAATACTAGTGAGTGCTTCCATTATGGAAGTGCGCACTAGTATGCATCGGGTGTCGGGAGCAGGGAAGAAATGCAGCAAGTGCTTCTGATACTCACCCTCCCTGGTCTCCTTTGATGGGGCCCACGCTGCACTGTCCTGACCCCGTACAGCGTCAGGACATAGTGTGCGCACTATGACCTGACGCTGCACGCTGTCAGGTGACAGTGCAGCGCAGGCCAGAGAAGACAGGGGAGCGAGACGCCGGACCCGGAGATGAAGAGGAGCCGCGGCGCAGGAGAGGTGAAGAGTTTTTTATTTTATTCATCTGAGTTCTGATAGGGGTTAATAACGGTCTGCTCTGAGGTCTGATAGGGGTTAATAAAGGTCTGATCTGAGGTCTGATAGGGGTTAATAAAGGTCTGATCTGAGGTCTGATAGAGGTTAATACTGTAAAGTCAGTGAGGAGGGGGGAAGGGGGGGATGGTGTGGAAATTGGCATTTGGCACTAGTATATATTATAAATGTAAATTGTAAATTGACTACCAAGGGCTTTATTAATTTATAATTTACATTTATAATATACTAGTGCCAAATGCAAATTTCCATCACCTCAGTGACTACCAACTAATATAATATATTCTATAAGATTTAAAATATCGGTATAAATTATTGGCTATCGGCCTGAAAGTTTACAGATCATCGGTATTGGTATTGGCTCTAAAAAATCAATATCGGTTGATCCCTAGTTCTGAGCACAAGAACTGTCATCAAAGTGGGCAGACAGACATTTTCCTGTTTTGAAAAAGTATCTGTTGTTTTTAAAGGGTTAAATTAATTTGATCCACTGAGCTCACACTGCCAACATAATAATACTAATATTTATTTATATAGCACCGCCATATTTCGCAGCGCTTTACAAATTCATAGGGTTCATGTACAAAACAAAAGTAACTGGCCAATATGCAACTGAACACTAGGAGTCAGGGCCCTGCTCGTAAGCGCTTACCACCTATGAGGAATTGGGGGTGACACATAAGGAAGTTGATTGTGATAAGTAGGATTCAAGCCATTATTGAACTGACAGGAGTGGTGTAGGCCGACCTGCTTTGGGTTTGGGACTGCTAGAGGATCGAGTTTAGGCCAGAGGAGTTGGTGGGGGAGAGGTTTAGTCGGGGAAAAGTCATTTTAGGTAGCTTGATAAGCCTGCCTGAAAAGATGTGTTTTTAAGGCACATTTGAAGGTGGAGAAGTTGTGAATTGAGCTAATATTCCGGGGAAGAGTATTCCAAAGAGTAGGTGCAGGTCGAGAAAAGTCGGATGTGAGAAGTACAAATTATTGAGGTTATTAATCTTAGGTCACTAACAGAATGGTGAGGGTGAGAAGTTTGAACTATATTTTGTGGTGGATGGGCAACCAGTGAAGTGACTGGCACAGACTAGTAGCATCAGTGTAGCTGTTGGATGGATAGATGAGCCTAGCTGCAGCATTTAGGACAGACTGGAGGGGGGAAAGTTTAGTGAGAGGGAGACCGATTAGTAATGTGTTGCAGTAGTCAAGACGAGAATGAATCAAGGCAACAACAAGAGTTTTTGCCGTTTCCACTGTAAGAAAAGGGCGGATTCTGGTGATATTCTTGAGGTGCAGACGACAAGAGCATGTAAGTGATTGAATATGGGTACCAAAGGATAGATCAGAGTCAAATGTAGCCCCAAGACAGCGAGCTTGTTGCACAGGAGTTATGAAATTGCTGCAGACCGAAATTGAAATGTCAAGTTTAGGTTAGTTAGTAGTTGGGGGAAAGACAAGAAGTTCAGTTTTTGAGAGGTTCAGTTTTAGATACAGAGAGGACATGATGTTAGAGACAGCTGCCAGACAATTACTGGTGTTTAGGAGTAAAGCAGGGGTGATGTCAGGGGATGAAGTGCATAGTTGGGTGTCATCAGCATAGAGATGGTATCGAAAACCAAATCTACTGATAGTCTGTCCGATGGGGGCTGTATAGAGAGCGAAGACTAGAGGACCTAGTACTGAGCCCTGAGGAACGCCAACATAAAAATGAAGAGAAGAAGAAGAAGAAGAGCCAGCGAATGATACACTAAAGGAGCAGTCAGAGAGATAGGAAGAGAACCAAGAGAGAGCAGTGTCATTAAGGCCAATTGAGTGGAGCATGGTGAGGAGGAGTTTATGGTCTACGGTATCAAACGCTGCAGAGAGATCCAGCAGAATCAGTAGAAAATAATCACCATTTCTTTTTGCTGTTAGGAGATCGCTAGACACTTTAGTAAGGGCAGTTTCTGTAGAGTGAAGAGGGCGAAAGGCAGATTGTAAGGGGTCAAGAAGAGAGTTTGCAGAGAGATAGCTTATTAAAGGGAACCTGTCACCAGGATTTTGGGTATAGAGCTGAGGACATGGGCTGCTAGATGGCCGCTAGCACATCCGCAATACCCAATCCCCATAGCTCTGTGTGCTGTTATTGTGTAAAAAAACTGATTTGATACATATGCAAATTAACCTGAGATGAGTCCTGAATGTGAGAGGAGTCAGGGACAGGACTCATCTCAGGTTAATTTGCAAATGTATCAAATCGTTTTTTTTTTACACAATAAAAGCACACAGAGCTATGGGGACTGGGTATTGCGGATGTGCTAGCGGCCATCTAGCAATCCATGTCCTCAGCTCTATACACAAAATCCCGGTGACAGGTTCCCTTTAAGCGAGAGTAGACAAGACGTTCAAGGAGTTTATTGAGATGAAGGGGAGGTTAGAAACTGGTCAGTAGGTAGCAGCACAGGTCGGGTCAAGAGATGGTTTCTTTAGTAGTGGGGTTTGAAAGAGGAGGGAAAGATACCAGAAGAGAGAGAGAGAGGTTAAAAATTGTAGTTAGGTGAGTGATGACAGCCGGGGAGAGGGACTGGAGGAGGTGTGATGGAAGACTTGCGCAGAGGTCAGTGACAGGTTCTGGAACTTTAGGGCTTAGAAGGGAATGAAAAGTGTCAAAGAGTTCTTTTGGGTAGGGTTGAGCGAACCCGACCTGCAAAGTTCGGGCTCGTACCAAACTTTGCGAGTTCGGGGACCTTTTCACTGAAGTTCAGGTTCGGGTTTGGTGTTCGGGTGATTTTATTATTTTCCGTTATAACATGCTTCGTCCTATGTGCCCCCCCCCCCCGATGATTTGGCGCGCTGTATTATAATGAGCAGTAAACTCGCAATTGGGAGGAGATGCAGTCTTCTGCTGTGGGTGTCTCCTTCTCCCTGGCTGTGAGCGCGATCCAATCAGAGCAGACGGCTCACAGCCAGGGAGAAGGAGATTCCTTCTCCCTGGCTGTGAGTGGTCCGCTCTGATTCCTTCTCCCTGGCTGTGAGCGTTCCGCTAGTGTGGTCCACTGAGTATACTGGCAGAAAAGTCGGGGTGATGTGCATCCATGGAGAATTAAAAAACGACGCCACCACGCTGGTGTCTTTAACCACGGTAGCCGGCAGGTGGACCCACGAGGTGGCAGTTGCCACAAATCTGCACTACGAACTCATAATAGGGAGAGACTTTTCGGGCTTCCCGGCCCTATGGCCGGTTGTGAGAGTTACTGATACCCGTGAGTCAGGGGTAAACCCAGGAGATTGTCTTGTTCAGGAGGAAGGCCAGAACCCTGGGAACCTAAGGCTGAAGTGCCAGCAGTAGGGGTGACCGCCACTTTGGTGGAAGAGGGGGAGACAACCCTGCTGAGTGTAATGGTGGGAGACGTGGTGGACTTGCCACCGGGTCCTGAGTTGGCAGACCTCAACGTCTCCGGGGAAAATTTTGATACAGCACAACACCGGAACCCAACCCTATCCCAAGCCAGGGAGAATGTGGTAATAAAATATTCATCAGAATATGCTGATATGCTGTGTCAGGTAAACCAGCTGCAGGGTGAACATATTGAACAGTTGGTGGTGCCACAGGCTTATCGCAAACTCGTGTTAGAGTTAGCCCACCAACATGTTCTTGGGGGTCATCTGGGAATGCAGAAAACACAGGACCGGATATATCAACGGTTTTACTGGCCCAGTGTGTTTAGAGAGGTGGACGAATTTAGCAAGTTTTGCCCGACCTGCCAAACAACTAGTCCCCAGCACCTTTTCTGCAGTCCCTTAGTAAGAGAGCATATGGAGGCAGCTTAGCGAGCTCTAAGTCAGGTCTATGATGGGCAGGCTCGGGTCCGGATCTTTAATCCGGGAGATCAGGTTTTGGTTCTAGTACCCACCGTGGACAGTAAGTTCCTGGCTAGGTGGCAGGGACCCTACGAAGTAATCAAAAAAGTTGGAGAGGTAACCTACAAGGTACACCAGCCAGGGCGGCGAAAGCCAGAGCATGTGTACCATGTGAATTTACTCAAACCTTGGAAAGATAGGGAGACCGGTACTGACGACAGCCCGCGGCCGATTTTTCTAGGGGAAGAGGTTCCGGCCCCTCGGTCTGATGCAAGGGGAAGCAGTTACCACAGTGAAGATTGCTGACAGCCTCTTCTCTAAACAGACTCAGGAGGCCAGGGAGTTCATCAGCGGGAACACGGATGTGTTCGCAGACCTCCCCGGACGCACTTCCACAATTCAGCATGACATTGTCACTGAGCCTCTTGCAAAAGTCCGGTTAAAACCATATCGGTACCTGAGGCTCGGCGACAAGCCATCTCGGAGGAAGTGCAGCTAATGCTGCAACTAGACGTTATTGAGGAGTCTGAAAGTGAGTGGGCAGTCCTATAGTTTTAATACCCAAACCGGACGGGACATTACGGTTCTGTAACGATTTTTGTAAACTAAACGAGATTTTCAAATTCGATGCGTATCCCATGCCCCGGGTGGATGAGCTTATCGAGAGGTTACAGCTTATCACCAAAGGGTACTGGCAGATACCCTTGACGGAGGCTGCCAAAGAGCAAACTGCCTTCATCACACCAAGTCGTTCTTGGGAATGGTGGGCTATTACATGAGGTTTGTCCCCCACTTTGCTATGGTGGCCGCGCCATTGACAGGGCTCTTGAAGGGACGCAAGTCAGTGATGGTTCGCTGGGATGATCAGGCCGAAGAAGCTTTCTCCGCTTTGAAGTCGGCCCTGTGCGGGTCCCCGGTTTTGGTGACGCCCGACTTCAAAAAGGAATTTATAGCACAGACCGATGCCTCCGAAGTAGGCCTCTGTGCTGGACTGTCTGAGGAAGTCAACGAGGAGGAGCATCCCGTTGTCTTCCTCAGCCGTAAGCTCACCCCAGCCGAGAACAGGTACAGTATAGTGGAGAGAGAGTGCCTGGCTATCAAGTAGGCACTCGAGTCTCTCCGTTATTATTTGTTGGGGAGAAAATTCCGCCTGGTAACCAACCACTCCCCTCTCAAGTGGATGAGCCAGGCCAAAGACAGAAATGCCCTGATCACCAAATGGTTCCTTTCCCTACAGAACTTTTAAGTTTACAGTTGAACACGGGGCAGGTCGGTTGTAGGGAAATGCAGATGCCCTGTCCTGAGTATTTTCTGGCGAGTGTTCACCCCCTCAGGGTTGAACAAAGGAGGGGGGGGGGGATGTGACACAGTGAGGGGAATGGTCTGGGAAAACAGGTATTTTCCTCCCAGCGTGTGCTGCTGGGCTGATTTGCAGCCAGGTGGGGTCAAATACCGGTCCGGGTTTTTGGCAGCACCTGGCTGTCCTTAAATAGGCAGCTGGGCTTAGCAGCAGGATCTCTGTGTTGGGATCTGAGGCTTGGTGCCAGGTTGGAGGGCTGAGACCCATGTGCCGAGGAAACAGGCCCCTAAAGCCTGCCGTGGACTGCTGAAGGCAGAACTGACATCAAGGTGATATGTCTCATATGAACTTTCCAATTTGTGTGAAGTAACACCAAGATGTACTTTCCATTGTGTGTGAAGTAAACAGCAAGACTGCAAAGTAACGCATTGTTTTGTGCATTTGCCTCAAGTGTGAATAAACACTGAAGTTTTGTGTTAAGAACTTGCCTCTGTACTGCATCCGCGTACCCTATCTACCAGAGCGAAACCCCACAGCAGCCAGACATTTTAAAAGTGTAGGGTTATATTCCAATCTGCTGGCGCTTCTTGCCGCTGCAGATTGATGTGACTGCGCTGTCATTAGACAGCTGCGGTCACACTTAAAGGGGTTGTCTCACTTCAGCAAATGGCATTTATCATGTAGAGAAAGTTAATACAATGCACTTACTAATGTATTGTGATTGTCCATATTGCTTCCTTTGCTGGCTGGATTCATTTTTACATCACATTATGCACTGCTCGTTTCCATGGTTACGACCACCCTGTAATCCATCAGCCATGGCCGTGCTTGCACTCTAAAGGAAAAAGTGCCAGCCTCTTTTGTGGCCAGGACCACGGGAGTGTGCACAGTTTTCCTACAGTGTGCAAGCATGGCCATCGCTGATGGATTACAGGGTAACCATGGAAACGAGCAGTGTATAATGTGATGGATAAATGTATCAAGCCAGCAAAGGAGGCAATATGGATAATCACAATATATTAGTAAGTGCCTTGTATTAACTTGATAAATGATATTTGCTGAAGTGAGACAACCCTTTTAAAGGGGTTATCTAACCCCTATAATGCCCCTCATACAGGTTATACTTACCTGCTCCCTGGTAGCCAATAACAGGCTGCGACAGAAACGAGCCTCCATAGCGTCACAGGTGACGCTAGGGAGGCTCGTTTCTGTCGCGGGCTGCTATTGGCTGCCCCCCATCACCGGATGTTTTGATCTGCGCGATGGGGAGATGCATCGGCGGCCGTGCGGGCATCAGAAGCAACACGGGTCTTGTCGGGGAGCGTGGTAAGTATAACCTGTATGAGGGGCCCGGGCATTTTAGGGGGCATTATAGAGGTTGGATAACCCATTTAAGGATCTCTGAGATGAGACAAAGTGGTCTCCTTGCAGGGCATCATTGTAGCCAGGGTGCTACAAAAATCCATCACAGTAGAAAGTGTAAAAGCCAGCATAATGTGAGAGCTCCCCCTGTGGCTATTTTAATGATTTGAATAAGTAACTGGTGTTTTAAAGGGTTAAGTGAATTCGGGGCACTGATCTCAGGCTGCCAACATACAGAGGGTGGTGCCTCACACGCATCTAGTTGAGTTCATCCTGGCAAATCAGGGTCTTATTCAAATCAGTGAAAAGTGTCCATCTGCACATTTTGATGCCAGTTCTTGTGCCAAGAACCTGTTCAAGCCATGCTGAACTTAACTGCATCTGATGTGGGGCATCACCCTCTGTATTTTGGCAGCGGGACATCCTTGGCCTGAATTTGGTTAACGCTATAAAACATCAGTTACTTTTGCAAAACAGGAAAGTGTCAGTCTGCCCACTTTGATGCCAGTTCTTGTGCCCAGAACATGTTAGGGCCAAGCTGAACTCAATTGCATACGGTGTGCCACCCTCCACATTTTGACAGTGTGAGGTTAGCGGTCCAAATTAATTTAACCCTTTAAAAACACAATTTACTTATTCAATCAGTGAAAAGTATCAGTCTGCCCAATTTGATGCCAGTTTTTGTGCCCAGAACCTGTTCAGGCCAGGTTACGCTCAACTGGATTTGATTTCCGGCACTGTGAGATCAGTGGCCCAAATTCATTTAACCCTTTAACAACACTACTTACATAATCAAGTCAGTGAAAAGTGCCCGTCTGCCCACTTTGATGCCAGTTTTTGTGCTCAGATTCTCAGGCCAGGCTGAACTCAACTGCATACAATGCACAGAACCACCCTCTGTATGTTGGCAGTTCGAGATCAGTGGCCTGAATTCATTTAACCCTTTAAGAAACCAGTTACCTATTCAAATCTGTGAAAAGTGCCTGTCTGCCCACTTTAATACCAGTCCTCCTGCCCAGAACCTGTTTGGCCAGGCTGAACTCAACTGCATATGATGTGGGGCATCCTCTGTATGTTGGCAGTGTGAGCTCAGTGGCATGAATTCCTATAACTGCACATGGTCTTATCATCGGTGAATGGAGCCATACAACATTGTGGATATCGGAAAATTGGAGCGTGTCCTGTTGGTCTATTTTTCTGGACCAGAATTGTCCACGTCAATGTGCAGTCCAATATTTCATTAGACTGTGTACAGATACACACAGATCTATGGTTTGTGGAGGCACTGCAGACAATAAACAGCCTCCAGAATAAATCCTAAGAGTAGGAAATGTCATAAAATTAAAATTGTGCCACCCATGTATCAACGCTGAGGCCAGCGATTGGCTTCCCTGGTCACCGAAGTGTCAGCTCTGGAGCAGCAGGGGATGTGCCTAACGAGTATTGCTTATTTTACCACATTTCCAACTTTTATACTGATTTATTAAAAATCCCAAAAAAAGCCTCATGCTTACAGTGAGGCGCAACTTTGCCCATAATATTCAAGTTTTCTATGGGGCCCAAGCTTCCCTCGTTACGACTGAATGTCTGTAATACAAGCCTTTAATTCAAGACTTTTGTGGATATTTCAAAGGTTTTAATTCTTACTTTTTCTGTACGCTCGCTTCCATACCCTGTTACTCCTTGGCATTTTTAAGTAAATGCCTTTTTGGATTTGATGGGCCGGCCTCAGTTGCAGCAGCTGTTTTCCTGGCAGCCAAAGACCATCATCTATAACTGCTAGAAGTGCTTGATGGCAGCTTAACCCCTTCCTGATGCAGCGATTTCTCGTTGTTGTTTTTTTTTGGGGGGGGGGGGGGGGTTTCGCTCCCTGCCTTCCCGGAGCCATAACTTTTTTATTTTTCCGTTCACATAGCCATATGGGGGCTTGTTTTTTGCAGGACAAGTGACAAGTTGTTTTTTCTAATGCGACCATTTAATATGGCGTAAAATGTAGAGGGAAGCTGGTAAGAAAATTCCAAATAGGGTGGAGTTGCAAAAGAACCCACAATTCCGCCATAGTTTTATGGGTTTTGCTTTTACAGCGTTTATTATGAGGTAAAACTGACTTGTGCTATTCATTCTCCAGTATGATTACAACGATACCACACTTGTATAGTTTTCTTGCGTTTTAATGTTGAAAAAAAATTAAAAACCTTTGAAAAAATAAATTTTTCTTGTCATCATTGTATTCTGACCCCTTAACTTTTTTATAGTTATGTTTACAGAGCTGTGTGAGGGCTATTTTTTTGCATGACAATCTGATAATACCATTTTAGGGTGTGTATGAATTTTTTGGGGAAGTAAAGTGATGAAAAAACAGCTAATTGGCCATTTATATTTTCTAACCATTACGCCATTCACCGTATGGGTTAAGTTTAAAAAATATATATTTTAATAGTACTGGCATTTTCACACGCAGCGATGCTCATGACGTTATTTTTTTTATTGTTTATTTTTATTTGGGGGCAAGGGGGTGATTTAAATTTTTATAATTTTTATTTTTATTGTATTTTTTATTTTTTTTTGTATGTCCCCCAGTCGACTCCAACTTGCAATCATTAGATTGCCATTTGTATCGAAAAATGGAATTTGCTCCATTATTCTATATAGAAATAGGTATATTACAGTTCAGTGCTGCCACCTGCTGGCCTGAACTGTAATTTACAAGTAATGAGCCTGGAAGCCTAGTATAGGCTCAGGCTCATTACGTGTATAGAACGCTTTCCCCGATATCCGCTGGGGGAAAGCATTTCTGCCCCGGAAGCACGCATTTGACCACAGCATTACCGCCGATAACGGACATTAGCCACGGGTGTCTGCTGCATGAAACAGCAGGCACCTGGCAGCTATGGACCTTGCTCCGCTCCAGAGGGGTTAAAAAGAATCTATTACCAGTGACCTCCCTATCCAACTGGTTGCATGGACTTATAGCTTTGGTTCACCTGAGTCCTGTTTTTCTTTTGTTCATCTGAGGCTTGGTTCCTGAGTTATGATCATTTTTCTTTATATGCAAATAATGCCTTTGGTGCAATGAGGGCATCACCGTTGCTCTTGTTGCACCCAAGTGCCACTCCTTTCTGTGGCCAGCCCCTCCCCGGCTGTTTTGCCACTGTCTGGCCCTGTCAATCAAAGCAGAGAGGGAGGAGTTGGCCACAGAAAGGAGTGGAGCTTGGGTGCAACGTATTAGTGATGCCCTTGTTACACCAAAGGCCTAATTTGCATAGGCCATCTGTCAGCAGTTTTGTACCTATGACACTGGCTGACCTGTTACATGTGTGCTTAGCAGCTGAAGGCATCTGTGTTGGTCCAATGTTCATATGTGTCTGCACTGCTGAGAAAAATAGTTGTTTAATATATGCAAATGAGCCTCTAGTAGCAACAGGGGCGTTGCCATTACACCTAGAGGCTCTGCTCTCTCTGCAACTGCCGCGCCCTCTGCACTTTGATTGACAGGGCCAGGCAGTGAAAACATCATCACACAATATATGACCCATACACAGTATCTCTGACATACTCACATACCCATCCAGAAATACATTTGTCTTTTGAAAAAACTCTTTTTCTATGCATTAATCATCCCTAGTCGAAACTCGGACCAAATAGGACTACCCAGCACCACATACACCTGCTCAGATTTGAAGAAATTCACATCCGTTTGCATATATGTATTTATTCATTTATCCCTTATTATTATCATATCATTTTATACGCTCTATACGCAAGCTTATATTTATTTATATTTATATTTATGCATATACAACTTTCTCGTCTTTGTTTTAACCAAACAAAATTATTTTACCCACTGATTCATCTATTTATACTTATGGACCCGTTCATTCATATTTTTATATTTTTATATATATATTTACACTCATTTTCATTTTTAATTGTATTTTTATACATATTATACCATCAAATTTTGTGTTGTTCTTTTTAGACTTGATAAAGGGGTCTGCGTACCCCGAAACGCGTCGTCTTTGCTAATCAAAAAATAAAAAATACTTCGTATCCTCTACTGGGTTGTGAATTGCGCCTTGTGTCCACCCGCTCACTGCATGTACCTAGTGCAGACGAGCCCCCTCCCCATACACCACAAAGTGCAGAGGGAGCAGAGACTCTAGGTGTAAAGGCAACACCCTCGTTGCTCCTAGAGGCTCATTTACATATATTAAAAATTAATTTTTCTCAGCAATGCGGCCACATAGGAACATGGGACCAACACAGATGCCGTCAGCTGCCAAGCGCACCTGTAACAGGTTAGACAGTTTCATAGGTACAAATCTGCTGACAGATGCCTTTAAGAAAAAGTAACATAGCTCCAGAACAGAGCCTCGAATAAACAAAAGAAAAACTGTGTTTTAACCGGGTGAACCACAGCTATGAGTCCATACGAACAGTTTAATATGGAGGTCACAGATTCCCTTTAATAAGAAAAAGAGGGCAAAGTTATACTAATTGACCACAACTAGCACATCTTCTAAAAGGCTGTTTTCATCTTGAATTGTTATGGAATATCACTAAGCTATGCCACAACATTCTAATCAATGGGGGTCTGAGATCTAGCACCCCTGTCGGTCTGGAGAACAATAGGTTACCAAGAAGCCGAGGAAAGATGGATGCCAATACGACTGCAGGATCAGACTACACGGGGCTTATAGTCTGTTTGGTTTCAATGTTGGATATTCCCTTTAAACTGTATATAAGATTTTCCTTTACCTTTAGGCCAGAGTCAGACTAGTGAGTTCAAGGCGAGAAACACACCGAGTGTGTGACAGTGATTTCCCGCTAAGACCTCTGCTCTTCTGATAGGATCGCAAGGCATTATAGTGATTTATAAGGCTGTGTGTTCCTGTCAGACCTCAAATCTACTGAACAGGGGTGCACCACCAATGAGGCCAGGTAAGGCGATCGCCTCAGGTAGCACCAGGTAGGGGCAAGAGGGGGGCAGCAGAAGGGCCATGGGCAATAAGTGATTTCATTGTGGCAAAGGGGTTAGGTTAAGAAATTGGCATGGGGGGGAGGGGCGTGGTCGCCTAAACTGGCCTAATAATCGGTGTAGTAAAGTATACGTCACAGACAGCAGAGATTTGCAACAGTTACACATGTGAAAAGTACAAATCTAGTTTTATTTCTCTTTGCACAGTTTCTGGCTCCTGTGTAACAGACTGTAAACATTATATATAACAAGATTGCATTCTACACTATAGATACTCAAAGGGAGTCCGTCACCGGCACTAATAAAACTACCAGCAGTCTCAATATAGCTGTATGTTGTTATGCCCGGACGCTACATTTCCTTTGGTGGGCTACTGCCTCAGGGATATGTTCTGCGCAGGCGCAGAGTTAATGACCACCAAAGGGAATGTAGCACGCAGGCGCCAGAAGCGAGATTTGGAGACACATCACTGTGACGTCAGTGAAGAGGGGAGGAAGGCTTCAGCCACTAAGAGAGGAGTTGGAAAGCGGAGGGCTTGGGCATTGGGACATTTACTGAACACCCAGATGACATACAGGTATGTTGAGGATGCTTATACCATGTACTGGTGCCCATTGCTGGTAGTATTATTAGTCAAAAGTCGATGATAGACTCCCTTTAATGGTTTGCAGATTTACTACTACAATATAATATTATAGAAAAATGTTTCAAGAAGGTAATAGGTTGTAACAGATAAGGATTATTGCAGAGTGCAAGGAGGATACAGACTTTACATCTGTGTTTGACCATGATACATAAGTATACAGTAGTTGAACGCTAACAGTGCCTATACACCATAAAGAAATGTTGGCTGAACCCACGGATTTCGGCTTATCACCCTCTCCTCAGTGGAAAAATACATGCTTGCTCGGTCAGGAATGTTAACAATTATATGTTAAGAAACATCTTAAAGGGGTTTCCCATGAAAAGTAATACTATGCAATGAACAGAGCATTTTAAATGGAGTAGTATGGCAATATACATGCAATAAATATATTGTTGCGATTTTTGGGACTTTACTTTTTCCTCTCTGGTAGCGCCCCCTGCTGTTTATCCTTCTGGTCCAGCTTCTCCTGCAGTCAGAGGTGGACTAACATGCTCAGTAGCTTCCCTGCTCCCCTCCCCTCAGTCCTGGTGTAGTGATCATATAGAGAAGCGCATGACGTGGTCCAGACACCTTCATTCATCCCTACTTCTGAACTCGTAGGTATAAATAGCTATATCTCTCTATATATCTCTAGACAGTGGAGAAGGAGATTTTATGTATCTCTGGTACTAAATGGGAGGGTCTGTGCAGGGGAGGAAGGGGTTAACAAGTGCCAATTGCAATGCTTCTTGGGAGGTACTTGATTGTCTCATGTGAGCAGTTGCCCTCCCAAAGAAAGGGAAGAAAGTCCATATAAAGTGTTTCACGGACGTGTGCTGTACGCGTTCTCCACGGACAGCACACGTCCCCATTCATCAGTGTTTTAGCACGGTCAGTGCTGTATTTTGTCCGTCCATTATAGTCTATTGGTCCGTGAAAACCACGGATGCAACACGGATGCCATCTGTGTTGCATCCGTGTTTCACGGATCCTTATGAAGAGATGCTTTAAAAATAATTTTTCAGTGTCAGTGAAACACGGATGACACACTGACAGCAAAAAACGGACACAAAGAACCAACATGGATCCTTCACGGACAGCTTCATGGAGGCATCACTGACCACCTGCTCACGGATTTCAGCATGGATATGTGAATGAGGCTTAAGTCAATAAAAAACTGTTTTACATTTGTGAGATAACCCCTTTAAGTGCATGTCCACTTTTACTCCATTGGCGTTGCATCAGTTATCACAGTTTAACTGGGCACAGCATATCAGCTTTTGCTGTCAGAAATATGTATGTAAAAGTGCCCCATTCACTTGCTTGCTGGGCTGAGGGTATGGGCCTGGTGGGGGCAAAAGATCATTACTGGAAGAGATTCAGGACAGCCCATACATATCAGGTGGCCAATATAGGTGGGTTTCCTCTTATGTGTATGGGCAACTTGAAGAGAACCTGCAACAGGATAGAGAGCAGGAGGAGCTGAGCAGATTGGAATATAGTTTTGTGGGAAAAGATTCAGTAAACCGGATTTGTCCGTCACTGACAACATTGCCCTATTTACAACTGAGCTCAGAAAAGACAGATTAGGGTACTTTCACACTAGCGGCAGGGGACTCCAGCAGGCTGTTCCGGTGGGTGAACAGCCTGTCACGTCCGGCTGCCTCTCGGCGTGCGCTGCCGCTGGAACTCCGCCCCCGCCCCATTATAGTCAATGGGGACGGAGCGGCAGTCCGGGGGCACACGTGAACTAGCGGCAGGACAGATCCGACAGGCTGTTCACCCGCCGGAACAGCCTGCTGGAGTCCCCTGCCGCTAGTGTGAAAGTACCCTAATCTGTCTTTTCTGAGCTCAGTTGTACACAGGGCAATGTTGTCAGTGACGGACAAATCCTGACACCCTTACATAAAGAATGATATCAGTCAATGATAATAGCTGAATGTTTTTCTGAATCCTTTCCCACAAAAATATATCTGCTCAGCTCCTCCTGCTCTATAACATGGTGATTTCACATTGCATTGCATTTTATGGTAAAAAGGAATGTGTGATTAGAAAATGACCTATTGTTCCAATCACATTTTTATGTTAAATAGGTTCGCTGGGATTTACATATTGATGACCTATCCCCCACCGATCAGTTGTTTGCGGAGGCCGCGGTGCTCTCGCAGTTTACCAAACACAGCGCCATACATTGCATAGTGGCTCTGCTTGGTATTGCAGCACAGCACCATTGACTTGAAGTGAAAGCTCTCACAGAGCTCTGCAGCCTGTTCCTACAGCTGATCAGCAGGGGTTCTGAGAGTTGGACACCAACCGAGGATAGGTCATCAATATGTGAATCCTGGAGAACCCCTTTAAGCATATTTTTAAATTTTTTGCTGAATTTTGTTTTAATTTTCCATTTCACTATTTATATTTTAACTAAAATCATAAAATCCTGCAATTTTCACACTGGCCACTAGGGCTAAAATATGGAAGGACTTTCTGTCTTTTGAGAGCGGCTACATGGGCCATAGACACAATATACAGGAGCTGACCCCATTGACTTCTATGGGAGAGTTTTCTAGGCATGCTCTGTGACCTGTGCAGAGATCAGAAAGGGAGCTGTGTTATCACCTCTAGGGAATGGTGGATCCTCCATATACAGAGGTGTTACTTGTCATTGTAATTCTGCCAGTGATGATAATGATAATAACAACTACTGAATAGTTACCTGTACAGAAGAGGAAATCATGGCCGATTATTAGAACTAGTGACCAGTGTGAAAGTTTTAGGATTATTTATGTATTTTCAAATATAGATAGTGACATGGAAAATTAAAAAATAAGCACCAAAAATTATTTGAAATATGTGTAAAATAAAAAAGTGGTTTCAACAATAGCTCGTTTTCTGATGACACATTCCCTTTAAATTTAAATCCCCACATTGCATAGTTCAAAACTTGGTAGGTGAAGCATCGCAGATAACATATATTCCATATATCAATGTCGTGCATTTGGCAGGAACAAAATTCTGAGGTTGATGTCAGGTACTTAGGCCTAGCTAGGAATCTGTGAGACTTATTTGTTAGCATATTTGTCAGTTACTATAACTAACAACACCCTCCAAGAATAATGTTATTTTTCTCTTTGTAGAACACAGTTCCCACATATTCCAATGTAAATGTCCAGTTCAGATTTCAATGTCCTGGTCCCATCAATGAAGTCTTCTGAGTGACCCTTCCCTAGTGCGGATCACGTGCGGCTGCCTTCATCTTCTGGTCGATTGTCTTTTTATCTGAGACTAGAACAAAGTATGAGCACACATTAGAAATAGATACAGATGTAGTAGAGTTAACACACATGTTTTCTAAACTAAATGCGTTAAGCAAACACCTTCAATTGCTTTTCAATGGCTTTTGTTTCAAGATAACACGATGAGTTAAGAAATTTGAGTTGAGTTTGTGTGTTAACCCTGCTACATCTGTAATTTGCAAACCAAAGAAATATGTAGCTACGGCTTTGTGATAAACACAAACTTCGACTGGGTTCACATATGTGCCGGAACAGACTGCCGGAGGTCACCGTATCCGGTATAGCTGGATACCAACCCATTCACTGTAATGGGATACGGCCACTTCCCGACATATATGCCGGCTTTTGGCTGGACAAAAATTGCTGAAAGCCGTCATGTACCCCATGTACACCGCCGGAACAGACATATATGAGAACTCGGCCTTGGGTTTTTGCAAAATTAACATGAGAACTTATACAGCGACCACTACAGGAAGTGTAGGTAGGTGACATATCAAATCCCACAGGATATAAAATATGCTTTGGGCTCCAAAGGCGCTGGCTGCTGCAGCAGAAGGGAGACAATGGGGGAGATTTATCAAACTGCTGTAAAGTAGATCTGGCTTAGTTGCCCATAGCGACCAATCAGATTCCTCCTTTCATTTTCTAATGGAGCTGTAAAAAAATGAAAGGTGGAATCTGATTGGTTGCTAAGGGCAACTAAGCCAGTTCTACTGTACACCAGTTTGATAAATGACCCCAAAAGCGTGTATCGTGCATTTGTTCATTTTAGATTGCTTAAATGGGGGGAGATTCCCAAAATTTGGAAGTGGTTATACCAGAACTGGTGTATGCAAATTTCTGCACTTCTATTTTACACCAGTTTGATAAATCTCCCACGTATGCCCTTCATTGTAAGTTGCCCTGCTGGCAGCATGCATCATGCACTGCTGCCATGTACTGCTCGTTATACACTAAAATGGCCGCTGTGAGGGAGCTTTAAATGAACACGATCCACAGATAATTTTTTCCTTTATATACGTAAGCAGACAATATATTAGAGAATTTCACCAACAGTGTCAGAGTCAGAGTGATGTCTTAAAATATTAACACTGGCTATGTAACTTATCTTAAGGCCACACATGTACTCCATCATACTGTGTTCACAGGGAGATGCTACTGGAGGTTTGCAAGTTTCTAAATGCGCCATTGCAACGTTTTAGGCGACCTCCCCCATTCTTGTATCTTTTTTTAGTCCCACTAAGGGACTTAAACATGTGAAGATTTGCAACGGGCGCCTCCTCTAGGGCCCTCTATAACGCGACCCAGGTGTAGGAATGCCGAGTGGTATAGTGCGGCCTAAACTGTCTCTTTATGTGTGTCATGGTGCTCCTACCTGGATACTGCTGGACCTCAGGCCTTGGCTCCGAAGCAATAAATAAGGGGAATAATTGAGGGATAATAGAATAACTTGACTCCAGACCTTGTATGTAGTTGAACAGCAGCTTTACTTTGCATAAACATTCAGGATGGGCGTTATCTCTGATTCTGGCCATTGCAGGCGAGTGACAACTGACAGGCTCAGTGCTGTTTTTGAAATAAAGCAGACATATTTCTCTAATCCTGGGCAACCCCTTTAAGAAAGCACTCTGGATTCTGACACTGTTGGTGAATATTCACTAATATGTTATGTGTTTATTGCTGTAATTGAAATGTTTGCTTATAAAGGATTTAATTACAAGGAAAAAAGAAATGGGATCATTTATTAAACTGGTGTAATGTACAACTGGCTTCAATCAGATTCCACTTTTCATTTTCCAAAGGAGCTGTCAAAATGAAAGGTGGAATCTGATTGGCTGCTATGGGCAACTAAGCCAGTTCTACTTTACACCAGTTTGATAAATGACCCCAAAAGTGTGTATCGTGCATTTGTTTAAGATTGCTTACATGGAGGGAGATTCCCAAAATTTGGAAGTGGTTATACCAAAACTGGTGTATGCAAATTTTTGGTCCACGCATCCACTGTCAGATAGGACACAAGAAGGACCTTCATCAGGTGGGTCATAGAAACGGTCATCTCCAGATGGCAGATAACCCTGTATTATCTTGTTCTATCCCTCGTTGCTGTTCATCTTGCTCAATGACAAAAGCTCCAAACGCAGGATTTTGAAAGGGGAGGTTCCAAACATGAACTTTTTGAGCCCATCATGCTCAGCTCCATACATTTACAGGGTTAAGCCAGTGCAAGGTATGCTTTGCATGTTTAGATTTTTTTTTATTTTTATGAATTCTATAGAGGTTTCCCTGTGATTAATATGTATGCAAGACAGTCGTCATCAAGGTTAGCTAAGGTTATTATAGGTCTATAGCACATACATATCAAAATGGCTTGTTGCCCAAAAAAAAATCTATATCTGATAATATTGGGTGATATTTTTATGAAGACCTGCCCCATTTAATCCAGGGGGAAAAATGTCTTACAACTGAAAAAATGTAAAGGAAATGTTTACTTGAATGTTCAATGAGACCAAATTCCTTTCTATGCTCATGGAGTACAATGATCTCTGGTAATCCTTTATCTACATCAGGAGGGGCTTCATTGTATGAAGATTTTTTTCCCCATAATGCTGCAGAAATGTGCTTTTAGGAGCTCTAGAGAGCCACGCTCAGCCTCACAGGTAGATATTGAGATAGGTAAGATGATTAGCCTGGCAAAAAGCTTCTAAAGTAGTTTAGGGAAGACTTGCTTTCTTCTGAGACTTCCAATATGAGAATTTCCATATGAGAATTTCAGCACGAAAATGTTTTGGGTGATGACAGATCATCCAGATACATTTTTGGTTAGGTTTCCTGATGCAGTTGTGGAAGTCAAAATAAGAAGTGGATAATAAAAGGAGAGAAAATAGAAAGGACAGATAAGACTTCTCTTCTTTTTTTCATTCACTCTTGGTTTTGGCTTCCACAACTGCATCAGGAAACCTGACCATTTGGCCGTACCCTCACTATCACAATGAGTGTTTTAAAACTCTGAGGATAATGATACTGGATTCACATGTGCTGAAGAGATCTGGCTTATATAATGTGCCAGTTATTTTTGTCTCATTTGAAAATAACACAGAAACAAAACTTTTAGCATGGCAGCCTGATGGTGGAAAGACTGCACAGAAAACAAAACGTTCCTGCACTAGTGAGGCCGTTTACAGATTTCTCCCGCTGGGCAGAGCAGTACAGTACAGCTCCTTTCCCACACTTCCTTTGCTTTCAGGACCAATAGGGATATAACAAAATGTCATGTCAAATCCTGAAAACCCAAAATACAGAAAAGTCCATGTCCTTGAAGGGGTTGGCCGAGATAAATAAAAACTTGGGCAACTCCTGTAAACATGCTAAAATGAGAAACGAATGGATACCCCTTTTCTCTCCTACATCTTCCAGCACTGTGCTCCAGTCCGCCCAGCCGCAGTGTGTTTTCCTGGATGTAGCAGTGACATTATGTGCACACAGGTCATCACTGCAGCAATATCTACAGCTGAAGGCCTTTTAGAAGTTCATCGCTTTCTTACCATTTTCCACCTTAAAATCCTTATCCATTCATCTGCTTCTGCACCCGTCTTTGCACACAGGTAGTACGTCCTCAGAGGAAACACTAAACTGTAAAGAAAAGAAATTGTGCATTAGTCAGCTGTAGATGTACATACAATGTTGTGTGGAATTAATTAAAGGGGTTGTCCAGAACTTAAAAAATTGCAGAACTATTCTCAGCACAGGTCATCAATGTATGATCTGGGTGGGGTATGACCCCTGGCACCTTGCCAAGGTTTGAAGGGGCCATGGTGCTTAGGTGAGTGCTGTGGCCTCTTCCTAGGCCTGTAATGTCATGTCCATTGGTCACCTGGTCTTTGTGCAGCTCAGTCCCATTCAAGTCAATAGGGCTGAACTGCAATGGCAAACACAGCTGCTATGCAATGAATTTGGCACAGATCTCTCCTTTTCCACAGACCGATGATCTGGCAGAGTATTGGGAATGAAGCAGACAATCCTGATAATTGCCTGATCTGCAGCAGAGATGAGAGCTGCAGTTACACACAGCAGTTACCTCCGCTGTAGCGATCGCTCATCCCCATAGAAAATCATTATTCCTGAACAGCAGATCAATCTTTAGATAGCACAATCTTCTGAATAGGAACAATGATTTTTTGTGCCAGCAGAACAACATGATCCCCCAATAAATGAGTGCCTGCTCATTCATCAGGTAATTCCCGGCACCTTTCACAAAGGCAGATTATCGGGAACGTGCGTTTACACAAACGATCATGCCCGACAATCCGCCAAATCATTGGTACGTGTAAAAGGACCCTTAGACTAGCATATAAAACATTAATAAATGTGGCCCTTGTGTGTATGCATGGGCATAACTATAAGGGTGCAGAGGTAGCAGTCGCACTCATGGCCTTGTGCTAAAGTAGGCACCGATGCCCATCTATCACATAAGAAAACTTTAGTATTATAAATGGCACATGATAGGTGGGGGACCCTATTACAAATGTTATTGATTGGGGCCCAGAAGCTTCAAGATACACCTCTGTCTGCAAGTATTGCAGTGAGCCCCTGAAGACCCGGTGCAGAGGATGGGAGTAGTAGTGGACCTGATGAGATTTTGTGTCACTGTGTATTCCCTCAGGCCATGGCTCCCTGGCATTTAGAGCAGTGAAAGTGTAGATTGAAGAATCGGGCTGGAAGTAAATGTATAACAGTCTCTTTTCACGTAAATAATTTGTGGCACATCCAGCAGTATGAAGTACAAAGTGCAGTTTCTCTGGCACTAGATGAGGAGGCATGGTGGTTGGCTGGATATAGGTTTATTTATTTTATGGATGATAAACCCTCGCAAACACGGGGAGAACATGCAGATTTTGTGGTCAGATTGGAACGCAGGAACCCAGCGCTGCAAGGCAACAGTGTTAACCACTGAGCCACCGTGCTGCCCGTGGGTTGGCAAGAACTTGTGGATATACAGTCAGGTCCATAAATATTGGGACATCGACACAATTCTAACATTTAATAACCACAATGGATTTGAAATGAAACGAACAAGATGTGCTTTAACTGCAGACTGTCAGCTTTAATTTGAGGGAATTTACATCCAAATCAGGTGAACGGTGTAGGCATTACAACAGTTTGCATATGTGCCTCCCACTTGTTAAGGGACCAAAAGTAATGGGACAATTGGCTTCTCAGCTGTTCCGTGGCCAGGTGTGTTTTATTCCCTCTTTATCCCAATTACAATGAGCAGATAAAAGGTCCAGAGTTCATTTCAAGTGTGCTATTTGCATTTGGAATCTGTTGCTGTCAACTCTCAAGATGAGATCCAAAGAGCTGTCACTATCAGTGAAGCAAGCCATCATTAGGCTGAAAAAACAAAACAAACCCATCAGAAAGATAGCAAAAACATTAGCCGTGGCCAAAACAACTGTTTGGAACATTCTTAAAAAGAAGGAACGCACCGGTGATCTCAGCAACACCAAAAGGCCCGGAAGACCACAGAAAACAACTGTGTTGGATGACCGAAGAATTATTTCCCTGGTGAAGAAAACTCCCTTCACAACAGTTGGCCAGATCAAGAACACTCTCCAGGAGGTAGGTGTATGTGTGTCAAAGTCAACAATCAGGAGAAGACTTCACCAGAGTGAATACAGATGGTTCACCACAAGATGTAAACCATTGGTGAGCCTCAAAAACAGGAAGGCCAGATTAGAGTTTGCCAAACGACATCTAAAAAAGCCTTCACAGTTCTAGAACAACATCCTATGGACAGATGAGACCAAGATCAACTTGTACCAGAGTGATGAGAAGAGTATGGAGAAGGAAAGGAACTGCTCATGATCCTAAGCATACCACCTCATCAGTGAAGCATGGTGGTGGTGGTGTCATGGTGTGGGCATGTATGGCTGCCAATGGAACTGGTTCTCTTGTATTTATTGATGATGTGACTGCTGACAAAAGCAGCAGGATGAATTCTGAAGAGTTTCAGGAAATATTATCTGCTCATATTCAGCCAAATGCTTCAGAACTCATTGGACGGTGCTTCACAGTGCAGATGGACAATGACCCAAAGCATACTGCAAAAGCAACCAAAGAGTTTTTTAAGGGAAAGAAATGGAATGTTATGCAATGGCCAAGTCAATGCCTTCAGGCTGTAAATGACTGCAAAGGATTTGCAACCAAGTATTAAAAAGTGAAAGTTTGATTTATGATTATTATTCTGTCCCATTACTTTTGGTCCCTTAACAAGTGGGAGGCACATATGCAAACTGTTGTAATTCCTACACCGTTCACCGGATTTGGATGATACCCTCAAATTAAAGCTGACAGTCTGCAGTTAAAGCACATCTTGTCCGTTTCATTTCAAATCCATTGTGGTGGTGTATAGAGCCAAAAATGTTAGAATTGTGTCCATGTCCCAATATTTATGGACCTGACTGTAGGTGTCCACCGTAGTAAAGACTTATAGGGGTTCTGTAGCTTTTTCTTACTGATGATCTATTCTCTGGATAAATTATAAGCATCTGATCGGTGGGGGTCCCGGGTATCTATCCGCTGTTTGAGAAGGCAGCGGTGCTGGCAGTAACCCCGCAGTTTTCTCGCTGTTTCCTGCATGCCCAGTGATGTCACGACTAGTATCAATGGCCTATGCGTGGCTAAGCCCCATTGTAGTGAACGGAGCTTAGCTGCACCCAGGGCTGGGAAGTGGGACCAGCCCACTCCAACTAAGAGAGGAGGAATAGGGAGGTTAGCCCTGTTTCTGTCAACCATTGCTAACCAGTACCTCCAGAGCTGAAATAAATGGCACGGCATCACATCACATTACATTACATAGCATTTAAAACAATAAACAATTGCAGATACCTCTTGGTCTGGGATACTGCAGTATGAAATATATAAAGATAAAGGGTCAAACCGTAGTTTCATTGGCCTATTTAGCAATCATGTAAAATGTTATATCTCATATTTACAAAATCAATGAGACTAACAATGTAGAAACCACATACCAGAAACAATTGACTCTCTCCTGAGAATAGTCAAACTGTACTGCACTGCATTCAGTGAGGTCCAGTGTCTTTATTGGCTCCTGGGTCTGTAGAAAGAGTCAAAACATTTTTACTAAAATATACCCTTACATAAGAGATAAGGTCCTTCTATATGGACCGATGATCTGGCAGATTATAGGGGATAAACATTTGTATAAATTCTTGTCTCCTTTAATTGACCTGTGTAAAAGGTGCTGGCGATTAGCCGATGAATCATCAGATGATTGTGCCGTTCTGCCAGCATTGAAAATCATTGTTCCTGTGCAGCATTGTTCTGTCTAAATAGCGATCTGCTCCCCAGAAATAATGATTTTCTATGAGAAAATCTGACTACAAGACCTTTGTAGAAATAAATGATTGAATGTGTATCTTATGGTTGGCACAAGCCCCTCCAGCTCACTCATAGGGAGAACTGTGTAGCTCTCCATTCATAGCTGCACAGTCCTCTCTCTGTGTGATGAGTGCTTGGTGGGAAATTGAACACAAAAAGCACATTACGTTGAACTTCCTATCAGACAGACTGGACACAGCAGACTTTGCTGGAAACCATTGTTGTGCATGCAAGTAAACTCTTCACTACTTTCGGCCACCATGGATATCTGAAATTAGCCCAAAATCTTTTTTCCCCTTTTTATCTGTTCCTCTAAATGTGGAAGTGTCCAGTGTTTTGGAGTCCAAAAAATAGAAGAAAGTGTTTTTCTTATGAGGTATCAAATGTACAAATTAAACACAGTTTACAGTTTTGTTCTAAATGTGATCCTATGCTTCTATATTATTAGGGCACTGCTTATGCAAGAATGCCCCATACTATATGGAGTGATGCAATGGCAGGGCAGGACAACTATGGGGAAATCTTCTCTACAGCTTGCCATTACATGGTATCCTCTCAGTGTAACGCATGCAACACTGAACCCTTGAGTTGCCAGTTTCTGGATCTGCACTATATAGGCAGAAAATGGTTAATCATTCCACAGGATGGCAGGTTGAGCCAATCACTTATAAATGCCAGGAGTAAAATTTATCATGTGGAGAATTTTTGAATTTTGCTTGGTCCTGTGTTGCTGCGATTTGCAGAGAATTTCTCAAAAATTGCACATTTGTAAATTTGCATGTTAATAAAAATGTAGTATAGCCACGACGATATTCAACAAAATGTATCTGTATAGCACCACCTGCTGTTTTTTTTCTTTTCTTATTTCTTTGACCTGCTCACTGAGATGGCCGCACATGCTCAGTTTCATCCTTTAACTGCCTCCTGAGCTGTGATAGGTAGAGCTGAGACACGCCCCCTTAGCTTCAGCAGAAAAGACCCTCCCCTTGAGCTGTCAGCTTGATATAAATCTAGCAGAGCAATGAATGGGGAGATCTCTGGATCCATGTGAGGTACAGGGCTGGTTCTAGCTTTGTTAGAAAAAGAGCATCGCGGGTGACGCTAAGGAGGCTCATCCCTTTCCCCGCCTGCCATTGGCTGCTCCCACAGACACTGGATGTTTTCATCCATGTACAGGGAGAAGCAGCTGCGGCGGTGCGGGGACAAGGAGAGGCGCCAGGAGCAGGGTAAGTATATTACCTGCTCGGCACATGGGGGAGCTGTTTCAGAACTTGGATAACGCCTTTAACCACCCTATTAATTTTGAATAAAATTGTAACTTATTTGACCCTATATATATTTGGTTTACTACATCTTCTTAGTTACATCAGATTAGTTGTGTATTATGATGGTCTGCAACAGATTTGATGTGTGCTATTACAGCACACATCAAATCTGTTGTAGACTATCAAATAAGTTACAATTTTATTCAAAATTAATAGGATAATTAGGAAATCATTTCTGTAATGTTCTGTAGTAGCCGAAGTGTGTGTTATGAGGTTCTGCAGGAGCTGAGGTGTATATTAGGAAGTTCTGCAGCAGCTGAGGTATGTATTATGAGGTTCTGCGGCATCTGAGGTGTATACTATTAGGTTCTGTAGTAGCTAAAATGTGTACTATGAGGTTCTGTTAGCTAATGTGTGTACTCTTAGGTTCTGTAGTAGTAGAGGTGTGTACTATGAGGTTCTGTAGTAGTAGAGGTGTGTATAATGAGGTTCTGTAGTAGGTGAGGTGTGTATAATGAGGTTCTGTAGTAGGTGAGGTGTGTATAAGGAGGTTCTGTAGTAGTAGAGGTGTGTATAATGAGGTTCTGTAGTAGGTGAGGTGTGTATTATGAGGTTCTGTAGTAGTAGAGGTGTGTATAATGAGGTTCTGTAGTAGGTGAGGTGTGTATAATGAGGTTCTGTAGTAGGTGAGGTGTTTATTATGAGGTTCTGTAGTAGGTGAGGTGTGTATAATGAGGTTCTGTAGTAGTAGAGGTGTGTATAAAGAGGTTCTGTAGTAGTAGAGGTGTGTATAATGAGGTTCTATAGTAGTAGAGGTGTGTATAAAGAGGTTCTATAGTAGTAGAGGTGTGTATAATGAGGTTCTGTAGTAGTAGAGGTGTGTATAATGAGGTTCTGTACTAGGTGAGGTGTGTATAATGAGGTTCTATAGTAGTAGAGGTGTGTATAATGAGGTTCTGTAGTAGTAGAGGTGTGTATAAAGAGGTTCTGTAGTAGTAGAGGTGTGTATAATGAGGTTCTATAGTAGTAGAGGTGTGTATAAAGAGGTTCTATAGTAGTAGAGGTGTGTATAATGAGGTTCTGTAGTAGTAGAGGTGTGTATAATGAGGTTCTGTACTAGGTGAGGTGTGTATAATGAGGTTCTATAGTAGTAGAGGTGTGTATAATGAGGTTCTGTAGTAGTAGAGGTGTGTATAATGAGGTTCTGTAGTAGTAGAGGTGTGTATAATGAGGTTCTGTACTAGGTGAGGTGTGTATAATGAGGTTCTATAGTAGTAGAGGTGTGTATAATGAGGTTCTGTAGTAGTAGAGGTGTGTATAATGAGGTTCTGTAGTAGTAGAGGTGTGTATAATGAGGTTCTGTACTAGGTGAGGTGTGTATAATGAGGTTCTGTAGTAGTAGAGGTGTGTATAAAAAGGTTCTGTAGTAGTAGAGGTGTGTATAATGAGGTTCTGTAGTAGTAGAGGTGTGTATAAAGAGGTTCTGTTGTAGTAGAGGTGTGTATTATGAGGTTCTGTAGAAGGTGAGGTGTGTATAATGAGGTTCTGTAGTACAAACCAGATTCCAAAAATGTTGGGACACTATACAAATCGTGAATAAAAACTGAATGCAATGATGTGGAGGTGCCAACTTCTAATATTTTATTCAGAATAGAACATAAATCACGGAACAAAAGTTTAAACTGAGAAAATGTACCATTTTAATGGAAAAATATGTTGAATCAGAATTTCATGGTGTCAACAAATCCCCAAAAAGTTGGGACAAGGCCATTTTCACCACTGTGTGGCATCTCCCCTTCTTCTTACAACACTCAACAGACGTCTGGGGACCGAGGAGACCAGTTTCTCAAGTTTAGAAATAGGAATGCTCTCCCATTCTTGTCTAATACAGGCCTCTAACTGTTCAATCGTCTTGGGCCTTCTTTGTTGCACCTTCCTCTTTATGATGCGCCAAATGTTCTCTATAGGTGAAAGATCTGGACTGCAGACTGGCCATTTCAGTACACGGATCCTTCTCCTACGCAGCCATGATGTTGTGATTGATGCAGAATGTGGTCTGGCATTATCTTGTTGAAAAATGCAGGGTCTTCCCTGAAAGATATGACGTCTGGATGGGAGCATATGTTGTTCTAGAACCTGAATATATTTTTCTGCATTGATGGTGCCTTTCCAGACATGCAAGCTGCCCATGCGACACGCACTCATGCAACCCCATACCATCAGAGATGCAGGCTTCTGAACTGAGCGTTGATAACAACTTGGGTTGTCCTTGTCCTCTTTGGTCCGGATGACATGGCATCCCAGATTTCCAAAAAGAACTTCGAATCGTGACTCGTCTGACCACAGAACAGTCTTCCATTTTGCCACACTCCATTTTAAATGATCCCTGGCCCAGTGAAAACGCCTGACCTTGTGGATCTTGCTTAGAAATGGCTTCTTCTTTGCACTGTAGAGTTTCAGCTGGCAACGGCGGATGGCATGGTGGATTGTGTTCACTGACAATGGTTTCTGGAAGTATTCCTGAGCCCATTCTGTGATTTCCTTTACAGTAGCATTCCTGTTTGTGGTGCAGTGTTGTTTAAGGGCCCGGAGATCACGGGCATCCAGTATGGTTTTACGGCCTTGACCCTTACGCACAGAGATTGTTCCAGATTTTCAGAATCTTCGGATGATGTTATGCACAGTTGATGATGATAGATGCAAAGTCTTTGCAATTTTTCGCTGGGTAACACCTTTCTGATATTGCTCCACTATCTTTCTGCGCAACATTGTGGGAATTGGTGATCCTCTACCCATCTTGGCTTCTGAGAGACACTGCCACTCTGAGAAGCTCTTTTTATACCCAATCATGTTGCCAATTGACCTAATTAGTGTTAATTGGTCTTCCAGCTCTTCGTTATGCTCAAATTTACTTTTTCCAGCCTCTTATTGCTACTTGTCCCAACTTTTTTGGGATTTGTTGACACCGTGAAAATTGGAATCAACGTATTTTTCCTTTAAAATGATACATTTACTCGGATTAAACGTTTGATCTGTCATCTACGTTCTATTACAAATAAAATATTGACATTTGCCATCTCCACATCATTGCATTCAGTTTTTATTCACAATTTGTTTAGTGTTCCAACTTTTTTGGAATCCGGTTTGTAGTAGAGGTGTGTATAATGAGGTTCTGTAGTAGTAGAGGTGTGTATAATGAGGTTCTATAGTAGTAGAGGTGTGTATAATGACGTTCTGTAGTAGGTGAGGTGTGTATAATGAGGTTCTATAGTAGTAGAGGTGTGTATTATGAGGTTCTATAGTAGTAGAGGTGTGTATAATGAGGTTCTGTAGTAGGTGAGGTGTGTATAATGAGGTTCTGTAGTAGGTGAGGTGTGTATATGAGGTTCTGTAGTAGGTGAGGTGTGTATAATGAGGTTCTGTAGTAGGTGAGGTGTGTATAATGAGGTTCTGTAGTAGTAGAGGTGTGTATAAGGAGGTTCTGTAGTAGGTGAGGTGTGTATTATGAGGTTCTGTAGTAGTAGAGGTGTGTATTATGAGGTTCTGTAGTAGGTGAGGTGTGTATAATGAGGTTCTGTAGTAGTAGAGGTGTGTATAAAGAGGTTCTGTAGTAGTAGAGGTGTGTATAATGAGGTTCTGTAGTAGGTGAGGTGTGTATAATGAGGTTCTGTAGTAGTAGAGGTGTGAATAAAGAGGTTCTGTAGTAGGTGAGGTGTGTATATGAGGTTCTGTAGTAGGTGAGGTGTGTATAATGAGGTTCTGTAGTAGGTGAGGTGTGTATAATGAGGTTCTGTAGTAGTAGAGGTGTGTATAATGAGGTTCTGTAGTAGGTGAGGTGTGTATAATGAGGTTCTGTAGTAGTAGAGGTGTGTATAAAGAGGTTCTGTAGTAGTAGAGGTGTGTATAATGAGGTTCTGTAGTAGGTGAGGTGTGTATAATGAGGTTCTGTAGTAGTAGAGGTGTGTATAAAGAGGTTCTGTAGTAGGTGAGGTGTGTATATGAGGTTCTGTAGTAGGTGAGGTGTGTATAATGAGGTTATGTAGTAGGTGAGGTGTGTATAATGAGGTTCTGTAGTAGGTGAGGTGTGTATAATGAGGTTCTGTAGTAGTAGAGGTGTGTATAATGAGGTTCTGTAGTAGGTGAGGTGTGTATAATGAGGTTCTGTAGTAGGTGAGGTGTGTATAATGAGGTTCTGTAGTAGTAGAGGTGTGTATATGAGGTTCTGTAGTAGTAGAGGTGTGTATAATGAGGTTCTGTACTAGGTGAGGTGTGTATAATGAGGTTCTATAGTAGTAGAGGTGTGTATAATGAGGTTCTGTAGTAGTAGAGGTGTGTATAAAGAGGTTCTGTAGTAGTAGAGGTGTGTATAATGAGGTTCTGTAGTAGTAGAGGTGTGTATAAGGAGGTTCTGTAGTAGTAGAGGTGTGTATAAGGAGGTTCTGTAGTAGGTGAGGTGTGTATAATGAGGTTCTGTAGTAGTAGAGGTGTGTATAAAGAGGTTCTGTAGTAGTAGAGGTGTGTATAATGAGGTTATATAGTAGTGGAGGTGTGTATAATGAGGTTCTGTAGTAGTAGAGGTGTGTATAATGAGGTTCTGTAGTAGGTGAGGTGTGTATAAAGAGGTTCTGTAGTAGGTGAGGTGTGTATAATTAGGTTCTATAGTAGTAGAGGTGTGTATAAAGAGGTTCTGTAGTAGGTGAGGTGTGTATAAAGAGGTTCTGTAGTAGGTGAGGTGTGTATTATGAGGTTCTATAGTAGTAGAGGTGTGTATAAAGAGGTTCTGTAGTAGGTGAGGTGTGTATAAAGAGGTTTTGTAGTAGTAGAGGTGTGTATAATGAGGTTCTGTAGTAGGTGAGGTGTGTATAATGAGGTTCTGTAGTAGTAGAGGTGTGTATAATGAGGTTCTGTAGTAGTAGAGGTGTGTATAAAGAGGTTCTGTAGTAGGTGAGGTGTGTATAAGGAGGTTCTGTAGTAGTAGAGGTGTGTATAAAGAGGTTCTGTACTAGGTGAGGTGTGTATAATGAGGTTCTATAGTAGTAGAGGTGTGTATAAAGAGGTTCTGTAGTAGGTGAGGTGTGTATTATGAGGTTCTATTGTAGTAGAGGTGTGTATAAAGAGGTTCTGTAGTAGGTGAGGTGTGTATAAAGAGGTTCTGTAGTAGGTGAGGTGTGTGTATAATGAGGTTCTGTAGTAGGTGAGGTGTGTATAATGAGGTTCTGTACTAGGTGAGGTGTGTATAAGGAGGTTCTGTAGTAGTAGAGGTGTGTATAAAGAGGTTCTGTAGTAGGCGAGGTGTGTATAATGAGGTTCTGTAGTAGGTGAGGTGTGTATAAAGAGGTTCTGTAGTAGGTGAGGTGTGTATTATGAGGTTCTGTAGTAGGTGAGGTGTGTATAAGGAGGTTCTGTAGTAGGTGAGGTGTGTATTATGAGGTTCTGTAGTAGGTGAGGTGTGTATAAAGAGGTTCTGTAGTAGGTGAGGTGTGTATAAAGAGGTTCTGTAGTAGGTGAGGTGTGTATAAGGAGGTTCTGTAGTAGTAGAGGTGTGTATAAGGAGGTTCTGTAGTAGGTGAGGTGTGTATAATGAGGTTCTGTTAGCTAAAGTGTGTACTATGAGGTTCTGTAGTAGGTGAGGTGTGTATAATGAGGTTCTATAGTAGTAGAGGTGTGTATAAGGAGGTTCTGTAGTAGTAGAGGTGTGTATAAAGAGGTTCTGTAGTAGTAGAAGTGTGTATAATGAGGTTTTGTAGTAGGTGAGGTGTGTATAAAGAGGTTCTGTAGTAGGTGAGGTGTGTATAAAGAGGTTCTGTAGTAGTAGAGGTGTGTATAATGAGGTTCTGTAATAGGTGAGGTGTGTATAAAGAGGTTCTGTAGTAGTAGAGGTGTGTATAAAGAGGTTCTGTAGTAGGTGAGGTGTGTATAAAGAGGTTCTGTAGTAGTAGAGGTGTGTATAAGGAGGTTCTGTAGTAGGTGAGGTGTGTATAAAGAGGTTCTGTAGTAGTAGAGGTGTGTATAAAGAGGTTCTGTAGTAGGTGAGGTGTGTATAATGAGGTTCTATAGTAGTAGAGGTGTGTATAAAGAGGTTCTGTAGTAGGTGAGGTGTGTATAAAGAGGTTCTGTAGTAGGTGAGGTGTGTATAAAGAGGTTCTGTAGTAGGTGAGGTGTGTATAAGGAGGTTCTGTAGTAGTAGAGGTGTGTATAAGGAGGTTCTGTAGTAGGTGAGGTGTGTATAATGAGGTTCTGTTAGCTAAAGTGTGTACTATGAGGTTCTGTAGTAGGTGAGGTGTGTATAATGAGGTTCTATAGTAGTAGAGGTGTGTATAAGGAGGTTCTGTAGTAGTAGAGGTGTGTATAAAGAGGTTCTGTAGTAGTAGAAGTGTGTATAATGAGGTTTTGTAGTAGGTGAGGTGTGTATAAAGAGGTTCTGTAGTAGGTGAGGTGTGTATAAAGAGGTTCTGTAGTAGTAGTGGTGTGTATAATGAGGTTCTGTAGTAGGTGAGGTGTGTATAAAGAGGTTCTGTAGTAGTAGAGGTGTGTATAAAGAGGTTCTGTAGTAGGTGAGGTGTGTATAAAGAGGTTCTGTAGTAGTAGAGGTGTGTATAAGGAGGTTCTGTAGTAGGTGAGGTGTGTATAAAGAGGTTCTGTAGTAGTAGAGGTGTGTATAAAGAGGTTCTGTAGTAGGTGAGGTGTGTATAATGAGGTTCTATAGTAGTAGAGGTGTGTATAAAGAGGTTCTGTAGTAGGTGAGGTGTGTATAAGGAGGTTCTGTAGTAGTAGAGGTGTGTATAATGAGGTTCTGTAGTAGGTGAGGTGTGTATAATGAGGTTCTGTAGTAGTAGAGGTGTGTATAATGAGGTTCTGTAGTAGTAGAGGTGTGTAGAAAGAGGTTCTGTAGTAATAGAGGTGTGTATAATGAGGTTCTGTAGTAGTAGAGGTGTGTATAATGAGGTTCTGTAGTAGGTGAGGTGTGTATAATGAGGTTCTATAGTAGTAGAGGTGTGTATAATGAGGTTCTGTAGTAGTAGAGGTGTGTATAAAGAGGTTCTGTAGTAGTAGAGGTGTGTATAATGAGGTTCTGTAGTAGTAGAGGTGTGTATAATGAGGTTCTGTAGTAGGTGAGGTGTGTATAAAGAGGTTCTGTAGTAGGTGAGGTGTGTATAATGAGGTTCTGTAGTAGTAGAGGTGTGTATAATGAGGTTCTATAGTAGTAGAGGTGTGTATATGAGGTTCTGTAGTAGTAGAGGTGTGTATAATGAGGTTCTGTAGTAGTAGAGGTGTGTATAATGAGGTTCTATAGTAGGTAAGGTGTGTATAATGAGGTTCTGTAGTAGGTGAGGTGTGTATATGAGGTTCTGTAGTAGGTGAGGTGTGTATAATGAGGTTCTGTAGTAGTAGAGGTGTGTATAAGGAGGTTCTGTAGTAGGTGAGGTGTGTATATGAGGTTCTGTAGTAGTAGAGGTGTGTATAATGAGGTTCTGTAGTAGGTGAGGTGTGTATATGAGGTTCTGTAGTAGTAGAGGTGTGTATAATGAGGTTCTGTAGTAGTAGAGGTGTGTATAATGAGGTTCTATAGTAGGTAAAGTGTGTATAATGAGGTTCTGTAGTAGGTGAGGTGTGTATATGAGGTTCTGTAGTAGGTGAGGTGTGTATAATGAGGTTCTGTAGTAGTAGAGGTGTGTATTATGAGGTTCTGTAGTAGGTGAGGTGTGTATATGAGGTTCTGTAGTAGGTGAGGTGTGTATAATGAGGTTCTGTAGTAGTAGAGGTGTGTATAAGGAGGTTCTGTAGTAGGTGAGGTGTGTATAATGAGGTTCTGTAGTAGTAGAGGTGTGTATAATGAGGTTCTGTAGTAGGTGAGGTGTGTATAATGAGGTTCTATAGTAGTAGAGGTGTGTATAATGAGGTTCTGTAGTAGTAGAGGTGTGTATAATGAGGTTCTGTAGTAGTAGAGGTGTGTATAAAGAGGTTCTGTAGTAGGTGAGGTGTGTATAATGAGGTTCTGTAGTAGTAGAGGTGTGTATAATGAGGTTCTGTAGTAGGTGAGGTGTGTATATGAGGTTCTGTAGTAGTAGAGGTGTGTATAATGAGGTTCTGTAGTAGTAGAGGTGTGTATAATGAGGTTCTATAGTAGGTAAGGTGTGTATAATGAGGTTCTGTAGTAGGTGAGGTGTGTATATGAGGTTCTGTAGTAGGTGAGGTGTGTATAATGAGGTTCTGTAGTAGTAGAGGTGTGCATAATGAGGTTTTGTAGTAGTAGAGATGTGTATAATGAGGTTCTGTAGTAGGTGAGGTGTGTATAATGAGGTTCTGTAGTAGGTGAGGTGTGTATAATGAGGTTCTGTAGTAGTAGAGGTGTGTATAATGAGGTTCTGTAGTAGTAGAGGTGTGTATAAAGAGGTTCTGTAGTAGGTGAGGTGTGTATAATGAGGTTCTGTAGTAGGTGAGGTGTGTATTATGAGGTTCTGTAGTAGGTGAGGTGTGTATAATGAGGCTCTGTAGTAGTAGAGGTGTGTATAATGAGGTTCTGTAGTAGTAGAGGTGTGTATAAAGAGGTTCTGTAGTAGGTGAGGTGTGTATAATGAGGTTCTGTAGTAGGTGAGGTGTGTATTATGAGGTTCTGTAGTAGTAGAGGTGTGTATTATGAGGTTCTGTAGTAGGTGAGGTGTGTATAATGAGGTTCTGTAGTACTAGAGGTGTGTATAATGAGGTTCTGTAGTAGTAGAGGTGTGTATAATGAGGTTCTGTAGTAGGTGAGGTGTGTATAATGAGGTTCTGTAGTAGGTGAGGTGTGTATAATGAGGTTCTGTAGTAGTAGAGGTGTGTATAATGAGGTTCTGTAGTAGTAGAGGTGTGTATAAAGAGGTTCTGTAGTAGGTGAGGTGTGTATTATGAGGTTCTGTAGTAGTAGAGGTGTGTATTATGAGGTTCTGTAGTAGGTGAGGTGTGTATAATGAGGTTCTGTAGTAGTAGAGGTGTGTATAATGAGGTTCTGTAGTAGTAGAGGTGTGTATAATGAGGTTCTGTAGTAGTAGAGGTGTGTATAATGAGGTTCTGTAGTAGGTGAGGTGTGTATAAAGAGGTTCTATAGTAGTAGAGGTGTGTATAATGAGGTTCTGTAGTAGTAGAGGTGTGTATAATGAGGTTCTGTAGTAGTAGAGGTGTGTATAATGAGGTTCTGTAGTAGTAGAGGTGTGTATAATGAGGTTCTGTAGTAGGTGAGGTGTGTATAATGAGGTTCTATAGTAGTAGAGGTGTGTATAATGAGGTTCTGTAGTAGTAGGGGTGTGTATAAAGAGGTTCTGTAGTAGTAGAGGTGTGTATAATGAGGTTCTGTAGTAGTAGAGGTGTGTATAATGAGGTTCTGTAGTAGGTGAGGTGTGTATAAAGAGGTTCTGTAGTAGGTGAGGTGTGTATAATGAGGTTCTATAGTAGTAGAGGTGTGTATAATGAGGTTCTGTAGTAGTAGAGGTGTGTATAAAGAGGTTCTGTAGTAGGTGAGGTGTGTATTATGAGGTTCTGTAGTAGTAGAGGTGTGTATAAGGAGGTTCTGTAGTAGGTGAGGTGTGTATAAAGAGGTTCTGTAGTAGTAGAGGTGTGTATAAAGAGGTTCTGTAGTAGGTGAGGTGTGTATAAAGAGGTTCTGTAGTAGTAGAGGTGTGTATAAGGAGGTTCTGTAGTAGGTGAGGTGTGTATAAAGAGGTTCTGTAGTAGTAGAGGTGTGTATAAAGAGGTTCTGTAGTAGGTGAGGTGTGTATAATGAGGTTCTATAGTAGTAGAGGTGTGTATAAAGAGGTTCTGTAGTAGGTGAGGTGTGTATAAAGAGGTTCTGTAGTAGGTGAGGTGTGTATAAAGAGGTTCTGTAGTAGGTGAGGTGTGTATAAGGAGGTTCTGTAGTAGTAGAGGTGTGTATAAGGAGGTTCTGTAGTAGGTGAGGTGTGTATAATGAGGTTCTGTTAGCTAAAGTGTGTACTATGAGGTTCTGTAGTAGGTGAGGTGTGTATAATGAGGTTCTATAGTAGTAGAGGTGTGTATAAGGAGGTTCTGTAGTAGTAGTAGAGGTGTGTATAAAGAGGTTCTGTAGTAGTAGAAGTGTGTATAATGAGGTTTTGTAGTAGGTGAGGTGTGTATAAAGAGGTTCTGTAGTAGGTGAGGTGTGTATAAAGAGGTTCTGTAGTAGTAGTGGTGTGTATAATGAGGTTCTGTAGTAGGTGAGGTGTGTATAAAGAGGTTCTGTAGTAGTAGAGGTGTGTATAAAGAGGTTCTGTAGTAGGTGAGGTGTGTATAAAGAGGTTCTGTAGTAGTAGAGGTGTGTATAAGGAGGTTCTGTAGTAGGTGAGGTGTGTATAAAGAGGTTCTGTAGTAGTAGAGGTGTGTATAAAGAGGTTCTGTAGTAGGTGAGGTGTGTATAATGAGGTTCTATAGTAGTAGAGGTGTGTATAAAGAGGTTCTGTAGTAGGTGAGGTGTGTATAAGGAGGTTCTGTAGTAGTAGAGGTGTGTATAATGAGGTTCTGTAGTAGGTGAGGTGTGTATAATGAGGTTCTGTAGTAGTAGAGGTGTGTATAATGAGGTTCTGTAGTAGTAGAGGTGTGTAGAAAGAGGTTCTGTAGTAATAGAGGTGTGTATAATGAGGTTCTGTAGTAGTAGAGGTGTGTATAATGAGGTTCTGTAGTAGGTGAGGTGTGTATAATGAGGTTCTATAGTAGTAGAGGTGTGTATAATGAGGTTCTGTAGTAGTAGAGGTGTGTATAAAGAGGTTCTGTAGTAGTAGAGGTGTGTATAATGAGGTTCTGTAGTAGTAGAGGTGTGTATAATGAGGTTCTGTAGTAGGTGAGGTGTGTATAAAGAGGTTCTGTAGTAGGTGAGGTGTGTATAATGAGGTTCTGTAGTAGTAGAGGTGTGTATAATGAGGTTCTATAGTAGTAGAGGTGTGTATATGAGGTTCTGTAGTAGTAGAGGTGTGTATAATGAGGTTCTGTAGTAGTAGAGGTGTGTATAATGAGGTTCTATAGTAGGTAAGGTGTGTATAATGAGGTTCTGTAGTAGGTGAGGTGTGTATATGAGGTTCTGTAGTAGGTGAGGTGTGTATAATGAGGTTCTGTAGTAGTAGAGGTGTGTATAAGGAGGTTCTGTAGTAGGTGAGGTGTGTATATGAGGTTCTGTAGTAGTAGAGGTGTGTATAATGAGGTTCTGTAGTAGGTGAGGTGTGTATATGAGGTTCTGTAGTAGTAGAGGTGTGTATAATGAGGTTCTGTAGTAGTAGAGGTGTGTATAATGAGGTTCTATAGTAGGTAAAGTGTGTATAATGAGGTTCTGTAGTAGGTGAGGTGTGTATATGAGGTTCTGTAGTAGGTGAGGTGTGTATAATGAGGTTCTGTAGTAGTAGAGGTGTGTATATGAGGTTCTGTAGTAGGTGAGGTGTGTATATGAGGTTCTGTAGTAGGTGAGGTGTGTATAATGAGGTTCTGTAGTAGTAGAGGTGTGTATAAGGAGGTTCTGTAGTAGGTGAGGTGTGTATAATGAGGTTCTGTAGTAGTAGAGGTGTGTATAATGAGGTTCTGTAGTAGGTGAGGTGTGTATAATGAGGTTCTATAGTAGTAGAGGTGTGTATAATGAGGTTCTGTAGTAGTAGAGGTGTGTATAATGAGGTTCTGTAGTAGTAGAGGTGTGTATAAAGAGGTTCTGTAGTAGGTGAGGTGTGTATAATGAGGTTCTGTAGTAGTAGAGGTGTGTATAATGAGGTTCTGTAGTAGGTGAGGTGTGTATATGAGGTTCTGTAGTAGTAGAGGTGTGTATAATGAGGTTCTGTAGTAGTAGAGGTGTGTATAATGAGGTTCTATAGTAGGTAAGGTGTGTATAATGAGGTTCTGTAGTAGGTGAGGTGTGTATATGAGGTTCTGTAGTAGGTGAGGTGTGTATAATGAGGTTCTGTAGTAGTAGAGGTGTGCATAATGAGGTTTTGTAGTAGTAGAGATGTGTATAATGAGGTTCTGTAGTAGGTGAGGTGTGTATAATGAGGTTCTGTAGTAGGTGAGGTGTGTATAATGAGGTTCTGTAGTAGTAGAGGTGTGTATAATGAGGTTCTGTAGTAGTAGAGGTGTGTATAAAGAGGTTCTGTAGTAGGTGAGGTGTGTATAATGAGGTTCTGTAGTAGGTGAGGTGTGTATTATGAGGTTCTGTAGTAGGTGAGGTGTGTATAATGAGGCTCTGTAGTAGTAGAGGTGTGTATAATGAGGTTCTGTAGTAGTAGAGGTGTGTATAAAGAGGTTCTGTAGTAGGTGAGGTGTGTATAATGAGGTTCTGTAGTAGGTGAGGTGTGTATTATGAGGTTCTGTAGTAGTAGAGGTGTGTATTATGAGGTTCTGTAGTAGGTGAGGTGTGTATAATGAGGTTCTGTAGTAGTAGAGGTGTGTATAATGAGGTTCTGTAGTAGTAGAGGTGTGTATAATGAGGTTCTGTAGTAGGTGAGGTGTGTATAATGAGGTTCTGTAGTAGGTGAGGTGTGTATAATGAGGTTCTGTAGTAGTAGAGGTGTGTATAATGAGGTTCTGTAGTAGTAGAGGTGTGTATAAAGAGGTTCTGTAGTAGGTGAGGTGTGTATTATGAGGTTCTGTAGTAGTAGAGGTGTGTATTATGAGGTTCTGTAGTAGGTGAGGTGTGTATAATGAGGTTCTGTAGTAGTAGAGGTGTGTATAATGAGGTTCTGTAGTAGTAGAGGTGTGTATAATGAGGTTCTGTAGTAGTAGAGGTGTGTATAATGAGGTTCTGTAGTAGGTGAGGTGTGTATAAAGAGGTTCTATAGTAGTAGAGGTGTGTATAATGAGGTTCTGTAGTAGTAGAGGTGTGTATAATGAGGTTCTGTAGTAGTAGAGGTGTGTATAATGAGGTTCTGTAGTAGTAGAGGTGTGTATAATGAGGTTCTGTAGTAGGTGAGGTGTGTATAATGAGGTTCTATAGTAGTAGAGGTGTGTATAATGAGGTTCTGTAGTAGTAGAGGTGTGTATAAAGAGGTTCTGTAGTAGTAGAGGTGTGTATAATGAGGTTCTGTAGTAGTAGAGGTGTGTATAATGAGGTTCTGTAGTAGTAGAGGTGTGTATAATGAGGTTCTGTAGTAGGTGAGGTGTGTATAAAGAGGTTCTGTAGTAGGTGAGGTGTGTATAATGAGGTTCTATAGTAGTAGAGGTGTGTATAATGAGGTTCTGTAGTAGTAGAGGTGTGTATAAAGAGGTTCTGTAGTAGGTGAGGTGTGTATTATGAGGTTCTGTAGTAGTAGAGGTGTGTATTATGAGGTTCTGTAGTAGGTGAGGTGTGTATAATGAGGTTCTGTAGTAGTAGAGGTGTGTATAATGAGGTTCTGTAGTAGTAGAGTTGTGTATAAAGAGGTTCTGTAGTAGGTGAGGTGTGTATAAAGAGGTTCTGTAGTAGGTGAGGTGTGTATAAAGAGGTTCTGTAGTAGGTGAGGTGTGTATAATGAGGTTCTGTAGTAGGTGAGGTGTGTATATGAGGTTCTGTAGTAGTAGAGGTGTGTATAAGGAGGTTCTGTAGTAGTAGAGGTGTGTATAAGGAGGCTCTGTAGTAGGTGAGGTGTGTATTATGAGGTTCTGTTAGCTAAAGTGTGTACTATGAGGTTATTTAGTAGCTAAGATGTGCACTATTAGGTTATTTAGTAGCTTAGGTGTGTACCATAAGGTTCTGTAGTAACGAAGGTATGTACCATGAGGTTCTGTGGTAGATAAGGTATGTACTATGAGGTGGTGTAATAGCTGAGCTATGTATATAATGAGGTTCTGCAGCATCTTAGGTGATTAGCATGTCTGTAATAGTAAAAAAATGTATTTGCATTGATCTTTTTTTGCAACATTATTACACTGTATAGGAGGGGGTGCATGCAGTGTTCAAAACCAGAACCGTCATGCTGGTTTAACACACCAGAACTGCATATGCCACCAAGACTGCCAACATAAAGACTACAGATAGGCACAAAAATCATCTGCCCGTCCTGCTGCTGAAACCAATCTTACATTAGTGAGTATGTGGTTTGTATTACTGAAACAACTCACCAACTGGTCCTTATAATATTTCAGCTCGTTACGTGTCAGTATAAACCATCTGGTTTTCCAGTTCTGTCAGACACAAAAGGAGAATTATCATATTAATAGAGACAATTGATACTCAAAGGTCTAGATTTATTGCTGCCAAGGACTGATGGCCTGGTGCAAAAATATCCGTGTGTGAAAGATTACACTTCAGCATTTTCTAATGATGATGGCCTGCGGTTTTACCCTTTCATCACTACTATTATACAGTCACATGTGCAAGAAAACATGTATTATACAAAAAAGGTAATTATACATGATGTATAACTACACTTATTCCAAGAATGGGCATCGACAATTATTTGCTGCGCAGATGCATAGTTGAAGATATAGCCACAATTAAGAAAAGCACCCACTGTCAACTGTAAAAGATACTGTATACATGTTGCTTAATCAATCAGGCTAAAAAAATACTATATATGACACAAAAATATATAAGGCACAGTACAACTACATCATATCAGGAACACCACCTATAGTCTGATAAAATAAAGTGCAATGTGCAAAAAGCGATAAAATATATTGTAAATATAATAAACAGTTAGGAGGAGTAAAACGTGCATGTATATATAATAACGATATGACCGGCTCGCAGTAATACAAAGCACAGCATTAGAAAGTTATCCTCTATAATAAAATCCCTCTGTGCCTGCGATGTGTCCGTGCGTGTGTGCCGATGTTAAATGCGCATGCGCGGCGCGCCGGCCAACACACAGCCGCAACGGCAAGCAGGTCGGAGGGCTGACAGAGGAATGGAGAATTTGGTGAGCGGGACCAAGGAGGAGGAGGACACTGCGGGAGCCGAGCTCAGGTAATCACCGCACAACTGACCGCTGCATGGAAGGTGCGCCCTGTGTGAAGCAATAAACCCCCCAGGGGGGAAATAGTCCTGCCATTACTGATTATAGTACAGGAAGGATATTTACCTGACTGATATCACCCTATATTAGTAATAAACACCCTGGCCGGGGGGGGGGGGGGGGGGGGGTACTAATCCTGCCATTACTGATTATAGTACAGGAAGGATATTTACCTGACATCAGGCACAGGGGGATTTTATTCATTTGGCAATGATGGTAGTAGTCCTCCCTGAGTTTCTCTAGATACACTTTGCAATCTTCCAAAAAAAAACAAAAAAACAACGGGCATGCAATCACTCTAGACTGTGGGGTGCAGGCCTTAGATCTGGATGGCCAGTCCATCTCAGACGTGTGATAGGTGCTGGAGGCAATAAAAGTCTATGCCATAAACGTCCATTTACTGTGTACCTTACGGTCTCAGTCCATGCATGACCTCCAAGTGGTTCTCAACTATCAGAATATGTTTATTCTCTTCCTCCCAGGTATAGTCTCTCAGTTCAGTTGCTTGTTTGGCAACTTTTATTCTCAGGGATGAAGGTTCCCTCGACTAGGCCTAGTTATTAACACTCAAACATGTATGTCCTTCTTCTAGGTAGGCCTACTTAGCAAAGACTCTCTAACCCGGGGGGTGTGCCCATTCCATCACCCTGGCAACTGCACTAAAGATCTGCCAGTTAATTACTTTTTGCCTATACACAACAATTTGAACAAGGAAAATAAAACTTTGATCATTTAGGTACTTTGGCAATAAATCCTAATATTAACACTATCTGGATCACCACTGGATCATAGCCCAGGAACAATGATTTTCTATGGGGACAAGTGATCTCTGTAGCGATCGCTCATCTCCGCACAGTGGAGGTAATCTGCATGTCACTGCAGCCCTCATCTCTGTGCACAATCAGACAGTCATAGGAAATGTTTGGTTCATTCCCTATAATTGATGTAAAAGGACCTTTAGTGTTGTGCTGCTGCTTTGTATCTGCAGGAATCTGCAGGCTTCTTACAAGTTTCTTATCTAAATGCCAGAAATGCCCTAGTTAATATTGACCTAGAGGACAAGAGGACTAATGTCTCTAATAACTATGAAGTTACTATGAATGTGGTGCTATATACCCAGCATATACCCACCAGGCCGTTCTGTCAGAAACCGAGCAGCGTTTTTCTTCTGGCCGATTCTTCGCATGTTTGCTGGGTTGTGGATGGATCTCTGCTGGTCCCTATTATGGACCAGAAGGCAGAGAGATCTGGCAAGCTGTTCCCTGCCGGATACATAGCGCTAGTGTGATACTAGCCTAAATGCAGGCATCCTGAACATCCTGAAGTTTGTGGAACTATCAATATTTTAAAGGGATTAAATGAGATTATTGAAACAAAGCTGCATTTTTTCTAGAACCAGCACCGCTGTTGTCTATTGGCTGTGCCTGGTATGGCAGCTCAGAGGGGCACTGTTTCTGGAAAAGGTAGCTATGTTTGTCTAATCTCTTACAATCCCTTTACAAGAGGCATCAGGATTGGATGCCCTTTAGTACATTGTGGGACACTTGGTATCAAGTTAATTACCTTTACGCGTCCTCCTTGTTTTGTAAGATAACCTTCTTTTGTGCCCAACTGCAAAACAAAAACATACATTTATTGCGTTAATTCGTCAATTTATTTTCTATCAAATATGTATTTTTATTATTTATCCTCAGGATAGACCATCACTAGCTGATACCCCACACCCATGTCAATAAGTGTTCTGCAGTAGTTTCGGCACCAAGTTCTTTCAAATGAATGGGAGCACCACTGAAGCTCTACTGCACAATGGACAGAATTGAGTAGTTCCAGCTCTGGGGCTACTGCAGAAGAGCTATTTGGTGTGGGGTGTCGAACCCCCACCAATCAGTTAGCCTGAAGCTAGGCCATCACGCAATCACTAATAAAGAGTTGGACAACCCTTTTAAAGGCGTTGTCCCACCATAAGAACTTATCATTGATTCACTGGATAGGTGATAAGTATCTGATTGGTAAAGGCCTGACCGCTGGGACTAACCCCCATCCCCCCCAGATCACGTGTCCCTTAGATGCCTGAGTGAATAAAGTGGTGGACAACGCTGCTCCATGCAACTCTTTCTGAAGAGAAGCCAAGAAGCGACTCAGGATATCTCTGGCAGTCTTATAGATGTGAATGAGGCCACATTACACATGTGTGCTCGTCACTGCATTCATCTGGGGGAGTCAGAGAACACTGATCTCATTGTAGTATACGGGAGTTGTAATACCCGTTACTACCAAAGGTCACTTGGTGTGCTGTCGTCCCTCCTAATTATGGGAAGTTGCTATATGTCAGTTTTATAAAATGTAATGTAATGTATGTATTTTCCTGTCACTGAAACTTGCACTTACAGGCCGGCTAGGGGTGTCATTCCTACTTCTAGTCCATAGAGGGAGCTAGGGAGCCCTAGTTTATATAAGGCCAGACAGGGAAGTGCAAGGGAGACGGAGTCTAGTTTCAGTAAGCTACAGTTGGAGATTAGACAATGTCTGAGACAAGTCCAGGCCTGAAGCCTGCTGTTCAGGAGAAGATTCCCTCCTGAATACCCATATGCAGAAGCAGGAACATCTTAGTCTAAGGGCCTGAGGAACCATTCAGAAGCTAGGAGAGACTGAGGCAAAGATCAGAGGAGCCAGAGGTACTGAGAGAAACAGAGGAGGTACTCATTTAAGCCATAATCAAGGATATAAAGCCAGACTTAGGTTAATGGGCCTTGGTGAAGAATTGCTACATTCCAGGATCAGACAGAGTTAGAGTGCAAGCTCCTTTGCTGCAAATCCTGTGTTCAACACTCTGTAATTACCCTGCTGTACTGAATTGCCTGCATCGACCGAATTGCAAAATCGACTGTATGCTGAGGAACTGCGTTTCCAATATTGTCTCTGCCTGCAAACTACTAAAGTTGAAGTTCTGTTTTAATTCCACGTTTCCTCAATTTATTCCTGCATCCGCAAACGGCGTGCCACCGTTTACTTGGCACTGGCGTCACGAACTATTTCTACCTATACCTGCCCTTGCAGAGAGTCAGCTGTACCAGGTTAGTGTATATTGCACTACATCACCCAGAAACACCTACTGCACACAACTTGAGTACACTGCACCTCTCTTTTGGCGTCACGAACAGGATACGCACGCTTTCTAGTGCAAGAAGCGTGAACTTTGTGCCTTATACCGTTGCCCTGTGACCAAAGTGACAATTTTCCTGTTTTATTCAAGTGGACTTTGTGGACTGAAAATCGTACCCAAAGTGTACCAAAAACCTCTAAAAAGCGCTGTGCAGTGTTGCGCTACCCAGAGGAAGAAAATCGCCGCATTGGAGTGTGGTTTTGTGGACTTTAAACATTCCTGCTTGCTGTCAGTGAATAGACAGCGTTTGTACCTAAAGATGGCCGCTGAGCTTGCTGAATTTACTGCTGCGTCACCTTCATCCCGAAAAGGCGGGAAAAATTGGCGCCTTTCTGAGGAAAAAGCGGGAAGAAGGTCAAGGGCAGGCGCCACGGCTTATCTGGACATTTGCATGTCTGCCAGCATGGACACCGCCTTCCCTATACTGGAATACCTGGGGGGCGGCCTCCCAGTGCAATGGGAGGAGCTGGCTACTTTAATTGACGCGACCCTATCGCTCTCCTCAGAAGGATCGAGCATGTTGGATTGTGAGCAGAGTGTTGCTGCAGCGTCCGCACCAAGGATTGAAAAGATGACTGACACCGGTGTAGAGCCAGAGGAGGCTCCACCGGCCTACGCTCCGGGACCGGAGCAACCCGCCTGCCGCACCAGGGAGAAAGAACCCGAGCCCTACTATGGCTCATGGAGGGACTTTTTTCAGCCATCGTTCAAATGGTCTTCCCTGATGGCGGAGATCCGAGAGGCCGCTATCAAGCGGAACATAAAGACTAAGATCGTGTATGAGGAATTGACCAAGACCATCCACGAGAAGCATACGCACACCTAACCCCGCCTGGAAAGGAGAAAGGGAGTGGTGCTGTCGTTTGACAAATCCCGTGGCTACGGGTTTATTCAAGACTATCTGACTGGCAGAGACCTCTATGTGAATCGAAGGTCTGTCAAGAGAGACTACCTCCCTTCGTACCAGCACAGCCTCCGCGAGGGAGAGGAAGTGGAGTACACCCCTGCCGAGGGCCTGCGCGGCCCCTATGCGACTGCTGTGACCCGTCCGAAGCGAGGACCTGAGGATTGGGAGGCAGAAGAAGGAGAAGACTACTCTGGCTGCGAGCGAGAACCGGAACGCTCTCCAGAGCCGGCCCATCACGCCTTTCAGGAGCGGAGCTCCTTCATCGGGCCGAACGTCTTCTGGCAGCCAACCGTGTTGGAGAAATGGGTGAGCCCCTATCCTTCCCCCGAGCTGCCTCGTCGGGAGAAGACGATATCTGAGCTGGAGCAGTTAAAAGGACTTAGTGCTACCTTCCAGAACATCCGGATGGGACGGAGACCAGACGCATCGCCAGAACCTGCAGAGGCCGAGTCCGCGTCATCGGTGACTGTACCTGCGCCGGCGGCGCCAGCAGAGAACAGCGACTCCGACACAGAGAGTATCGGTGAGCAGATCGTCCGGCTGGAGGAGAAGTTGCGGGAGTTGCGTAAGACCTACACCGCCAGGATCCAGACACCGCCGAGGAAGGATGAGGTAAGGGTGCCTGTCACCACCCGCCGACCGCCTTCTGTTGTCACCGCTCCGTCAGTGCCCCAGACCGGATCCACGATTGCCGTGAATTGCTGCACCCAGAGCACCGGACCGCTTGCTGCGGCGGTGCCAAACATGTCACACCCTGCAGTGATTATGCCAGGGCCGGCACGGCCCATCAGAGGGTTCACCCCAGGCCTATGGGGCCAATACCTATTAGGGGCCCCTTTACCCTGCAGCTGCCCCCTGATACAGTCATGTGGGCCCATCCTCCTGTAGAGGACTACTACAGACGGTACTTGCCAGCGGAGTCAAGTGATTACAATATGCCACTGTGATCAGCCTGCTAGGCCTTTGATGTGTTTCTTCTGAAGTTTCATGTTAACCCTTCCAGGACAGGAGTCCTATGTTGCTGGTCCTTTGTTGCAGCTGCCAGTTTGTCCACGGCTCAGTGGTAGGTGTTGACCACTGAAATCACAAAGTCAGCAAGGCCACGTTTGTTTCCAGGACCTCCTGCCTGCTTTTGTTACCCCACACCAAGTTGTGCCTGTTCCTTTGTTGCACCTTTTACCCTTCACCCCCTTTTCAGGTTGATCAGGGGTATTACAGCACTTGTCTTTGCTGTCCATTTTATTGTGCAACCTGTTACCAAGGAACCGTGCCCGGAGACAGACTCAAAAGTACCTGAGCCTCTGAGATTCTTACTCTTTTAAAAGTATTGTGCCCAGAGATGGACTCCACCGCATGAGAGCCTCTGTGATTTAATAAGAAATAACCTGGGTACGGACTCATGTTTGTTATTTGAGCCTCCAAGAACTTTTATACCGTTTTCTACTGTTTTATCATGGACTTATTCATTGTCATGGACTATCCTGGTTCTAATGTTACGCTGTGCCAGGTCAGCGCCCCCGTTCCATTCACTATCCTGAGAGAAGAGAACGACGCCCCTTGTCACCACACTTCACTTTTGCCAATTGGACCTGATGTAAATGTAAATGCAGATGAATTACATGTATGTATGCCTGCATGTCTCTTTTTCTATTTCAGGTAGAGATTCCAGTTGGGAGACCCATGATGGAGTACGAGGTCGTACTCAGCTTAAAGCAGTGGGGTATGTAGTATACGGGAGTTGTAATACCCGTTACTACCAAAGGTCACTTGGTGTGCTGTCGTCCCTCCTAATTATGGGAAGTTGCTATATGTCAGTTTTATAAAATGTAATGTAATGTATGTATTTTCCTGTCACTGAAACTTGCACTTACAGGCCTGCTAGGGGTGTCATTCCTACTTCTAGTCCATAGAGGGAGCTAGGGAGCCCTAGTTTATATAAGGCCAGACAGGGAAGTGCAAGGGAGACGGAGTCTAGTTTCAGTAAGCTACAGTTGGAGATTAGACAATGTCTGAGACAAGTCCAGGCCTGAAGCCTGCTGTTCAGGAGAAGATTCCCTCCTGAATACCCATATGCAGAAGCAGGAACATCTTAGCCTAAGGGCCTGAGGAACCATTCAGAAGCTAGGAGAGACTGAGGCAAAGATCAGAGGAGCCAGAGGTACTGAGAGAAACAGAGGAGGTACTCATTTAAGCCATAATCAAGGATATAAAGCCAGACTTAGGTTAATGGGCCTTGGTGAAGAATTGCTACATTCCAGGATCAGACAGAGTTAGAGTGCAAGCTCCTTTGCTGCAAATCCTGTGTTCAACACTCTGTAATTACCCTGCTGTACTGAATTGCCTGCATCGACCGAATTGCAAAATCGACTGTATGCTGAGGAACTGCGTTTCCAATATTGTCTCTGCCTGCAAACTACTAAAGTTGAAGTTCTGTTTTAATTCCACGTTTCCTCAATTTATTCCGGCATCCGCAAACGGCGTGCCACCGTTTACTTGGCACTGGCGTCACGAACTATTCCTACCTATACCTGCCCTTGCAGAGAGTCAGCTGTACCAGGTTAGTGTATATTGCACTACATCACCCAGAAACACCTACTGCACACAACTTGAGTACACTGCACCTCGATTAGTGAAGGTCCAAGAGACTAGGCTCCTCATAAACCTACTGTATCACCTTCCTGTGGCTAGAAGATAAGTTGGTATGGTGGGACAACCCCCTTGCGAAGGAATGAGAAATTCTCGAGAGATGGCATGTACTTACTGAGGGGGCTACAGGCACAAGGTCATTTTCAGAACGTCCTGTCTGCATGGCAGTATGTACTCTTACAGATTCATATATTGAAGGCTCTTCCACGGTTCGAGGATAAGGATGTTTCAAGAGGATTAAAGTTCCTGCAGTGACAGAACAGGAGAACCATATGTTACACATTCAGAACCTTCATAGTTCTCCATATACTGATATACTATATTAGGTGTATAGTATGATAACATTAATAGCATTACACATCAGTTCGTCAGTTTATATTACACTAATACTACTTGCCTTCAACACAAAAATAACAATCATCTGTACACAGTGTGTCAGGTAGTGGCATAACTGTTCAGTATCATAGAAAACACTGAATTCAGTACATTATACAGAATGCTGCATATGATCTTCTCTGTACAGTGGTCCTGTGAAATACATATACTGTATATAATAAAGATATATAAATGCTACCAGTACTGCCTTTTTGAGTTAGTGTTATTATCATCATGTAGGACAGGACTAATATGTTTATAACAATAGTGCTTGCGAGTTTGTGAACCCTTCAGAATTTTTTTATATTTCTGCATAAATTTGGCCTACAACTTCACACGAGTCCTAAAAGCAGATGCAGGTAACCAAATCAAATGCGTCAATGTTAGACTTGGCCATTTATTTATTGAGGAAAATGATCCAATATCACATGTCTGTGAGTGGTAGAAGTATGTGACCCTTTGCTTTCAGTACCTGGTGTGACTCCCTTGCCCAGCAATAACTGTAACTAAACATTTCCAGTAATTGTTGATTAGTCCTGCACATCGGCTTGGTAGAAGTTTAGCCCATTTCTCTATACAAAACACTTTTTAAGGCTATGGACCCCTTCAAGGCAATGTTTTATTATGGCATTTTACTCATTTTGGGCTAAAAATAATATTTTCAATTGGTCTTTTTTAAAACGTTTCAGCAGTTTTTGTGATATATGGGGGTCATAAATCAGTCTACCTTCAGACTGTCTCTGCTGTCGCTGAGTTCAGTCAGCTGATGGCTCATGTGAAGCCTTATCTCCAATCTCCTGACATTTTAAACACTCAGCTACTTCACCCCTACCCCTCCCCACACTGCTTTTGGCGCTGATGCTCTTATCCTCCTGGGCTCATCATTGCTGCAGTTAAGAAGATGACATCACAACTGCATTGTCAGGGAGAATCAGAGCAGCGGCACTGGAAAATAAACTCACCTAATACACCTACCGCCTCTTTAACTACAGCTCTGATCCTCCCTGACTCTGAATCGATGACGTAATCTTCTTGGTGCAGCGTTGGGGAGGATTAGAGCAGTGGCGGTGGGTACAATAGGTAAGTATATGTTATTTTATTATCTTATGAGCATTACTTCCTGGAGGGACATTTTTTTTTACAACTCGGACAACCCCTTTAATGAAGTTTTACTATTTGCTGCAATCATAAATATCTCCAGCAGATGGCAGCCAAGTAATTACTCATACAGTAAAGTCAGTAATACAGCACACATTTTCTATGCTAATATTTAAATACTACCCCCACCATTCTGCTGTCGCCTTGTAATAACACTTTAATGTAAATGCAGTGCCATCTGCAGGCAGCATGTCATACAGCAAACGGACCTGAATTGATTGATATATCGTTTTGTGGGAAAAGATTCAGTAAAACTTATACATTTAAATCTCTGCTCTTTCTATACTTAAGACTGCCCCCATGTACAGCTCTCAGTGACTGATAACTATTACTGTATACACGTTGACACACAGAATGCTATTAACCTCTCATAACACGTCCCCCATGTACCATGAAGTCAGAAAGAGACGTTTTAAATGAATAAATTACAAGTTTTACTGAATCTTTTACACTTCTCAACAATAAAATTGCAACACCATAAAGGGCAAGTCAGAAGGTTATGCAAATCAAGGAAGTGGCAGGTGATATCAGATCTGTAGATGCACATTTTCAAGCACCTAGCTCCAATCTGTGGCATGATGTGGGAGGGTATAAAAGCCAGATTGAAAGCAAAGTTTTTTTTAGCCATCTGAAACCTCAAAATTGAAGTCATGTGAGAACCCTCCGGTTCATCGATGTGCCAGTTATCACCAAACTCTTAACCTGTTAAATGCACAGGTGCTGAAACCAAGCCTGAGGCCATAGACAATATTGTCACATGATTGGATTGTGACATATAGTTTACATATGGGGCAAAATGAGTGAATTGCTATTCTTTTCATTATCATCTTTTATACTGTTGTATATATTAGACATCAGATTGGACCTCCGGCACTTGTAAAAGTTAATATGCATGCAGTTTGAGAAACCGACTTTCACCTCTAGGAATCAACTTCACTTTTGAACCTCCTCAAGTACAGCACAAAATTAGTAGCGGCTGACAGCTGTTTTGTGACCTGTGTGCAATGAGTCCAGTCCCCACCAAACAGGTGTCTACAGCTCACAAAAACACTATCTCTGCTGCTGGCAGCTTCTAGCCCACATGGACTCAATGGGGCTTGTAAATTAAACCACTCACTCAATGCCGGCGTTGATCCTCTTTAAAGCAGCATTTCAGCAGAGAAGCACGGTGTCCTGAGGCAGATAGGAGGAAAATGTATCCTCAGGGTGAAATGTAATCCTATGCCAATAATTTAGTGAACCCAAAAAAAATATATCCTAATACAACTGGCCTCAGCTCATCTTCATACAGGGTCTCTTCGCTAGTTCATAGTGCTATTTTGTTCTCATTCTCTATAGAGATAGTAAGAGGATGGAAGCCAAATAGACCAACCAGTTCATTTTTTCACACTTTAACACATGGATGGCTCACCCACAGATTATGGGAATTAATCTGTTGTAATTGTGCCAGGTGTCTATACCACAGAAGTAGAAAAATAAAGAAAAAATTAAGGTATGTCTCTCAGAACTTCAATGAACCAGTAAACAAGAAATATTATAAAATATATATATGTAATAATGGTGGTATTTATTCCAAAGGAATTAGATAAACTAATATAATAAATGAAACACTATAAAATAAAACAATGGAGGCCCAGTCCACATAAATGGTGCTGCGGGCCCTGCAGCTATTTGTTACTGTATAAAGATGTAATATACGGTAATATGTTGGCGTCCTAAGGTAAACATTACTGTCATATCGCCAAGCATATGTCGATAAGGTATATCCCAATGGTGGAAATCGGTTATAGCAGGCTGTAGAAGGCACCTTTAAGGAATCCTGCTCTTTCAATAGTAAATGTTCTTATTTTCCAAAGTATCAATGCCCCAAAATAATTCTGCCTTAAGGTATTTTGTGAACATATTTTTTTGGCGATATGGCGCTATTTAAAGGACAGTATTGTTTAGTTTAGAGAGTAGTTTCCTGATGGATTTAATGTAACACAAAAAGTAATAGTCTCCAGATACAGAAAACGAAAGTCTCCAGATACAGAAAACGAAAGTCTCCAGATACATAAAGCGATAGTCTCCAGATACAGAAAGTAATAGTCTCCAGATACAGAAAGTGATAGTCTCCAGATACAGAAAGTAATAGTCTCCAGATACAGAAAGTAATAGTCTCCAGATACAGAAAACGAGTCTCCAGATACAGAAAGCAATGGTCTACAGATACAGAAAGTAATAGTCTCCAGATACAGAAAGTAATAGTCTCCAGATACAGAAAGTAATAGTCTCCAGATACAGAAAGTAATAGTCTCCAGATACAGAAAGTAATAGTCTCCAGATACAGAAAGCAATAGTCTCCAGATACAGAAAGCGATATCTCCAGATACAGAAAACAATAGTCTCCAGATACAGAAAGCTAAAGTCTCCAGACACAGAAAGCTAAAGTCTCCAGACACAGAAAGCAAAAGTCTCCAGATACAGAAAGCAAAAGTCTCCAGATACAGAAAGCAATAGTCTCCAGATACAGAAAGCAATAGTCTACAGATACAGAAAGCAATAGTCTACAGATACAGAAAGCAATATCTCCAGATACAGAAAGCAATATCTCTAGATATATAGAAAGTTATAGTCTCCATATACAGAAAGCGAAGGCTGTAGAACAAATATTGCTGAAAATTTTAATAAAGGTCAATTTAAAAATGTTTTTTAATGGATGGCTCTCAAATAATCCCTAACCTATAAATATGGTGGGAACAGCTATAGATACTTATACTTAAAACTAGTATATTTATAAATCTATGAAGATAAATATATATGGAGAAAAAAAGCTATACAATCCCCTTCAAGTGTAGCTGTCATTTCACTTTATGTTTAATACAGTGTATAATGTATAGATGTAATTGTATGTGTGTAATTACACATATAAAGTTGTCACTGAGGATACATCCGGCTTAGGCCTCCTGCACACGACTGTTGTGTGCATCCGTGGCCGTTGTGCCGTTTTCCGTTTTTTTTCGCGGACCCATTGACTTTCAATGGGTCCGTGGAAAAATCGGAAAATGCACCGTTTTGCAGCCGAGACCGTGATCCGTGTATCCTGTCCGTCAAAAAAATAGGACCTGTCCTATTTTTTTGACGGACAACGGTTCACGGACCCATTCAAGTCAATGGGTCCGTGAAAGAACACGGATGCACACAAGATTGGCATCCGTGTCCGTGATCCGTGGCCGTAGGTTACTTTTTATACAGACGGATCCGAAGATCCGTCTGCATAAAAGCTTTAACTCAGAACCGACAGTATATTCTAACACAGAGGCGTTCCCATGGTGATGGGGACGCTTCAGGTTAGAATATACTAAAAGAACTGTGTACATGACTGCCCCCTGCTGCCTGGCAGGTGCTGCCAGGCAGCAGGGGGCAGCCCCCCCCTGTAGTTAACACATTGGTGGCCAGTGGCCCCCCCCCTGTAGTTAACACATTGGTGGCCAGTGCGGCCGGCCCCCCCCCTCCCTCCCTTGTAGTTAACTCATTGGTGGCCAGTGGGCCCCCCCCCTGTAGTTAACACATTGGTGGCCAGTGCGGCCGGCCCCCCCTCCCTCCCCTGTAGTTAACACATTGGTGGCCAGTGCGGCCGGCCCCCCCCCTCCCTCCCTCCCCTGTAGTTAACTCGTTGGTGGCCAGTGCGGCCGGCCCCCCTCCCTCCCCTGTAGTTAACTCGTTGGTGGCCAGTGGGCCCTCTCCCCTCCCTCCCCCTCCTAATTAAAATCTCCCCCCCTATCATTGGTGGCAGCGGAGAGTACCAATCGGAGTCCCAGTTTAATCGCTGGGGCTCCGATCGGTAACCATGGCAACCAGGACGACTGCAATTTGTAGAACCATTATACTTACCTGCGAGCTGCGATCTCTGCGTCCGGCCGGGAGCTCCTCCTACTGGTAAGTGACAGGTCTGTGCGGCCATTGCTTAATGACCTGTCACTTACCAGTAGGAGGAGCTCCCGGCCGGACGCAGAGATCGCAGCCCGCAGGTAAGTATAATGGTTCTACAAATTGCACAGCAGTAGCGTCCTGGTTGCCATGGTTACCGATCGGAGCCCCAGCGATTAAACTGGGACTCCGATCGGTACTCTCTGCTGCCACCAATGATAGGGGGGAGATTTTAATTAGGAGGGGGAGGGAGGGCCCACTGGCCACCAACGAGTTAACTACAGGGGAGGGAGGGGGGGCCCACTGGCCACCAACGAGTTAACTACAGGGGAGGGAGGGGGGCCCACTGGCCACCAACGAGTTAACTACAGGGGAGGGAGGGGGGGGCCCACTGGCCACCAACGAGTTAACTACAAGGGAGGGAGGGGGGCCCACTGGCCACCAATGAGTTAACTACAGGGGAGGGGGGGGGCCGGCCGCACTGGCCACCAATGTGTTAACTACAGGGGGGGGGGCTGCCCCCTGCTGCCTGGCAGCACCTGCCAGGCAGCAGGGGGCAGTCATGTACACAGTTCTTTTAGTATATTCTAACCTGAAGCGTCCCCATCACCATGGGAACGCCTCTGTGTTAGAATATACTGTCGGATTTGAGTTTCACGATGCTTCAAGTTAAAATATACCATCGGATTGGAGAAAACTCCGATCCTATGGTATATTAACTCCTGACTTTACATTGAAAGTCAATGGGGGACGGATCAGTTTGAAATTGCACCATATTGTGTCAACGTCAAACGGATCTGTCCCCATTGACTTGCATTGTAATTCAGGATGGATCCGTTTGGCTGCGCACGGCCAGGCGGACACCAAAACGACTTTTTTTTCATGTCCGTGGATCCTCCAAAAATCAAGGAAGACCCACGGACGAAAAAACGGTCACGGAAAAAATACGGTCGTGTGCATGAGGCCTTAATCATATAATTATCTCCCAGTATGCTTTTGTTTTAATATCAACATCCATAATAAGAACATATGGATATGTCATGCAGTCATGCAACAGTATTACTACTAGTCCATGAACAACATAAAATGTACTGCCTCTCCATTCATTTCTTTTGGAGTTGGCAATTACTGTATCCGGCTATCCCCGGCAGACTCATAGAGATAAGGCAGTGTGCATGCTTGCTTGACCTTCTGCTCTGTTCAGGGGCCCTCATTCTCATGATTGTGGGGGTACCAGCAGTAGGACTCCCACATATCTAATAGTTATCGCTCATCCTGTGGTTAGAGGATAACTTCAAATTACCAGGATACCCTTTAAAGGGGTTTTCTGCTTATTTTTTATATTGATGACCTATCTTCAGGATAGGTCATCAAGATCTGATCGGTGGGGGTCCGACTGCCAGCCCGATCGGCTGTTTGAAGAGAAAGCTGTTCCGATGAAGTGAATGGGATGGCATAGTTGTAATTACACCAGCTCATCTCTGCAGTTGTGATGGCGAGCAGATAAACAGTGAAGATAAGGCAACACTTGTACGAGCACTGCTTTCTCTTTAAACAGCTGATCGGCGGGGGGTGCTGGGAGTCGGACCCCCACCAATCTGATATTGGTGAACTAACCTTAGGATAGGTCATCAATATAAAAAAAAGTGGACAACCCCTTTAATGCTGGCAGCACACAGGAGAAGAATCACGTTCTGCCAGCTTATTCAAGAGCTCCTCTCTCCCCACTGATGAGTGACAATTTTCTCCTAGGGAAAAACTAAGAAGAAAACTGTCAATCATTGATGGGTGTGTGGAGAGGGCGGGTGCTCATGAATAAGCCAAACTCTTCTTTGGTCTGTGCTGCCAGCATAGTCAGTTCTTGGCAGCAATGTTACATTACCAGATTAATGACAGACCACTGATTTGAGCGTGCCTTTCACTATTTTATGCTGCCCACAGTGGGGTAGCATACAGGAGATGGTAGGTTCCCTTTACTTTAGCCAAGACCTTAATCAGATGGTGTATTGTTCCTGTCCTTTATTATGGAATTCTAACTGAAAACTTGTTCCTTTGTCTAGATATTAATGCTATTGACTTGTTATGGTGCCCCCATGGTCTTTTTGAGATCCCCTCTTGGGGTACATCTATGTTCCATGCTGTTGGTCACACATTCTCAGTAGCCCAGTCAATGGGTCCCTTAGACATAGGTGGCAGAGTGATTGCTGGTCAGTGCTCTAGAAGCCACTTCTCACCAGTATTCGACACATTAGGTAGATGTTTACAGAGGGGATCACAAGGGGGCGCTTTAAAAAAGTATTTAAGGGTGATAAACACAGGAACATTTTTTTAAATGATTCCAACTGAAATCTTGATATGTTAAAAAAAATTAACTGAGAAAATGAATATGCAATCCTGGGAAAACCTGTTTAACAGTTCCTCATTTCTCCAAGTGTGTGATGCAGCCGTCAAATCCAAGAATGCCTATAATAACAGATTAATCAGGCCTTTAGGTGTGGCTAATGCTGAGGTAATGTTATAGTAGTTGTAAGAAGTTTGTTTCTCAATGACTGTATTGTCTTAGTGGCTGATCCAGCTTAGAAGGATAGATTTGCATAGATTGTTGTTACATCTGAAATGAATCCTAATAAATCCTCACACATCTCCAGTGCATTAACTAAATCATAACTTTATAGCATGATTTTACACTTCCAATCAAAGTAGAAGTATTGCACAAGGATACTAGGGTTTTAGTACTTGGGAACAATGTGCCGCACAATATACCTTTTCTTAGAGGCAATATATTTGTACCTTAAATAGACTGTCCAATAACATAAATTAAAGGGGTATTTACATCCAGACATTTATGGCATGTCAATAGGATCTGCAACAAATGCCCAATAGGTTCCCACCTCTGGAACCAGCTCCTATCTCAAGAACGGTGTCCCACCATGAATGGAGAGCATGTACAGCCACCCCTCCATTTACTGCTATGGGACTTCCAAGACTAGCCAAACAAGCCAGCGCTTGACTATATTTGGAAGTTCCATAGCGGTGAATGGAGGGGTGGCTGTGCCTGCACAACTTCCACTCTGTTCCTGGTGGGGACCCATTCTTGACATAGGAGTGGGTCCCAGAGATGGGACCTGTACCTATGGGACATTTATGGCATATCCTATCAATTTATTATATATATCCAGATGGAAGCACTCCTTTAACTTGAATAACAATATTATCAATATGGGCACTTTTTAGCTCGTATACAAGGAGAATTCTAACAATGCAATATATAACATACATAATAGGCACATGCAAATTTCACACAAAGGGCACGTTTTAAAACATGAAATTTACCAAACTTACAAACTGTTTATCCTGTTTTTAGTGACCCTGTTAACTGTTAAATTCAGTCTAGTTACGGCTGCTTGCAAAGAGGTGGTCAGTGTAAATTGCCATTTAAAGGGCAGATTTGTACCTATGAAACTGTCTGACCTGTTACATGTGCTCTTTGGCAGCTGACGGCATCTGTGTTGGTTCCATGTTCATATGTGCCGCAGTGCTGAGGAAAATGATGTTTTACTATATGCAAACGAGCCTCTAGGAGCAACATGGGTGTTGCCATTACACCTAGAGGCTCTGCTCTCTCTGCAACTGCACTTTGATTGACAGGGCCAGGTAGTAGTGTTGGGCGAGTATGCAACACTAATTTTACTCGAGCATCGCGATGCTCGGCACATCGCGGTGTTCGGCCGAACACCGCTTGTGCTCGAGCGCAATGCTCGAGTCTCCTACGCAGCCAATAAACGTGCAGGTAAGTACTGCGATTCACTGTAATGCCGTAGCCATGTTGGCTACTGCCATTACAGTGATTGGCTGGCCGGAACACGTGTTCGGCTCAGTCTTAGTCAGGGAGAGCTGGAGAGCAGAAGGGAGAGACAGTGTCGGGAGTGAAATAGGAATATTTAAGTTTTTATACTTGTTATAGACCCAAAAGTCCTTTTAAGGACTATTGTTGTGTGTGGCAGCAATATATATTTTTAGTGCAATCTGCACTAAATTGCTAAAACTTGTTAGAGATCCAAAAGTCCTTTTAAGGACTATAGTTGTATCTGGCAGCAATATATATTTTTAGTGCAACCTGAGCTAAATAGCTTGCAATTGTTTGGCCACTGCAGACAGCGACATTATCTGCGCTACATCTCCTGTCTAACGTGTGCGCAGCCTAAAAATATCTGTGACATCCAGTGTACTTTTTCCGCAGACAGTGTCCGTTGCGGACAGTTACATTACCTGCGCTACATCTCCTGTATCCGAAATATCAGTGACATTCAGTAAAAAAAATTTGCTGCTGGTGGCAGCAACATTACCTGTGCTACATCTCCAGTATAACGTTAGCACATCCGAAATATCAGTGACATTAAGTGTAATTTTTTTTTGCTGCTGGTGACAGCGACATTATCTGCGCTACATCTCCTGTGTAAAGTGTACGCAGCCTAAAAATATCTTTGATATTCAGTGTACTTTTTCTGTAGACGGTGTCTCCTGCAGACAGTTACATTACCTGCCCTACATCTCCTGTATAACGTTTGCGTATCCGAAATATCAGTGACATTCAGACTAATTTTTTTGCTGCTGGTGACAGCGACATTACTTGCGCTATTCCTCCTGTATAACGTTTGTGCATCCTAAATATCAGTGACATTCATTCAGTGTAATTTTTTATTAGTCGCTGGTGACAGCGACATTACTTGCGCTATACCTCCTGTATAACGTTTGTGCATCCTAAATATCAGTGACATTCATTCAGTGTAATATTTTATTAGCAGCTGGTGACAGCGACATTACTTGCGCTATACCTCCTGTATAACATTTGTGCAAGCTAAATATCAGTGACATTAATTCAGTGTAATTTTTTATTAGGCAGTGGTGACAGCGACCAGTGGCGTACCTACCATATAGGCAGACCACGCAGCTGCTATGGGGCCCGTGAGAAAGAGGGGCCCGAAGTGGAGGAGAGGCCCCGCCCCCTAATTGCTCCTGTTTATCTTTCTAAAGCTAAAGGACCTTTGATGATGTCATCATAGGTCCTGTAAGGGAACTGCACAGTGTAAAGTGTAGTTCCCAGGTTAGAACAGTGCATCTGCCATGACCTGTGATGACATCATCTTCAACATCACAGGTCCTGCAGAATCTAGCAAAGGAACTGCACCAAAAATGGTGTAGTTCCTAGGTTTCAAAGGTATATCTGCCAGGACCTGTGATGACATCATCACAGGTCCTTCAACCCCTAACTTCAAGTATTAGAAGTTCACAAGCAGCTCTGCATTGATCCATACAGAATGGAGTGGTAAGAGGAGGTCCTCCACTTTTCATCATTTACCCCCCCCTCCATGGCCTGTTTTTACTCATTGCTCACTCATGTATAATACTTCAGACAGCTACAGTGACCACTACCTCATGTACCTCACACACACAATGACCATAATGTATAACTGACCACATATTTCTGTAAACACTGCATCTGCAGTATTATACCTTCTATGTCTCACATCAATACACTGCTCTGTGTGTGTGTGTATATATATATATATATATATATATATATATAAAACAAAAATACGGTGGCAAAAGCTATGGGTGAATAAAAACAAACTTCTTTGAAGAAATGCTTGGAGTGCAGTCCGATTTTTGTTTTCTATAAGTGGGTAAGCACCTTTTACCGTACTTGGACATTGCACCCGTCTATTTTTCCACACTCCTCAGGGTGGTGCTGCCAGTGGTTTTTTGCTTTATATATATATATATATATATATATATACACATACACACACACACACTGCATATATTACACAGTATTATACATGCAATATGTACAGATATATAGTATATACCGCAGTGCACTGATATGTGAGGTACAAGGTATAATAGATGCAGTGTGTACAGATATATAGTATATACAGCAGTGTACTGATATGTGAGGTATAATAGATGCAGTGTGTACAGATATATAGTATATCCAGCAGTGTACTGATATGTGAGGTACGAGGTATAATAGATGCAGTGTGTACAGATATATAGTATATACAGCGGTGTACTGATATGTGAGGTACGAGGTGTCAATACACTGCTGTATTTACTATATACCTGTACACACTGCATCTATTATACCTCGTACCTCACATATTACACTACTGTATATACTGTATATCTGTATACACTGCATATATTATACCCCGTACCTCACATATCAGTACACTGCTGTATATACTATATACCTGTACACACTGCATATATTATACCCTGTACCTCACATATCAGAACACTAGGGAATATACTATATACCTGTACACACTGAATCTATTATACCTCTTTTGTGTGCCAGGGCTGTTTTGTAATCCCAATCCGGCCCTGATGGCATAAATTATAAAACGCAGCAGCAAGAATAGTTCATGGAACAAAAGGAGGGGCTATAAAAGGGGAATGGGGGCCCAATTTAGATTCCTGCTATGGGGCCCAGTGATTTTTATGTACGCCCCTGACAGCGACATTACTTGCGATATACCTCCTGTATAACGTTTGTGCATCCTAAATATCAGTGACATTCATTCAGTGTAATATTTTATTAGGTGGTGGTGACAGCGACATTACTTGCGCTATACCTCCTGTATAACGTTTGTGCATCCTAAATATCAGTGACATTCATTCAGTGTAATATTTTATTAGGTGGTGGTGACAGCGACATTACTTGCGCTATACCTCCTGTATAACATTTGTGCATCCTAAATATCAGTGACATTCATTCAGTGTAATATTTTATTAGGCGGTGGTGACAGCGACATTACTTGCGCTATACCCTCTGTATAACGTTTGTGCATCCTAAATATCAGTGACATTCATTCAGTGTAATATTTTATTAGGTGGTAGTGACAGCGACATTACTTGCGCTATACCTCCTGTTTAACATGTGGGCATCCTAAAAATATCTGTGACATTCTGTGTACTTTGCGCATACACTTACAAAACCTGCGTTACTGTACGTGTGACATACTTGCAAGCATATGTACCATTTAATATGCGCAAGGCGAGCAGTAAGGGACGGGGAAGTGGCTGTGCTGCTGATGGTGCATGCAGAGACCGTGGCCCAGGGCGCGGTGAAACTGTGCCTGCTGCCAGAGCACAAGAAACACACTCATCCACGGTACCTAGCTTCATGTCCCAGTTTGCAGGGCGGTGCAGGACACCACTCTCAAAGTCAGACCATTGCGACCAGATGCTCGGTTGGATTGCAGCAGATAATGCTTCCAGTCAGTTAAGCACCACCCTGTCTTCCACAAAGTCCAGTCTCAGTAGCCCAGAGTCTGGTCAACAGAATCCTCACCCCGATACTCCTTCCACCCACCATGGAGAGTCTTGGCAAACAAGTGATCCCACACTCTGATATTCCCAGGAGCTGTTTTCATCGCCATTCCTTAATTTGGGAATCTCGCCAAGCCCGCTTTAAGAGCACTATGAGGGGATCTTGTGCCCTGATTCCCAAACTCTGGAGCATCCACAGTCAGAAGAAGATGATGGTGGGGAACAACAATTAGTGTTTCACGAGGTGGATGATGATGATGAGACAAAATTGCCAATAAGTAAACCGCAATTAGTGTCTCAAGAGGTTCATGATGAGGATGAGACACAGTTGTCAATAACTAAGGTTGTTGTTAGGTCAACAGGTCAGGAGGATGACCAGAGTGAGGAAGTGGAAGAGGAGGTGCTGGACGATTAAGTCACTGACCCAACCTGGGAAGGTGGCAATCCAAGCGAGGACAGCAGTACAGAGGGGGAGGGATCCGCAGCACCGCAACAGGCGGGAAGAGGCAGTGGAGTGGCAAAAGGGAGAAGGCGGGCCACACCAAACAGGCCCGCAACTGTTTCCCGGAGCACCCCCTTGCTGCAATCTCCCTTGCTAAGGAGTAGGTGTTCCGCAGTCTGGCGCTTTTTTGAGGAAAGTGTGGATGATAAAAGAATTGTCATTTGCAACCTGTGCCATGCTGAAATGAGCAGGGGCGTGAACACTAGCAACCTCACCACCACCAGCATGATCCGCCATATGGCATCAAAGCACCCTAATAGGTGGGCCAAACGCCTGGGTCCACAACCAGTGTCTGAGGGTCACACCACTGCCTCCTCTTCCCCTGTGTTACGTGCTGGCCAATACCCTGTCCAAGTCGCAGGCCCGGACCATGCACCTGGACCTTTGCAAGCACCATCAGCTAGCACATCCACTTCTGTATCCCAGCGCAGCGTACAGATATCTATACCCCAGGCCTTTGAACGAAAGCACAAATACCCATCCACCCACCCACAGACCATAGCACTAAATGCGCACTTTTCCAAACTGCTGGCCCTGGAAATGTTGCCATTTAGGGTTGAGGCTTTCCGCAGCCTGATGGCGGTGGCTGTCCCGCAGTACTCTGTTCCCAGCCGCCAATATTTTTCACAGTGTGCAGTCCCAGTCTTACACCAGCATGTGTCCTGTAACATCACCCGTGCCCTAACCAACGCAGTTATTGGGAAGGTCCACTTAATGACTGACACATGGACAAGTGATTTTGGCCAGGGACGCTACATTTCCCTGATGGCACACTGGGTGAACGTTGTGGATGGCACAGGTGTTACTGACGCCAAGGATTGCGGGCCCTACTTCCATCAGGGTTTCCGCCGCCACCTACGTTAGTGGCTTCAACCCCCACTTCTCCTCCTACGCCTCCTCCTCCACTTCCACCTCTGAATTATCATCTTGCAGCACCAGTCAGCTATCAGTCAGTAGCTGGAAGCAGTGTACCACTGCAGTGGAGAAGCGGCAACAGGCTGTGCTTAAACTGATCTGCTTAGGTGACAAACAGCACACCGCCGCAGAGCTGTGGCAGGGGATAAAGTACCAGACTGAGCTGTGGTTCTCGCCACTCAACCTACGACCAGGCATGGTTGTGTCTGATAATGTCTGTAACTTGGTGGTGGCTTTGGAGCTCGGCAAGCTCACACACATACCATGCCTACCCCATGTGTTCAACCTAGTGGTTCAGCGTTTTCTCAAAACCTACCCCAATTTGCCTGAGCTACTGGTGAAGGTGCGCTGCGTGTGTGCCCATTTCCGCAAGTCATCGACAGCTTCCGCCAGTCTGGCAACACTGCAGCAGCGCTTGCAATTGCCAGCTCACCGACTGTTGTGCGACGTGAGCACGCGGTGGAACTCAACGTTACACATGTTGGCCAGACTTTGTGAGCAGCAGAGGGCAGTAGTGGAATACCAGCTGCAACATGGTCATCGCCTTTCCAGTCAGATTCCGCTCTTCACAAGCGACGAGTGGGCATTGATGTCTGACCTCTGTGAGGTTTTACGCAACTTTGAGAAATCAACACAGATGGTGAGTGGCAATAACGCTATTATTAGCGTAACCAGCTGCGTGTGTGCCCATTTCCACAAGTCATCGACAGCTTCCGCCAGTCTGGCAACGCTGCAGCAGCGCTTGCAATTGCCAGCTCACCGACTGTTGTGCGACGTGAGCACACGGTGGAACTCAACGTTACACATGTTGGCCAGACTTTGTGAGCAGCAGAGGGCAGTAGTGGAATACCAGCTGCAACATGGTCATCGCCTTTCCAGTCAGATTCCGCTCTTCACAAGCGACGAGTGGGCATTGATCTCTGACCTCTGTGAGGTTTTACGCAACTTTGAGAAATCAACACAGATGGTGAGTGGCGATAACGCTATTATTAGCGTAACCATCCCACTTTTGTGTCTACTCAAACGCTCGCTGCTCACAATTAAGCGGACGCTTTGCATGTGGAAGAGGTGGAAAGGGGGAAGAAAGTACACAGGGTGATAGCCAGACCACCCTCAGTTCGTCTTCTCAGCGAAAATTGGATGATGAGGAGGAAGAGGAGACGGTTGCCTCTGCTACAGAGGGTAGTACCCATGGAAGTTTTATTCCATCTGTCCAGCATGGGTAGAAGAGGATGAGAAGATTGAGTCATCCTCCTGATGGGACCCTGGCACACATGGCTGACTTTCCCGTGACACTCGCGTTGTACGCATTTTGGCCAACACCCTTCTTGACCCCCGCTACAAAGAGAATTTCTCATCTCTCATTCCTGTGGTGGAGAGGACAAGCAAAATGGTGCAATTCCAGAAGGTCCTTGTGGAAAAATTGCTCCAAAAATTTTCAGCTGACAACGCTGGCTGAAGAGTATGTAGTTCCAACCGAGGAGGGGAGACGAGGGGAACACACAGTAGTTCCAACAGAGACAGGGCAACACTCCAAGGCCTGGGACAGTTTTATGACACCCCGTTAGCACCCTCAACCTGATGCGCGGCCTAGTGTCACAAGGAGGGAAAATGTTTGGAATATGGTGAAGGAGTACGTAGCAGACCTTGTCAGCGTCCTCAGTGATCCCTCTGTGTCTTACAACTATTGGGTGTCCAAGCTGGACACGTGGCACGAACTGGCGATCTATGCCTTGGAGGTGCTGGCCTGCCCCGCCACCAGCGTTTTGTCAGAGCGTGTATTTAGTGCTGCTGGGGGCATAATAACTGATAAGCGCATCCGCCTGTAAACTGAAAATGCTGACCGGTTGACTCTTATAGAAATGAACAAGGCCTGGATTGCCCCTGACTTCTCTACTCCACCAGAGGAAAGCGGCTGAACATAAAGGCACTCTAAATGTGGCTTTTATGGTGTATTGAATACACTGTATTCCAATGCACTTCTTCCACCACTAAAAGGGTATATGGTTCAATCTCCCTTTTCTCGTTCGCCATCATATCAACATGCTTATTAGGCTGCCCTCGCTCCTAATGTTTAAGAGGGTCAGCTCAGCAGCGGGCCCTCACCCATAATGTTTTAGAGGGTCACCAGCAGGCCCTCACCCATAATGTTTTAGAGGGTCACCAGCAGGCCCTCACCCATAATGTTTTTGAGGGTAACCAGCAGGCCCTCAACCACAATGTTTTAGAGGGTCTGCTCAGCAGCATACCCTAACCCCAAAATTTTTAGATGGTCAGCTCAGCAGCAGGCCATCGCCCACATTTTTTTTAGATGTCAGCTTGGCAGCAGGCTCTTGCCCACAACATTTTTTAGATGGTCAGTCATCCCAGCAGCAGGCCCTCACCCCTAATGTTTTAGAGGGTCACCAGCAGGCCATTAATCATTTCAAGGGTGTGTATGATGCTCTCCTTTATGTGTAATAATGGGTGTATTGGAGTGTCGGTTCCTTGTAATTTTTCAAAGCCCTTTCCCTTAGTGCATAGGCTTTATGAGTGCAGGAGTCCCACTACCTGAACAATTGGACCACAATGTGAATAAGGGTCCATTCACACGTCCGCAATTTCATTCCGCAAGAATTGCGAACCCATTCATTTCTATGGGACAGCACAATGTGCTGCCCAGATACGGAATTGCGCACCCGCATTTCCGGGTGCGCAATTCCGTTCCCGAAAAAAATAGAACATGTCCTATTCTTGTCCGCAATTGCGCACAAGAATAGGCATATTCTAAGTGCCGGCAATGTGCGGTCTGCAAAATGCGGAACGCACATTGCCGCTGTCCGTGTCTTGCGGATCCGCAGATCCGCAAAACACGTGACGGACGTCTGAATGGAGCCTAAGGCCCTCCTTTATGTGATATACAGGTTGTATCGGAGTGCATTTTCCTTGTAACGTTTTGCAGCACTTGCACTTTATATACAAGTAAATATACAGGAAAGAATGTTTCCTAACAATTATTCCTCTAAAATCGATTTTATCTTCGGTTTTGTGCGTATTATTCTCAGTCTGTAAAAGTGGCGTACTACTCGAACAACATTGTTCCCAGCAGCGACCTGGGAGTCCAAGATGCATCCAGACATCCTCCCCATACTGTTCCTGAACCATTTCGGTGGTGTTTCCATCCATTTCTGACCTTTTCCTATGAAGCAGGCACCCTCCCCTCTTCAGAGCAGGGGGCGCCTGGTTTAATGCTCTGGTTCTCTGTAGAGCACCCGAGCATCCAGAGGTGTTCTACTCGAGCACCCGAGCACTTTGGTGCTTGACCAACACTACCAGGTAGGCATGATATCATTTTCATTGCCTGGCCCTGTCAAAGTACCGCATTAACGACATTTGGAACAATATTCGCTCCATCTTATATAGGCTTAAGTGTATGGAGATGTCGGGAGAGATAGCAGTTAACCTAACAAACGTTTAGCCTACAGCTAATAAAGGTTTATTGGCGCCTTCATTTACAATTAGTTCAAGATTAGTAAAGTACTTTATAATTACATGTGTTATGTAGATTTTATCTAAGGAAGTATATACATTGTTAGGGCTCATTCAGACGACCGCATGAATGGGTCTGCATTCGTTCCGCAATTTTGTGGAATGGGTGAGGACCCATTTATTTCAATGGGGCCACAAAAGTTGCTGACAGCACACCGTGTGCTTTCTGCATCCGTACTTCCGTTCAGCGGCCCTGTAAGAAAGATAGTGCCGGCCGTGTGCAGTCTGCAAAACACTACTGCTGTCTGAATGAGCCCTTAATCATAAGTGGAGTACTGAAATCTTTTGCAATACAATGATGCACAGGAAATAAATACGGTAAAAAATTGACAACTCGTCCAAAACTGGTTTAAAAAACTGTCGTCTACAAGAATTGGTCACATAAGTAAAGTAAATGAAAATACAGAAAAATGTAAGTCTAGAAATGGCCCTGATTCATCAAGATTGGTGTCTTGATGGGGCCTGCGTTGCCGGAGGAGCGATGTAAATTATGATGAGGTGTAGGCCTTGACATAAATTACATGGCTCCTTTGGCAGTCGGTGCTTCTGAATGAAATCCAATGAATTTTCCCCTTTGTTCTGAGTTGGTAAGATTATTGAGCTGATAAAGGATCTTGTAGAAAAGAACTCTAAGGCCTCTTTCACACGAGCATGTCCGGATAAGGTCCGGATGCGTTTCGGCAAACCCGCGCGAGTAGGTACGCATGTGCAGTCAGTTTTGACTGCGATTGCGTTCCGTTGTTCAGTTTTTATTGCGCGGGTGCAATGCGTTTTGCATGCACGTGATAAAAAACTGAATGTGGTACCCAGACCCGAACTTCTTCACAGAAGTTCAGGTTTGGGTTCAAGGTTATGTAGATTGTATTATTTCCCCTTGAATACAGAATGCATAGTACAATAGGGCTGGACGGGTTAAAAAAATAATTAAAATAATTTTGCGCAGCCGGCATCTCTTCTGTCTTCTTCTTTGAGGAATAGGACCTTTGATGACGTCACTGCGCTCATCACATGGTCCATCACATGATCCATCACCATGGTGATGGATCATGTGACGGACCATGTGATGACCGCAGTGACGTCACCACAGGTCCTTTTTCTGTGCACAGCAAAGAAGAAGACAGAAGAGAAGCCGGGCTGCGCGATCAAGTGGATTAAGGTGAGTTATATTATTTTTAGATTTTCTTTTAACCCCTCCAGCCCTATTGTACTATGCATTCTGTATTCAGAATGCTATTATTTTCCCTTATAACCATGTTATAAGGGAAAATAATGATCGGGCACTGAATCCGGACCAATTCATTTCTATGGGGCTGTGCACATGAGCGGTGATTTTCAGGCATCACTTGTGCGTTGCGTGAAAATCGCAGCATGCTCTATTTTGTGCGTTTTTCACGCAACGCAGGCCCCATAGAAGTGAATGGGACTGCGTGAAAATCGCAAGCATCCGCAAGCAAGTGCGGATGCGGTGCGATTTTCACGCACGGTTGCTAGGAGACAATCGGGATGGAGACCCGATCATTATTATTTTCCCTTATAACATGGTTATAAGGGAAAATAATAGCATTCTTAAAGGGAACCTCATGTGGATATTTGATTATAATCTAACTAATTATATACAATCATTAACTGCTAAAAAGTACCTTAGATGTATTAACTTACTGGTGTGACAGATGGTTACCTCATAATATACACACAAAGATGCCGCATGCTGTATGCTAATGAGCTGATTGGAGTCCAGCGTGATGTCAGGGAGTCCAGCGTATATTTAATTCAGAGCTATAGCCACTCCCCTGCCCACCTGCTGCTGGTTCATATGGAAACAAACTGTCAATCAGCAGCAGGTGGGCGGGGAGAGTCAGGAGCTCATGAATATTCAGGGCTCATCATTATCAGCTGGAGCTTTTCAATACAAGATGTTGGCAGATTGACTGGTTCAATTAAAGAAAGTGACACAACATTTTGCTAAGAGAATCAGTCACTTATTTATGTTGCCCTTAGTTAGGACACCATAAAACTGGTGACAGGTTCCCTTTAATACAGAATGCATAGTACAATAGGGCTGGAGGGGTCACCACAGGTCCTTTACCCAGGTCCTGAAGAAAGAAGATAGAAGAGAAGCCGGGCTGCGCGATCAAGTGGATTAAGGTGAGTTAAATTATTATTATTATTTTTTTAACCCCTCCAGCCCTTTTGTACTATGCATTCTGTATTAAGAATGCTATTATTTTCCCTTATAAAATAATACAATCTACAGAACACCTTCTGTGTAGAAGTTCGGGTTTGGGTACCAAACATGGCGATTTTTCTCACGCGCATGCAAAACGCATTACAATGTTTTGCACTCGCGCGGAAAAATCGCGCATTTTCCCGCAACGCACACGCATCTTATCCGGGCAAAAAACATGACACCCGTGTGAAAGAGGCCTAAGGACTCCTTCACATGAGTGATACGGAATGTGTCAGGGTCTCTTCAGGGAAAGACTAGGTTTTGCATGCAAGTCGAATTAGTTTTGTCTGCGATTGCGTTCCGTGTTCCAGCTTTTTTCTGCGTGGATGCAATCAGTTTTTTATTCATTAACACGTGTTAAAAAAAAATAGAATAATAACAATCTACACATTGCATCTGGATGCCTTCTGTTTTTCAAGCAAGCCCCATTCACTTCTAAGGGGCCAAGTCGCACAATACAGAACATGCTGCAATTTTCCCTGAAAGCAGAACTGATCAGTGATAAACAGCACTCAAGTGCACAGACACATTCAAATGAATGGTTCAGGATTCAGCCTAGATGCTGTCTGTTCGCTCATATGGAAGAGGCCTAAGAACTCCCAACATTGGAAATCCACATTACTGGAGGACTTTATGGTACCTTATGGTACATGTTGATCCTCCAGCTTAATGTTAAAGGCTATTGTGAGAGAAGGATTTATGATTTTATGAATATATAATGAGAATATTCTGTAGTACACATTTCTGTCCACTAGATGGCTGCAAACCATATGTATGAGAAGGTCAATGAGGGAGGGGGAAAGAGGGGATTACATTACAGTCTTCAAATACACCTATAGACTCAGTGAAACCACTCCTATCAGGTTAAGTAGCCAATAGTCTCTTCTTAAGGAACACCCCTTTTGTGATGTCATGTCTGCTATTTAAGGGAATGTACTGTGAATAAAAGTCTCTCTCGCCTGCTCTTCCATCATGGCTGAGGGAAGATGAGAAGATGCTTTCAATGAAACCACCTAGTGTCTGGTCTCATTATAAAGCAGTATGCTGTACACATACTTATTCTTCTAATTGATTTGGCACCACACAAAGAAGAAGGAGAGTCGCATGAATTGCGACGACAAAATGGCGCCCAACGTGGGGCAGACAGCTTGCATAACTTCCGATTCAAACGCCAGGAGAGGACTTGCGTAAAACCATCAGACGAGGCATAAACTGCAGTAAGGTAAGAAGCTTTTATTCTTACAACCTCCTCTGAGTCTTTTGCCCAAGTGTTTTCTCAAGAGTTGAATTGGTGTTATCGCGATATAAGGGTTCAAATTATAGCTGATCTGTCCGTTAAAAAGAACCTGTTGAAATATTCCTTCTTTGTGTGGTAGAACATGCTGAAACTAAACGGAAATTGTTAGACAGCTGAGCCGGATATCCTGTGACGTAGAATTGGATCCCAGCCCAATATTCTGACGAGAACTTGGGAAAAGGGTTAATACTAATTGTCTCATAGGCAATTGGCAGTTATTAAGATTTTGTATCCCGGTGAATTGACGAGGGGTCTTCACTTTGAGAGATTGTGGGCTCAATACTATTATATCATTTGATCTTTGTGCAACTGCGCTTGAGTTAGTGGGTTCGGTGGCGATTACTTATAGTAATCGGATTCCGTTTGATCTTTGTGCAACTACGCTTAAGTTTGCGGGTTTGATAAATAGCAATTGTTTGATCTGTGTGCAACTACAATAATGGGAAATTCTAATGTTACAGGACAGAGTAAAGAGATATTAACGGCGGCTCAGTTGATGCGAGGAAAAGAAAGGAAAAGTTTCAGTTAGAAATAAAAGTTGAAAGCATTCTGTCATACTAAGTAGCAGTGATTTCCGGTATTATCCGTAAATATGCAGTTTTGTGTAAAAGTTCCCACTAGATGTTGCAAATGCAGTAGGAGATAGATTAAATTAAAGTTGTGGAAAAGTGTAGAGGGAAAGTTGAAAGTAATTGAGAAGAATGGACAATATGGCTATAGTAAAATGGAGGATTTGGATGTGGTAAGGGAACAAAGAGAGTTGGCCATGCGGCATTCCCTTCCCCCCCACCACATGTGTTGTAACTAAGTAATCCTGGGTCTTGTGGTCCATCAAAGACTACCTATTGCTTTTTCTGTCAGCTCCTCCTCTACACCAGGTGCTGGAATGTGCTAATCAGCACCACCCACTGTGTTTTCAGCTCTCTCTAGCTTTTCCCCACCCCCCAAAAACTCTTTCCTTAGGCTTTATGGGGGATGAGTGTGTGTGCAAGTAACATGTTGTTTGTTTGTGGATACAATCCTATCAGTTTCCAACACTGGATTATATCCAGTGATGTCTGAAAATAACCCTTCCCAATTGTATGTCCCATCAGTTAAAAAGGTACCTGCAGTAATTATTCCCATGATGCTAGTTGGAAGTGTCCAGTCTACTCAATCTAGATTGCACCCATTCTAAGTCTTTATTCAGGTATGAGTGAAAGTGTAGGGATATCTGCATCATTATATGATATATGACATATACTATACCCAGTAGTATCATCAATTTTGCCATGATGAATAGCATTCCCAATTCAGAGGACTTACTTATGCTGCTTTATAGAAAATTAGTTAAAATATGGAGAGTTTTCTCATATTATTTATGAGATTTGGAAAATTGAGTCCAATGTAGAGCTGGGGATTTAATGCATAGTGAAGATCAGTGAGTCTGTGATGAAGTGTTTAGATCATCAGTCAGTCACATTGTCCTCAGGACAGAGAGTGTGGAGAAAGTTTTCATTAAACTCCAGGAAAGCTGGGTGGATTTGGATTTTTGAGATTACCTTAGCTATGCATGAGAAAATCCTAAATACTGCCTTTGTGTATGATCTTGAGAATCATCTAGAAAGGTCTAGTGTTGGCTAGGCTTGAGTGAAGTTAATTTTGTCCCTATTTTGTCATATTGTTAAAGTTAAATCAAACAAAGACCTAAGGTGGGCGTGGCTGCATATCAGTCCTTCCCACAAGGGGGCGAGGAAGACTTTGTATGTACTTGCCCACTTCCTCACCTGTGGGAGGAAGACAAATGTTCAGCCCTTCAAATGAAACACCCATAGGAAATTAACAACCCAGAATCAAATGCTGGATCCCTGTTATCTATACAGTCCTTAGGATCTAATTACATTGCCTCATAGCAAACATGTTCCATGATCTCTCATGGCTAAGGGTAGTATCACATGTGTAGGAGCATCTAGTAATGCAATTCCTACTCCTCTCACCAATTAATCACCGTCTTAAGGGTGTGAAAAATTAGATCCGATCACTCTGCTGCATCTGGAAGGGGGGAGGCTGGGAGTAGAAAATATAAAAATTCAAATTTAATGTCTCCATCCAATTAATAACCACATTTTTGAGTTTCTGGTAGATCATTTCAGGTTCCTGGAACATGGATCACCTCGGACAGGATATGCTGTTTCTACTTAATCTGATGTTGTCAAGAAAGAACCACTCCGTCCAGCAATGTTAGTGCAGGAGAGAGAGCTGAAGACACTCGCTGAGGTTGGTAAGATGGCTGAGGGTAAGACTACTAACATCCAGGTATGCCTTTGGTATCATTCATTATTATGGTGTAATCTAGTGAAGCAGAGATTTTGTTGGATCCATGGCTAAGCCCATCAATAATGAATGCTGAGTGTATGAAAGATGTTTGATGCCCTGATACTGCCTGAGAAGGTATAGGTTACATTATTACCTGAAGTCTACCCTAAGTGGAAATCTGTGTGATACAGGATGGCTTAAGGCCAGTGGACTTCCAAAAAGTTTGCCTTTTTTCAGATACAGGTTACAGAGGCTGAAAGGAAACATCAAAGGATAAAGGTAGAAGTGATAATAGGACTCTGGAGAGTTGGTAATAAACTCTTCCTTTAGAGGGCACTCTACCTAAAGAGGATGGATTTAGAACATGGGCAAATCCAGAGAGAGAAGGTGTGATTGGGTTCTGTGGTGGATGACTCCTGGGTTCAACAATGCTGCCACTAGGTGAATGCTGTAATAATGATGGGAGAACTATGGGAGTTCCAGGAAGGCATATGCCAAGGTCATCTTACCCATTTCAGAGACTGCGGATTGACTACATTCAGAACAAAGGTGGAACAGTGTGAATATGTCTGTCTGTATTGATCTCTTTCCAGGATATTCGGAGATTTGGCCTGTAGAGAAGGCTACAGCTAAAAGATACTGACTGAGGTGAGAGTACCTATCCCTGGGGTTTTTCTTCATCCGATATACATCTAACCGGAAGATAGCCCTAAGTCCTTATGAAATACTCTTTGGGAATGCTCCTGGATTAGGTGTCTATTTCCCCAATAGTTCCAGATGCAGCATAGTAGTTTTCCAAATGATGTTGTCTGTTGCACAATTTATTATCTAATGTGTATTTCCAAGTTTTAGTTGTTTCCTAGAATCCAGACTGTATAGAAGCGATTCATTCTTCACAATCAGGAGATTGGATAGTGGTGAAACAAGAGACGTGTGGAAAGTCCTAGAGCTACGGTTTGAAGATCTACATCAAGTCCTGATAACCACCGCCACTGCTGTCGAATTGCAAGGAGAAACTGATCGTATTGCAATCAAGTGCCAGGACTATAAGAGCCATAATGTCGTTTCATGCCTTATTGTTTGTTCCATATTGTACAAAGGGGAAATCACAGTCAAATCAAATTCCAACGGTGTTATATTATCAAGATGAGTCAGGAACAACTAAGTTGACTTTTGCAGTATAGTGAACTGTAAGACAGATGACAGATAGGACACTTGGTTTTGGTCTGATAAGTACATCTGTGTGACGGGGACTGACCCAGTCTATGGTAATTGTATTTAAATATGACCATACCAACTGTGGATATTGGAAATTAACAAGAATGGAGTACTAATCTGAAGTGTTGTGAAGTGATAAACTAGTGGAAACTACCTCTAGAGTCAGTAAAGCTGAAGGTTTGTCGCAAAGGATGACTATCCTGAAGGGAACCCCACCAAACAGTTGTAAACATGATGAATGTAATCCTCTGTTCCTGTCCATTAGAAATCCTATCCAACAGGATTCGGGGATATATGTGTTAGGAGCATGTGTAAGTGACAAAGATCCCCTAGGCAAATCTAGAATGTTGGTAAGGGAGAAATCTCAAAGTTTAGTTGCTTCTGTGGCTCCTACATCCTTACCTATAATTGACATTAAATATTTGGCCAAATTTAAAATATAATGACAAACTGACCTTAGAGACAGGATTTTATACAGGAAAGCCCTTTGGTGTTTTCCCTCCAGGATATTGTTCTTACATAATTCAGCTGAAGATGACAAGTAGTGACTCTAACGTTTACTCTGACAGTTGGTTTATCAACCAAAATTATCAAAACGCAGATATCTGGTGATTGTGTGGAGATTTGAAACTCCGACCCAGGATGCAGGTAGAATGAAGTGGTCAATGTACCCTGATCAAGTCCTGATCGGGTACTGATGCCATTTGTTCTATTCTCACCTCCTGAGTGGGATCAAATCAGAAAACATTGTCCGGTCACGACTAAGGAGGTCACTGCCTACATCTTTTGACTCACGTTTATACATGGATACATGGATGCCATAGGAGTCTGTAGTAGAGTTTCTGATTAATTTAAAGCAAAAAGTCAGATAGTTGCAGGATTTGAGTCATTAACTCCCATGAGTAGTATAAAAAAATATATAATAATAATTTTTATTGGATTAACATATCTATTGTCATCAACAGAGATTTGTGAATTATATCTGTGATGCTGTGCAGAGAATGGTGGAACAACTGAGCTCTTTTCCAGTGATGACTCTACAGAACCGACTGGTCCTTGACAGCAGAAAAAGGAGGGGTCTACAAGAACGGCTGCATCTACATCCTGGACAACACTGCCCCTGATGGAAGGATCACCAAGGATCTGAAGAAACTGATGGAAGGATCACCAAGGATCTGAAGAAACTGATGAACTTTATCAAATGAACTGACGGGAAAAATTCTGAAATTAATATCATGGCCAGAATAATGTTTTGGGAACTGGTTCAGCGACTACAATGTCATTAGAATTTGGTTTTAACAGGCTGTCATATAATTCTACATTTTAGGAAAATTGGTTTGGAAAATGTATAATACATCCATGCCCACACTGTGTATATGTGCTGTGCCCCTGTCAAAGACAAAGATTATTCCATCCTTAAGTAAATAAAACCTTGTTGGTGGTTGCGGTGTAAATAGGACAAGGTGAAGGCAAACCCGAAAGGGAGTTGAGGGGACCTGGTGAAGCAATAAGGAAAGTCCAGCTCTTCGCTGTTTAGGGCGTTGGGAGAGTACCTCACTTTTGCCTGTTCACCTCTGGTCTATTTCCCGCAAAAGGAGGGATTTGTGAGAGAAGGATTTATGATTTTATGAATATATAATGAGAATATTCTGTAGTACACATTTCTGTCCACTAGATGGCTGCAAACCATATGTATGAGAAGGTCAATGAGGGAGGGGGAAAGAGGGGATTACATTACAGTCTTCAAATACACCTATAGACTCAGTGAAACCACTCCTATCAGGTTAAGTAGCCAATAGTCTCTTCTTAAGGAACACCCCTTTTGTGATGTCATGTCTGCTATTTAAGGGAATGTACTGTGAATAAAAGTCTCTCTCGCCTGCTCTTCCATCATGGCTGAGGGAAGATGAGAAGATGCTTTCAATGAAACCACCTAGTGTCTGGTCTCATTATAAAGCAGTATGCTGTACACATACTTATTCTTCTAATTGATTTGGCACCACACAAAGAAGAAGGAGAGTCGCATGAATTGCGACGACACTATGGACACACTGCATTTTTTTGCATTATATACAGTATATTATGTGAAACATTTACGTGATTTTTTTATTACAAATTCTAACAGCTTTTCTTCTGCAGCTGTCATGTATTATAGTAATCTGCAAAATGCTCGATTCCATCCAGTCTCCGTTCTGACGGCTAACTTCTTGTCAAGTTGCACACTAGTGTCAGCGATCTGGCAGAGAACAGCCTGCTGGACCTCTGACCACTCCGGCATTGCCATGTTCCCTGCCGGATCCCTGACGCTAGTCTGCAACTAGGCTCAACCAGTCTTCAGTCCGTCTTTTTTCTCTATAGGGTGAGGGGAGTAAAGCACTGTAGGATGCCTCTGGTAGCAGTGTATCTCCCCTAGAACAAAAGTATTGAGCATGTTGAGGCAGATGTCAGGGGAGAGTTGAGAGGCCCCAAACATATTAGATGGTTGGCTGATCTCACTGAAAATGGTGGTTTTAGTGAGTGGTATTGCCAGTGTTAAAGGGGTTAAGTGGCATTCATCATGTAGAGAAAGTTAATACAAGCCACTTACTAATGTATTGTGATTGTCCATATTGCCTCATTTGCTGGCTGGATTCATTTTCTAAAGCCACAGAAAAATTCTGAATAAATGCGGTATGTATCCACTTGTAAACTAAAACTCACTGCCTGAAAAGGGATACTAAAACGAAAATAATAAACACTTTATTTAAATAATAGTTAAAAAAAAACACTTGTGGGGCTTATTCCCCTAAGTATCACAGGCATATAACTTGGTGGAATCATAGTCAGGTGTGGAGAGATCAAGGTAAGTATGCCTCCCACCTTATCTCCGATGGGACACTGTGCAAATGTGCCAGGGTACTGAAATATTAACCCCTGGATGACTTAGGGTACTTTCACACAGCATGCTGCGGTATTTTCTCTGTCCAAAATTCCGGAACACTTGCTGGAATGCCGGATCCGGCATTATTTTCCATTGAAATGCATTAATGCCCCAATTGTTCTGGAAAAACGGATCTGGTTTTGCGGTCTGCGCATGCGCAGACCTTTAAAAATGTGAAAAAGATAAATACCGGGTCCGTTTTTACGGATGACAATCGGAGAGACGGATCCGGTATTGCAATGCATTTGTGAGACGGATCCGTCTACAAATGTTATCCGTTTGCATACAGATTGCCGGATCCAGCGGGCAGTTCCAGCGACGGAACTGCCTGCCGGAATCCAACAACGCAAGTGTGAAAGTACCCTAACATTCGAATCTCCCAAGGTATACAAAAATAGGGTGGTAAACACAGTCTGGATCTGATCTGGCCACTCCTGCACCCCCTGTTAGAGCAATGTACACCCAGTGTAACCACACTGGGAACAACCAGAAAAGAATGGTTCACTCTGCTTGACAAGAGTTGTCTCCCTAAGTGCGCTTTACGCGTTTCATCAGGATTACCCTGAATCATCAGGAGCTCAAGGAGCGCTAATAGAAAGAGTGAAGATGTAAACATCCAGGCAAAAAGGATGACCACCGCTGATGGTGTGTGGGCATCACCCACTGCAGAGGTACTGCTGATACACCTAAACTAACTGTAAAAGTGCTGCTGATACACCTAACTACAGTAGCGCTGCCCTAGTTGGTGTGCTGAGGCCGCGCGTCCGGCACTGGTGTGGCCGTGGCGCGCGCACCTCCACGTGCGCCTGAAAAAAGAAAAGCCCAGCCCATCACAACAGAGAAAAGCCTATCATGGGGCACTCAAAGATCAGGGGGGGACCGCCCCCTGTACTGGTGCAACGCTTGGTGTATAGGTTCCGACCAGGTAATATAAAGAACGGGGGAGAAGGCGGCACAGAACGGGAGAGTAGGGACAAATGGGCAAACAGAACAAAAATAATTCAAATGGGGATATTATCAAGGCCCCTGCACCAGTGTATAATAAATGACACTGTAGTAATACAGATCATGAGGCCACATAAAGGCTGGCTATATCACGCAAAAGCGGAGCCAGATGTGACCTGCAATGAACTAGGGGCCGTATGAGCAAGTTGTTATCCACTATAGACCCAATTACAAACCGGGGGGAGCACTGAGTAGTGCGGCTTCCGGACTGTCTGGTATAACAGGGTACATGTTACTCCCACAGGGAAGGTAATATATGGGTAATCGGGAGGGGGACAAAATCTACGAATAGAAACTGCTAGATGCCCCTGACCTAGGATATCAAATCCTAGGCATGTATATGATGAGCTCCAGCAATACATCAGCCCATGCTGGAAAGAAATGATAAAAATAGCCACAGAATAACATAAGTTGTAAGGAATAGACAGAACCAGGCCGATCTGTGGGTGGATAAGATCAAACATGCCAAATGGCGAACTAGGGGCTACGGCACCCTAAAGAGGCAATAAACGCAGGGCCTAGGTTGAACCTCCCTGAGGGCTGCCAGTCTGGAAAAATAAATGGAGTAAATTACATCTGGTCATTTAGCCCCTTTGGTTTCAGTGTCAACAGCCTAAATAGCCACTGCGTCTCCTTCCTCAGGACACGCTAGTCAAAGTTGCTACCCTGCAGTGATCGCCGTACCACTTCTACACCCTGGAATTTAAGGACTCTAGGATTTGCCACATGTGACGTCCTCACATGTTTGGCAATTGGAGTGTCCCTATCATTCCGGATGTCACCAATATGTTCACCAATCTGGCGTCTGAATTCTCGGATGGTCTTACCCACATATTGGATCCCACATTCACATGTGATGAGGTAGACCATACCGGAGGTTTTACAATTCACAAATGATCGGATGGTGAAATTTTTTTCTGTCTGTGAGCATCTGAGTTGATTGCCTTGTAGGGGAAAATCATAGCCAATACAATTCCCGCATCTATATGTACCCTTCAGGATGTTGGTTAGCCACGTCTCCCTATTAGGCGTTTCAAAGAAACTGTGAACTAACCTATCTTTCAAGTTCCGTCCACGCCGATAGGTAATCGCTGGGGACTTACCCACCCAATCACCTATGTCCGGGTCAGAGGCCAAGGTACTTCAATAGGTATTGAGCATGTGTTGCACTTCCTCATATGCACAGTCATAGGTGATAATGATCCGAGGAGTGTTATGCTTGTGCGATCTATCCCTTGGATTCAGCAAGTCATTTCTATTGCTACACAAGGGGTGGTGATGTGCGGCGTGGAGAACCTTAGTCGGGTAACCTCGTCTTTAAATATATTCTCAAGGTCTTTGGCGGCCAAATGGTATTTGTCTAGATCAGTGCAGTTCCGCCAGATCCTTAAATATTGGCCCTTTAGTTTACCTCTTCTAAGGGCATGAGGATGCCAGCTTTGCCAGTGCAGAAATGTGTTTGTGGCCGTGGGCTTACGAAAAATGTTTGTACTCAAGTAACCATCCTGCTCCTTCTGGATTGTACGGCCCAGGAAGGTGATCTGTTCCTTGTGGATTTCTGCTGTGTAATTAAGACCAAGGTCATTGATATTTAGAGCTGCCACAAAACTATGGATCTAAGCTTCATCACCGTTCCAGATAACAAAAATGTCGTCGATAAAGTGGACCAATGAACTTGGTAACTATTTTTGCGGTATTGTGCCTTTGTTTACTGGTGAAGTTAGGTGTATCAGCGGCACTTTTACAGTTAGTTTAGGTGTATCAGCAGTACCTCTACAGTGGGTGATGCCCACACACCATCAGTGGTGGTCATTCTGTTTGCCTGGATGTTTACATTTTCGCTCTATCTATCTATTAGCGCTCCATGAGCTCCTGATGATTCAGGGTAATCCTGATGAATCACGTAGAAAGCACTTAGGGAGCCAACTCTTTTGTCATGCAGAGTGAACCATTCTTTTCTGGTTGTTCCCAGAGTGGTTACACTGCGTGTACATTGCTCTAACAAGGTGTGCAGGACTGGCCAGATCAGATCCAGACTGTGTTTACCACTCTATTTTTGTATACCGTGGGGGATTCGAATGTTAGTCATCTAGGGGTTAATATTTCAATACCCCCGGCACATTCGCACAGTACTCCTTTTGGTAGATCTCCAATCGGAGATAAGGTGGGGGGAGGGGCATACTTACCTTGACCTCTCCACACCTGACTGTGATTCCACTAAGTTATATGCTTGTGATACTTAGGGGAATATGCAGTGCGCCAGTCCTGCAGGATGAGCGAATATGAGGTCACAGGGGTAGTTAACAAACCGAGGGTTGCTCTTGGTACTAACAGTTTTTATTTACCCTGGGCAGGCGTACAGCAGTGATGGAGAGGCTGGCACATGAATCCTCTGGGGCACTCTCTGTGTATAGGGACCAGGCCAGGTGGTAGGTGAGGTGCCCTGGGTGTTGGAAGTTTAATGTGCCAGTGGCAACATCCCTTATAGTTCGTGACGCCAGTGCCGGTAACGGTGGCACACCGATTTGTTGTAGGAATAACTGAGGTACACAAAGTTGCAGTGAACCAGAAGTTCTTTTTACTGAACAGTTCAACTATATACAGTCTTCAGTTAGTTCCATATGTATAATGTTGAATACAGGCAGGCTTCATACAAATGGCAGGCAAAGTCTTTGCAAGATACTCAGAGGGTATAACACTTACAGATCAGGCTGTACTTTCCTCAGATCTTGTCTGGCTTTCTCCAAGGCCCGTATGCCCTATAGCTGGCTTTATCCTTGGGTAGGTAAACCTTCCTCTGGTGTAAATCCTCTTGCTGTAAATATCATTCTGCCCTTCAGCTTTCTACTTAGCTGGATAAAATGGCTCTGCACTGTACTTTTCAAGGTGCTAGATATCTTCAGGAGGCAACCTCTTCTCCTGGAAGCAAGCTAGGAGCCTTGGCTATCTAGCTGCATGTCAGAAGCTGCTTCCCAGCTTTCTTCTGGTTAAAGTGCACACTGGCTTCTGACTACACACACTCTCTCCTCTCTGGACTGGACCTGACTATATATACTAGGGGGTTCCCTAGCTCCCTCTACTCCACTCTACTCTAGGTAGAGGAACTACACCCCTAACAGGCCTGGTACATAGGAGATAACATTAATTATACATTACAATGCAATATAAAATACCAGAACCATGTTCCACAGGAGGTGGAGAACAACGTGACCCAATTGACCCTTGAGTAGTGCCCACCCTTACGTAGTGGGACACCACAAATAAGCCCCACAAGTGTTTTTTTTTTAAACTATTATCTAAATAAAGTGTTTATTATTTTTGTTTTAGTATCCCTTTTCAGGCAGTGAGTTTCTGCATTCAATTTTCCCATCACATTATATACTGCTGGTATCCAGGGGTTATGACCACCCTGTAATCCATTAGTGGTGGTCGTGCTAGCACACTATTGGAAAAAGCAATGGCCTCTCTGGTGGCCAGGACCGCAGGAGTGTGCCTAGGCCTGCATGTGGAGCACCTTCGGTCCCAGCCACCTCGTTTCTGTGCTGCAGCGGTGTTCATAACCCCTGGAAACCAGCCGTGTATAATGTGATAAAAAAACGAATCTAGCCAGCAAAGGAGGCAATATGGACAATCACAATACATTAGTAAGTGCCGTGTATTAACTTTCTTTACATGATACATGACATTTCCTGAAGTGAAGCAACCCTTTTAATAGATGTAGACAGAATCACACTGTCATGTGGAAGATCAAGACAGACTAAGAACCAATGAATGAGCCAACAGAAAAACATTCCTACATGCACTGTAACGTACCTGATTCACTTCCAATCAAAGGCTGATTAGCAAAGTGTTGGATAAAATCTTTCACAGATAAGAATTCATTGAATCCAAATTTGATTGATTCATCACACTGATGGACTTGAAAGTGTTTAACAGAGTCCTTGGCCCTAAAACAAAGGCAAACAGAAGATCATGGATACACTTTCACATATGAAGAACACACATATGTAAGTGCATGTACTGTAGATTTGAGAGTGCACACCTACAGTAGCATCAAATTCATTGCTGTCATAGTTATTATTTGTCATTATGACTCTGCAACAGGTGCAATAGTGATATTTGCTTGTAGTGAAGTTGTTATTCAAATGACTACAAAACGTGTATACCACCAATATAAATCAATGTGGAAGTTGGAGGACAAAGATAGGTAAACCTATATAAAATTAAACTTTTATTAACATTATATAAAACTAATAAAAATAAGAAAAAAACGGTAATTCATCCATATGACACTACAAAACAATAAGGACTTTGTTTTTATTGTGTATAGATTGCATCAATTGTTTTACAAGTGATATGATATGAGTTTGGAATAAACGTTTGACTAAGTGCATTGCGAGCCAGCCACATTTTATTTTGTTATATTATTTGGAAATTGCTATACGGTAGTAGCAGACTGTGCACTGGCATTTGGGGGAAATTAGTGAGCATCCCTTTTTGTAGTTTTGCATTTTGTTTTTAAAACAATAAGGTAGGCTGAGATGTGAAGTGTGTAAGTAAGCTGCTGATGGCTTGTTTCACAGCAAAGAGGGCACTGCTGCTGTCTCTGAAATCATGACGATCTCTCCTTTTTGCAAACAATAAGTCATCCCAGAAGCAGTTTACTTAATGTTACAATTACAGTAAGGAAGCCCTTATATTTTTGTCAGTAGATTGCCGTGGCAGGGTGAAGTGGAGGGTGTGCACTGAGCCGACGGCCCACTGCTTAGAGGGTTAATGTGTCTTATGCATTTTCCTTTCCAGAGGCTGTATATAGGGATAAGGGTTTAATTACTGTGCCCTAGTGATAGTTGCCCGGTGTGGGCTGGTTCCACCTCCCTTTATAAGTTGGAAGCTACTCAGTTGAATTCTGTGTGTATCCCTGTACTCCACCCGCACCACTGTCCCTAACTACTTGCACGATCCGCCCTAAATGGTGACCCACAACTTGGCGACTTTCCCTGACTTGACTAAGTTCAGGGGCCTAAACCTAGTGTGGTAAATGAATAATCAGATAGAAAGAGGTCAAAACCGGACGGGCAAAATCAGGACTGAATCAGAAAGTTAAGTCAAAATCAGGCCAAACCAGAGATACTGTATATGTCAGAACCAACACAAGATACGAACACACAGTCAAATACCAGATGGGGTAAGTGTCAGTCGAATAATCGGCAGTCAGGAGCCAGAGATCAGGAACAATCCAAAAATACACTGAACAAAAATATAAACGCAACACATTCGGTTTTGCTCCCATTTTGCATGAGCTGAACTCAAAGATCTGAAACATTTTCTACATACACAAAAGACCCATTACTCTCAAATATTGTTCACAAATCTGTCTAAATCTGTGTTAGTGAGCACTTCTCCTTTGCCGAGATAATCCATCGGTCACGGAAGGAAGGGAAGAGTGCAGCCCTGGACTCCACCCGCATCTCTGTCCCAAACTACTTGCACGACCTGTCCTATCTGACGGCGTACAACTTGGCGGCAGTCCCCAGCTTAAATATGTGCAGGGGCCTAAAAGCAAAGGGAACACAGTGAACAGAGTCAGGGAAGCAAAAGTCAAAAACCAGGAGGTCACGCAGTACACAGGGAAAAACACAATAGCAAGGTCACAAACAAAGCCGAGGTCAGAATCCAAGAGGTCACGTCAAATACAAATGGAGGTAGCGAGGTCGAGGTCACAAACAAAGCCGAAGTCAAAACAAGCAAGGTCTCAATATATAAAGAAAGCTGGTGAGGGTAACTAGACCAATCTCAGGCAACCTATCTACCATAAGGCATCTCCAAAGGCGTTTCAGAGAATTTGGCAGTACATCCAACTGGCCTAGCAACCGCAGACCACGTGTAACCACACCAGCCCAGGACCTCCACATCCAGCATGTTCACCTCCATGATCGTCTGAGACTAGCCACCCGGACAGCTGCAGCAACAATCGGTTTGCATAACCGAAAAATTTCTGCACAAACTGTCAGAAACTGTCTCAGGGAAGCTCATATGCATGCTCCTCGTCCTCATCGGGGTCTGGACTTGACTGCAGTTCATCGTCGTAACCGACTTGAGTGGGCAAATGCTCACATTCGATGGCGTCTGGCACACTGGAGAGGTGTTCTGTTCACGGATGAGTCCCGGTTTTCACTGTTCAGGGCAGATGGCAAACAGTGTGTGTGGCGTCGTGTGGGTGAGCGGTTTGCTGACGTCAACGTTGTGGATCGAGTGGCCCATGGTGGTGGTAGGGTTATGGTATGGGCAGACATATGTTATGGACAATGAACACAGGTGCATTTTATTGATGGCATTGTGAATGCACAGAGATACTGTGACGAGATCCTGAGGCCCATTGTTGTGCCATTCATCCACGACCATCACCTCATGTTGCAGCATGATAATGCATGGCCCCATATTGCAAGGATCTGTACACAATTCCTGGAAGCTGAAAACATCCCAGTTCTTGCATGTCCAGCATACTCACCGGACATGTCACCCATTGAGCATGTTTGGGATGCTCTGGATCGGCGAATACGACAGCGTGTTCCAGTTCCTGCCAATATTCTGAAATTTCGCACAGCTATTGAAGAGGAGTGGACCAACATTCCACTCTATGCGACGGAGATGTGTTGCACTGCGTGAGGCAAAAGTTGGCCACACCAGATACAGTAAGGCAAAACTGTGCACATTTCAGAGTGGACTTTTATTGTGGGCAGTCTAAGGCACAGCTGTGCAATATTCATGCTGTCTAATCAGCACCTTGATATGCCACAGCTGTGAGGTGGGATGGATTATCTCGGCAAAGGAGAAGTGCTCACTAACACAGATGTAGACAGAGTTGTGAACAATATTTGAGAGTAATGGGTCTTTTGTGTATGTAGAAAATGTTTCAGATCTTTGAGTTCAGCTCCTGCAAAATGGGAGCAAAACCGAAAGTGTTGCGTTTATATTTTTGTTCAGTGTAAGAATACGAGGAATCTAAACAAAAGTATAATACACCCTAATGAGGCTAAGAAGATCAATTACACTGACAGGAAACATGTGACACTGATTGGCCTGGTATCCCTGCTCCCTGATAGGCTGACCAGCCACACTGTCAGCTGGGCTAGTTGCCAAAGCAATGGAGTGACCCTGGCTATGCCGCAACAGAGATGCCAGGCTCACTGCCTGAGAATGGACAGGTAGGTACGTGACACCAACAAAGTTATGGTATATATGCTATGCCCCGACGAAAAGAACCGCTGGATATAAGAGCATACAAGAAAGAGCGCTGAATATATGCCAGAGAAGGTTAACGTAACAACAAAAAATTACAGCAATACAACAATTTATGCTAAAGTGACCGTCTTGGCGCATCTGGTGTTAAAGTAATGCTGGCTACATCTGTAAATTCCAATATGTAGTACTCAAATAATACCAATAATAAATACCAACATACAAGGACCACATAACAGTTCCATTCTTACAGTAATCTAATAAAAGTACCGTGCAAAATCGAAATAATACAGACATACAGTTAATACTAACATTTGTGGTGTCCACAGGCTCGGCCCCAAGGCCCGCCATAAATGTGCTACATCTCGTCTGAATAGCCTCAAATGGATAAGGTTTATGGCAAAAAGATAAAGGCTTCTTTAAAATGATGTACATGATATTTTCCATGATGCAGGACAAGATAACTAACTCTCCCCGCAATCCATTCGTACAAGGATTATATATTTTACAGAATTGTTAGTTAGTTTTTCAAATCAGGACAAAAATGACCAGCTTAGAAATATTTTTCCAAAGTCAGTATCCATAAAATGCACAGAACCATACTTACCGTGGCCTATAGAAAGATGCAAGTCTGTTTTTTATTGTGTTAAATGGAAAATTTTTAATTTCCATTACCATACCATCATCTTTCTTAGTGTGGGAGTATGTAAATACCCAAAGATTTGCATCTGTACTTGGCTAGTGAGGCACAAGAGTACATTTTCTATATTTAGAGTTTTACATTTTCATTCTCTACCTTCATGAATGTTGTGGCCCTCTTGACACGATAAGCAATGTAGCACAACTGGCAGGCCAACAAAGTTGATTAGGATTCTTAACCCAAATTAAAGGGGGTAAAAAAATTAAAATCAGACATCATATAGTACATGACAATAACAAAGCTAGAACCAGCCCTGTACCTCACATGGGTCCAGAGATCTCCACATTCACTGCTCCAATTGGTCTACTAGATTCTCTTCAGTCTGACAGCTCAGGGGCTGTGTCCTTTCTGCTGTAGCTCTGTCCCTGTAACTGCCACAGCTACTAACACTACATATGGCTGGTGGCAAACTGAGCACGTTCGACCAGTTCAGTGAGACGGACAAAAGATAAGGAAAAGAACAAACAGCAGGTGGCGCTATACAGATACATTTTATTGAATAGCTCACTAGCTATGCTAAATTTTTAATTACATGCAATTACAAAAGTATTCACATCCAGAGGCTGGTTTGAAAAATGCTATATATTTTTAAGTACTTTAAGGTACTGTAATGGCAAACACATCACCTCTGTCTCTCTTACAAGTGCTGGCCTGGGACTAGTGGTGTTAGTCCTATGGGATTGTATTATATTATAACAAATGGGGAATTCAAGGGGTCCATTAACAAGGTGGCCATACATGTTAGATCAGGGTTGTACAATATTTTCTGGTCCAAGGGCCAAATTGTTACATTATGTCATTGTGTCATAAGAAAACATTAAGTTGTATTTTCCTGAATTCCCATCTGACATAGGCATAAAGACATAGGTGAGAGTTCAACTTTATGAACACTCCACCTATCAGTAGAAGACTGACACAGCCAAGCATTTCACAGCTTCCATAAACTACAATGGAGAGCAGCTCATGTCCTTCTCTCTGCAGTTTTGAATGGGATAATAGTACTCCTAAGATATGGAGGTTCCAGAGATTGAATCCCTCTTATCAGGACTGCATTAGTAACAGTTGTCTGAATTGCATGTTTGAGTTGCCAGCCATACTGTGCCTTCCATAGGAGTGCAAGCCATATAGTGCCGCCATAACAGTACCATCCACAGAGCTTACACGTATCATCCAGGGCCTACATTGATATTTATGATTTGTGCAGGCAGGACAGAACAGAGCTAATAGTGACACTCTATTCTCTTCATCTGACCTGTAAGGACACAGACACGTATGAAGTTGTGGAATTGTGCATTAGATGAACATTGGTCAAACCCAGTAATTTGGGCGGGATCAGCTGACCATCAAAGGTATATGGGGTGTCCTGACTCTACCTCAATGGGGGAAAGAAGCATTGGCCATTTTGGATTTTAGCATTCCCTGTCCTTCAGTTCTTCCCAACTGACAGCTATCTAAGGTATTTTTCCACCTTAAAGGGAGCCTGGTTTTGGACCACTAAATCACCAGCATGCTGCTGGGGTTCAGGGTCCCAAACCTTCTGGTTCTGCGAAGTGTAGTAAATGCAGATATAATTTACTGGGAGATGAGCCCAGGAAGCATGTGAATTGCGACATTGACAAATCAAGCGCATGCACAGTAAAGTGAACATCTTTAGCTTCATCGGCACTTTGCACATGTATCCAATGCCATTGGAGATAAGTCTTGGACTCCCTTTAAGGTTTGATACAAGCAGGTTTGGGCCATAAACCTCAGCTGCATAAAAGCATGCTAATGCTACATCAATAAACAATAGATAATGTACTCCTTATTAGAATAGTATCACCTCCCCAATAGCAATCTAGATTTACTCTATACAAACCTTGCATGTCACATAGCTGAAGTATGTTAAAGGGGTTGTCTCACAAAAAATATTCTACATTTTTCAAACCAGCACCTGGATGTGAATACTTTTGTAATTTCATGTAATTAAAAGCCACTGAGTTATTCAATAAAATGTACCTGTATATCACCACCTGCTGTTTGTTCTTTTCCTTTCATTTATCTGTCCACTTCACTGAGGTGGTCGCACGCACTCACTTTACATCTTCAACTGTCACCAGCCATATCTTCTCGAAAAGAGCGTCAGCAGAAAGAATACACCCTCCGAGAAAGGACACCCCCACTGAGCTGCCAGCCTGAAAAAAATCTAGCGGAACGAGTGGAACAATGAATGGGGAGATCTCTGGATCTATGTAAGGTACAGGGCTGGTTTTAGCTTATAATATATGATGTCTGATTTTCATTTTTAACCTCTTCAGGACACAGGGCGTACCGGTACGCCCTGATGTCCTGGTACTTAAGGACACAGGGCGTATGGGTACGTCCTGTGTATTTCCGATCACCGCTGCCCGGCGGGCGGTGATCGGAACCCGGTGCCTGCTTAAATCGTTGAGCAGGCAACTTGGCTAAATGCAAGGGGCGATTGCCGCAAACCGCAGGTCAATTCAGACCTGCGGTTTGCGGCGGCGATCGGCGGTGCCATCGGGTCCCCATGCGGCTGTAGGGGGGACCCGATGGCATGGAAGGCAGCGCAATGCCTAAGGAAGGAATCGCGCTGCCTTCCGGTGACGAGCCTGTGAGATCCAGCCCCCTGGATCTCACAGGCCGGAAGCTGTATGAGTAATACACACAGTATTACTCATACAGCCAATGCATTCCAATACAGAAGTATTGGAATGCATTGTAAAGGAATAGACCCCCAAAAGTTCAAATCCCAAAGTGGGACAAAAAAAAAAGTGAAAAAAAAAAAGTTGAAAAAAAAGTTTCCCCCCCAAAGAATTTAAAGTTTCAAGTAAAAATAAACAAAAACGTAATTTTCCCCTAATAAAGTTTAAAAAAATTGGCAAAAAATAGGGGGGGGAAAAGTATACATATTAGGTATCGCCGCGTCCGTATCGACCGCCTCTATAAACATATCACATGACCTAACCCCTCAGATGAACACCGTAAAAAAATAAAAATAAAAACTGTGCTAAATAAACCATTTTTTTGTCACCTTACATCACAAAAAGTACAACAGCAAGCGATCAAAAAGGCGTTTGCCCACCAAAATAGTACCAATATAACCGTCACCTCATCCCGCAAAAAATGAGCCCCTACCTGAGACAATCGCCCAAAAAATAAAAAAACTATGGCTCAGAATATGGAGACACTAAAACATCATTTGTTTTGTTTTAAAAAATTGTGTTATTGTGTAAAACTTACATAAATAAAATAAAAAGTATACATATTAGGTATCGCCGCGTCCGTATTGACCGGCTCTATAAAAATATCACATAACCTAACCCCTCAGATGAACACCGTAAAAAATAAAAACTGTGCTAAATAAACCATTTTTTGTCATCTTACATCACAAAAAGTGTAATAGCAAGCGATCAAAAAGTCATATGCACCCCAAAATAGTGCCAATCAAACCATCATCTCATCCCGCAAAAAATGAGACCCTACCTAAGATAATCTCCCAAAAACTGAAAAAACTATGGCTCTCAGAATATGGAGACACTAAAACATGATTTTTTTTTTTCCAAAAATTATATTATTGTGTAAAACTTACATAAATAAAAAAAAGTATACATATTAGGTATCGCCGCGTCCGTATCGACCGGCTCTATAAAAATATCACATGATCTAACCCCTCAGATGAACACCGTAAAAAAATTTAAAATAAAAACTGCGCTAAATAAAACATTTTTTGTCACCGTACATCACAAAAAGTGTAATGGCAAGCGATCAAAAAGTCACACGCACCTCAAAATATTGCCAATAAAACCGTCATCTCATCCCGCAAAAATCATACCCTACCCAAGGTAATCGCCCAAAAACTGAAAAAATTATGGCTCTCAGACTATGGAAACACTAAAACATGATTTTTTTTGCTTAAAAAATGAAATCATTGTGTAAAACTTACATAAATAAAAAAAAAGTATACATATTAGGTATCGCAGCGTCCATAATAACTTGCTCTATAAAAATATCACATGACCTAACCCATCAGGTGAATACCGTAAAAAAAATTAAAATAAAAACGGTGTAAAAAAAGCAATTTTTTGTCACCTTACAACACAAAAAGTGTAATAGCAAGCGATCAAAAAGTCACACGCACCCCAAAATAGTGCCAATAAAACCGTCATCTCATCCGGCAAAAATCATACCCTACCCAAAGTAATCGCCCAAAAACTGAAAAAATGATGGCTCTCAGACTATAGAAACACTAAAACATGATTTTTTTGTTTCAAAAAAGAAATCATTGTGTAAAACTTACATAAATAAAAATAAAGTATACATATTAGGTATCGCCGCATCTGTGACAACCTGGTCTATAAAAATATCACATTATCTAACCTGTCAGATGAATGTTGTAAATAACAAAAAATAAAAACGGTGCCAAAACAGCTATTTCTTGTTACCCTGCCTCACAAAAAGTGTAATATAGAGCAACCAAAAATCATATGTACCCTAAACTAGTACCAACAATACTGCCACCCTATCCCGTAGTTTCAAAATGGGGTCACTTTTTGGGAGTTTCTACTCTAGGGGTGCATCAGGGGGGCTTCAAATGGGACATGGTGTAAAAAAAAACAGTCCAGCAAAATCTGCCTTTCAAAAACCGTATGGCATTCCTTTCCTTCTGCGCCCTGCCATGTGCCCGTACAGCAGTTTACGACCACATATGGGGTGTTTCTGTAAACTACAGAATCATGGCCATAAATATTGAGTTTTGTTTGGCTGTTAACCCTTGCTTTGTTACTGGGAAAAATGGATTAAAATGGAAAATTTAGTAAAAAATTGAAATTCTGAAATTTCATCTCCATTTGCCAATAACTCTTGTTGAACACCTAAAGGGTTAACGACGTTTGTAAAATCTGTTTTGAATACCTTGAGGGGTGTAGTTTCTTAGATGGGGTCACTTTTTTGGAGTTTTTACTCTAGGGGTGCATCAGGGGGGCTTCAAATGGGACATGGTGTAAAAAAAAACAGTCCAGCAAAATCTGCCTTTCAAAAACCGTATGGCATTCCTTTCCTTCTGCGCCCTGCCATGTGCCCGTACAGCAGTTTACGACCACATATGGGGTGTTTCTGTAAACTACAGAATCATGGCCATAAATATTGAGTTTTGTTTGGCTGTTAACCCTTGCTTTGTTACTGGGAAAAATGGATTAAAATGGAAAATTTAGTAAAAAATTGAAATTCTGAAATTTCATCTCCATTTGCCAATAACTCTTGTTGAACACCTAAAGGGTTAACGACGTTTGTAAAATCTGTTTTGAATACCTTGAGGGGTGTAGTTTCTTAGATGGGGTCACTTTTTTGGAGTTTTTACTCTAGGGGTGCATCAGGGGGGCTTCAAATGGGACATGGTGTAAAAAAAAAACAGTCCAGGAAAACCTGCCTTCCAAAAACCGTATGGCATTCCTTTCCTTCTGCGCCCTGCCGTGTGCCCGTACAGCAGTTTACGACCACATATGGGGTGTTTCTGTAAACTACAGAATCAGGGCCATAAATATTGAGTTTTGTTCGGCTGTTAACCCTTGCTTTGTTACTGGGAAAAATTGATTAAAATGAAAAATTTGCCCAAAAATTGAAATTCTGAAACTTAATCTCCATTTTCCAATAACTCTTGTGGAACACCTAAAGGGTTAACGACGTTTGTAAAATCAGTTTTGAATACCTTGAGGGGTGTAGTTTCTTAGATGGGGTCACTTTTATGGAGTTTTACTCTAGGGGTGCATCAGGGGGGCTTCAAATGGGACATGGTGTCAAGAAAACCAGTCCAGCGAAACCTGCCTTCCAAAAACCGTATGCATTCCTTTCCTTCTGTGCCCTGCTGTCTGCCCGTACAGCGGTTTACGACCATATATGGGGTGTTTCTGTAAACTAAAGAATCAGGGCCATAAATATTGAGTTTGGTTTGGCTGTTAACCCTTGCTTTGTAACTGGAAAAAAATTATTAAAATGGAAAATCTGTCAAAAAAGTGAAATTTTTGGTAAGAAAATAATTATTTCTTCTACAAATTCCTTTATCCGTATTCCAACCACCAAACATTGCTTTTCTGTATCTGCTACAAAATGCTAAAGTAGCGTTGTCCCATGGGAAAGTGTGAAGTGTTTCAATACAAGTCTATGGGAATGATTAAGCAGTTTTCCAGACATAAACAAGTCTTCAAATGTAAACAACAGAGCTAAACTAGACAGTCAAAAAGGTTAGCATGTCTGTTTTTTTCCCTCTAAAACTTTGCACAGTCCCGTAAAGTAACTGTTGAAGATTTCTAACTTCTCACTAAGTGCCTAGATAGAAAGTCACAAAGTCTCTCAGTGTTAGCTGGTTGTGCGTCAACCCGTTTCACAGTTTATATATAGTGCAATAACAGTGCACATGAACAGGATATATTACAATAAACATATAAAATGCAGTGTATAACAATATAAAACCAGAACCAATAGAGCTAATGGCTGAAGTAAAAGTGGCCTACACTGTGTGCTTATGTCCCCTGTATAGCCTACATATATGTTTTAATGAATTCTTATGTTGCCCATATACCTTTTTTCTCAAAAAATAAGCATGAATAAAAGTAGTTACTGGAAATCTACATTTCAACAGTGCAGCGAGAAAAAGTAGGAGAAGTTCTGTGTTAATCATTTCTCCAACACCTAACTAGCAGAAGATATTTCTGTTAAAATGGACAAGCCCTAAAATGGCTAAAAAATGTTATTCTCACCCCTTTCTCCAGCACGTACACTGTGGCACTGATCTGGTTGTCCCGACACTGTTAGTTTACAAAGAACAGCAATGACAAGACTGGATAAGGTATGTGACTGCTGAAACCAATCACCATACTCAGTGGTAGTCCATTGAGAAAACTGCGAAATGAGTAATACATTTTTTTTATTTTTTTTATTTTGGGGCTTATCCAAGATTTTTAAATTATTTTGGACAACACCTTTAAGGAGATGAGATTGGAAGTGTGGGTTTCATAGGTGTTTTGCCCATTGAATTAAAGGGGTTCTCAGATACTTAGATATTTATGGTCTACCCTCAGGATAGGTCATCAATATCAGATTCCCGGGGGACCGACACTCGGCACCCCCACCAATCAGCTTATTAAAAAAATATACAATAGATGGAGCCAGAAGAATAAGGTTTTGTAGTGGCCATGCTGGTTATTGCAGCTTCAAGTGAAAGGGAACTAAGGTGCCTTATGGTGGTACTGAAGGCTCCATCCACTGAATATTTTTCAGAGTTGGTGAATGCCCAAAACAGCTGATTGGTGTGGGTGTAGGGTTTCAGACCTTTACTAGTCTGATATTAATGACCTATCCTAAAGGTAAGCCATCAGTATCTAAGTAAAGAAATCCAGTTTAAGGCACACAGAGCATGGTTACTGACAAATTTGTTATTCCCATCAAAGATTTGTTAGTGTGAAATATACCTCAATGCAAACAACTTTTACAATAAATGTAGCCATGGACAATCGCATATTTATTTATCATATTGTGCAGGATGTTTTTATCTTTGTTTTTTATCTTTTCTCAGATTTTTGCTTAGTTTGTAGTATAGACTTGAGGGAGTTGAAGTGTGAATGCGCTTCTATTTTATCCTGGGAGTAGTATTCTTGTGCATATTTGCCCCTCCTATCAAAAAGATGGTCTTGATTAGGTGGTACATATAGGTGTGTGTGCTTCTCCTCTCATCGGTTGCTTGATGCACACAGAGGTAACTAGGAGCAGCACAGTATACAGTATGTGCTTAATAAAAGACTTAGATAACAATCAGAACATGTTTTATTTGCATCAATGGAAAATTCCGGTAATTCCAAAAGGTTCACTTACTTATTTTTGCAAGTATATAAAAAAAATAATTAGAGAGGGCACTGCAAATAAAATAAATGAAGAAAAAGGAGTGCTAAACATTTGACCCAAAACCATAGGAGAAAATAAAAAAGGGCAATATAAAAGAAATCCAGAAAGCACTCCAGAAAAAAACTGAATGTAACTAATCAATGAATGTAACCCTTTATTAGAGCCATGTTTAAAAAAAATCTGTATGTAAAATTGGCCTAAGAGGAAGGGCACATGATGTCTTGTGGGAGGTGTGATTTCATCTAAAGCAATTGCATCACTCCATCAAGAAAATCCCAACTGACACTTTTAGGCCTCTTTCACACGAGCGTGATGGATTAGGTCCGGATGCGTTCAGGGTGCGTTCAGTGAAACTTGCACTATTTTGCAAGCAAGTTCAGTCAGTTTTGTCTGCGATTGCGTTCAGTTGTTCAGTTTTTTCCGCGCGGGTGCAATGCCTGAAGTGAACACATAGGACCGGCACTGAATCCTAACCCTTTTTTTTCAATGGGTCTGTGTGCTTGAGCGCTGTTTTTCACGCATCATTTCTGTGTTGCGTGACAATCACAGCATAGCAACCCTGGCCTCATAGAAGTGAATGGGGCTTCAGTAAAAAACGCATTGCTTCTGGATGTAACCTGGATGCAGTCCAGGTGCAATGCGTTTTTCACTGATGGTTGCTAGAAGATGTTGTTTGTAAACCTTCAGGTTTTTTCTCACACGCGTGAAAAACACATCAAAACTGAATGCACCCGCGCAGAAAAAACTGAAACACTGAACGCAATCGCAGACAAAACTGACTGAAGTTGCTTGCAAAACCAGTTTTTTCCTGAACAGACCTTGACAGAATCCATAATGCCCTAAAGAGGGACTTTGTCTGGAACAGCATTTCCCAAACTTATTGACAAGATTTCTGATTCGCCGTAGATGGTTTCCTCTAAACTCTTCTCCACTCAGGCAGTTATCTCTGTCATAGATTCCTGGCCCTGGACCTCTTGTGTCGACCCTCTCTTATCGGCATCTAGGCCCTCATTGATAGCCTCCTTATCTGACTGCTGCCACAACACTGACTTCTTCCAATGAAACTTACTCATTCTCAGTTCTCTTTCCTTCTCTCCTCATAGGTCACACCTTACGCTCTCCCCACAGCAGTACACACCCTAAAGCTGGGTTCACATCATGTTTTGCCATCCATTTAGCGTACACATAAACGTTAACGGATGCCTCAGACTGATGCCATACAGTGGCATCCATCCCCATAGAGTTCCACTGTAAAAAAAAACGGCTTTTACCGGCTCTGCAGGATACAAAAACGTGGTGTGCTATGCTTTTGTATCCTTTTTTCTTATAACTTATTCCTCAATCGGATGGCAGAAACGTGATGTGAACCCTACCCTAACCAACAGTCAGGAAGCGTTATATCTATGCTAAGGCAAGGACCCATGTGTCCTAGGTCCTTCCTCATCATTATATTGCCTCAACATTGAACCACCACAGCCAATTCTTTTCCCCATCACATGAATGCAGATAATCCCTATTAAACACCAATTTACCATTTCTCACTAAACATCTATTTCCTCTATCCTCCTACATTTATACAGAGCATCTGTCTATAATGTGACATCAAATATATTAAGATGACCAAAGCACAGAGAAAGAACACTTGCAAAGACATCACTTATGACCAGTAATCAGGTTTGTACGCCATAGTCTGCCCCACACTTATCGCTGGGACACTTGGTTTCCTTAGGCCACCAGCTAAAGGCAAAAGAAACAAATTATATACAGGTCTTCTCTCTTTTACACACAAATATGGATGACAAAAAGGTCTCTGCTCTGAATGGCATTACTCAACTCAGATAATTTCCTTTGTCTCAGACAGCTCTCGACGTTACCTAATCTCCATAGTCTACAGTTACAAAAGAGGTCTCTAAAGCATGTCTCGAACCAATATGAGTCTTTACTTGCTGGCTATATTCAGTAAGTGATTCTTGGCAGTCAATAGTACAGGGTGTACCCAAGCCTGGAGTATCCTCCAGTAGCAACTACTTATGGCTTGTAAATGGTGCTTTCAAAGCAGGGTACCAGAATTGAGAAACAGAAGCATTTGCATACAAATCCAAGTTAATAGCTGGCAGAGTTCATGCAGCACAATCAAACAGATACCGGTTAGGATAGGATTCAGTTCAGGCAAAACAGCAACAAACTCCTTCACAAATGGCCAGAATCCAGTAGGTGTGGAATTTCTTTATATATATATAATTAGTGCTCATCAACCCGAGTCTGAGAACTCAAAGCTGACACAGGCATGTCCCTTTAAACCCCCATTCACACGATCGTATTTTTGCTCCGCATCCGATGTGCATTTTTTGCAGATCGGATGCAGACACACTTATTTCAATGGGGCAGCAAAAAATACGGACAGAACACTGTGTACTGTCCGCATCCGTATGTCCGTTCTGTAGCCCGCAAAAAAGATAGAACATGTCCTATTCTTGTACATTTTGCAGACAAAAATAGGTATTGTTACAATGGGTCTGCAAAAAAGACGGATGCAACACAGACAGCATCTGTATTTTTCTGGATCCACGTTTTGTGGACTGTAAAATACATACGGTGATGTGAATGCACACTCATTTTTATATTTGGTGGGCCCAGTTTAAGAGGTAGCATTGTAAAAATCTCTTAACCAATTCTGCTGTCAGGCCTCCATAGCCATGCCGATCTTGTCTTTTTAGCAATGAATGAACAATATTTGTTACAGGGCACAGGCTTGTTTAGGCACATGTCTGCCCTGTATCATTCTGTTACATTTTACAGGCACTCTATAACAAAGCATTCACTATTAAGCTTGCCCTCAGGTGTGAAATTTTAACATATGAACTGCAATCAAAGATTAGATATGACACAGCTATTAGATTAGATATGACACAGCTATCCATACAGGTCTATTAATAAGTCTACACATTTTTTGTCAACCCTTTTTTATGGTGTTACTCGGATTCATCTTTTTCTTCTGAGTAGCATATTGACTTATTTTACTTCCCAAAATCTAGCATGGTTATCTGAAAATATGTAATTATTTTTGTTTCTACAACCTTTGACACATACTTTGGAAGAGTTGAGGAATATTCCTTTAAAGGGAATGTCAGCAGTTTTGAGCAGGGTGTCCTGCTGACAGCACTATGTAGGGGCTAGGGAGAGCAGGACAAACATATCCTTTGTGGACCTTTTCTAATCAGGAGTAGTTAAAACATGCCAGATTCTGCTCCTTCACTGAAGTACTCTCTACATCGAGCTGCTTCATAGCCCCTCCCCTCTGCTTTGAGTGACAGTCGTAGCATCCAACCAGTAGACAACGACAGCCGTGGCTCAGAGCAGAGGGGGGGGGGGGGGGGGGGGGCTGTAAAGCAGTTCAATACAAAGGGCACTTTATTGAATCTCAGCCTCCAGTGCACTTAAAGCAGGTCTTTCACCTCTACTGTATGTTTCAGTAACTACTTGTATTCCCCCTACCCCACCCCTCTATGATTCCTTCTACAGTATGCAATAGAGGTCAACTGGGTGTTGTCCCAGCATAGTCTGCCACTGGTAAGCACTGATTGGGCAGTTTCAAGCTGACTGTGCAGAAACACCTCCCCTCCCCCCCAACTGGTAACACTCAGTTGGACTATTGGCTCCAGGACTGGTATTGCATGGGGAAAACAGGGACTTAATAAAAAGGACATGTCAGGAGAAGTGCACTGACAGAACAAAAGATCATATTGTCCCTACTGATAATAAAAACCATACAAAACGCCAGTTTGTACTTTTATCTCCAACTCTTACCCACTGCTGTCAGCAGTTTGGTGTGGTCGAAACTGCTAATAGACTCCCTTTAAATTTGTACCACTTTATATATCCAAGTACATCAATCTGGATATCTACAGTATGTTCACCACTTTGTATCTCTATATACAGCACTTTGGATATCTACTGTATGTACACTAGTTTGCAAAGATTAACATCTTCATAGCTTTACAACTTGAATACCTATACTTGAATTGTCCTTCTTTACCACACTGTATGCTCAAGTAAAAGTAAAGTAAAATGTTGCCAGAAAAAAGCATCTAAAATCATGTTGAAGCCACTTGGACCTATTGTCAGCCTAAAACCAAGCTTATTGTACTTACCTCACTGATAATGAGTACACATTTGCTTTTGAGTCACTCTTCCTCAGGAGATAACTTCCATCCTGTCCATTTGTAAGCAAGAGAGCTTCGGCTGCATGGCGGGAGAGATTTTCATGGAACCACCTGGTAAAACAAAATGACACGGGTCATTAAAACACTAAACTATACAATTTAATATTGTCTGTATGATTGTATGTACATTACTTGAGGGCAGGACACAGCTGACAAAGTGAGGACTGCAAATAGTTACTTTGCACAAAAGAGGAAGTAAGGGCTGCTGCGTTAAAGGAAATCATGTCGACAGGTTGTGAAACACTGCAAAATCATCAAGTTTTAGGTAAATAAAAACATATAATTGCAAATGCTATTGTTAGAAAATGTTCATATAAGGTTTTCCTGTACATTATATGTCAAATAGGAAAGAATTCTATTTCCTAACACACAGAACATAAAAATAAAGTAGTCAGGAAGGCACATGGAAGTTTATTGTGGAACGCTTACCCAAACATTTACAGGGTTTGTCCTGTTGTATGTAAGAACAAAAAAACGGTATATAAATCAATAGAACTTTGTAATTATCTTATTAGAAAAAAATACCTCTTTTTCCACTTATAAGCTTCTTTTTCTCCTTCACTTTCACTGATAAATTCCATCTTGAGAATCAAGACATTATCAGCTCACTGGGGTATCATGTTACATGCCGCCTATAGAAAGCTATGACAAGGGATGGCGGGAGGATAAAGCAGGGTCAGATTGATGGTATGGCCACAAGTAGTAGGTTTTGCCCGGTTTCAGCTGCAGAAATTCCGCTGTGGATTTATTGCGAATTTTGGTGTGGATTTGGCTTGTAAATGCATTGGCTTGTATTGAGAAGGGTGAAATCTGGGGTGTATATCCGCAGCATGTGTGTCCACCTCTGTGATGTTACAGAGAAATAAGGAATAGAGCAAACAGCGGGGGGCTCTATAAAGATACAGTTTATTGAATAACTCACTGGCTATACTAGATTTTTAATTACATGCAGTTACTATAGTATTTAAATCCAGGTGCTGGCTTGAAAATATACTGTAATATAATTATATATATAATAATATAATAATTATTAATAATATTAATAATTATATATATATCTATATATCTATATCCCTTATCTCTTATATATATAAAAATGAGTTTCTGTCTGGACGTCTGTCTGTCGGGATGTCTGTCTGTCTGTCTGGACATCTGTCTGTTCTCTATGCGCGACCGAACGACTGGACCGATCTTCACAAATTTGGCACACAGGTACATCAGGTGTCCGGGAAGGTTTTAGACCGGGTCTCAGCTCTCTAGGACGTACCATTCCTGAGATGTTCCCAAAAAATGACCTGCATTAGCCAATAGAAGGTTGCAAGTCTCTAACTGCCATACACACGGTCACATGTCTCTTATCAGTCAATAGAAGCTCGCAGGTCCTTCATCTCCACATAGACACAGTTTTACACCAGGTTTCCATAACAACCTTGCCATTTTTCTTCACTTCTGCAGGTCAGGTTTAAAGGGGCAGGGTGCTGTGGATGACACTGTTAAGGGAGCAGAGTGCTGTGGAGGTCACAGTTCAGGGGCAAGGTAGGGTGGACATTCAGGCCACCCTCAAAAGATAGAGTTAAAACCCTGCCTCCAGGTCCCGCTAAGCCACGCCTCTGATCAGGTTAGGCCATGCCCCCTCCCACTCCTCAGCTGTTAGGGATTGAAAAAATGAAGTTAGAAATCAACTTCTAGGTCCAGCTAAGCAATGCCCCCGACCCGGTTAGGCCACGTCCCTCCCACTCCTCAGCTGACAGGGATTGAAAAATGAAGTTAAAAATCAATTTCTGTCAGCTGCAGAGGTGGGAGGGTTAATGACTTACTCCCTGCTGCTCACACTCAGACAGCACAGTGCTGCTGTCTAAGAGTGAGCTGTTCAAAACAACAAGCCCATGATTCGGTTAGGCCACGCTACCTCCCACTCCTCAGCTGACAGGGATTGAAAAAATGAAGTTAAAAATTAACTTCTAGGTCCCGCTAAGCCATGCCCCCATCCGATTAGGCCACACCCTCTCCCACTCAGCCGATAGGGATTGAAAAAATAAAGTAAAAAATTAACTTCTGTCAGCTGCAGGGGTGGGAGTGAGGGTGACTTTCTCCCTGCAGCTCACGCTCAAACAGCACAGTGCTGCTGTCTGAGAGTGAGCCGTTCAAAAGGACATCCCTGTATCCATCCAGGCCCTATGCCAGACGGAGGACAGGGAGTCTGAAAGCCGGACTGTCTGGCCTAAAACTGGACCTCTAGCCACCCTAGAGGCAGACTGCTGTGGAGGTCACAGTTAAAGGGATGGTCCGCTATGGAGGTCAGTGTTAAGGGGCAGATTGCTGTAAAGGCCAATGTTAAGGAGGCGGGCCCCTGTGGAGGTCACTGTTGTGAGAGGTTTTATTTCTCTCTATATATGTACTGTATTACTGTTTTCTGTCCACAAGATGGCAGCAAACCTGATGTGTGAGCCTCATGTGCATTTCTTTGTCTTCAGGTAACTGGGGGAGGCGGAGTTAGGTTGCCATTTTTGAATGTGCCAATAATACTCGGATAAAATTGTTAAACTACTCCCATTTTGTTTTTAGATCCAATAGTCTTTTCTTAAGGAACACCCCTTTTGTGATGTCATGTCTGCTATTTAAGTGAATTTAACTTTAATAAAGCTCTTGCTCAGAGGGATGAGAAGATGCTTTCATTTTTAAACAAATAGGAATTGACCTGGGTAAAAGTGCATTAACTACATTATTTATTAAAGCCTCAAGGGCTCATAACCTAACTTGACCCAGGTTTGAAGTGACGTTAAAATGTCACTTTTATTGATACAACTTGAAACGGCTGCGAGCCTAAACACAAGTTTAAAAACCCTGTTTGCCACTCCAGTGTATGGTTGAAGTGACTGCCTTAGGGGTGGTAGAGATGTGCACCCTTTCCTCCCACACTGCAGTGATCTATACAGTATTGTCTTATGAGCCAGTTTATTCACTGACAAGCATATAAAACTAAGTCGTAACTGATATTATCTGACACTATGTCAATAACTGTCAGATCTGAGATTATGAATCAGTTAATTCACTGACATCCACATAAATTTGAATCGTAGTAGATACTGTCTGACACTATGTCAATAGCTGTCAGATTAACTGTCGCTCAGAGTCAATCACACTGCAAACACTCTCATGCACAGCTACTTGCTATGCTAGCTGACTGATTTTTAACTCCACTTGGCTGCCTGACTAATACTGTAGCGATTGTTCAATTGCACTGTCTGTATGTAGAAGATGCTTTCATGAAACCAACTGGTGTGTCTGGTCTCATTATGAAAGTAGTATGGTACGTACATACTTCTAATTAATTTGGCACCACACAAAGAAGATAAGAATTGCATGAATTGAAATAACATTTTGGCGTCCCTGGGTGGGCAGACAGCTTGCGTAACTTCTGATTCAAAAACCATCAGACGAGGTTGCAAGCTGCAGCAAGGTAAGAAAGCTTTATTTCTTACATACCTTCTCTGAGCCTTTTGCCCAAGTAGATTCTCAAGAGTTGAATTGGTGTTATTGCGATAGAAGGGTTCAAATTATAGCTGATCTGTCCTTTAGAACAATAGAACCCATTTGAATATTCCTTCTTTGTGTGGTTGTATGTGCTGGAAAGAAGCGGAAATTGGTAGACAGCTTAATATCCGTGACGTAGAATTGGATCCTAGTGAGATTGTATTCCCTAATCGGAAGAATCTAGATTATGTAGTTTTGAGTTCCCCTAATCGGAAGAATATAGATATAATAGGTTTGAGTTCCCCTAATTGGATGAATTTTTGTTAGAATTTTTGGTTGTTTTAGTTTTTTTGTGGTTTCCCATTTAGGAAGTATCTAGGTTAAATATTTTTGTGGTTTCTCAGTTAGGAAGAATCGAGGTTAAATATTTTTGTGGTTCCCCGATTAGGAAGAATCTAGGAAGATTTTGTATCCCTACAGAGGTGAATTGGACTAGGGGTCTTCACCAAAGGAATTTGTGGGTTCAATAGTGATTAGTTATCTTTAGATCTTTGTGTAACTGCTCTAAGTTAGTAGGTTCGATAGTAATCAGTTATTGTTTGATCTGTGTGTAACCACAAAAAAACAGGGCAATTCTAATGTTACAGGATATAATGAGGAGATATTAACAGCGGCTCAGCAAATGCAAGAAAGAGAGGTAAATGTTTCAGTTAGAAATATGAAAGTATTTTGTGATACTGTGTAGCAGAGATATCCAGATTTATCCGGAAATACGCAGTATAGTGTAAGAGGTCCCCCTAGAGGCTGCATATCAAGAAAAGTGCAGTAGGAGATAGACTAAATGAAAGTTTGTGGATAAGTGTATTGAAGGAAAAGGAAAGTTGATTAAAGGGTAATAGGCTGGTGTAAGCTGAGTTATGGTGAAAATTGTCAATGAAAGTGATTGATAGAAGTTGAAGTGAGTTGGAAAAATGAAATGAGCAACATTTCTATTGCAAGATGGAGGATTTTGAATCCTATAGAGAACAAAGAAGTAACCATGTGGCATCCCATCCCCCTTTCTCAAAATCTGCTGTAACCCACACTGGTTATTCTGTGTCTTTTAGTGCCACAATAACGTTTCCAGTTTTTTCTTTTTTTTCTCTGGAATGTGGTCCTCCAGAGGGTACCCCTCCCATCATGTATTCTGCTTTTTTCTTTTCATCCCCCTATTGTGCTCTAGTAAAGCCCCCCAGGAATTCATCCCCCCCCTTATGGTGGGGGCTGGTAATTGGTAATGAATCTGCAGACTGTGAAGATACTAACATGTGTGTTATCTATAGCTCTTCCAGACAGGGCTCCATTCATGTTATGGGTCCCAGTATTGGATTAGATTCAATGATGTCTGCAAATAACCTTTCCCAATTGTATGTTCCACTATTTTAAAATGCGCCTGCAGAGATTATAACTATGATGCCACTTGGAAGTATCCCTGACCAATCCAGTCAATCTAAGGTTGCACCCATTCTAATTCCTTACTCAGATATGAGTGGATTTCAGTCACAGGAAAATGTGAGATTTCTAGCATCATTTTATGATGTATGAAATCTGCTGCACCCAGTATCCCCAGTAGTAACATCAATTTTACCCGATGAATGGAATTCCCAGAGAATTCCCAGAGAATTAGTTAAAATATGGAGAGTTTTCTCATGTTGTTAGTGAGATTTAGAAGGTTTAGTCTACTGTAGAGCTGGGGATTCTTTCTCTCAAGATTGTAGCTTCAACAGTGGGTGGGGGAGAAAGCAAGTAGGTGATTATCCTGTCACATTGTCTGAATATGCATCAGGGCAGGGTAGAGAGTATGGAGAAAGTTTTCTCTAGACTCCAGGAAAGTTGGGTGGATTTGGGCTTTGAGCATACCTTAGATATGCATGAGAAAAGTGCTGCCTTTATGGAGGGTCTTAAGGATCATCTGGAAAGGTCTAGTATTAGCTAGAGGGAACTTCACTCAGGCCTAGTATTAGCTAGGCCTGAGTGAAGTACCCTATAGCCCTCCATGTTGTCCCTCCATTTTGTTGAAGTTGAATTGAACAAAGGCCTAAGGTGGGCGTGGTTACCTATTAGTCCTCTCCACTAGAAGAGGAAAGGAATACTTTGTCTGTGCTTGCCCACTTCCTCGCCTGTGGGAGGAGCTACAAATATTTAGCCCTTCAAGTGCAACACCCATAGGGAATTAACAATCCTGGATCCCTATTATCTATACAATCCTTAGGATCTGCTTCCATTGCCTCATAGCAAACATGTTCCATGATCTCTCATGGCTAAGGGTAGTATTACATGTGTAGGAGTAGATAGCAATGCAGTTCCTTCTCCTCTCACCAACTGTTCACCGTCTTAAAGGTGCCCAAATATAGATCCAACTACTCTGCTGCCTCTGGAGGGGGGAGGGAGTAGTAGTGCCTTCCCACCTCTAAAAATAAAAATTCAAATTCACATGACTGTCTCCAATTAATAACCACATTTTTGAGTTTTTGATAGATAATTTCAGGTTCTTGGAAGATAGATCATCTTGGACAGGATATGCTGTTCCTACTTAATCTAATGTTGTCAAGAAAGAACCACTCCCTCCAGCAATGTTAGTGCAGGAGACAGAGCTGAAGACACTCGCTGAGGTTTGTAAGATGGCTGAGGGTACGACTGCTAACATCAATATTAATCCAGGTATCCCTTCGGTATCACTCATTATTTTGGTCTAATCTGATGAAGCAGAGATTTTGTTTGATCCATGGGTAAGCCCATCAATAATGAAGGCTGAGTGTATGAAAGATGTTTGATGCCCTGATGCTGCCTGAGAAGGTAAAGGCTAAACTATTACCTGAAGTCTAATCTGTGGAAATCTGTGTGATACGGGATGGCTTAGGGCTAGTGGACTTCCAAAAGTTTGTCTTTATTAGATACAGGCTACAGAAGCTGAAAGGAAACATCAAAGGATAAAGGTAGACGTGATGATTAAGAATGGACTCTGGAGGGTTGTTAAGAAACTCTGCCTTCAAAGGGCACTCTACCTAAAAAAATATGGATTTAAAACATGGACAAATCAAGAGAGAGATGGTGTGATTGGGTTCTGTGGTGGATGGCTCCTGGGTTCAACAATGCTGCCACTAGGTTAGTTGAAGGTGAATGCTGTTATAATGATGGGAGAACTATGGGAGTTCCAGGAAGGCATATGCCAAGGTCATCTTACCCATTTCAGAGACTGCGGATTGACTACATTCAGAACAAAGATGGAACAGTGTGAATATGTCCGTGTCTGTATTGATCTCTTTCCAGGATATTCGGAGATTTGGCCTGTAGTAAAGGCTACAGCTAAAAGATACTGAATGAGGTGAGAGTACCTACCCCTGGGGCTTTTCTCCATCTGGTACACACCTAACCGGAAGATAGGCCTAAGTCCTTATGAAGTACTCTTTGCCCCTAGTTTATGTCTCTTTTTCCCCAACAGCTCCAGATGCAGCATAGTAGTTTTTCCAAATTATGTTGTCTGTTGCACAAATTGATTGTCTAATGTGTATTTCCATGTTTTAGTTGTTTTCTAGAATAGAGATTGTATAGAAGCGATTCATTCTTCACAATCAGGAGATTGGGTAGTGGTAAAACGAGAGACGTGAACTACGGTTTGAGGATCTACATCAAGTCCTGATAACCACCGCCACTGCTGTCGAATTGGAAGAAGAGACTGATTGGATCTATGTGTCATATTGCAATCAAGTGGCAGGATTATAAGAGCCATAATGTTTTTGCATGTCGTATTGTTTGTTTCATATTGTACAAGGGGGAAATCACTGTCAAATCAAATTCCAACGGTGTTATATTATCAAGATGAGTCGGGAACAACTAAGTTGACCTTTGCAGTATAGTGGACTGTAAGACAGATGACAGATAGGACACTTGTTTTGGTCTGATAAGTAGATCTGTGTGACTGGAACTGACCCAGTCTATGGTAATTGTGCTTAGATATGACCATACCAACTGCGGATATTGGAGATTAACAGAATGGAACACTAGTCTGAAGTGTTGGGAATATAAACCAGTGGAAACTACCTCTAGAGTCAGTAAAGGTGAAGGTTTGTCGCAAAGGATGACTGTCCTGAAGGGAACACCACCAAACAGTTGTAAACATAATGAGTATAATCCTCAGTTCCTGTCCATTAGAAATCCTATCCAACAGGATTCGGGGATATATGTTTTAGGAGCATGTGTAAGTGACAAAGATCCCCTAGGCAAATTTAGAATGTTGGTAAGGGAAAAACCTCACAGTTCAGTTGCATCTGGGCTCCAACATCCGTATCTATAATTGGCATTAAATATTTGGCCAATTTTAAAATATGGCCTTAGAGACAGGATTTATACAGGAAAGCCCTTTGGTGTTTTCCCTCCAGGATATTGTTCTTACATAATTCAGCTGAATAAGACAAGTAGTGACTCTGATAGTTTCTGACAGTTGGTTTATCAACCAAAATTATCAAAACGCAGATATCTGGTGATTGTGTGAAGATTTGAAACTCCGACCCAGGATGCAGGTGGAATGAAGTGGCCAATGTACCCTGATCAAGTTCTGATCAAGTACTGATGCTATTTGTTCTATTCTCACCTCCTGAGTGAGATCAAATCAGTAAGCAACACAATGTCCGGTCACGGCTAAGGAGGTCACTCCCTACATCCTTTGAAATCACATGTATACATGGATGCCATAGGAGTCTGTAGAAGAGTTTCTGACGTATTTAAAGCTAAAAGTCAGATAGCTGCAGGATTTGAGTCATTAATTCCCACGATTAGTAGTAATAAAAAAATGTAGATTGGATTAACATCTCTATTGTAATCAACAGAAATTTGTGAATTACACCTGTGATGCTGCAAAGGGAATGGTGGAACAACTGGGCTTTTTTTTGGTGATGACTCTACAGAACCGACTGGTCCTTGACACAGCAGAAAAAGGAGGGGTCAACAAGATCGTTGGAAGTTCCTGTTGCATCTACATTCCGGACAACACTGCACCTGATGGAAGGATCACCAAGGATCTGAAGACACTGATGGACATTATCATCACATAATGGCCAGAACAATGTTTTGGGAACTGGTTCAGTGACTACAGTGTTTTTAGAATTTGGCTTTAACAGGCTGTTATATAGTTCTCTGTTTTAGGAAAATTGTTTTTAAAAATGTTTAAAGGGAATCTGTTACCTAGTTTTACCCTATAGAGCTGCGGACATGCACAGATAGATCTCCGGTAGCATGTCCGCAATACCTGTCCCATAGCTCTGTGTGGTTTTATTTCATTTAAAAAATGATTTTATAGATATGTAAATTAGCCAAGTAAGGTGCCCAAGGCGTGGTTACTTACGGTTAAGGAGCCCAGCCACGCCCCTTGTGAAAGAGCCCAGCACCGCCTGCATCCAGGAATCTCCTCCTTGCTCACAAAGTTACAGTACCGTAGGTCCGTAATGTCACGATGCGCGAGCTAGTGCATGCACAGTGCCGGCAAAGTGTTCATTTCCTTTGCTGGTATCAGCCTCAGTGAACGAACTGCGCATGTGCTAGCGCTAGCATCGTGAGATTATGGCACTGTAACTTTGTGAGCAAGGAGGAGATTCCTGGATGCAGGCGGTGCTGAGCTCCTTCACAGGGGGCGTGGCTGGGCTCATTAACCGTAAGTAACCACGCCTCGGGCACCTTACTTGGCTAATTTACATATCTATAAATTCATGTAACGGGGTGTCGAAGGCGCACTCGGTCTCCCATCAGCCGCAGACCTGCTGCTTAGCTTCGGGAGCGAGGATCTGTGTTTGATCTTGTTCCCAGGGCAGCTTTGCTAGCTGGGAGGCTCCCTGCTCCTAGGTCTGCCTTGAGCGCCGAGCCACGTCACATGAGCCTCACTCCCCACTATAAATACAGGCAGCCTGCTGCCACAGGTTGCCTGTTAATTTTAGGTATCTGGTGATTGTTTAGTTCCTGCATACTTACCTGATCCTGTGTTCCCTGACGATTCTCTGCCTGCTCCTCCTGTACTGCGCATCTCTCCTGGTATCCTGACCCCGGCTTCCACCTGACGATTCTTTGCGGTCTCCTATTGTACTTCGTTTCTCTCCTGGTATTTGACCTCGGCTTTTCCTGACTATTCTCTGCTCATTCCTTAGTACTGCGTAGCTCTCTAGGTATTGACCCGGTCCGTTCACGTTCCGTTATTTGTCTTGTCTGTCTTCCCAGCACGTATCCTAAGTTAGGGACTGCCGTCTAGTTGTCCCCTGTCATTAGGACTTGCAAGGCAAGTAGGCAGGGCCAGGGGTGAGGGTGGAGCGCAGTGGTCACTATCCTCCCCCCTGTGTGTAGTGTACGTTATCGTCACAATTCATTTTTTTTAACGAAATAAAACCACACAGAGCTATGGGACAGGTATATTGCGGACATGCTAGCGGAGATCTATCCGTGCATGTCCGCAGCTCTATAAGGTAAAACTAGGTGACAGATTCCCTTTAATACATCCATGCCCACACTATGTATATGTTCTGTGCCCCTGTCAAAGACAAAGATTATTCTATCCTGAAGTAAATTTATTTATTTTATGCACTTATATAGCACAACGCTTTACAGACATTAGCATCCAGCTGTCACCAATGGGGCTCACAATCTAAGGTCCCTATCAGTATGTCTTTGGAGTGTGGGAGGAAACCGGAGTACCTGGATGAAACCCACGTAAATACAGGGAGAATATACAAACTCCATGCAGATGTTGGTCGGATTCGAAACTAGGACCTCAGCGCTGTAAGGCAGCAGTGCTAACCACTAAGCCACCATGCTGCCCCGAATAAAACCTTGTTGATGGTTGTTAATAGGACAAGGTGAAGGAAAACCTGAAAGGGAGTTGAGGGGACCTGGTGAAGCAATAAGAAAAGTCCAGGTCTTTGCTGTTAAGGGCGTTGGGAGAGGACCTCACTTTGCCTGTTCACCTTTGGTCTATTTCCTGCAAAAGGAGGGATTTGTGAGAGATAGGTTTTATTTCTCTATATATATGTACTGTATTACTCTTTTCTGTCCACAAAATGGCAGCAAACCTGATGTGTGAGCCTCATGTGCATTTCTTTGTCTTAAGGTCACTGGGGGAGGGGGAGTTACGTTGCCATTTTTTAATGTGCCAATGAAACTCAGGGATAAAATTGTTAAACTACTCCCTTTTTGTTTTTAGAGCCAATAGTCTTTTCTTAAGGAACACCCCTTTTGTGATGTCATGTCTGCTATTTAAGTGAATGTAACTTGAATAAAGCTCTTGCTCAGGGGGATGAGAAGATTCTTTCATGAAAGCAACTTGTGTGTCTGGTCTCATTATGAAAGTAGTATGGTACATACAGTCAGGTCCATAAATATTGGGACATCGACACTATTATAAAATTTTTGGCTCTATACACCACCACAATGGATTTGAAATGAAACAAATAAGACGTGCTTTAACTGCAGACTGCCAGCTTTAATTTGATCGTATTTACATCCAAATCAGGTGAACGGTATAGGAATTACAACAGTTTGCATATGTGCCTCCCACTTGTTAAGGAACCAAAAGTAATGGGACAATTGGCTTCTCAGCTGTTCCATGGCCAGGTGTGTGCTATTCCCTCATTGCCCCAAATACAATGAGCAGATTAAAGGTCCAGTGTTCATTTCAAGTGTGCTATTTGCATTTGGAATCTGTTGTGGTCAACTCTCAAGATGAGATCCAAAGAGCTGTCACCATCAGTGAAGCAAGCTATCATTAGGCTGAAAAAAACAAAACAAACTCATCAGAGAGATAGCAAAAACATTAGGTGTGGCCAAAACAACTGTTTGGAACATTCTTGAAAAGAAGGAATGCATCAGTAAGCTCCGCAACACCAAAAGACCCGGAAGACCACGGAAAACAACTGTGGTGGATGACCAAAGAATTCTTTCCCTGGTGAAGAAAACACCCTTCACAACAGTTGGCCAGATCAAGAACACTCTCCAAGAGGTAGGTTTATGTGTGTCAAAGTCAACAATCAAGAGAAGACTTCACCAGAATGAATACAGAGGGTTCACCACAAGATGTAAACCATTGGTGAGCCTCAAAAACAGGAAGGCCAGATTAGAGCTTGCCAAACGACATCTAAAAAGCCTTCACAGTTCTGGAACAACATCCTATGGACAGATGAGACCAAGATCAACTTGTACCAGAGTGATGGGAAGAGAAGAGTATGGAGAAGGAAAGGAACTGCTCATGATCCTAAGCATACCACCTCATCAGTGAAGCATGGTGGTGGTAGTGTCATGGTGTGGGCATGTATGGCTGCCAATGGAACTGGTTCTATTGTATTTATTGATGATGTGACTGCTGACAAAGGCAGCAGGATGAATTCTGAAGTGTTTTGCGCAATATTATCTGCTCATATTCAGCCAAATGCTTCAGAACTCATTGGACGGCGCTTTACAGTGCAGATGGACAATGACCCAAAGCATACTGCAAAAGCAACCAAAGAGTTCTTTAAGGGAAAGAAGTGGAATGTTATGCAATGGCCAAGTCAATCACCTGACCTGAATCCGATTGAGCATGCATTACACTTGCTGAAGACAAAACTGAAGGGAAAATGCCCCAAGAACAAGCAGGAACTGAAGACAGTTGCAGTAGAGGCCTGGCAGAGCATCACCAGGGATGAAGCCCAGCGTCTGGTGATGTCTATGACTTCAGGCTGTAATTGACTGCAAAGGATTTGCAACCAAGTATTAAAAAGTGAAAGTTTGATTTATAAATATTATTCTGTCCCATTACTTTTGGTTCCTTAACAAGTGGGAGGCACATATGCTAACTGTTGTAAGTCCTACACCGTTCACCTAATTTGGATGTAAATACCCTCAAATTAAAGCTGACAGTCTGCAGTTAAAGCACATCTTGTTCGTTTCATTTCAAATCCATTGTGGTGGTGTATAGAGCCAAAAATGTTAGAATTGTGTCGATGTCCCAATATTTATGGACCTGACTGTATATACTTATACTTCTAATTGATTTGGCACCACACAAAAAAGATGAGAATCGCATGAATTGCGATAACACTGTCAAGGGGGTGGTGTGCTGTGAAACTCACTGTTAAAGGGGCAGGCTGCTGTAAAGGTCAAAGTTAAGGGGGTCGGCTGCTGTGGAGGTACCATTTTAAGGGATGGAGCACTGCAATGGGGGGGGGGGGGGTCAGTGTTAAGGGGTGGGGGCTGTGGAGATCACTGTTAAGGGGGTGGGGTGCTGTAGATGTCACTGTTATAGTGGATAGTGTCGATATCTTTTAACGACACACACAAACATTAAATGAAATAGATTAAATATACCAGAGCGAAGCTGGGTCCTTCAGCTAGTATATATATATGTGTGGGTTTTTTATATTATTACATAATAACCCTTTAATCGCGTTATTTTGTGTGAAAATTCTGTCGCAAAGTAAGCCAACCAAAAGGCAGACTGCCTATCTAAGTTTACACTGTCTACATTTTAGACAGGATTAGTAAATCTGCTCTATTATGTTATAGCTCTATGACACAGGAATTTGTTCTCTGGTCAATTTTGCCCTTAAAGAGGACCTTTCATGGGTCCAAAGAATATGAACTTAGTAGCAGGCTGCATAGAGCGGCGCCCAGGGATCTAAGTGCACTTACTATTATTCCTGGGCGCCGCGCCGCTCCGTTCGTCCGCTGGGGCCACCGGTAATTTCTCAACATTCGGTGCAAGTAGGAGACGCCAGTGCCTCTCCTTCTCCCTGACAGCAGCGCTGTCCAATCACAGCGCAGAGCTCAGAGCCAGGGAGAGAAAAAACCTCCCTGGCTCTGAGATCTACGCTGTGATTGGAAAGGGTTAAAGGGGTTATCCCAAGATTTAAAATATCACCTATCTACAGGGGATTTGTCGGACCCCTATCAATCATGATAACAAGGCTTTCATTCAGCAGCCCCATACAGAAGAGCAGAGCAACAGCACACATCCTCGACAGCCGCCCTATTCATACAGTGGGACACAGGACCCTCATATTAGTGATTGGGGATTCGAGTGATCAGACACTTCACGTATCCTGCGGATAGGGTTTAAATCTTGGGACAACCTCTTTAAGTTACGTAAAATACAATAGTGACAGCCACAGTGCCCTCATAGCAGTGACACAGACTCAGGGGGTCATTTATGATGAAAAATATGCCACTTTTTGGTGTATTTTAGGCGCAGATTTTATCGCAAAAGGGTTTTGTGCCAAAATCTGTGCCTTTTCCGAGGTGGCGGAAAAAGGGGGCGTGGTGTGGGCAGGAACAAAGGCAGGCCGGATGGCCCTTCTCATTTACCATTTTCTACTCCACTTTATGTAGTGGAAAATGGTCTTGAACTACGCCAGCAAGGGAACTGGCATAGTTTAAACCATGTTGCAGGGCCAGTGGCATCAAGTGCCAAAGTTATGTTGAGGCCCGCTCCTCTACATAACTTAGGCACATCTGCCGCCAGCACTGGGGTATTAAGACTGGCGTATAAATCACCGGTCTTAATAACTGACCCCTTAGTGCCAACCACAAGCCTTATTTTAGTGCCACCCTTTTTTTTTTTTTATTGGTGATAGCAACAGTGATCCCAACTACAGTTTCCCTACTTACTGCCAACCACTGTACTCTCCATTGCCCTCTATTAATGCCAACCCATTAATTCTTTCCTTTACACCAGTTTTGGTGAATCTAACCCCATATTCTTAATGGGAACTTGAACACATGAGAATGACCTCTACCAGAAGAACACTGATGATGGACACATACTGAGAAGCCTTCTGGTGGCATGACCTCCACAGCTGAGCGCGTTCATTTGGATGAGGCTTACTTGTACATCGTGCACAAAGCTGTAAGTAGTATGCTGCTCACTTTGTTCTAGATCTAGGATGAGGTTTAGCCTGTGTTGACAGATAGACAGACATTCAACACCTGACTTTTTTTGCTTGATTTAATTTTGCAACCAGCTTATCAGCTATTTGTTTTCTGATCTAGTTAAATACTTAACAGTATCGCTGTGGTATTGTCCTGGATTTTGCAGGTGGATTTGGAGTGACTTTCACTCTATGCTTTGCAAAGGATATAATTTGTGGCAGAAATCCACAGAATTCATTCGCTTGCTGCAAATTTAAAATCTGCGCCATAGGTCAATTTATGATGCCTTTTTTTTGCAGTGCGTGAATGGTATTTCTTGAATTTTTTTTCCCACTTCACTGGTACTGTAAAACGCACTGGTAAATCTGCAGCATTTATGTTGTGTGGACATACCCTGAAAGTATAACTCCAGTTTAAAGAACAAAAGTATTCTTTGAATTCCTTCACTATGGAGATAGAACATATAGCGGGTCATTTACTAACAGAAATTCACTTCTTTTTGGTGTATTTGTGGCACAGATTGCAGCGCAAAGGTTATTTGTACCGCAATCTGCGACTTCTCTCCGCTTATGCCAGGTCTAAGAAAAGGGGTGTGGTGTGGGCAGGCAAGGGCTGGTAGGCCCGTCTCATTTATCATTTTCTACACCTGTTTTAGGCATAAAAAGCGATCTAAATTTAAGCTATCAAGGAAGCTGGCGTACATTTAGAAGCATTAGTAAATATAAATCACAGCAAAATTCTGTTTCTTTGAGTTTGTCTTTTATTACTCAGTTTTCTTGGTACATATAGTTGAACGGCAGTGTGTGAACGTTTTCGGCTCACAGGCCTTCATCAGACACTGTGCCGCAGTTGGGATGTAGGGGTTAAAAGTTCCTATGTAAGGATGCAACACCTAAATATCAGGGCACTATTCAGTACTCTTTAGCACTGAATAGTGCCCTGATATTTAGGTGTTGAATCCTTACATAGGAACTTTTGACCCCTACATCCCAACTGCGGCACAGTGTCTGATGAAGGCCTGTGAGCCGAAAACGTTCACACACTGCCGTTCAACTATATGTACCAAGAAAACTGAGTAATAAAAGACAAACTCAAAGAAACAGAATTTTGCTGTGATTTATATTTACTAATGTAAGAAAGGGGTGGGAACCCTATACACAGCACACTCGACGGGAAGCGACAAAGTTCGCGGCGGTGGATGCACCTCTTCATAACTTCTGTGGATCCACCACCAGCGCACAGGGTTATTAAGAACGGCGTCTAAAACGCCTATCTTAATAAATGACCCCCATAGTTGTCATATTCCAAAACTACTGGAAGGGAATATGCACACCAGTAGCGTGCCTGAGGGGGGGGGGGGCCTTTACCGGGACGCAGCACAGTGAAGTGTGCGCACCTGCCATTGCGCGCCTGGACATAGGTGAGTATTTAGCTTTTATTTATTTATTTAATTTATTTTATGTGTAAACTTTGGGGGACATGGGGGGACACACAGGAGGACATGTGAAGAGACAGTACATTGGAGGAAATTGCAGTATGAGGGCAAATTACTATGTGGGGGAAAATATTATGGTGGGATTACTGTGTGGGGGCAAATTATTATGGGAGGGATTACTATGTGGGGGCAAATTATTATGGGAGGAATTACTATGTGGGGGCAAATTACTATATGGGGCAATGTGGGGGAAACTACTGTGTGGGGGGCAGTGTGGGGGAAATTACTGTGGTGGGGCAGTGTGGGGGAAACTACTGTGTGGGGGAAGTGTGGGGGAAATTACTGTGTGGGGGAAAACTACTATATGGGGGTAGTGTGTGGGAAATTACTGTGGGGGGGCAGTGTGGGGGAAATTACTATGTGGGGAGCGTTGCTATTAGGGAGGCACTGTAGGGGAAATTCTATTATTTTTGGGGACACTATACAGGGATTATTGCCTGGAGCACAATATAGGGTGTTATTATTACTGGGGGCACTCTAGGGGACATTATAGCTGCTGTAGACACTATAGGGACATTTAGGGTAATTTATCAAACTGGTGTAAAGTAGAACTGGCTTAGTTGCCCATAGCAGCCAATCAGATTCCACCATTCATTTTTGACAGCTCTTTTGGAAATCCAGTTCTACTTTACACCAGTTTGATAAATGACCCCAATTATGTTTACTGGGGTCACTATTTTCTCAGCAGTATAGTACCTGGGACATTGGTGAGCACCACAGGCACAGTATTGGGGGTGGCAGCAGAATGACAGTGTGGGGACACCAGGATGGGGAGGTTGATGGAAAAATTGAGAAATCTAATGTGTCTGTGTTACAAACTCTGTAGAGACGAGATGTGGCTGAAAAGAATTTGTCATGGAGGTCGAACGGAGGAGAAGAGGAAAGAGAAGGTCTACATGACAGGAGATGTCCCTGGATGTAAGAGGTATATGGTCAAGTATTGGGGTGGGTACCAAACACCCTAGGCACGCCACTGACACCAATGCATCAGTTAGATGGAGCATGATTGTGAGGGGCAGAAAGCCAGTTCCAAACCACCTCTGACTTATGTTCAGAAGTACTATAGGATCAGGAAAGTTGAAATCCACCACGCTTCTCTCCACCATCTCCACCACAAAAATAATTGGGTTCAGCCAACATATGGTACATCTAAGGTGCATTCATATCACCATTGTGCATTCCATTCTGCTGATCCATCAGAAGAAAAGAAAATAAATAAATAAATGGATCCATTATTTTGAGCAATGTCATAGACAGATCCCTATTTCTTATATTTAAGGACTCAGGATTGACACTTAGCAAATGTGGTGCCAATATTCCAAAATGGGTCAAAAACAGAGCCCGGAAACTGGTAAATTTAACATCTGTCGTGGGTAAACTGAAGGTTTTCTAAGAGATGCTATCCTGGAGTATCTCAATGAAAATAAGTTAATAACGCCATATCAGCATGGCTTAATGAGGGATCGCTCATGTCAAACTAATTTAATCAGTTTCTGTGAGGAGTTAAGTTCTAGACTTGACCGCGGCGAATCAATGGATGTCGTATATCTGGACTTCTCCAAAGCATTTGACACTACCACATAAAAGGTTAGTATATAAAATGAGAATGCTTGGACTGGTAGAAAATGTCTGTATTTGGATAAGTAACTGGCTAAGGGATAGAAAAGAGAGGGTGGTTATTAACGGTACATACTCAGATTGGGTCACTGTTACTAGTGGAGTACCTCAGGGGTCAGTATTGGACCCTATTCTCTTCAATATAGTTATTAATGATCTTGTAGAAGGCTTGCACAGTAAAATATAAATTTTTGCAGATGACACTAAACTGTGTAAAGTAATTTACACTGAAGAGGACAGTATACTGCTACAGAGGGATCTGCATAGATTGGAGGCTTGGGCAGATAAGTGGCAGATGAGGTTTAACACTGACAAATGTAAAGTTATGCACATGGGAAGGAATAATGCAAGTCACACGTACATACTAAATGGTAAAACACTGGGTAACACTGACATGGAAAAGGACCTAGGAATTTTAGTGAACAGCAAACTAAGCTGCAAAAACCAGTGTCAGGCAGCTGCTGCCAAGGCCAATAAGATAATGGGTTGCATCAAAAGGGGCATAGATGCCCGTGATGAGAACATAGTCCTACCACTTTACAGATCACTAGTCAGACCATACATGGAGTACTGTGTACAGTTATGGGCTCCTGTAAACAAGGCAGACATAGCAGAGCTGGAGAGGGTTCAGAGAAGGGCAACTAAAGTAATAACTGGAATGGGGGGACTACAGTACCCTGAAAGATTATCAAAATTAGGGTTATTCCCTTTAGAAAAAGACGACTGAGGGGAGATCTAATAACTATGTATAAATACATCAGGGTTCAGTACAGAGATCTATCCCATCGTCTATTTATCCCCAGGACTGTGACTGTGACAAGGGGACATCCTCTGCGTCTGGAGGAAAGAAGGTTTGTACACAAACATAGAAAAGGATTCTTTACGGTAAGAGCAGTGAGACTATGGAACTCTCTGCCTGAGGAGGTGGTGATGGTGAGTACAATAAAGGAATTCAAGAGAGGCCTGGATGTATTTCTGGAGTGTAATAATTTTACAGGCTATAGCTACTAGAGATGAATCATTGATCCAGGCTGTTATCTGATTGCCTGATTGGAGTCGGGAAGGAATTTTTTCGCCTAAAGTGAAGAAAGTTGGCTTCTACCTCACAGGGATTTTTTTCTTCCTCTGGATCAACTTGCAGAATAACGTGAGGACGTGATGACGTGATTGTAGCTTTGCGCTCTCCCTCCTCCCTCAATGCTTATCTCCATGGTGTGTGGCTGACTCCGTGATGGACGGCGGTCCTGGTGACTCTGATTCCCTTCCTGTGCTTTCCGTTGTGTGATCGCATCGGGACATCGTGACTGAAGGACTGTTTGCTCGTCCCTGTGTTTGGAAGGTGAAAGTGCAGCCGTTCTGGCTGCTGCGCCCTCATTTCCTCTACGTCTGTCAAGCTGATGTTTGCTTTGTCTGCCCTGCTGCCTCCTTGCGAAGACCCTGAAGTTTTCTGGACTCCTCGTGCTGCTCCCCCGCAGTGGCGCAGGTCCCGTCTGTTTCTTTAGTCAAACCTCGGTCTCTTTTGATTGCGGTACCGGTGGGCCGAGTTCTCCTCTGACCCTCTGATTTCCCTTCCCTCCCTCTGTGGTTGTCCTGCAAGGCTCTCCTGGACATGTGCTGGGGGTTGAACCAGATTGGAAGACCCTGAGAAGACTCCGGACTGGTGAGATCTATCCTAGTTGTCCCCCTGGCTTGGATTCCTTGTTCTCCCTCTCTCCCTCGTGTTTTGTGTTTATTTCCCGGCCTCACCTAACCTTATTTGATTTCACCTATCCCCTTGTGACAGTTTAAGTCTCTAATCCTTATTCCCCTTAATCCACAGTATTGTCAAGGAATTATTAACCCCCCTTATTGAAATTTTGCACAAAAAAAAAAAAGAGATATAAAAGCTTCACTGAGAGGGGAGGAAGGAAAAAAAGGGAGAGAGAAAAAACAAACAAAAAAACCCCCCAAAAGATAAAACTTCTGTATAGAACTCCTACCGCAAGATTAAATATAAATGGTTATCTTACAAGAAGTTTTCCTATGACTAGAGGCACTCGCCAGGGATGTCCACTTTCTCCGCTTTTATTTGATATCTATATTGAGCCCTTGGCCGCTAGAGTTAGATAGGACCCTAGGATTCTGGGGTTTGGGGTACTAGGAATCGAAGACCGAATCTCTCTTTATGCAGACGATATTTTATTTTATGTTCAACAGACACAATCCACTTTGCTGAACATCATTCAAACGATACATCAATTTGGAGAGGTCTCAGGTCTGGATGTAAACTGGAAAAAAACTACCCTCATGCCTTTGGATAATAGGATCATGTCCTTAGATAACCTTTAACTCCGTAACGAGGCCCCTATGAACACTCTGAAAATTTATGACTCTTTTGAGTATTTAGGTATTATAATCTTTCCTAGGGTGGAAGATGTCATCCCGCTTAACTTGATTCCACTGATAAATAAGCTAAGGTCAAAAATAACAACATGGCTTTGGCTATCTCTATCGAAAGCTGATAAAGTATCTCTAATTAAGATGATGATTCTCCCCCAGTTATTGTATGTCTTCAAGAATTCTCCAGTTTGGATTGGGGATAGATTTTTTAAATTAATAGAAAGAATTATTAGGGACTTACTTTGGGGGCGGAAACACGTAAGACTTAAATTAGACTATTGGTATAAGCCCTTGGAGAGAGGAGGAGTTAATCTCCCTTACTTCAGGGGTTATTTTTTAGCCGCGCAGTTCTGTTTTCTCCGTGAGTGGATTGATACCCCACTCTGCAAGTATTTAGTGAATAGATCTCCATTTGACAATTTTATTATGCTATTGGAGTCTGATTAATTGACAGACTCCGACAGAGAATTTAAATCCGCCAGGAATTTGTTTATGAAGTCATGGTATTCGATTAGACTTTGGTGTGTAGTGAAAGGTTCAATTGGATGTACTCCGTTGTGGTACAACAAGCACTTGCAAACTTTAGTTAAATTAAGTAGAGATTTATATTGGCAAAAAGGTAATATTTTATATGTGACACAGGTAGTAGGAAGTGGGGATATTGTTTCATTCACGGTATTATCACAAAGACAAAAATCACAGAAATTATCATGGTTTCGGTATTTACAGCTAAGATCGGCACTTTTAAGTATTAAAGAAAAAAACAAGCTTGAAATTCACACCTGTACACAATTTAATGAATTGATAGAGAACTTGGGACAAAGGATGAAGATTTCTCAACTTTATAAAAGCTTAATTACAGCATGATTTGGTGATATTTGGTCCCCGGGACAGAGGGCTTGGCAAAATGAATGTTTAATGACACACCTGGAGGATCAGGAGAAGTTAGCTCAGGATCTAAAAGTGGTTTCACATAATTTTAATCACGTTTTGGTGCAGTTTAATATCTTACATAGACTTTATGTTACTCCTCTCTGGCTTAATAGATGTGGTATTAGGAAACATTCTAATTGTCCTAGGTGTGATGCTCCTGATGCGGATTATTTGCATATGTTATGGTCTTGCCCAGAGTTGAAACAATATTGGGAGACTATTCACGACTACATAGAGAGAAAACTGAATGTGCGGATTCCTTTTACTGCTGACTGTTGGGTATTGGGGGTTCTTGCCAAGGTGGGCTGTCACCAATATAAAAAAAATCTTCTGTTCAAAATAATGTTTCTGGCAACAACTAATAGCACGCTCTTGGTTTGCGCGAGATGTTCCTAGTATTAATACATGGTTAAAGGGTTTCTATCACTTGGTATGACATAATTAGCTGTCAGACACTAGCGATCCGCTAGTGTCTGCTCTGGCCAACCATCCTAATATAACAGCTTTTGGGGCAGTCGTTTTGCTAAAAAAATAACTTTTATAAATATGCTAATGAGCCTCTAGGTGCTATGTGGGCGTCATTAGCACCTAGAGGCTCCGTCTACCTTCATACACAGCCACCGCCCAGCGCGTCCCTCCAGCCCGCCCATCTCCTGCTGAATGCGATCCTCCGTGTGACGCAGCGGACGAATTCTCGCGCATGCGCCGTGCGCGGCTGTATTCGGCGCATGCGCAGTGAATGTCTGACCGCTTCCCTGCTCAGACATCTCCACTGCGCCTGTTCCTTGGAGCACTATGACGTCATCGGCGCAGGCGCAGTGGAGATGTCTGAGCAGGGAAGCTGTCAGACATTCACTGCGCATGCGCCGAATACAGCCGCGCACGGCGCATGCGCGAGAATTCGTCCGCTGCGTCACACGGAGGATCGCATTCCGGAGGACATGGGCGGGCTGGAGGGACGCGCTGGGCGGCGGCAGTTTCTGAAGGTAGACGGAGCCTCTAGGTGCTAATGACGCCCCCATAGCACCTAGAGGCTCATCAGCTTATTTATAAAAGTTACTTTTTTAGCAAAACGACTGCCCCAAAAGCTGTTATATTAGGATGGTTGGCCAGAGCAGACACTAGCGGATCGCTAGTGTCTGACAGCTAATTATGTCATACGAAGTGATAGAAACCCTTTAAACTTGGTAAATACCAACAAGAGATATGAACACATTTTGTATAAGCAAAGAGATACCGAGATAAAATGGAGTAGAATTTGGGGAGAATGGAATCTATAGAGCTCCCTCCGCTCACCATCCTTCTCCATCATTCCTTGGTCGTGTTACGGAGGGCCGGTGGCAAAGGAGGACACATCATGGGATGGGAGGGGGAGGGAATTGGGGGGGGGGGGTATTTGGGTTGGAAAATGATGCTAATATTGATATGTGTTTATAAAATTGTTTGTTAATATTGGAATAATAATAAAGAAAGTTAAATAAATAAAAAACTTGCAGCATAACAGGCTGAACTGGATGGACAGATGTCTTTTTTCAGCCTTAGAAACTATGTTAAGAAGAGAAAAAAAACAAAAACGGATCCTGTTGCATCAGTTGACATCCGTTTAACCCATTTCCATCCCTTTTTTAGACAGGAAAGGGCAGGTTCACATCAACGTTATGCATTCTGTTATTTTTTTCCGTTATAACACGGTTATAACGGAAAATAACGGAATTTGTAAGATGGAATTCAAAATGGAAACCTTTAGAGGCATTCTGCTTTGATCCGTCATAATATAGGTCTATTGGCAAGCATAACGGATCTGTCTGGTTTCCATTATCTAGGACAGAAAAGAAAGTCCTGTCGACAGGGTCCTGTCTAGAGTTAACAAACTTCCAAAATGCCATTTTGAATACTTAGTGATGTGCAGTTGTTATAATGGGGTGATTTATGGGGTTCTAATATATAGGCCACTCCAAGCCTATGTCTGTGTACATGAGCGTTGGTTTTCACGCATCACTTGTGCGTTGCGTGAAAATCGCAGCATGTTCTATATTCTGCGATTTTCACACAACGTTTTTCACAGATGGTTGCTAAGAGATGTTGTTAGTATACCTTCAGTTTTTTATCGCGCGCGTGCAAAACGCATTAAATCGCATTGCACCCGCGCAATAAAAACTAAACGCGATCGCAGGCAAAACTGAATGAACTTGCTTGCAAAATTGCACATTTTTCACTAAACGCATCCGCAAAGCATCTGGACCTATTCCGCTCACGCTCGTTTGCAAGGGGCCCAACACCCCCCTACAAAGTAGACATATGGAAAATGTTAAAAAGAAAGGGAGTAATTTATTAAGACCGGAGTTTTAGACGCGGTGAATCCGCTGGAGTTATGCAGAGGCTCCGGTCTCTATATAACTACGGCGCATCCACCGCATCTCCCTTGCTGGTGTAGATTTAGAAGATTTTCTATGCCTAAAACAGGTGTAGAAAATGATAAATGAGAGGGGCCTAGCAGCCTGCCTTCTTCCCCGCCCACACCACACTACCTTTAGACCTGGCGTGAGCGGGGAAAATTCGCAGATTGCGGTGCAAACAACCATTGCGCCACAATCTGTGACAGATATACGCCAGAAAACTGGCATATATTAGTTTGTAAATGACCCCCAAACTTTTTTGTGTGGTATGGCTATCTTGAAAATTGAAGATTTGTTTTAGACAAAAACACAAAACATAGCAACCCAAATTTGCTTCTAACATAAAGTAAATCTAACACAAAAAAACTGTGTCAGAGTCGCTTGGATATGTGGAAAGTTATTACCACATAAAGTAACGCATCAGATTTAAAAAATGGGTCTCCGCCCTTAAAGGGGTTTTCCGCTAATAATTATATTTTTATGTAATGACTGCCTACTGAAATAGAAGATTCATTCTTACCTGCTCCATTACCTGCTCCAGTCCTCTGCTACCTCCATATTCAGGTCCCTACTATGTTTACATCTAGGTGCCCAATGGGCATGGGTACATGCACAACTCCAGGCAATGACTGGCTTCAGCGGTAACATGGTGCTTGTGGCCACATCACTGCTGAAGCCAGTTATTGGCTGGAGCAGTGGATGTGCCCATGGTTAGCAAGATGTAAATAGTGTGGGGACTGGAAGATTGAGACATTAGAGGACCAGATGGCATGGAGCAGGGGATTACATAAAATATAATTATTACTGGAAAACCCCTCTGAGGCCAAAATATCTGGAACAATGCACACTGTTAAACTATATCAAAGGAAGAACTATTCAGCTTGTTTCTTTTCATTTACTTGCATTATCTAAAGGACTTCTCTGTTCCCTTTCTGTGGGTGGGCAGTAGCTTATCAAGCACCTGAAACTTCAGAAGTGTACTGGTCAGATCTTGTTAACCCATTCCTCCCCTGTATAGGAAACTTCCCTTACATGCAGCCCCAACGATTCCACTAATAAATAGCAATATGGTATGCAATTTTCTTCTCCATTGTCTAGAGAGAGATATTTCTATGGATTCAGAAGTAGGGGTGAATGAATAAATGGTATCTGGGTGCTTCACTATGAGATAACTATGCCTGAATGCGGCGGAATAAGGTAGCAGGGAAGCTACGGTCACGGAGCTTGTCAATCCAGCACTGAATGGAGTGGACCAGAATTTGGGCCATAGTAGAAACACCAGGGGAAGCCACCAGAGGGGAAACTGTAATGTACATAGAAACCTAACAATATTTTTTGTATGTATAGTATATTACAATAATACTTCATTTAATATGCCTTATTTCATTGCATAATAGTTTTTGTGGGCTAACAATTTTAATTTGGAATTTAGATTGAGTAGCTTAAGTTTAATCACACACTTAATTAGGGCTCATTCAGACGGCCGTATGCTGTCCGCAAAAATACTGAATGCTATCCGTTTTTTTGCGGATCCGCAAAAAAAATGAAACATGTCCTATACTTGTCCGTGAAAATCAGGACATGGCCCCATTGAAGTCTATGGGTCCGCAAAAATACTGAATGCTATCCGTTTTTTTGCAGATCCGTTTTTTTGCGGATCCGCAAAAAAACGGATAGCATTCAGTATTTTTGCGGACAGCATACGGCCGTCTGAATGAGCCCTTACATAGAGTTTACTGATTGTTAAAAAGTTATATATGATTATATTCTTCATCTGATCCAAAGGGGACTTCAATGTACACTCTGGGGTTCTCCTGCCCAGTGACAGTTCAGGTGCCCTTGAAGGTTTTGAGGTGCATGGCAGGGTCCTGGTTCGTGATACCAGTATTTTGTAGTGTAGCGGCGCAGGAAGCAATGAGGAGGCAATTATGCATCAGAACAGTTCTTTACTTATCAATTCAAAAGCAAAAACATCAGGACAATTATTTACATGCAATGGAGTAGCAGATGCAATGGAGTGGCAACCATTAGGGTGGCCTCATAAGATTGTGCTCTGCACCCTTTTTTTAACAGGTTTTTGTTTAATAGGTCCACAATTATACACTGTGGGATGTGGGCACGTCTCATGCAGATTATCAAACTGCTTAAAAGGCGTATTCAGGCACTAGTGGCAAATTCCTGAACACATATGTTGTACAGCCAATACGTTTCAGACAGTTTATCTCTACTGGACTTTCACTACACCTCTTTTCAGTACTTCTATCTATCTATCTATCTATCTATCTATCTATATATCTATCTTTCTCCTATCAATAAACTCCACGGCACTTCCAAAAGAAAAAAAAGTATTTGTTTAATCACCAGCAATGTTTCAGTCCTCCCAATGGGACCTTTCTCAAACAGTGACAAAGATACAATGGTGCCAAGTGCAAATATAAATACAACTTCATGATAATTGATCATCAAATACAATTAATAAATAAATAAATAAGTGGAAATACATACATAATTTAGACACAAAAATGACCTAGTAATACCAAGTGCCATAGTGAATAAATATATAAAATCCCAAAAATAAAAAAAATCATAATAGTATATGTACAGTCGTGGCCAAAAGTTTTGAGAATGACACAAATATTAGTTTTCACAAAGTTTGCTGCTAAACTGCTTTTAGATCTTTGTTTCAGTTGTTTCTGTGATGTAGTGAAATATAATTACACGCACTTCATATGTTTCAAAGGCTTTTATCGACAATTACATGACATTTATGCAAAGAGTCAGTATTTGCAGTGTTGGCCCTTCTTTTTCAGGACCTCTGCAATTCGACTGGGCATGCTCTCAATCAACTTCTGGGCCAATTCCTGACTGATAGCAACCCATTCTTTCATAATCACTTCTTGGAGTTTGTCAGAATTAGTGTGTTTTTGTTTGTCCACCCGCCTCTTGAGGATTGACCACAAGTTCTCAATGGGATTAAGATCTGGGGAGTTTCCAGGCCATGGACCCAAAATGTCAACGTTATGGTCCCCGAGCCACTTAGTTATCACTTTTGCCTTATGGCACGGTGCTCCATCGTGCTGGAAAATGCATTGTTCTTTACCAAACTGTTGTTGGATTGTTGGAAGAAGTTGCTGTTGGAGGGTGTTTTGGTACCATTCTTTATTCATGGCTGTGTTTTTGGGCAAAATTGTGAGTGAGCCCACTCCCTTGGATGAGAAGCAATCCCACACATGAATGGTCTCAGGATGCTTTACTGTTGGCATGACACAGGACTGATGGTAGCACTCACCTTTTCTTCTCCGGACAAGCCTTTTTCCAGATGCCCCAAACAATCGGAAAGAGGCTTCATCGGAGAATATGACTTTGCCCCAGTCCTCAGCAGTCCATTCACCATACTTTCTGCAGATCAATCTGTCCCTGATGTTTTTTGGGGAGAGAAGTGGCTTCTTTGCTGCCCTTCTTGACACCAGGCCATCTTGCAAAAGTCTTCGCCTCACTGTGCGTGCAGATGCGCTCACACCTGCCTGCTGCCATTCCTGAGCAAGCTCTGCACTGGTGGCACTCCGATCCCGCAGCTGAATCCTCTTTAGGAGATGATCCTGGCGCTTGCTGGACTTTCTTGGACGCCCTGAAGCCTTCTTAACAAGAATTGAACCTCTTTCCTTGAAGTTCTTGATGATCCTATAAATTGTTGATTGAGGTGCAATCTTAGTAGCCACAATATCCTTGCCTGTGAAGCCATTTTTATGCAACGCAATGATGGCTGCACGCGTTTCTTTGCAGGTCACCATGGTTAACAATGGAAGAACAATGATTTCAAGCATCACCCTCCTTTTAACATGTCAAGTCTGCCATTTTAACCCAATCAGCCTGACATAATGATCTCCAGCCTTGTGCTCGTCAACATTCTCACCTGAGTTAACAAGACGATTACTGAAATGATCTCAGCAGGTCCTTTAATGTCAGCAATGAAATGCAGTGGAAACTTTTTTTGGGATTAAGTTAATTTTCATGGCAAAGAAGGACTATGTAATTTATCTGATCACTCTTCATAACATTCTGGAGTATATGCAAATTGCTATCATAAAAACTTAAGCAGCAACTTTTCCAATTTCCAATATTTATGTAATTCTCAAAACCTTTGGCCACGACTGTATATCCATAACACATACATAATTGATCATAATTAAAAACATAACACAGTTGTGAGTACCCAGGTGCAGAATTAAAAACATAAATGAATAAGGAGGAGCACTGACCAGCATGGATCCGGTACACATGTGTTTGGCGTCTCAAGTTACAGACTGCGCATGTCTAAGGAGTGCCTGCAAAAGAGGCGAGCATTCCGCAACCCAAACTACGTGACAACAGGTCACATGATCGTGCCGTAGTTGGAACGCACAATGACCCGCAAGCGGGTGCCTAGCATTGCGGTCACATGATCGCATGATCACTGAAAAACACAGTGAACTGCAAGCTTGCAGCGATGTGACCAACTAGCTAAAAATTATATATCACAATGATTGCACATTGGAAGAATATGTATACCTTGCCATCTTACGAACAGAATAATATAGATAATAATAGTATAGTACCGTATATAGAGGGAACAGGGGTGAGATGCTACATCAATATTATGACCCTGGATTTCCACAAGGTTTGGTGCAGCTTCCACCGCATCCAAACCGCGTTGGAGGGTTGACACAGCCGCTCAGTATCTGTACAACAGACATCAAACACCGCTGTGTCAAACCACAGATCCAATACTAAAATAAGAAGAGCAATAAAATAATCATTATATACAAAATGGCATGTCAATCCGTCTCAACATACAACAATTGTGGTGCATGGGGTAGACAGACAACGGAGCTCCATATCTGACCCATACCGAAAATTCAGTATGCGGACATTACATGGAACATCCATAACCATTTAATGATTAAATAAAAATATAAAGAATATAAAAAATAATAATTCTGTTATATAAAGATATAGCATCCCGTCCCTATCTCCCCATTATATTGAAAGAATTTTTGAATAATACTAATGATGGAAAGAAGACATAAAACATTCCGAAAGGCACTCCAACATTTACTGACATGAAACAGTAATATACTACATGGAAAACATCCATAAAAAGAAAAGAGGCGGTCCATGCTGGTTCCACTTGTGCTGTTATCCTCATCCATTATCTGCAAGACAGAAAGGCTATTTAGTTTAGATAAATATACAGAAATGTAAAAATAGCACCAAGATCCACACAAAAAAAAGAATTAGACATAAATGAACATAATAAGGGAAATTACACAAAGATCCAAGGTTTAAAATCTACATTTAACCTGTTAGGTCTAAGGCTGGGTTCAGACCTGAGCGTCTTTGATATGCGCGTTTAACGCGCGTTTTTGACGCGCGTTTTTGACGAGCGTTTTTTGCAATAGTAAACGCGCGTTTGACGCGCGTTTGTGTGATTGACTGCAATGTCCTATGGCCACAAACGCGCGTCAAAACGCCCCAAAGAAGCTCAAGTACTTGTTTGAGCGTAGGGCGTTTTACAGCGCGTTTTTCAGCGCTGTAAAACGCTCAAGTGAGAACCAGGGCCATAGGGAAGCATTGGTTTTCATGTGTTGAGCGTTTTACAGCGCGTTTGAACGCGCTGTAAAACGCTCAAGTGTGAACCCAGCCTAAGGGTGTTCAGTAATGAGATCCAATGGATTTTATATCTCTTCAATGCCAAGTTTCTATTGCCCCCTTTACGGGAGACTGGGACATGATCTAATAACATACATTTGAGATCACCTTCCTTGTGACCAAGCTCCGAAAAATGCTTGGAAACCGGAAGGTCCATCCGCTTTTTCCTAATTGTGTACCTATGCTGATTAAGGCGAGTCTTAAAATCCAAAGAGGTTTCACCTACATATAACATGTTACAAGTTAAATAATGCTTAATAGTGTATTTATTGGTGGTATAAGTTGCAATTCACACAATTCAGACATGGAAAATAATCAATTTTTTTGACTATGCATTTTTTTAGATAATTTTTTTTGTGGGCCTATATCCCCATGCACAAGTTTATCCCTCAGGTTTTTTGGCTTTCTGTATGACATGAGGGGAGGGAGTTTAAAATCTTGAATATTGTCATGTCCACTTTTTATGATTGACCAATGTTTGTTGACTATTTCCTTAATAATATGACTATCCTCTGTATATGTAGTAACCAGAGGAATCCTATTGAGGGATTTTTGTCACGTTTTTTACCAAGAAGTTCAGACCGGTGTTTTTTATGAATAGTAGTTAAATGTGAATTTAACACTGAATTGGGAAAGCCCCTGTTACGAAATGCTGTGGTCATATTGTTAAGTGTCAGATCCAATTGTACGTCATTGCTGACAATGCGCTTGGCATGTAAGAACTATTATAGCCCTAGGGTGGGCACTAGTGATGGAATAACATCTGCCGGGACGGTTCGCGAACGCGATCAAATGTTCGCGAACCGCAAGTTTGCGACGGGTCCCATTCATTTTAATGGCAGGCAAACCTGAAAAACCTTCAGGTCATATTTGCAGCCAAGAAATAAATACTAGAAGTTCACAAATAGTCCCACAACATGGACAGTGACATACCAGATGTATTATTCGAATGAGATCTCCATTCATTATTTTTTTCAATGCAAAATATCGGCAATAGAATTTTCGCGTACGCGCATGCGCAAATGCACTATACAGTACCCAAATGCACTATAAAGAAAGTATATTGGTATATAACACCCTGCTTCAATCAGTTTTTTGGGGGGACGACTGGTATATCACACCAGTAGAAATTATTTGTTCCAATAACGCTTGTCCCTCTATATTCCTGCAGTATCGCAGCAGAACCGCACACAACTGCCGCACAATACAAATGCACTATAATATACTTTCTAACATAGAAAGGAAATTATAACATTGTACAAGGAAGGCAATCCATTAGAATATACGTAAAGATAAAACGTAACCTTTAATAATGTTACTATGAGGGTCCATTCACACGTCCGTAAGTGTTTTGCGGATCCGCAAAACACGGACACCGGCAATGTGCATTCTGCAAATTTGTGGACCGCACATCGCCGGCACTATAATAGAAAATGCCTAATCTTGTCTGCAATTGTGGACACGCATAGGACATGTTCTATTTTTTTGCGGAAATGGAAGCACAGATGCGGAAGTGCGGTTTCGCAAATGTGGATGCGGACAGCACATTCCAGCCCCATTGAAAATGAATGGGTCTGCACCTGTTCTGCAAAATTGCGGAACGGATGCGGACCCATTTTGCGTACGTGTAAATGGAAAAGATATCCCTCAAAATGAAAATAAATTAAATTATTAAAGTTAAGCAAAAAGCATAGATGTGGTAGGCAATAACAAGTGCTCGGCGGCACTAAATCAGATGCTCGGCGGCACCAAATCAGAAACTATATGTCCTACCACAATATGGGGGGTTCCAGTGCACTTCCATGAATCCCGGACGGAAAGCAAAAAACCTCTATCCCTGGTCTAGATGATGTGGTATTGAAGGACAGGGTGGGCAAAGAACTGTCCCTGATATTGCCCTACAGGGGGGCGCTATTCTGGCCCTGATAGCCTAACCAAAGACCACCCGCCCTGATAAGAGCGACTTCGTCCGTAACCTTACCCTATATAAAAATGGCCCTAGTAAGCCCGTAACCCCTAGGCCCCGGACTTCCAGGTGATCACTATATAGATCTATGTGTTTATGACTCATTATAAAAGTATATTATAAGTATATTACACCCCTCAGTATGTCACACCTATCGATAGCACACCTATACTAGTCCTTAAAATGAGTTTTGTGGCCCTATAAGCTAGTGTTTGGTGTCCCTAACAGCCTGTCCCTGCTCCACACAGCAACCTCTCCCTACACTGGCAAAAAACTGAATGTAAAATGGCGGCCAGATCAGGTTTATTTATAAGGTAGGGGGTATGTCCATGTGCTGAAATGTCAGAAATTAGCTGTCCTGTACCACCTGATGAATGTGTCATGGGTCAAAGTTCTTCATAATGTAAAAGAATATGGCGGGTGCGAATTTCTCCATATGTTCGCACGTTCTGCAAATCGCGAACACGCAAAGTTCGCCACGAAACGACCACTGGGGGCGAACCGCAAGGCCATCTCTAGTGGGCAGGGCCGGTTCTAGGTGAAATGGGGCCCTGGGGCGGAAAACAATAAGGCCCCCCCCCCCCCCACATGACACTTGCTGACTTTAACGTCCCTTATTGTAAACAAATGCAAGTGGCAAAGCAAGATGTACAAGTAAAAACCCCCCCAAATGCACATTTCTCCAGTCCAACTGACTCCAAACAGAACCAGGGCGGGCTAGTACACTGGCACGGGTGAGATGGTGCCTGGGATGGATCCGACCCAGTTTAATCAACCAACCTACCAGACTGGGATGGATCCCGATCCATTTTAATCAACCAGTTACTGGTAGGTTGGTTGATTAAACTGGGTCGGATCCATCCATCCCAGGCACCATCTCACCCGTCCCAGTGCCAGTATGCCCCGCCCACCCTGGCTCCCGGCGGTGTTCAGCATATATTGACAAGAATCTGGGGCATTACATGATGTAATACCACCCAACTTTCCTGCTGTCCAGCATGGCACATGCACAGAGACATGAGAAAAGTTTGAGGAAGTGAGTGCCCCCCTTCCCCCCATCCTCTGTGTCATGCAGGACAGCTGGGAGACACTGACATTACTTGCTATCCTTCATGACACATGTGCAGAGACAGGAGTCTCTGGGAAAGCTGGGTGAACCCCTCCCCCCTGCCTTTCCATGTTCTTATTATCTGCATTTATGCCTTGCAGGATAGCAGGAAATCTGAGTGACATTACATGATGTAATAGCACCAAACTTTTCTGCTGTCCTGCATGGTACATATGGAGAGACATGAGAATAGTCTGAGAAAGCTGAGTATAAGGCTACTTTCACACTGCCGTTCAGAGCGGGTCCGTCTGATGTCTGCACAGATGGATCCGCTCCTATAATGCAGACGATGGGATCCGTTCAGAACGGATCCGTCTGCATTGTATTTCGGAAAAAAATCTAAGTGTGAAAGTTAGTCAGACGGATCCGTCCAGACTTTACATTGAAAGTCAATGGGGGACGGATCCATTTGAAATTGCACCATATTGTGTCAACTTCAAACGGATGCGTCCCCATTGACTTACATTGTACGTCTGGAAGGATCCGTTTGAAATTATACATACTGTGTCATCTTCAAACGGATCCGTCCCCATTGACTTACATTGTACGTCTGGAAGGATCCGTTTGAAATTATACATACTGTGTCATCTTCAAACGGATCCGTCCCCATTGACTTACATTGTAAGTCTGGAAGGATCCGTTTGCCTCCGCACGGCCAGGCGGACACCTGAATGCTGCAAGCTGTGTTCGGGTGTCCGCTTGCTGAGCGGAGGCTGAACGCTGGCAGACGGATGCATTCTGAGCGGATCCGCGTCCACTCAGAACGCATTAGGGCAGTACGGATCCGTTCGGGGCCGCTTGTGAGAGCCTTCAAACGGAGCTCACAAGCAGAACCCCAAACGCAGGTGTGAAAGTAGCCTAACACAACTCCCACCTCCCCTTATATCTTCTCCTACCTCTGCACTTGTGCCATACAGGACATCAGGAAAGCTGAGTCACATTACATAATAGCACCCAGCTTTCCTCCTGTTCTGAATGGCATATGTGCAGAGGAATAGCCTGGGAAAGCTGAGTGACCCCCCTCCCTCCACACACATACACCTCTGCACACTCCTCACCTACAAGTCGTCACTTCATTACTGGTGGGGTTGTGGCAATCCAGAGGAATCAGATGGGAGGCGGAGCTAGGAGGCGGGGGCAGAGCTAGGAGGCGGGGCTAGCAGACGGGAGAAAGTTAGGAAGATAGATGGGGGGGGACTCTCCTCCACTGGGGGCCCCCCTTCCTCACGGGCCCCATTGCAGCTGCGTGGTCTGCCTATGGTAGGTACGCCACTGCTTTGCTTCTCCTTCAATCCAAGTTCTCTGCTCTGGGCTGGGCGGGGGGGGGGCGGAGCCTGTGGCAACATAACATACGTCAGCCAGACGCTAGACGTGCCTGCCTTGCCTGTACTGTGCATGCCGCTGCTCCAGTCTCGGATCTCTTAAAGAGACAAGCAGCGCAGCCACAGCAGCCGCCGGCGTCCAGCGGGGGGCCCCTCCACTCCAGACTCCAGCCCAGTTTTAATTACATTACTGCGGCACGGCGCCACACAATAGAATTATAGATATAGTAGTAGTTGCGGCCGGGCCGGCGCTGGGGGCCCCTAAGGAGTCGGGGGCCCGGGGGCAATTGCCCCCCTTGCCTCTATGGTAGCGCCGGCCCTGCTAGTGGGCACTATCATACCTTAACAATGTGTTTTTATCAGTTGGTTTAACATAAACATCTGTAGATAGATGCTCATTTTGTAATGTAACTTTAAAAAAAAAAAAGATTCTCTTCCATTGAGTAGCTCAACGTAAATTTGATATCATCATCAATGGTATTATGAAAAAAAAAGAAAAGAAAGAAGCTGATGTTCAGTGCCAGTCGAAATGAGAAAAACATCATCTATGTATCGCCACCACCTCTGCACATGGTAAAAGTAGTGAGACACATAGACATACGTTTCCTCCAAGAAGGAGAACGCCATGTTTGCAAACGTCGGAGCCACGTCGGACCCCATGGCGGTCCCCTTCATCTGCATGTAGAAATAATCTCCAAACAGAAAATAATTACATGTAAGCACCATCTTTTATAGGATGAAATCCTGGCATCCCGTGGAAAATTCTGATTGTGTCAATGCTCTCCTAACAACTTCTATGCCAAAGGAAGGTCTAATCGATGTATATAGACTAACAATGTCAAGGGAAGCCAAAATGGCATTGGATGGAAAAGTTGTCTCAGATAGTTTATTAAGAAAGTCAGTCGTATCCTGAATTTATGATTCAGCTGAAGTAGCACATGTATGTAGAACCATATCTAGAAAGATAGAGATGTTACTCAATATCTATCTATCTATCTATCTATCTATCTATCTATCTATCATCTCCTATTTATCTATATATCTATCTAGTCTATTTACTTATATCTATCTATCTCATATCTATCTATCTATCTATCTATCTATCTATCTATCTATCTATCTATCTATCTATCTATCTATCTAAAGAAATATCAATTGCTGCAAAAATCGTCATGCAGTTATGTCTCAGGCAGATATATAAATGAGTACAAGTGTGGTCTGATTAGAAGGTGTCTTGCCACAAGAGGGCATAAAAATGCTTCCCCCACAGCCCTATAAATAGACTCTCAGAGGCTACTTTTGGGTAGTGTAGCCCTTGAAGAGAGATCTTTGACTGCTCAACATGCTTCTACAATGCACCTGAAGACATCTGGGGAGATTTATCAAACTGGTGTAAAGTAGAAATGGCCAAGTGGCCCATAGCAACCAATCAGATTCCACGTTTCATTTTCAAAAGCAGCTGTGAAAAATGAAAGGAGGAATCTGATCAGTTGCTATGGGCAACTAAGCCAATTCTACTGTACACCAGTTTGATAAATCTCCCCCATTATGCCCAGTTAACAGACTTTGAGAGGGGGCGCACCATTGGACTGAGAGAAGCAGGATAGTTGCTTTGATTAATTGCTTGCCATGTAGGCTGTTCTAACCAAGCTGTTAGGTGGTGTGTGGAGCAAAGGTTATATGAGGGCACTAACACATGGTGAACAGGCTCCGGGGTGCCCAGGCAGACCACCAGTAGAAAGGATCGTTTGATCCACCCACAAGCAGGAGCAGCTCCCACAGTTTAGTTGCCCACCATCCAGATACTTGTTACACCTTCATTACACACCCCTGTCTCTGCCCTGATCAGTTCCAGGCACTTAGAAGAAAATTTGGTTTCACTGTGCCCATTATGTGTCCTTCCATTGAAAACCAGCCACCGTTGCTTTCGTTTGCAGTGGTGTCATGAACAAGAAACCTAGACTGCTATGGGCTCAAAGCATATTATCTTTAGCAAATAATTCAGGTTTTGTTTGGGATCCAATGACGGTCGGGTTCAAGTATGGAGGCCTCGTGGTGAGTGCTTTAATCTTTTGCTGTGGAGTGAAAACAGCTCCTGGTGTGATGATCTGGGGAACCATTTTATATGATAGTTGGCCACCCCAGAGGCATCAGGTTACTAAAGCCTGTCCACCGTAAAATGGGTGCCTCAATTTCAAAATTGGGTTTGGGTGGATTTGTTAAATGTATTATAAGACCCAAACAAATTATAGTAGATGGATGATAACTAGATATGAGTGAAGTTTAGAAAATTAAAATTCGGCAACCTCGACAAAGATTGCCAAGCAATTCAAGGCCTCCTGCACACGAACGTTTTTTTTTTTTTTACGGCCATTTTTTTCGTTCCGTATACGGAACCATTAATTTCAATGGTTCCGCCCAAAAAACGGAATGTACTCTGTATGCATTCCGTTTCCTTATTTCCGTTTTTCCATTCTGTTGAAAGATAGAACATGTCCTATTATTGCCTGCAAATTACGTTCCGTTGCTCCATTCAAGTCAATGGGTCCGCAAAAAAAATGGAACACATACGGAATGTACTCCGTATGTCTTCCGTATCCGTTCCATTTTTTGCGGAACCATCTATTGAAAATGTTATGCCCAGCCCAATTTCTTCTATGTAATTACTGTATACTGTATATGCCATACGGAAAAACGGAACGGAAACGGAAACACAGCGGAAACAAAAAGAACGAACAACGGATCCGTAAAAAACGGACTGCAAAACACTGAAAAAGCCATATGGTCGTGTGCAGGAGGCCTTAGGGTACGGCTACACGGAGTTGCCGTGCTGTGGGTGGGTTGCGGCCATGCGTGGCCAATGAGCCCACAGCTGCCTTTCACCTAATAATGAAGACTGCACTGTATATTCCTGCTAAACCAATAGATGGCGCTGTTCATGAGTAGAGTAGATTGGTAATTTTCCATGCAAATGGTTTTTCAGCTGCATGTCTTTCCCATATGCCCATGTTTATGCAAATTTATTTTTACATGACAAAACTGTATAGAAAGGTTATTGAATATTATGTTAGGACAATCAGAAAACGTTAGGTACGCAGGTCCACCCAAGCCATCCAACAGATCTGAAGTAACTTTGAGGCTTACTGCCATTGTAAGGTATGTTGACTAAGCCTGGCATCTGTCTCATGGATAGATTGATGTCTTGCACATACCTGGCTTTTGGCATATAGCCTTTGTGTGGTTGTCTATTGTATGTTGTAGATAATAGGAGTACAAGACGCATCCAGCTATCCTTTTTTCCAAAACATTTTGATGGGGTTTCCATCAATTTCTAACCTTTATTTGTGAACCAGACACCCTCTTCTCTTCCGAGCAGGGGGAGCCTGGGGTTCTCCCATTGACTTCCATTGTGCTCGGGTGCTCGGTAGAGCATACAAGCATACCGATGTGTTCGGCCAGAGCACACAAGCACTTTGGTGCTCGATCAACACTAATATCTATACTATAAAGAAAATCCTTATGACAGCTTTGCACAAGTTCCAAACTGCACGGTGATGTAACATAACACCCATGGAAATCTATGGGCCTACACTGTACCTTGATTTCATATGGAGCTTTTTTTCTCACTGATTCATACAAAATCCATATGAAAAAACCTGTGCCATATTCTATCTACAAATGCCGTAAAATCCGTCATACAGAAACAGCAGTATATACTGTATGGCTCCAGGTATATTGCTCCAGGTATTCACAGTGGATGTTGCAGCCACAATTAGGACGGTGTTTTCGCTCATTGCAAAGAACAACAGAAACAAACAGAAGTTTGTGAAAAACAATCTGATCTTGATACCTTGTACTTCTGAGTTGGAGTAAGTGGATATCCAACCACATAGTAATGCCATTTTAACTTTAGCAGAATTTGGGCTATGTTTAGCATAAAACATTCCAATAAATCCCATTAGTCCAAAACTCCAGATTGCTGCTAATCTAGAGTGCATCATGCATTAAAAAGCATCCTAATGGTAGATTAGCAGGACATGATATCATAGCCCTGGGCTCACTAGCCTCATTTTTGGCTTTACAGAGATTCTATTGCCAGAAACGGACAGACTGTGCTAGGCTGTTTCTATAGCTCCCACGTTACAGGGTAGAACAGCCCGCTCAGCTGTTACTAGAACTCCAGCCACCTCCAGATGCCACATATGACAAGTATTAGGATTTTAGCCATGAATGGCTGAAATGGGAACAACCCTGTAAATATATGTACACGAAAAAATACTGCAGGATTAAAGGGGATTTCTGAGACCCCGGACCCGAACCCGAACATTTCCGCAAAAGTTCGGGTTCGGTATTCGGCGCTTTCTTGGCGCTTTTTGAAAGGCTGCAGAGAAGCCAATCAACAAGCGGTTAACTGTCTGACCTTAGAAGCCATTACAGCCATGCCTACTAATGGCATGGCTGTGATTGGCCAGAACAGCATGTGACCCAGGCTCTATATAAGCTTGAGTCACGTAGCGCTGCACGTCACTCTGCTGTTACAAGTGTAGGGAGAGGATCCTGCTGGACTGGTGATTTCAGAGAGAGAATAGGAGAGAATCTAAATCAGCGATCTACAGAGAAATAGTTGTGTGGGTACAGGGCACAATCGTTTTACCCTGCCCTAACTTTTATAATTCTGTTAGTTAGGTGGGTGGCGGCGGCCATTTTATGCATGCTCAGTGCACCAGCACTGCATCTGAGCTTTTGGGACATTGCAAATCACAATTTTTTTGGGCAAACTACAACATCTGGATTAGTCAGTGTGCAATTTAAGGTAGAAATACACCCATCATTTTCTGGGGTTTTAAAAAAACACTTTTTTTTTTGCCAAAAAACAGTATTTTCCTGATCTGCAAGTGTTAAATTCAAGTTTACTATATACAGCTTTCATATTCTGTTACCAAAAAAAGACTTTTTGGGCAATCTACAACATCTGGATTAGTCAGTGTGCAATGTAGGCTACTTTCACATTAGCGTTTTTCTTTTCCGGCTTAGAGTTCCATCACAGGGGCTCTATACCGGAAAAGAACTGATCAGGCATATCCCCATGCATTGTGAATGGAGAGTAATCCGTTCAGGATGCATCAGGATGTCTACAGTTCAGTCGTTTTGACTGATCAGGCAAACGAGAAAACCATAGCATGCTATGGTTTTATCTCCGGCGAAAAAAACTGAAGACTTGCCTGAATGCCGGATCCGGCATTTTTTTCCATAGGAATGTATTAGTGCCGGATCCGGCATTCAAAATACCGGAATGCCGGATCCGTCCTTCTGGTCTGCGCATGCGCAGACCTTTAAAAATGAGAAAAAAATAAATACCGGACCCGTTTTGCCGGATGACACCGGAAAAACGAATCCGGTATTGCAATGCATTTTTCTGACTGATCAGGCATTTTTCAGACTGATCAGGATCCTGATCAGTCTGAAAAATGCCTGATCAGTCAGAAAAAATGACATGCGTTTGCATACAGTTTGCCTGATCAGGCAGGCAGTTCAGGCAACGGAACTGCTGCCGGAATCAAACAACGCAAGTGTGAAAGTACCCTTAAGCTAGAAATACACCCATCATTTTCTGGGGTTTGAAAAACACACTTTTTTTTTTCCAAAAAACAGTATTTTCAAGATCTGCAAGTGTTAAATTCAAGTTTAATATATACAGCTTTCATATTCTGTTACCAAAAAAAAAACACTTTTTGGGCAATCTACAACATCTTGATTAGTCAGTGTGCAATTTAACCACCTCCGGACCGCCTAACGCAGGATCGCGTTCCGGAGGTGGCAGCCCTGCGCACAGTCACGCATATATGCGTCATCTCGCGAGACGCGAGATTTCCTGTGAACGCGCGCACACAGGCGCGCGCGCTCACAGGAACGGAAGGTAAGAGAGTGGATCTCCAGCCTGCCAGCGGCGATCGTTCGCTGGCAGGCTGGAGATGTGATTTTTTTAACCCCTAACAGGTATATTAGACGCTGTTTTGATAACAGCGTCTAATATACCTGCTACCTGGTCCTCTGGTGGTCCCCTTTGTTTGGATCGACCACCAGAGGACACAGGTAGCTCAGTAATATGTTGCACCAAGCACCACTACACTACACTCCCCCCCCCTGTCACTTATTGACCCCTTATTCACCCTTGATCACCCCTGATCACCCCATATAGACTCCCTGATCACCCCCCTGTCATTGATTACCCCCCTGTCATTGATCACCCCCCTGTAAAGCTCCATTCAGATGTCCGCATGATTTTTACGGATCCACTGATAGATGGATCGGATCCGCAAAACGCATACGGACGTCTGAATGGAGCCTTACAGGGGCGTGATCAATGACTGTGGTGATCACCCCATATAGACTCCCTGATCACCCCCCTGTCATTGATTACCCCCCTGTCATTGATCACCCCCCTGTAAAGCTCCATTCAGACGTCCGCATGATTTTTACGGATCCACTGATAGATGGATCGGATCCGCAAAACGCATACGGACGTCTGAATGGAGCCTTACAGGGGCGTGATCAATGACTGTGGTGATCACCCCATATAGACTCCCTGATCACCCCCCTGTCATTGATTACCCCCCTGTAAAGCTCCATTCAGACGTCCGCATGATTTTTACGGATCCACTGATAGATGGATCGGATCCGCAAAACGCATACGGACGTCTGAATGGAGCCTTACAGGGGCGTGATCAATGACTGTGGTGATCACCCTATATAGACTCCCTGATCACCCCCCTGTCATTGATTACCCCGTGGAAAAGCTCCATTCAGATGTCCGCATGATTTTTACGGATCCACTGATAGATGGATCGGATCCGCAAAACGCATACGGACGTCTGAATGGAGCCTTACAGGGGCGTGATCAATGACTGTGGTGATCACCCCATATAGACTCCCTGATCACCCCCCTGTCATTGATTACCCCCCTGTCATTGATCACCCCCCTGTAAAGCTCCATTCAGATGTCCGCATGATTTTTACGGATCCACTGATAGATGGATCGGATCCGCAAAACGCATATGGATGTCTGAATGGAGCCTTACAGGGGTGTGATCAATGACTGTGGTGATCACCCCATATAGACTCCCTGATCACCCCCCTGTCATTGATTACCCCCCTGTAAAGCTCCATTCAGACGTCCGCATGATTTTTACGGATCCACTGATAGATGGATCGGATCCGCAAAACGCATACGGACGTCTGAATGGAGCCTTACAGGGGCGTGATCAATGACTGTGGTGATCACCCCATATAGACTCCCTGATCACCCCCCTGTCATTGATTACCCCCCTGTCATTGATCACCCCCGTGTAAAGCTCCATTCAGATGTCCGCATGATTTTTACGGATCCACTGATAGATGGATCGGATCCGCAAAACGCATACGGATGTCTGAATGGAGCCTTACAGGGGCGTGATCAATGACTGTGGTGATCACCCCATATAGACTCCCTGATCACCCCCCTGTCATTGATTACCCCCCTGTCATTGATCACCCCCCTGTAATGCTCCATTCAGATGTCCGCATTATTTTTACGGATCCACTGATAGATGGATCGGATCCGCAAAACGCATACGGATGTCTGAATGGAGCCTTACAGGGGCGTGATCAATGACTGTGGTGATCACCCCATATAGACTCCCTGATCACCCCCCTGTCATTGATTACCCCCCTGTCATTGATCACCCCCCTGTAAAGCTCCATTCAGATGTCCGCATGATTTTTACGGATCCACTGATAGATGGATCGGATCCGCAAAACACATACAGGCGTCTCCCTGGAGCCTTCCGGGGGGGTGATCACCCCATATAGACTCCCTGATCACCCCCCCTGTCATTGATCACCCCCCCTGTCATTGATCACCCCCCCTGTCAGGCTGCATTCAGATGTCCGTATGATTTTTACGGATCCACGGATACATGGATCGGATCCGCAAAACACATACGGACATCTGAATGGAGCCTTATAGGGGGGTGATCAATGACAGGTGGGTGATCACCCCATATAGACTCCCTGATCACCCCCCTGTCATTGATCACCCCCCTGTCATTGATCACCCCCCCGTCATTGATCACCCCCCTGTCATTGATCACCCCTCTGTAAGGCTCCATTCAGACATTTTTTTGGCCCAAGTTAGCGGAAATTATTATTTTTTTCTTACAAAGTCTCATATTCCACTAACTTGTGTCAAAAAATTTAATCTCACATGAACTCACCATACCCCTCACGGAATCCAAATGCGTAAAATTTTTTAGACATTTATATTCCAGACTTCTTCTCACACTTTAGGGCCCCTAGAATGCCAGGGCAGTATAAATACCCCACATGTGACCCCATTTCGGAAAGAAGACACCCCAGGTATTCCGTGAGGGGCATATTAAGTCCATGAAAGATTGAAATTTTTGTCCCAAGTTAGCGGAAAGGGAGACTTTGTGAGAAAAAAATAAATAAAATCAATTTCCGCTAACTTGTGCCAAAAAAAAAAAAATTCTATGAACTCGCCATGCCCCTCATTGAATACCTTGGGGTGTCTTCTTTCCAAAATGGGATCACATGTGGGGTATTTATACTGCCCTGGCATTTTAGGGGCCCCAAAGCGTGAGAAGAAGTCTGGGATCCAAATGTCTAAAAATGCCCTCATAAAAGGAATGTGGGCCCCTTTGCCCACCTAGGCTGCAAAAAAGTGCCACACATGTGGTATCGCCGTATTCAGGAGAAGTTGGGGAATGTGTTTTGGGGTGTCATTTTACATATACCCATGCTGGGTGAGATAAATATCTTGGTCAAATGCCAACTTTGTATAAAAAAATGTGAAAAGTTGTCTTTTGCCAAGATATTTCTCTCACCCAGCATGAGTATATGTAAAAAGACACCCCAAAACACATTTCCCAACTTCTCCTGAATACGGCGATACCACATGTGTGACACTTTTTTGCAGCCTAGGTGGGCAAAGGGGCCCACATTCCAAAGAGCACCTTTAGGATTTCACAGGTCATTTACCTACTTACCACACATTAGGGCCCCTGGAAAATGCCAGGGCAGTATAACTACCCCACAAGTGACCCCATTTTGGAAAGAAGACACCCCAAGGTATTCATTGAGGGGCATGGCGAGTTCCTAGAATTTTTTATTTTTTGTCACAAGTTAGTGGAAAATGATGATTTTTTAAAAAAAAAATTTCTTACAAAGTCTCATATTCCACTAACTTGTGACAAAAAATAAAAACTTCCATGAACTCACTATGCCCATCAGCGAATACCTTGGGGTGTCTTCTTTCCAAAATGGGGTCACTTGTGGGGTAGTTATACTGCCCTGGCATTCTAGGGGCCCAAATGTGTGGTAAGGAGTTTGAAATCAAATTCTGTAAAAAATGACCAGTGAAATCCGAAAGGTGCTCTTTGGAATATGGGCCTTTTTGCCCACCTAGGCTGCAAAAAAGTGTCACACATGTGGTATCTCCGTATTCATGAGAAGTTGGGGAATGTGTTTTGGGGTGTCATTTTACATATACCCATGCTGGGTGAGAGAAATATCTTGGCAAAAGACAACTTTTCCCATTTTTTTATACAAAGTTGGCATTTGACCAAGATATTTATCTCACCCAGCATGGGTATATGTAAAATGACACCCTAAAACACATTCCCCAACTTCTCCTGAATACGGAGATACCACATGTGTGACACTTTTTTGCAGCCTAGGTGGGCAAAGGGGCCCACATTCCAAAGAGCACCTTTCGGATTTCACCGGCCATTTATTACAGAATTTGATTTCAAACTCCTTACCACACATTTGGGCCCCTAGAATGCCAGGGCAGTATAACTACCCCACAAGTGACCCCATTTTGGAAAGAAGACACCCCAAGGTATTCGCTGATGGGCATAGTGAGTTCATGGAAGTTTTTAATTTTTTGTCACAAGTTAGTGGAATATGAGACCTTGTAAGAAAAAAAAAATAAAAAAAAAAATCATCATTTTCCGCTAACTTGTGACAAAAAATAAAAAGTTCTATGAACTCACTATACCCATCACCTTAGGGTGTCTACTTTCCGAAATGGGGTCATTTGTGGGGTGTTTGTACTGTCTGGCCATTGTAGAACCTCAGGAAACATGACAGGTGCTCAGAAAGTCAGAGCTGCTTCAAAAAGCGGAAATTCACATTTTTGTACCATAGTTTGTAAACGCTATAACTTTTACCCAAACCATTTTTTTTTTACCCAAACATTTTTTTTTTATCAAAGACATGTAGAACAATAAATTTAGAGCAAAATTTATATATGGATCTCGTTTTTTTTGCAAAATTTTACAACTGAAAGTGAAAAATGTCATTTTTTTGCAAAAAAATCGTTAAATTTCGATTAATAACAAAAAAAGTAAAAATGTCAGCAGCAATGAAATACCACCAAATGAAAGCTCTATTAGTGAGAAGAAAAGGAGGTAAAATTCATTTGGGTGGTAAGTTGCATGACCGAGCAATAAACGGTGAAAGTAGTGTAGTGCAGAAGTGTAAAAAGTGGCCTGGTCTTTCAGGGTGTTTAAGCCATAGGGGCTGAGGTGGTTAAGCTAGAAATACACCCATCATTTTCTGGGGTTTGAAAAACACACTTTTTTTTTTCAAAAAACAGTATTTTCCAGATCTGCAAGTGTTAAATTCAAGTTTAATATATACAGCTTTCATATTCTGTTACCAAAAAAAAACTTTTTGGGCAATCTACAACATCTTGATTAGTCAGTGTGCAATTTAAGCTAGAAATACACCCATCATTTTCTGGGGTTTGAAAAACACACTTATTTTTTTTTAAAAACAGTATTTTCCAGATCTGCAAGTGTTAAATTCAAGTTTAATATATACAGCTTTCATATTCTGTTACAAAAAAAACACTTTTTTGTTAATCTACAACATCTGGATTAGTCAGTGTGCAATTTAAAGAGGACCTTTTACCAGAGGAAAGCCTCTAAACTAACTATACAGAAGTGTAGAGCGGCGCCCAGGGATCCCCCTGCACTTACTGTTATCCCCGGGCGCCGCTCCGTTCGCCCGGTATAGCCTCCGATATGTAAGTAGTTAGGCTCCACCCAGTTGAGCCTGCCGGCATCTTCTTCTCCTATGCTGTAGCGCTGGCCAATGGCAGCGCTCAGCTCATAGCCAGGCTAAGAGCTGAGCGCTGTGATTGGCCAGCGCTACAGCATAGGAGAAGGAGACGCCGGCAGGCTCAACTGGGTGGAGCCTAACTACTTACATACCGGAGGCTATACCGGGCGAACGGAGCGGCGCCCGGGGATAACAGTAAGTGCAGGGGGATCCCTGGGCGCCGCTCTACACTTCTGTATAGTTAGTTTAGAGGCTTTCCTCTGGTGAAAGGTCCTCTTTAAAGAGGACCTTTCACCTGTATAAACGATGTTAACTGAGTATGCTGCCATATAGAGCGGCGCCCGGGGATCTCACTGCACTTACTATTATCCCCGGGCGCCGCTCCGTTCTCCCGTTCTAGGCTCTGGTACCTTTGCTTCTTAAGTTATAGTAGGCGGGTCTTCTCTTGTCCTGTGGGCGTCTCCTTCTCCTAGGCTGCAGCGCTGGCCAATCGCAGCGCACAGCTCACAGCCTGGGAGGTTTTTTTTTCCCAGGCTGTGAGCTGTGCGATGCGATTGGCCAGCGCTGCAGCCTAGGAGAAGGAGACGCCCACAGGACAAGAGAAGACCCGCCTACTATAACTTAAGAAGCAAAGGTACCAGAGCCTAGAACGGGAGAACGGAGCGGCGCCCGGGGATAAGAGTAAGTGCAGTGAGATCCCCGGGCGCCGCTCTATATGGCAGCATACTCAGTTAACATCGTTTATACAGGTGAAAGGTCCTCTTTAAGCTAGAAATACACCCATCATTTTCTGGGGTTTTGAAAAACACAATATTTTTTTCAAAAAACAGTATTTTCCAGATCTGCAAGTGTTAAATTCAAGTTTAATATATACAGCTTTCATATTCTGTTACAAAAAAAACACTTTTTTGCCAATATACAACATCTGGATTAGTCAGTGTGCAATTTAAGCTAGAAATACACCCATCATTTTCTGGGGTTTTGAAAAACACAATATTTTTTTCAAAAAACAGTATTTTCCAGATCTGCAAGTGTTAAATTCAAGTTTAATATATGCAGCTTTCATATTCTGTTACCAAAAAAACACTTTTTGGGCAATCTACAACATCTTGATTAGTCAGTGTGCAATTTAAGCTAGAAATACACCCATCATTTTCTGGGGTTTGAAAAACACACATTTTTTTCCAAAAAACTGTATTTTCCAGATCTGCAAGTGTTAAATTAAAGTTTAATATATACAGCTTCCATATTCTGTTACCAAAAAAACACTTTTTTTGGCAATCTACAACATCTTGATTAGTCAGTGTGCAATTTAAGCTAGAAATACACCCATTATTTTCTGGGGTTTGAAAAACACACATTGTTTTTTAAAAAAAACTGTATTTTCCAGATCTGCAAGTGTTAAAATCAAGTTTAATATATACAGCTTTCATATTCTGTTACCAAAAAAAACACTTTTTTGGCAATCTACAACATCTGGATTAGTCAGTGTGCAATTTAAGCTAGAAATACACCCAGCATTTTCTGGGGTTTTGAAAAACACACTTTCTTTTTTCAAAAAACAGTATTTTCAAGATCTGCAAGTGTTAAATTCAAGTTTAATATATACAGCTTTCATATTCTGTTACCAAAAAAACACTTTTTGGGCAATCTACAACATCTTGATTAGTCAGTGTGCAATTTAAGCTAGAAATACACTCATCATTTTCTGGGGTTTGAAAAACACACTTAAAAAAAAAAAAAAAAAAAGTATTTTCCAGATCTGCAAGTGTTTAAATCAAGTTTAATATATACAGCTTTCATATTCTGTTACCAAAAAACCACTTTTTTGGCAATCTACAACATCTGGATTAGTCAGTGTGCAATTTAAGCTAGAAATACACCCATCATTTTCTGGGGTTTGAAAAACACACTTTTTTGACAAAAAACACTATTTTCAGGCCTTGCAGCATCAGCATGTGTGAAATTACAGGCTTATATACTGCTGTCAAATTCAGTTGTTAAACAAACACTCGTTTGGGCACAAAAAATTTAGTTGGCAGCCTTTGATGCAGATGTCATTGTGAGATACACCTTTAATACATTTGGATTACATTTAGAGATTTTAAATACCGCCATTTGGTGCACCAATATTGAATTCAAGCCTACACTGGTTCAGGCTATGTGAGATACACACTCTACATACAGGGGTTTGATTTAGGGATTTGAAATACAGACATTTGAAATACAGCCATTTTGGGCAAATAAATATTTACTTTAGGCCTACACTGGTTCAGACCGTGTGAGATACCCCCTCTACATACAGGGGTTTGAATCAGGCATTTGAAATAGAGCCATTTGAAATACAGCCATTTTGGGCAAAGAAATATTTAATTTAGGCCTACACTGGTTCAGGCCCTGTGAGATACTCCCTCTACATACAGGGGTTTGATTCAGGGATTTGAAATACAGCCATTTTGTGCAAAGAAATATTAAATTTAGGCCTACACTGGTTCAGGCCCTGTGAGATACTCCCTCTACATACAGGGGTTTGATTCAGGGATTTGAAATGCAGCCATTTGAAATACAGCCATTTTGGGCAAAGAAATATTTACTTCAGGCCTACACTGGTTCAGACCATGTGAGATACCCCCTCTACATACAAGGGTTTGATGCAGGCATTTGAAATACAGCCATTTGAAATACAGCCATTTTGTGCAAAGAAATATTTACTTCAGGCCTACACTGGTTTAGGCCCTGTGAGATACTCCCTCTACATACAGGGGTTTGATTCAGGGATTTGAAATACAGCCATTTGAAATACAGCCATTTTGTGCAAAGAAATATTTACTTCACGCCTACACTGGTTCAGGCCCTGTGAGATACTCCCTCTACATACAGGGGTTGGATTCAGGGATTTGAAATACAGCCATTTGAAATACAGCCATTTTGTGCAAATAAATATTTACTTTACGCCTACACTGGTTCAGACCGTGTGAGATAGACCCTTTACATACTGTCGTTCTATTCTACTATAAATTAAACATTTAGGGCAAGATCCTAAATTCGAAAAATATGAGGAGAGCGTCAAATAAGGGACATGGCCCAGGTCGTTATGCTGCTGGTGGAGCTCCTGTTGCAGGGAGAGGACGTGGTCGATCTGTGCCAGATACACGCACAAGTGAAACCCCTTCCTCAGGTGCGAGTAGGCGACAAAACCTGCAGCGGTATTTGGTCGGGCCTAATGCTGCTCTACGAATGGTGAGGCCTGAACAAGTACAGGCGATAGTAGATTGGGTTGCTGACAGTAGATCCAGTTCCTTCACATTGTCTCCCACCCAGCCTCCTGCTGAAAGACCACAGTTGGCACCTGCAGCCGATGTCCATCAGTCTTTCACCTCACCCCCTTGCAAATCAGCCAAGCAGTCTGAGCCCCAAGTCATGCAGCAGTCTCTTCTGCTTTTTGATGACTCTGTTAGCAGGGTTTCCCAGGGCCATCCACCTAGCACTGCCCCAGAAGTGGAAGAGATTGAGTGCACCGATGCCCAACCACTTATCTTTCAAGATGAGTACATGGGAGGACCATCGCAGCACGTCTCGGATGATGACGAAACACAGGTGTCAACTGCTGGGGCTTTCGAAAGTGTGCAGACCGACAAGGAAGGCAGGGGTGAAGACTGGGTGGAAGATGATGTGGAGGACGATGAGGTCCTCGACCCCACATGGAATCAAGGTCATGCGAGTGACCTATGTAGTTCGGAGGAAGAGGCGGTGGTCGCACAGAGCCACCAGCACAGCAGAAGAGGGAGCAGGGTGCAAAAGCGGAGCGACCATCCTCTAGACATTACGCCTCCTACTGCCCACCGCAGCAAGGGACCGAGCACACCAAAGCCAGTTCCAAGGAGGTCCCTGGCGTGGCAGTTCTTCAGACAATGTGCTGACGACAAGACACGAGTGGTTTGCACGCTGTGCAATCAGAGGCTGAAGCGAGGCATAAACGTTCTCAACCTGAGCACAACCTGCATGACCAGGCATTTAAGTGCAAAGCACGAGCTGCAGTGGAGTAGACACCTCAAACCACCTGCCACCACGCAAACAGAGGATCTGCCAGCAACACCAACACCTGGGTCACCAAGCATCTCCACAATGTCCCACGGAAGCGTTCAGCTCTCCATATCCCAAACGCTGGAGAGGAAGAGGAAGTACCCCCCTACCCACCCGCGATCCCTAACCCTGAATGCCAGCATTTCAAAATTACTGGCCTTTGAAATGCTGTCATTCCTTCTGGTGGAGACGGAGAGTTTTAAAGGCCTTATGGCAGTGGCTGTCCTACAGTACGTCGTGCGCAGCCGCCACTACTTTTCAAGGCGAGCCATCCCTTCCCCTCACAACCAAGTAGGGGACAAAATCAGGTGTGCACTGCGCAACGCCATCTGTGGCAAGGTGCACCTGACTACGGATACGTGGACCAGTAAGCACGGTCAGGGCCGTTATATCTCCATAACAGCACACTGGGTAAATGTAGTGGCGGCTGGGCCTGAGGCAGATAGCAGTTTGGCGCATGTGCTTCCACCACCGAGGATTGCAGGGCGCTTCAGTTTGCCTCCTGTTGCTTCCTCCTCCTACTCTGCTTCCTCATCATCTACCAGCTCCTCATCCGGTCAGCATAACACCTTCACCACCAACTTCAGCACAGCCAGAGGTAAACAACAGCAGGCAGTTTTAAAACTTATCTGTTTGGGGGACAAACCCCACACCGCGCAAGAGCTGTGGACGGGCCTTGAAAAACAGACCGATGAGTGGTTTGTGCCAGTCAGCCTCAAGCCCGGCCTGGTGGTGTGCGATAATGGGCAAAATCTCGTAGCAGCTCTGGGACTAGCCGGTTTGACGCACATCCCTTGCCTGGCGCATGTGCTGAATTTGGTGGTGCAGAGATTCCTTAAAAATTACCCCGATATATCAGACCTGCTGCATAAAGTGCGGGCTGTCTGTGCGCGCTTCCGGCGTTCTCACCCTGCTGCTGCTCGCCTGTCAGCGCTGCAGCGTAACTTCGGCCTTCCCGCACACCGCCTCATATGCGACATGCCCACAAGGTGGAACTCCACCTTGCACATGCTGGCCAGACTGTGCGAGCAGCAGCAGGCGATAGTGGAGTTTCAGCTGCAGCACGCACTGGTGAGTCGCTCGGCAGAACAGCACCACTTCACCACCAATGACTGGGCCTCCATGCGAGACCTGTGTTCCTTGTTGCGCTGTTTCGAGTACTCCACCAACATGGCCAGTGCCGATAACGCCGTTCTCAGCGTTACTATCCCACTTCTATGCCTCCTTGAAAAAAACGCTCCTGGCGATGATGGAAGAGGATGTGGCACAGGAGGAGGAGGAGGAAGAGGGATCATTTCGTAGGGTTTCAGGCCAGTCATTCCCAAGTGGCTCCGAGGGTGGGTTCCTGCACCCACAAACCCAAGGTACACAATTGTCCAGCCAGGGCACAGTTCTGGAGGATGACGAGGTGGAGGATGAGGAGGAGGAGATGGAGGAGGAGGAACCATGTTCACAGCAGGGTGGCACCCAGACCAGCTCATGGCCATCACTGGTGCGTGGATGGGGGGATACAGAGGACACAGACGATAAACCTCCCACAGAGGACAGCTTTTCGTTGGCTCTGGGCAGCCTGGCACACATGAGCGATTACATGCTGCAGTGTCTCCGCAACGACCTCCAAATTGCCCACAATCTAACTTGTGCTGATTACTGGGTGGCCATGCTGCTGGATCCCCGTTACAAGGACAACGTACCTTCCTAATTCCCTCAGCGTAATCGTAAGATGCGCGAGTACAAGCGCACACTGGTAGACACGCTGCTGGTGGCATTCCCACCTGACAGCAGGGGCACAGTGGAAGCACAAGGCGAAGGCAGAGGACGAGGAAGAGGTCGCCAACGCAGCTGGGGCACCGTCAGCACCTCAGAAGGCAGGGTTAGCATGGCCAAAATGTGGAAAAGCTTTGTCAGCACGCCACAACAACCAGCACCACCAGCTGATATGGAACGTCTTAGCAGGAGGCAGCATTTCACCAACATTGTGGAGCAGTATGTGTGCACACGCCTACACGTACTGAATGACGGGTCTGCCCCCTTCAACTTCTGGGTCTCCAAATTGGGCACATGGCCTGAGCTTGCCCTTTACGCCTTGGAGGTGCTGGCCTGCCCTGCAGCCAGTGTATTATCTGAACGTGTGTTTAGCACGGCAGGGGGCGTCATTACAGACAAGCGCAGCCGCCTGTCCACAGCCAATGTGGACAAGCTCACGTTCATTAAAATGAACCAGGCATGGATCCCTCAGGACTTGTCCGTACCTTGTGCAGAATAGATATGTATACCGGCACTAAGCAGCCATTGTTATACTGCAGCGCAATTGCTCATGTTTGTATTTTTGATATTTCACACTCTTTTGAAATGTGTACCTTAATTTTACAAAATTAAATTAAAACCAAAAACCTGTGTTGGCTATCTCGTCCTCCTCCACCGCTGCTTCCACCTACTCCTCTACGTCCACCGCCTCCTCAAACTCCTACTCCATATGGAACTTCCCCTCATAAATCAATTTTTTTTTTTTGTACGTGTTTTATTTTATATAATTTCACTACTTTGTCATTTACATTTTCTGGTGAAATTCACCAATTTTTGGGTGTATAGTACCACTGCTATACCTAGTAGGCCGGTAAAAAAATAAAATAAATTGTCATTAACATTTTCTGGTGAAATTAACCAATTTATGGGTGTATAGTACCACTGCTATACCTAGTAGGCCGGTTAAAAAAACAAATAAAAAATTGTCATTAACATTTTCTGGTGAAATTAACCAATTTTTGGGTGTATAGTACCACTGCTATACCTAGTAGGCCAGTTAACAAAAATAAATAAATTGTCAGTTACATTTTCAGTCTCTTTTGGCCCACATTTGGGCTTCTGTAATTTGTCCCAGATTTGCGCGTCAATAGCTTTTCCCACATTTCTTCTCGATCCCAATTTTTTAAAATAAATTTATCTCCCTTAAATTTGGTCTCTTTTCCTCACGCTCCCTCTCCGGCCTGGAACCCTGATTCCCCGCCACCCGTGATCACCATGGTAGGCGCATAAAAGAACATTGAAAGTTGATTGAGCAGATATCAAATTGGATCGTAAACATCACGGGGATGTGCGACATGGTGGGGCAGTAAGTATGCACACGCCTACACAAACTAACTGACAGGGGTCAGCCCCTGCAACTTCTGGGTCTCCAAATTGGGCACATGGCCTGAGCTTGCCCTTTACGACTTGGAGGTGCTGGCCTGCCCTGCAGCCGGTGTATTGTCTGAACGTGTGTTTAGCACGACTGGAGGGTTATATTTCCCAATGTTCTGGGGTGTACCCTAATTTAAAAAAATATAAATAAATTTTAAAACAAAAAGCAGTGTAGGCTACCTTCTCCTCCTCCACCGCCACATCCACCGCCTCCTCAACCTCCTACTCCATATGGACCTGGTCCTCCTAGATCAAGATTATATATTTTTTTTTTACGTATTTTATGTTATTTAAAGTCATTTCCCTATCCACATTTGTTTGCAGAGCACTTGCCATGCTCTTAACCACATTTTGACGCAATTTGCCGCCCTCTAGCCCTTTCCATGACATTTCTACAGCCATTTTAGTGCTCAAAAGTTCGGGTCCCCATTGACTTCAATGGGGTTCGGGTTCGGGGTCAAGTTCGGGTCCCGAACTCGAACTTTTTTCCGAAGTTTGGCCGAACCCGTTGAACCCGAACATCCAGGTGTCCACTCAACTCTAGTCACGATTAGACCCCCACCGATCAGATGCTGATGACCTATCCATAGGAGGTATCAATCTTTTAGTCAGAGCAGAAACTGGTGAGACCTTACCTTCTGACAGTGTATGGTGCTTTGGTGGGTTGTGGGAAGGTGCTGGGCATGCTGGGATATTTTAGTGCCTGTAAGTTAGGACAGGAGTCCTGCAGGGAGTCAGGTCTTATAAATACTGGTTTAGAGCATTATTCTTAGATGACTCATATTTAGAAAAATTGTTCTTTTTTGGGGTGCTATTGATTGTTCTAATAAAACGGACTCTAGCGGTAGGTCTTTTTTAACAAAAAGATGAATATCATTGTACTCCACTATCAAAGGGGATTGTCTTCATAATGTGATTGTGACTACTACAATCTTCAGTTTCATATATTTTAACAACATACACAATTACACTTAAAATAAAATATCTTACCCATTTAAAGGTCAGAGAGCTACTACTGGCAAAAATTGTGTTTCTAAGAGCCAGGTTAATTAACAGTTAAAGGTCACATATCCATATCAAAGCCGAGGACTTATTAGTTCCAGTGCAGGTTCTTGGTAGAGAATAAAAATACCCTATATCCTACCAGGGATGAGAGGATTAAAAAATCTCATTTGGGATCGTGGGAAATCCCCCATGAGCTCTGATGCTAATACAGATTACCCTGTGAGACCCTGGAAAGTGCTAAAGGATGGTTGGTTGTATATCACAAAAAGCAAAGGTCTGCTCTCTGCAGTTCAGCACATTGCAGGGAATAGTTATCTACTGTGCATTACTAGTGTTGAGCGAACCCAAACTGTAAAGTTCTGGTCCGTACTTATGGCAAAATTCGGGTTCGAGTGTTCGGGCATTTAATAAAGCTTGTGGAAAGGCTACTGGGCAGCCAATCAAAAAAGCTTTTAAGCTGTAGGCCAAGCATGTCAAACTCAAAGGCTAACATGGGCCAAAAAAACAAAATTTAAGTTTATGTGGGCCGCATCAAAAAAAAAAAAAAAATCGTACATTTTCATAGAACAACATTGTTGTTTCATGACTGCTGACCCCCAACATCCCGTTGCCCAATAACACAAGTGAGACCTATATATATATATACAAATATTAAACTTCACTATAAGACGCACCTAGGTTTTTGAGGAGGAAAATAAGAAAAAAATATTTTTAACCAAAAGTTGTGCTTTTGGTGGGCTTTGAATTAATGGTGGTCTGTGCATGACACTATTATGGGGGATCTGTGGATGACGCACTGTCATGTGGGGGATCTGTGGATGGCACTGTTATGGGGGACCTGTGGATGGCACTGTTATGGGGGATCTGTGGATGGCACTGTTATGGGGGATCTATGGATGGCACTGTTATGGGGGATCTATGGATGGCACTGTTATGGGGGATCTGTGGATGGCGCTGTTATGGGGGATCTGTGGATGGTGCTGTTATGGGGGATCTGTGGATGGCACTGTTATGGGGATCTGTGGATGGCACTGTTATGGGGGATCTGTGGATGGCACTGTTATGGGGGATCTATGGATGGCACTGTTATGGGGGATCTGTGGATGGCGCTGTTATGGGGGATCTGTGGATGGTGCTGTTATGGGGGATCTGTGGATGGCACTGTTATGGGGATCTGTGGATGGCACTGTTATGGGGGATCTGTGAATGGCACTGTTATGGGGGATCTGTGGATGGCACTGTTATGGGGATCTGTGGATGGTACTGCTATGGGGTGGGATATCTGTGGATGGCATTGTTATGGGGTGGGGGATCTGTGGATGGCATTGTTATGGGGTGGGGGATCTGTGGATGGTGCTGTTATGGGGGATCTGTGGATGGCATTGTTATGAGGTGGGGGATCTGTGGATGGAACTGTTATGGGGTGGGATATCTGTGGATGGTACTGCTATGGGGTGGGATATCTGTGGATGGCATTGTTATGAGGTGGGGGGATCTGTGGATGGAACTGTTATGGGGGGATCTGTGGATGACACTGCTATATGTCATCCACAGATCCCCCTCATAACAGTGTCCCCCAATACACCGGCCCTCTGCTCACCGAAGTATTTATAAACGTGAATCCTTATCCTGTTATTAAGTTGAACTAACGCTGCGCTCTCCCATGTTCCCATGTTCCCCTGTATCCCCACAGCACTTACAAACACGCTTCCATAGCAGGCAGAGCGGACGGCACCAGTAACGTCACTCACTGACGTCGCGCGTCTGCTCCGCCTGCTTTATTCATAAAGTGGGCGGAGCAGGCGCTCGACGTCAGTGAGTGACGTTACTGGTGCCGTCCGCTCTGCCTGCTATTGAAGCTTAAGTAAGTGCTATGGGGATACAGGGGAACATGGGAACATGGGAGAGGGCAGCGTTAGTTCAACTTAATAACAGGATAAGGATTCACGTTTATAAATAAAGCACTTACTTAAGCTTCAATAGCAGGCAGAGCGGACGGCAGCAGTAACGTCACTCACTGGCGCCTGCTCCGCTCACTTTATGAATGAAGCAGGCGGAGCAGATGCGCGACGTCAGTGAGTGACGTTACTGGTGCCGTCCGCTCTGCCTGCTATGGAAGCGTAACCAGAGCAATTAATATCTTTGCCGGGTCGCAAAAAAATTCATTGTGGGCCGCATGCGGCCCGCGGGCCGCATGTTTGACACCCATGCTGTAGGCAGTTAGAATCCATCACAGCCATGCCTACTAATGGCATGGCTGTGATTGGCCGGTGCATCATTTGACCCAGCCTCTATAAAAGCTGGATCACGTGTAGCAACGCCTATCAGCTCTGAGTTTTGAAGGGACAGGAAGCAGGCAGCTGAAGCGCGGGATAGTGTTAGGAATCTGGCGATTTTTTTTTGTGGGTGACCTCCAGTTTGATGATGTCTTGTGGGTGCAATACACCAGCTTTGCACCCCTTACACAGAAATATAAAAAAAAATCTGTCTGTTAATTCTGTGGTTAACATAGAGCGATCTTTTAAGGGTGCAATGCACCATCTTTGCACCCCTGACACAGAAAAATAATGATTCATCTGGCTGTTAATTCTGTGGGTGACCTATAACGATTTTTTTTGTGGGTGCAATCCACCATCTTTGTACCCCTGACACAAATATATAATAGTTAATCTGTCTGTTAGTTCGGTGGGTGAATTATACCTAATTTGTGTGTGAGGTACACCTGCATTGCATACCTGACAGGGAAATAAATACAGTTAATCAGTCTGTTAGTTCGGTGGGTGAAATATACCTAATTTGTGTGTGAGGTACATCGGCATTGCATACCTGACAGGGAAATAAATACAGTTAATCCGTCTGTTAGTTCGGTGGGTGAAATATACCTAGTTTTGTGTGAGGTACACCTGCATTGCATACGTGACAGTGAAATTGATATAGTTAATCCGTCTGTTAGTTCGGTAGGTGAAATATACCTAATTTGTGTGTGAGGTACACCTGCATTGCATACGTGACAGTCAAATAAATACAGTTAATCCGTTAATCCGGGATGTGGCTCTGGTCGTGGTGCTGCTGGTGTTGGTGGAGTTCCTCTTGCAGGGAGAGGACGTGGTTGATCTGTACCAGCTACAAGCCAAAATGATACACCTTTGTCAAGTGCACGTAGACAACAAAAACTTCAGCGTTATTTTGTAGGCCCGAATACCAGTGTACGAATGGTGAGGCCAGAACAAGTAGAGGCCGTAGTAGATGGGGTGGCTGACAGTGCCTCCAGTTCCTTCACATTGTCTCCCTCCCGGTCCCCTGCTGAAAGCGCAGAGTTGACACCTGCAACCCATGGGCATCTGTCTTTCACCTCACCCCCTGGCGTGGCAGTTCTTCAGACAATGTGCTGACGACAAGACGCGAGTGGTTTGCACACTGTGCAATCAGAGCCTGAAGCGAGGCATAAATGTTCTAAACCTGAGCACCACCTGCATGACCAGGCATCTAAATGCAAAGCACGAGCTGCAGTGGAGTAATCACCTCAAAAACCACGAAAGATCTCAGGCTCCTCCTGCTCCCTCTTCTGCTGCAGTCTCGGCCTCTTCCTCCCACTCTGGAGTGACAGTGGCACCTGCCACCCAGCAAACAGAGGATGTGGCAGCAACGCCACCACCTCCGTCACCATCACCAAGCATCTCCACACTGTCCCATGGAAGCATTCAGCTGTCCATCTCCCAAACACTGGAGCGAAATAGGAAGTGCCCCCCTACCCACCCGCGATCCCTGGCTCTGAATGCCAGCATTTCAAAATTCATGCCCTTTGAAATGCTGTCATTCCGTCTGGTGGAGATGGAGACTTTTAAAAACCTTATGGTGGTGGCTGTCCCACAGTACATGGTACCCAGCCGCCACTACTTTTTTAGGCGAGCCATCCCTGCCCTGCACAACCAAGTGGCGGACAAAATTAGGTGTGCACTGCGCAACGCCATCTGTGGCAAGGTCCACATAACCAACGATATGTGGACCAGTAAGCACAGGCAGGGACGTTATATATCCCTAACTACACACTGGGTAAATGCAGTGGCGGCTAGGCCTGAGGCAATTTGGCGCATGTCCTTCCGCCACCGAGGATTGCAGGACGTTTCTCTTTACCTCCTCTTGCCTCCTCCTCCTACTCCACTTCCTCCTCTACCACCTCCTCATCTTGTCAGCGTAACACCGTCACCACCAACTTCAGCACAGCAGGCCGTTTGGAAACTCATCTGTTTGGGGGGAAAAATCCACACCGCGCAGGAGCTGTGGACGGGCATGGAACAACAGACCGATGAGTGGTTGGTGCCACTGAGCCTCAAGTCCAGACTTTTGGTGTGCGATAACGGGCAAAATCTCGTAGTAGCTCTGGGCCTAGCCGGTTTGACGGACATCCCTTGCCTGTCGCATGTGCTGAATTTGGTGGTGCAGAGATTCCTGAAAATTACCCCGATATGTCAGAGCTGCTGCATAAAGTGCGGATCGTCTCTGTGTGTTTTCGGCGTTCTCACCCTGCTGCTGTTTGCCTGTCGTCGCTGCAGCGTAACTTCGGCCTTCCCGCTCACCGCCTCATATGCGATGTACCCACAAGGTGGAACTCCACCTTGCACATGCTGTGCGAGTAGCAGAAGGTGATAGTGGAGTTTCAGCTGCAGCACGCACAGGTGAGTCGCTCTAAGGAACAGCACCACTTCACCACCGAGTGGGCCTCCATGTGGGACGTGTGTGCAGTGTTGCGCTGTTTCGAGTACTACACCAACATGGCCAGTGCCGATGACGCCGTCCTCAGCGTTACTATCCCATTTCTATGTGTCCTTGAAATACACTTCGGGTGATGATGGAAGAGGATGTGGCACAGGAGGAAGAGGAGGAGGAAGAGGGATCATTTCCACAGTTATCAGGCCAGTCATTCACAAGTGGCTCGGAGGGTGGGTTCCTGTACCAACTGTCCAACCAGGGAACAGTTCTGGAGGATGTGGAGGAGAATGATGATGAGGAGGAACCGTGTTCACAGCAGGGTGGCACCCAAAGCAGCATCATAGTCATCACTGGAGCGTGGCTGAGGGATACAGAGGACACAGACGATACACCTCCCACAGAGGACAGCTTGTCGTTGCCTCTGGGCAGCCTGGCACACATGAGCGACTACATGCTGCAGTGCCTGCGCAACGACCGCCGAGTTGCCCACATTCAAACCAGTGCTGATTACTGGATGGCCACCCTGCTGTATCCCCGCTACAAGGTCAGCGTGCCAACCTTAATTCCGTCACTGGAGCGTGATGGGAAGATGCGCCAATACAAGCGCACGCTGGCAGATGCTCTGCTGATGCCATTCCCACCTGACAGTGGGGGCTCAGTGGAAACACATGGCGAAGGCAGAAGAGGAAGAAGAAGTCTCCAACGCAGCTGGGGCACCGCCAGCACCTCAGAAGGGAGGGTTAGCATGGCCAAAATGTGGAAAAGCTTTGTCAGCACGCCACAACAACCAGCACCACCAGCTGATACGGAACGTCTTAGCAGGAGGCAGCATTTCAGCAACATGTTGGAACAATATGTGTGCACACGCCTACACGTACTGACTGATGGGTCTGCCCCATTCAACTTCTGGGTCTCCAAATTGGGCACATGGCCTGAGCTTGCCCTTTACGTCTTGGAGGTGCTGGCCTGCCCTGCCGCCAGTGTATTGTCCGAATGTGTGTTTAGCATGGCAGGAGGGGTGATCACAGACAAGCGCAGCCGCCTGTTCACAGCCAATGTGGACAAGCTCACATTCATTAAAATGAACCAGGCATGGATCCCACAAGACTTGTCCGTACCTTGTGCTGAGTAGACAAGTATACCGGCCGCACCCAGCCATTGTTAGACTCCAGCGCACTTTCTCTTTGCATTCTCTTTTCTACTTCCCATTGTTTTAAGGTCTTCCCAAATTTATAAAAAAATAAAAGGCAAAAAAAAAAGAAAATTAAAAAAAACAACAAAAACAGTGTTGGCTACCTCCTCCTCCACCGCCGCTTCCACCTACACAGCCATGTCCATCGCCTCCTCAACCTTCTACTCCACTTTGACCTCTGCCTCCTAGTGCAAGATTAATATTTTTTATTTTCTATTCTATGTTATTTTAAATCATTTCCCTATCCAAATTTGATTGCAGGGCAACTGTCCTACTCTTACCCCCATTTTGCTTCCTTTTGCAGTCCTCTAGCCCTTACTATATCTATTTTATAAGAATTTTAGTGCCTCAAAGTTCGGGTTCCCATTGACTTCAATGGGGTTCGGGTTGAGACGAAGTTAGGCTGAACCCGGCGAACCCGAACTTCCAGGTGTTCGCTCATCCCTATGCATTACCCATTCAATGGACCATTGACTGATGATAAAGTATAGTCATGTAATGTCCACATTTGTGTATTATAACACAATAAACTGCAGAGCTAATATCATATTTATCTATTACATATAATGCAACTACAAGATCCATAAACAGAATGCCCCTTTACATGTTCTGACTTTTCTTACATAGGCACCAAGCCTGTACCGCAGTACTCAGAGGCCATATAGCTCCTTAGTATGGAGTAGAGATGAGCGAATTTCTCAAAAATTCGATTCGGATCCTGTCTGTGGTGCATATGTCTTCACTCAGTCAGTGAAAACATATGCTCCACAATAATCCATTAGTATTGCTAATGCCAAAAAAAACAGGAGTGGATCTAAAACAGAGATGACACGTGAATGGAATATTTGCATGTCTTCTGTGTTTTGCACCCACTCCTGCTTTTGGCTACCAAATCATAAGCCAATTCTGATGGGACCATACAGGCCTTACAGCTGCTACACAGACAGGATCCGTTGTGCATCTCATTTTTCCTTCCTTCTGACAGATCAGAAGAAAGGTCAAATAAATGATGATGTCAGCCAGGCCAAAAGCCAAAATAGTGGACCAGTTATGAAGTGGGGAGGGTGGGAACAGCATGAGAAGTCCACAGAGTGGACCTATGACATAGTGGTGAGGTGGAAGCAGCATGAGTCGACCACAGAGTGGCCAAATGTAAGGATCTGGAGTTGGAAGCAGTATGAGGAGGCCACAGAGTGGCACAATGACAGATTCTGGAGGTGGCATCAGTATGAGGAGGTCACCGAGTGGCACAATGACACAGTCTGGAGTTGGCAGCATCAGGAGAAGGCCACCGAGTGGCACAATGACAGAGTCCTGAGGTGGCAGCAGTATGAGGAGGCCACCGAGTGGCACAATGACAGAGTCTGGAGTTGGCAGCCATATGAGGAGGCCACCGAATGACACAATGACAGACTCTTGAGGTGGCATCAGTATGAGGAGACCACCGAGTGGCACAATGACAGAGTCTGGAGTTGGTAGCATTAGGAGAAGGCCATCGAGTGGCACAATGACAGAGTCTGAAGTTGGCAGCAGTATGAGGAGGCCACCGAGTGGCACAATGACAGAGTCTTGAGGTGGCAGCAGTATGAGGAGGCCACCGAGTGGCACAATGACAGAGTCTGGAGGTGGCAGCAGTATGAGGAGGCCACCGAGTGGCACAATGACAGACTCTTGAGGTGGGAGCAGTATGAGGAAGACACCGAGTAGCACAATGACCGAATCTGGAGGTGGCGGCAGCATGAGGAGACCACGGAGTGTGGAGGTGGCGGCAGCAGCAGCATCAGAAAGAGGCCACAGAGTGGCACAATGACCGAGCCTGGAGATGGCGACAGCAGCATCAGGAGCATACCACAGAGTGGCAAGGTGACATAGTGTGGAGATGGCAGCAGCATCAGGATACCACAGAGTGGCAAGGTGACATAGTGTGGCGATGGCAGCATCAGGATACCACAGAGTGGCAAGGTGACATAGTGTGGCGATGGCAGCAGCAGCATCAGGATACCACAGAGTGGCAAGGTGACATAGTGTGGATACGGCAGCAGCATCAGGGGACCACAAAGTGACCCGGTCACAGGGTGGGGCGGTAGGTGGCAATACCAGTACCCGCTGACGAAGGTTGGTGAAAGAAGGAGCACTTGGCATCAGATGTGTGGCATCAGGCAGGTGGCAGCATCAGAGTAATAGCTGAGGCAGGTAGCCAGAAGAAACCGGTCTCTTTTTTTCAAGGTTTGGGTGAGGCGGCATGGATGATCTAATCAGATGCCTCAGACATTGGTGAGTGGAAATCCTCGCTGATCCACGCCTGATTCATCTTGACAAAGGTCAGTCTCTCCACATTTTGGGTGGACAGGCAAGTTCTCCTTTGGGTACTAAACACCTGCTCTGATGCCACACTACTGGCAGGGCAGGACAGCTTTTCCAGGGCAAAAGTTGCGGCCTCAAATCCAGTTTGGCTGCCCAGTAGTCCAGCGGATCTTCAATGTGAGTTGGCAGGGTGCTGTCCAAGTATGCAACCACCTGCTGGTTCAGGTCCTGCTCCACGTATACCTGCTGCTGGTGAGTAGTTTCTTCACTATGCTAGTGAAGAAAGCTACTCATCAGCGACTGTAGACTCAGGCTGCTGCTGATGGAGCTGGTACTGCTCCTGCCATCCCACCCCTCCCCAGCAGCCATGGCAGTGGAACGTGAGCGCAGAGGGCCCCTCTGGTCATACCTGCGAGAGGATGGACGATGGCGCAGATAGGCAGCGGCCAACTGACTGTATAGGATGTTTCTGTAGTAGTTCAGTGTTCTCTTTCTCAGTGGGTGTAAAAAAGGCTCCCATTTTGGAGGGTAGCGAGTGTCGAACAAGGTGGAGAGCCAGAAGTCATCCCTCTGCCGAATGGTGACAATTCGGCTGTCACTACGCAAGAAAGTGAGCATGCATCGGGCCATTTGTGCAAGTGACTCAGAGGGATTCCCTGCCTCCCTCTCCACTGCATACTGCCACCATGTGTCTGGGTCCTCTGTCTCGTCTTCCTCATCGCCCTGTAGCTCCGCTGGCTGCTCTTGCTCCTCCTCTCCTGTCAGCTGAGTAGAAAAACCACCCATTTCGCTACTCATTGCTTGTGTTCCAATATCCTCCTCCCCCTCCTTCTCCTTTTCCAGTTCAGCCCACACAGGGCTCATGTGGCCATGAGATCTAGGCGCCACATCTCCAGTCCCCTGACCAGCAAGATTTATCGGCATCTTTTACAGGACAAGAAGCAGTGGAATGACGTTACTCATCCTGTAGTCCTAGCGACTGACAAATAACGTGGCCTCCTCAAAGGGCCTGAGCAAACGGCAGGTGTCATGTATGAGCTGCCACTGGCTGACATCAAAGTTACACAGGGGAGTACTCCTATTCGGTTGGATCATCAAGAAATCATTGATGGCCTTTCTCTGTTCGTATAGTCGGTCCAACATATGGAGGGTGAAATTCCAATTGGTGGAAACGTTGCATATCAGACTATGTTGGAGGATGCCGTTCTGCCGCTGCAGCTCAAGGAGGGTGTGCTTTGCGGTGTACGAGTGGCTGAAGTGCCTGCAAAGTTTCCTGGCCATATTTAGGATGTCTTGCAGATGGGTGGAAGACTTCAGGAACTGCTTGACTACCAGATTGAACATGTGTGCAATGCAGGGTGCATGGCTCAACCCTCCTTGACGCAGCACCGACACAATGTTCTTCCTGTTGTCAGTTATCATGGTTCCGATTTTGAGTTGTCGGGGAGAAAACCAGGATTCGATTTCTTGCTGAAGGACACGGAGCAGTTCCTCCCCTGTGTGATTCCGTTTGCCAAGGCAAATGAGGTGCAGAACAGCATGACACTGGTATGCTGGAGGGGCACTGTGACTTGTCCCTGCAGTGGAGGCTGAGGACATGGTGGAGGATGAGGAGGGAGAGGCAAACATTGTCACAGGACCAACGGCGTGACAACGTGGAGGTGGAAGCGGCGTGACCTGGCCTAGTTGGTGGTGTGGCTGTGCAGGAACAACATTCACCCAGTGGGCCGTAAAGGACATGTATTGTCCCTGACCGTAGTTACAGCTCCACATGTCGGCGCTGCCGTGCACTTTGGCAGACGCCAACAGGCTCAAGGACTGGCCTACTTTCTGTTCTACATATTTGTGCAGGGCTGGTACTGCCTTTTTCGCAAAGAAATGATGGTTTGGGACTCTCCACCTTGGTTCTGCACAAGCCATCAGTTCTCTGAAAGGTGCAGAGTCCACCACTTGGAAAGGAGGGACTGCAGAACCAGCAACTTGGCCAGGAGCACATTCAGCTTCTGCGCCGTTGGATGAGTGCACACAAACTGCTGTCTCTTGGCAATCGCTTCGGTGATCAATTCCTGACGGAATGACTAACGATGAGTAGGAGGAGCATTTGCATCTGGACCAGCAGAAGATGGGAATGACAGACAGCTCCCTTCGGCTGAGGTGGTGGAGCCTTGACTGCCTGAAACCGGGTGCTTGCCACTGGGTGATGCAGCGGTTGCTGCGGCAGGCTGGACCACCACATCAGAGCCACGGTTCTTCCAAGCGACTTGATGGTGACGCTGCATATGTTGACACAGGGCCGTGGTGCCAACATTGGCACCCTGGCCACGCTTCACCTTCTGCCCACATATTCTACATATGGCCATGTTAACCACCTCCGGTGGCTTAACAAAAAACTGCCACACCGCGGAGTAGGTTATTTTCCCCCCAACAGTCCGCACTGACTGACTGCTATCGCCGCTGCCTGAAATTAAAACACCCCTAAAAGTGACTAATATATTTTTCTTTTGTACTGAAATAGGCCACTAAACACTTTCACCATAAATAACTGCAACAGTGAAGTGCGTATATATTTTTCTTTCTGTACTGAAATAGGCCACTAAACGCTTTCACCACAAATAACTGGAACAGTGAAGTGCGTATATATTTTTCTTTCTGTACTGAAATAGGCCACTAAATGCTTTCAACACAAATAACTGCAACAGTGAAATGCGTATATATTTTCCTTTTTGTACAGAAATAGGCCACTAAACGTTTTCACCACAAATAACTGCAACAGTGAAATGCGTATATTTTTCTTTTTGTACTGAAATAGGCCACTAAATGCTTTCGCCACAAATAACTGCAACAGTGAAGTGCGTATATATTTTTCTTTCTGTACTGAAATAGGCCACTAAAGGCTTTTCAACATAACACTTGCACCCCAATAACAAGAACAAATTGGAATGACAGAGCTGTATAATGGCTATTTGGATCCCCAAATAATCTCTACCTGCACTTGTAAATCGCTTTTCTAGCACTGTCCCTAGCGCCTTCTGACGTCTCTCCCTGCACTAAGATGCTGTGAAATGATTCCTCCCTATCCTTTCCCTGCACTTATAAATCGTTTTTTTTCAGTTTTTTTTCACAATTAGGTTTTTCCTATTGCTGTCCCTAGCACTTTCTCATGTCTGTCCCTGCACTCAGAACGCTGGAAAATGTCTGAATCCAAGATGGCCACCGTATTTATAGGGCTGTGACATCACAGAGCTGGCTGTCTTCTGACTGGCTGCACGCATGGCATTATGGATCATTCCGTCTTCCCAGAGTTCCTTGCCCCATGTCCTCACACGTGTAGCTGCCATTTTAGCCACCATTTTAGGAATAATTGCGGAAATTCGCATTTGTTGCAAATCAAATTTTTCCTGAAATTCGGATCGAATTCCACTTCGTCAGCTTCGATTCGCTCATCTCTAGTATGGCGCTGTAGGTGCCGGCTTCCATGCTGTGCAAAGCAGGCTCCTTATGTACAGAGATATAGCAATACTTTTAGTGGACATACAGTAGAGGCCCCTATTTATCTTCCATTGGTTAGAGAACGTGTTTAGGCCATGTATTTTGACAAATGAAGCACATTAATGGCAAATACAGAATATCACTTTAAGGTGGAATCAGTTTTTTCGGTCAATATACAGTATTAAGAATGTCTATTTTCCATTACAAAAAATATAGCAAATCAAGTCAATGTATGAATTCAGAGGAAAATGTAAAGATGCCCATACACCTTCAATAGCTGTTGGGCCGTCAGCTGTTCTTGCCGACTTTCCATACACATTCACACTTGGCTCGCTTTGCAAATTACGGTAGCTTCTGTGGGAACAATTTATCAAACATGACGAAATTAAACTTATCAGATCCTTCTTTTCACCTTCCTACCCTGACATACCCATACACATGAGATAGTTGGATGGTCCCAGTAAAATAGGTTTCTCTAATGTGTATTAGAGGCTTAAAACACAAAAAAGGCTAAAAACACAAAAAACACAGGGCAGAAACATTTCAAACAGTCTCACCAAAGATATATTTCCAGAAGTATGTAACTGTATGTCCAGACTGTGATTACAAAAAAGGTCCCCATCTCAGTATATACCGTATTTTCCTCTTTATAAGACACCCCCACCCAAAAAAGTCTTTGTGTGTGTGTGTGTGGGGGGGGGAAATGGCAGTGCGTCTTAGAAAGTTAATACTAATGAGCGCTTTCATTACGACAGCACTCACTAGTATGCAGGAGGAATGGGGAAGGGTGACTGTGGCTCTGCTAGCACTGGCTGTTCTCACTGTTCTCTGGTCTTCCTCCAGGTGCCATGCTGCACTGTCCTGACTGCGTACAACATCAGGATGTAGTGCACACACTATGACCTGACGTTGTATGCAGTCAGGTTACAGTGCAGCGCAGCCTGGAGAAGACCAGCAAGCGGTGAGTGCAGGAGAGATCACCGGATCTGCAGAGTGGCTTCAGACCAAGAGGAGTAAGTTCATTTATTTATTTTAACTCTGATGGTCTGATCTGAGCTCTGATATAGGTGTCTGATATTGGGGGTCTGATCTGATGTCTGCTATGGGAGTCTGATATGGAGATCTGATTTGAGGTCTGACATGGGGATCTTATCTGAGGTCTGATATAGGGGGGTCTGATCTGAGGTGTGATGTGGGAGTCTGATCTGAGGTCTGCTATGGGAATCTGATATGGGTGTCTGATCTGAGGTCTGATATGGAGGTCTAATTTGAAATGGGAGTCTGATCTGAGTTCTGATATGGGGGTCTGATCTGAGGTCTGATATGGGGGTCTGATATGGAGATCTGATCTGATGTCTGATATGGGGGGTCTGATCTGACGTCTGATATGTAGGTCTGATCTGGTCTGATGAAGAGTTGGGTGTGATTTGAGGGTCTGATGAACATTGTGGTCTGTTCTGAGGTCTGATGAAAAAACATTTTTTTCTGGTTTTCCTCCTCTAAAACCTAAGCGCGTCTTATCATCACATAAGTTTTATAAAGCAAAAAATATAGTATATGGTGTGGTGAAAAGCACTGTCTACTGGACATTGCAATACAGTTAGAACCCCATTATCAATATATCCTGGTGAAGAATATGCCAGAAGGACAACCCTTTGGCATAAGTTTGCACGTTGAAGTCTAAGCTTACTAGCATGTCACTTCGCCCTAAACCCAACATGAAGGAGCCATGCACACTGAGAAGCATCTTGTATGGAAGCACAAGGAGTCTGGCCTAATCAAACTCTCATTCTTAGAAAAATGCCATTTCCTGTTATGGTTTGAGCTTGTAATGGTAGCTCCAGCATGTCACAATTTTCCTTGTATTTTATGCAACAAGCTTATGAACTAGTCAATCTGAGTCAATCTTAATCTTGTCTTGCTAAACCTCCAAATAACCTAGAAGCGGTCTTCTAATTTTCATTCTTCTCAAATGCTTTTATCACATACAGTCCTTAGACAAAATCTGTCATCAGTGACCTCCCTATCAAACTGTTTGCATACATGTATAAATGTGGTTCACCTGATAGCTCTGAGGCTCCGTTCCCGAGCTATGCTACTTTTTAATATGCAAATTAGGCCTTTTGTGCAATGAGGGGTCATCATTGCCCTTGTTGCTCCCAAGCTCCACTCATTTCTGTGACCATCCCCTCCCTCGCTGTGCAGATTGAGAGGGCTTGGCAGTTGCTGCAAAGAAAATTGCCAATGATATCTGGGCAGCTAACTCTGCAGAAATTAGTTGCTTTTTTGTCATGGCATTCTGGGTTGGATGGAAAAGAAAAGAGAAAATGAATGACTCCAGTTAGCAAAGACATTACTGGTCAAATCACTAAATGTAACTGTACTGTGCAGCTTGGTTATAATCAGCAGCGTGTCATGGTATCTACCACTGTTTGCTCAGAGTATGTTCGAAATATTGATCTTTAACCACCTGCCATCTGGGCCATTTGCCCCCTTCCTGACCAGGCCAAATTTTGCAAAACTGACATATCTCACTTTATGTGGTAATAACTTTGGAACGCCTTTATTTATCCAAGTCATTCAGAGATTGTTTTCTTGTGACACATTGTACTTCATGATAGTCATAAATTTGAGTCAAAATATTTCACCTTTATTTATGAAAAAATCCCAAATTTACCCAAAAATTTGAAAAATTCGCAATTTTCTAAATTTCAATTTCTCTGCTTTTAAAATAGAAAGTGATACCTCATAAAATATTTATTATTTAACATTCCCCATATGTCTACTTTATGTTGGCATCATTTTGGAAATGTCATTTTATTTTTTTAGGACGTTAGAAGGCTTAGAAGTTTAGAAGCAATTCTTCAAATTTTTAAGAAAATTGCCCAAACCCACTTTTTAAGGACCAGTTCAGGTCTGAAGTCACTTTGTGGGGCCTACATAGTGGATTCCCCCATAAATGACCCCATTGTAGAAACTACACCCCTCAAGGTATTCAAAACCGATTTTACAAACTTTGTTAACCCTTTAGGCGTTCCACAAGAATTAAAGGAAAATGGAGATCAAATTTTTAAATTTCACTTTTTGGGCAGATTTTCCATTTTAATCAATTTTTTTCTTTAACACATCGATGGTTAACAGCCAAACAAAACTCAATATTTATTACCCAGATTCTGCGGTTTACAGAAACACCCCACATGTGGTCATAAACTGCTGTATGGGCACACGGCAGGGCGCAGAAGAAAAGGAACTCCACATGGTTTTTAGATGCCATGTCCCATTTGAAGCCCCCTGATGCACCCTTACAGTAGAAACTCCCAAGAAGTGACCCCATTTTGGAAACTAGGGGATAAGGTGCCAGTTTTATTAGTACTATTTTTGGGTACATATGATTTTTTGATCATTCATTATAACACTTTATGGGGCAAGGTGACCAAAAAATTGTTTGTTTTAGCACAGTTTCTATTTATTTATTTTTACAGCGTTCACCTGAGGGGTTCAGTCAAGTGACATTTTTATAGAGCAGATTGTTACGGACGTGGCGATACCTAATATGTATACTTTTTCTCATTTATTAAAGTTTTACACAATAATAGCATTTTTGAAACCAAAAAATTATGTTTTAATGTGTCCATGTTCTGAGAGCTATAGTTTTTTTTATTTTTTGAGAGATTTTCTTATGTAGGAACTCATTTTTTGCGGGATGAGGTGACGGTTTTATTGGTACTATTTTGTGGGACATACACGTTTTTGATCACTTGGTGTTGCACCTTTTGTGATGCAAGGTGACAAAAATTGCTTGTTTTGACAGTTTTTTTTAATTTTTTTACGGTGTTCACCCGAGGGGTTAGGTCATGTGATATTTTTATAGAGCTGGTTTTTACGGACGCGGCAATACCTAATATGTATACTTTTTTTTATTTGTTTCACTTTAACACAATAATAGCATTTTTGAAACCAAAAAAATGATGTTTTAGTGTCTCCATGTTCTAAGAGCTATAGTTTTTTTTATTTTTTGAGAGATTTTCTTATGTAGGGGCTCATTTTTTGCGGGATGAGGTGACGGTTTTATTGGTACTATTTTGTGGGACATATGCGTTTTTGATCACTTGGTGTTGCACCTTTTGTGATGCAAGGTGACAAAAATTGCTCGTTTTGACAGTTTTTTTTTTTTTTTTTTTTACGGTGTTCACCCGAGGGGTAAGGTCATGTGATATTTTTATAGAGCTGGTTTTTACGGACGCGGCAATACCTAATATGTATACTTTTTTTTACATTTTTTTATTTTCAACCTTTTATTTTTATTTTTTTTATTTTACACTTTTCGTCCCCCATAAGGTCATACAAGACCTCTGGGGGACATTTGCTTCACTTTTTTTTTTCACTGTTGATTTGTCCTGTAACTGGGGCTGACATAGTAGTACACCCCTAGAGAGGCTGTACAGCAGCAATCCAGCGCTGTACAGCCTCAGTGCAGGGCTGATCGAGGTCTCTGAGAGACCTCACACAGCTCCTGCACACTCCGGTCACGGCGGTCACATGACCGCCGGGCCGGAACAGGAAGCGCACAGCGCTTCCTTCTCTGCAGACACAGCGCTCGGTGAGCGCTGTGTCTGCAGCGATCCGGAAGGCAGGGACACCTGGGCACTGTCCCTGCCTTGTCTTAGGGTTGCCCTGCTGTCACTGACAACGGGCAACCCAATCAGCAGCTGCACGATTAGCGTGCAGCTGCTATTTCTGAAAGGACGTTCTAAAACGTGCTTTCGGAAATAGACGTCCACCCATAGGACGTTTATATCCTATGGGCGGACGTAAAGCGGTTAAAGTGGTTTTAGTGAATTACATTTTTTTGGGCACACTGACAGAGGCTGTTAAAATGATTAAAAAAAATTAAAAGGGCATTCTGGTATCATGATATTGCTCACCTGTCCTCAGGATAAGTCATCCACATCAGACGGTGTCCGACTCCTGGCAACCCCACTGATCAGCTGTTTGAAGATACCATGGCGCATACACAACCATTTCAGTGTTTACCTGTACGACATCTACATTGTAGTGGCGGTCTAGGGTAATTACTGCTTTTCATTCCATTGAATGTGAGAAGAAGCTCTAATTTTGCTGCACTGCTGCCGCAACATAGATGGTGTGCAAGTAAACAACTAAGCAGCTTTCGCATGAGAGCCACAGACCCTTCAAACAACTGATCAGGGGGCCAAGAGTGTGACCCCATCTGATACTGATGACCTATCCATATTACAGGTCATCAAAATCAGGAAACTGAAATACCCCTTTAAACTCCCCTTCCTGGCCCCCTCTGATCCAGTGCCGCTGTGCTCACCATTAGGCTGCTGCTGTGATGTAATGTTTGGCTGCGGCGGTGACATATTTCACTTGTGACAGCTGCAGTCAATCACCGACCCCAGTGGTCTTGTGCTGTACTTCAGGCCAGTGACTGGCTGCAGCAGTCACGTGCTATATACAGGCATGTCACTGCTACAGCGCAGTATGGTGAGTTTTCAAGTTAAAATCATTACAAAGTAATATCCATGGCTAGTGTACAGCTGAGCTGGTGTATCTAGCGAATCTGTCATATTGTCAAAAAGTTGCTATGGAGGCATACTGTCTACAGCACATCCCCATACATGGAAAAGAGTGGAGCTTTTTCATTTTGGAGAAAAATCTGGGAAACATGAGCCATGTGGTAAGAGGTTATAAACTTGACTCTTCCAGCTTTGATCGTTGGAAGACATTTTATAACAGAGGGACGCTAGGAAATTGCTGCATAGTTGTTGAAGTGTAGACTACTTTCACACTTGCGTTTTGTGTGGATCTGTCATGGACGGATCTGTTCAGATAATACAATGTGGCAAGCGCAGCACTATGAAGTGCCTTTTGAGCTGTGGCATTAGAAGAATTTTGATATCTCTGACTTTTAGTCTAACCAGACCGTCTAGTACTCTGTGATTCCTCTAGCGCCGTTCTATGGAAGCAGTAGGTTTAAAGAGCACACCAAATGCTTTAAATAACTTCTTTATTAACTTAAACTTTTCTTCATATATAACACTGCCGCCTCCGCAGCAGATAGTGCATGTACCAAACACGTGTTGAAAAGATATCACAAAATGTCGGTATGCATAAGATGGTGGCTCTCTGAGAGGTATATCTGAGGTCTAACATTTCTACTGGCTAAACTGGGTTTGCAGTAGCTATTTGCAGATTGGTTGAGTATGATCTGGTATGGTTGTATGCAATTTGGATTGCAATATGGAATTTTAATTTGGATTGTGAACTTTGTAGTTTGCAATTGTATGGTTGCAATTGGTGGAACTGTAAGTAAACACACATATAACTGGTTCAATATACAGTTCCAATCACAATACTAACAACATGAACATTATATAACTGTTTAAATACCTATTTTAGCCTCTCCTGCTTCCATAAAAACACAGCTCTCCGTGTAGTGAATGTCTCTTCAGTTCCTGTCTCTGGTGAATAATGATTCTAGCAGCTCCTGCTAGGGGAATTCCCAGACAGACTGTGTGTGAGGCTGGCTGTGATTGGTCTAGACTTCTGCCTAGCAACAACAGATTAACACTATGCTTTCTGTTGTTTCTGCTGTGTCACTGAGCTTACCTTACACTATAAATGAATCTTAAAGGCATATTATCTTTTCTGCTTCTGTGAACACAAAATATAACTGTTATATGACATCCAAAACATGATGTCACAGTAAATAACTCTGCTTTTGTCTTTAACACATAAACATAGGAACTGTATTTAGGTTATTGGCAGGTCTGGCTATATACACATATAAACTATATTAGTAACCTAGGACAGGTCTTAGCTGGCCAGCTACACACAACCGTCTGCATCCGTTCAGAACAGATCCGGTTGTATTAACTGTAACATAGCCAAGACAAATCCGTCTTGAACACCATTGAAAGTCAATAGAGGACGGATCCGTTTTCTATTGTGCCATATTGTGTCAGTGATCTATTTTGCTCAGTTTCATCAGACTGAATGGTGACTGAACGGAGGCAAACTGATGCATTCTGAGCGGATCCTTTTCCATTCAGAATGCATTAGAATGCAAACTGATCCGTTTTGGACCGCTTGTGAGAGCCCTGAACGGATCTCATAAACGGAAAACCAAAACGCGAGTGTGAAAGTAGACTAAATCTATGGTTCATGCTTGCTGCACTAAAACATGTAAAAAAAACCTGTTTCTTATTATATAAGTAAATGAACATTATCTAATCACATGTTTTCCCAGCTACTTTTTCTCACATTAAGGCTACATGCACACGACCGTGGTGTGTTTTGCGGTCCGCAATTTGCGGAACGGCATGGACAGCCTTTAATATAACTGAATAGGACATGTTATATTTTTTTTGCGGGGCGACGGAATGGAGCAACGGATGCAGACAGCACACGGAGTGCTGTCCGCATCTTTTGCGACCCCATTGATGTGAATGGGTCCGCATCCGAGCCGCCAAAACTGCGGCTCGGATGCGGACCAAAACAACGGCCGTGTGCATGAGTCCTAATGCTACTGTTTAGGAGGAGGTCAAGTCATCAGATTCTTCTGATGCTTTCCAAATTGTTATAATTAGAACCGGCCAAATCAACACCTAGTAAATCTTTATTGGTGTTACTGATGAAAACCCAGTTGAAAAATATGAATAAGAAAAAAAAAGAAAAGAAAAAACATTATTTTAGTTAAAGGGGTTTTCTGATAGTTTTATAATGATGACCTATTCTCAGGATAGGTCATCAGTATATGATTGGTGGGAGTCCGGCACCCGGGACCCCGCGCTGTTTGAGAAGGCAGTGGTGCTCCTGTGAGCGCCATGGCCTTCTCTCTGCTTTTCCTAGGCCAGTGATGACACCTTTGTTGATCATGTGGCCTAGGAGCAGCTCAGCCCCATTCAACTGAATGCGGCTGAGCTGTAATACCAAGCACAGCTGCTATACAGTGTAAGGTACTGTGCATGGTAAGTTGCGAGTAGGCTGTGGCGCTGTGTCAGACCCCCACCAATCAGATACTGATGACCTATCCAGAGAATAGGTCATCGGTAAAAAAAAAATCCTGGAAAACCCTTTTAAAGTATGTGTTTATTAATATTCCCATGTCCTCGTTACAAAGCAATTAGTGAAGCCTTCATTTGGGCTCTCTGATACCTAAGTTATTAATGAATCTATTTATCTTTCTATCACCCTGTTTGGATAGATAGACAGACAGATAGATAGATAGATAGATAGATAGATAGATAATAGATAGATTGATTGATAGATAATAGGTTGATTGATAGATAGATAGATAGATAGATAGATAGATAGATAGACACAATGATAGATAGATAGATATTAGATAGATAGATAGATATTAGATAGATTGATTGATAGATAGATAGATAATAGATAGATAGTTGATAGATAATAGATTGATTGATAGATAGATAGATAGACACAATGATAGATAGATATTAGATAGATAGATAGATTTTAAATAGATAGATAATAGATAGATTGATTGATAGATAGATAGATAATAGATAGATAGTTGATAGATAATAGATTGATTGATTGATAGATAGATAATAGATAGATAGATAATAGATAGATAGATAGATAATAGATAAATAGATAGATAGTTGATAGATAATAGATTGATTGATTGATAGATAGATAATAGATAGATAATAGATAGATAGATAGATAGATAGTTGATAGATAGATAATAGATGATTGATTGATAGATAGATAGATAGATAGATAGATAATAGATAGATAGATAATAGATAGATAGATAGATAATAGATAAATAGATAGATAATAGATGATTGATTGATAGATAGATAGATAGATAGATAGATAGATAGATAGATAAACCTCAAAATAATTCTGCCCTACAGGAACAATTAATACCACCAGAGACCAAATAACCCTAATAACAGAGCCCAACAGTGACCGAATAATAATCCTATACAGTGACCCAATAATATCTCCATAATGAATAAATAACAGTACCCTAAAGTGATCAAATACCATACTGCACCTACAGTGTCCGGGAATACCACTCGACAGTGACCAAATAATAAAACCATTCTAGCAGTCTACATCACTGTTCTGCAGATCTGACAAAGAAAAACATTACAGCTAAAGGCACAATAAGTAGAAATGTAAGGGGTCCAGTATTTCAGTTAGTACAAAGTATCCCCTACAATAGGATAGGGGATAAGCAACTAATTAGTGGTGGCTAACTGCTGCGACACCCACTGATCACGCAACTGGGGGTCTTGTGCTTACATATATGAATAGACCTCCTGTGTTAGAATAATGCATATTATTCTGTGTATTGCAACAACTACATGATGTGATTGCTGTTTCCTGACACACTGTTATGTTGTTAATAAAGTACTAAAAAGAAAAGGCAGGAAGGTGCGGAGACTTGCTGCACATGTACAGAGAGAGCTGAGAGAGGAGAAAGCCAGAAGCAGATGTGCTGAGATTCTGATCCTACTGAAACTTATATTCATATGTTGTGCTGTTATTTCTGAATAAAACCCTGTTGTTCCTCGTGCTACGCCTGGCGGAGAGTCAGACCTGATTAATACGCTGCCAACAATCTGCCTCTCTGTTTATCTCTGTGGGACTGCTGGAGATAGCCACGTACAGCTCTTGTCTATCTCCAGAAATCCCATAGACTTGTGGTGGTGCACATGATTGACCATTGCTCCATTGAAGCAAGAAACATGTGGCCCCCATTGATCAGACTGTCCACTTAGGGTTTTTAGTTGCTTAATTTTGTTTTCTATCTAGCCCAAACAATCATGACCACTTTTTTCCAGCTGGAGACATCTGTAACCTTGCTTTTTTTTGCAGCACACCTAGCCAGTATATCTGCATATGTACACAAATCTTTTAGATGCCACGTTCCCTACTGACTGTAGTTTCCCATGACAAACAGAGTGCCTCCCATTGCTCTTTGCTAAGTTCCTCTTTACAGTGCCCTCATAAACAGTGTCGGCAAGAGTGCCTCAATTTAGAGTGCCTGCAAGGGGGTGATTCCATACAAAGTGCTTGCCAGAGAGTGTGTCCATAAACAGTGCCTTACAGGTGACCCCATAAATAGAGCCTGCTAGGTTCTTCCTTAAAAGTCTACTGGAGACTGACCCGTAATAGTACTTGGCATGCAGAACCCCCAGAAAGTGTCTGCCAGCAAGTGCTCCTCTTTACCAATGCCAGCCAGAAAGTGGCCAAAGGGGGTGTAAAGGACAACTGGCTTAAGCTACTTTCACAGTCGCGTTTGGTGCGGATCCGTCATGGATCTGCACAGACGGATCCGTTCAGATAATACAACCGTCTGCATCCGTTCAGAATGGATCCATTTGTATTATCTTTAACATAGCCAAAACGGATCCGCCTTGAACACCCTTGAAAGTCAAAGGAGGACGGATTCGTTTTCTATTGTGCCAGATTGCGTCATAGAAAACTGATCTGTCCCCATTGACTTACATTGTGTGTCAGAACGGATCAGTTTGGCTCAGTTTTGTCCGACGGACACCAAAACTCTGCAAGCAGCGTTTTGCTGTCTGCCTTCAGAGCGGAATGGAGACGGAACGGAGGCAAACTGATGCATTCTGAGCCGATCCTTTTCCATTCAGAATGCATTAGGGCAAAACTGATCTGAGCCCTGAACGGATCACTTAAACGGAAAGCCAAAATGCCAGTGTGAAAGTAGCCTTAGGTGTTGTTGTTTTCCGGTATCGTGATCCAGCAGAGAATCTCAATACCAGAAAAAATTTTTTTTTCATTTAGTCCTCATGTATTCTGAATGGAAAGAGATCCGTTCAGGATGTATCATGATGTCTTCCATTCCATCAGTATTCTGTTTTGTGACCGAACACAAAACCGCTGCAAGCTGTGGTTTTGTGTCCGGTCATAAAAACGGAAAAAAAAAGGTTCCTATGTAAGTCAATAGTGACGGATTAGTTTTTTTAGGAGCCTAAAAAATCGGATCCGTCACCCATTGACTTTCATTGTATTTAGTGATAGATCAATTTTTTTTTCCGTTTTGATTTCACACAACCACATCCTAACGGAACGGATGCATCATGATGTGCAAAATCAAAACAAATCTGTTGAATTCTGGTATTGAAATCTTCTGCCGGATCTTAATACCGGGATTATCAATGCAAGTGTGAAAGTAGCCTTAGTTGCCCATAGCCACCAATCAGATTCTACCTTTCATTTTTCAGAGCTCCTTTGCAAAATGAAAGGTAGAATCTGATTGGTTGTTATGGACAATATGCGTGAGCGAATTTTTTATTTTTAACTTCGAGCTCGAGTTCTTGTTGTGGTATAAGCTGAATTGCGTTATGGATTCCGTTACCACGGACCATAACGCAATTCCATGACGGAATGCATAACGGAATGCCTCTAAAGGCATTCCGTTATGCATTCCGTCATGGAATTGCGTTATGGTCCGTGGTCAGCTTATACCACCACACGAACTCAAAGTTCAAAATAGGAAATTCGCTCATCCCTAATGGGCAACTAAGCCAGTTTACTTTACACCACTTTGATAAATCTCCCCCACAGTCCCTACTAATCTCCTGTTGTACCTGTGTCTCCAGGAGGAAATGATGTGCAATCAGCTGCCACTCATGTCATGGCTTCTACTGGAGGAAGCATGTGGCTAAGATTGTAAGATTGCTGCAACACTGGATACCTTGGGTACGGCCTGATCATTGTGACTCTCGCATTCTGTGGGGATGAGTTGTGTTGCATAATGTGTCTAAGAAATTCTGTGGTTTCACTTTTTTAAAATGTTTGGGGTCAGTCGTAAAAAAATTTGTAGTCCACTGTATTAGGGAAATATGTGTACTGTGTAGAGAGTCTGCTCTGTCTGCCCAGTGCTCACTAACTAAACAGCTACATGCCGGGATTTCTTTGAAAGGACGTTCCAAAAAAGATCTGTCGTCCATCGCTAGGTTCGATGAACATGTATGGACAGATTGAACCACTGTAACGGCCAATGTGGACTAAAATGTGGATGCCTCACCAGATGGTTCAACTGATGTTCAACCATCAACCTACTTCTATCTAATAAGTATGGCCAGTTTAAGATAAACAGATAAGTAACTATTTTAGATATGCTGATAGAGATTAGGCAGCTAGCTGCTTCCAATGGAGACCCTCCACTCCACACACCCAGCTATAATAGTTGGGCGATCCCTAGTAGTGAGCAGCGGAGCAGCCCTGGAGCCTCCGAAGCCGATCAGCATATCTTAGGCTTTTTTCACACTAGCGTTATTGCTGCGGTATTTGTCCGGCCGCATCTCCTGCCTGTTCCCATTATAGTGAATGGGGCGGGGCTGGACTTCCGGCAGTACACTTGTGCAAGCATTAGTACGGATCCCGCAGGCTTTTCCCCTGCTGGACAATCCTAACGCTAGTGTGAAAGAAGCCTTAGATAGCTAGGTATTGATTATCTTAAGTCACTGGCTCTACTGTTTATTCTTGCACGGCACGGGTATTGGGTCCACACGAACTTTAAAAATGGCAGTTTGACAGCTGTTTAAGTAACGGCCAATTAAAGTTTATGGGGCTATTTACATGGAAGTTTTTTAGCGGCCAATAAATAGTGGCTGGCAAAAAATAGGACATGTCCTATTTTGGTCTATTTTCACAGCCAGACTGACCCCATTGAAATCCATGGGACCATTTTTAACGCCTGCTTAGACAGGAATGCACCTGTCTAACGGCCATTAAAAACGGGTTCGCAAATTGAATATGGCCTTTTAGGGATTAAAAAAAAAAAACTCACCTCATCCATTTGCATGTGCAGAGGCAGTTGCTCCTCTCTTGATTGTGAGGGACCTGCCAAAGGATCTGCGTTCAGCGTGATGACCTTACCACACGATCATGCTGGGACACTTAGCACAGGTCTTTCAGCAGGCCCCTCACAATCAAGAGAGGAGCAGTTGCCTCTGCGAGTGCAAGTGGATGAGGTGAGTGATTTTGTTTTTCCAAGAAATAAAAATACAGGACCAATATGGGGGATATTAGGGGGCCACTATGGGGGGCACTGGGGACCACTATGGGGAATATTATTACTGCTTGGGGCTACTATGGGGGACATTATTACTGCTGAGGGCCACTATGGAGGACCTTATTACTGCTGAGGGGGCAACATCTACAGTACATCATGTGGAATAGAAAATTGTGCCAATAGTAAGTGCAACTTGTCCTGCAAAACACAAGCCCTCATACTGTACTTCTATGTGAATCTATATATATAAAGAAGGACATATATATGTATGTATGTATGTTCCACGATCACTCAAAAACGCAACCATCGATTTCAACGAAACTTGGTATACACATCCCTTGCTACCTAGAAAGAAATCTTGTGGGGTCACAGCTTTCTACCGTTCCTGAGATATTCCTAAAAAAATTACCTGCATTAGCCAATACAAGCCTACAAGTCTTTCCCTTCATATCCCAACTGCCATACACACGGTCACATGACCCTTATCAGCCAATAGAAGCTCACAGGCCCTTAGTCTCCACATACACACAGTTTTACTCCAAGTTTCCATAACAACCCATCCATTTTTCTTCACTGCTGTAGGTCAGCTTTAGGCTAAGGCTACACGACGACATGTGTTGCACAACAATAAGTTGCATGACACAAAGGGCACAACTACACTGCTACATGTGTTGCGCGACATTGATGTCGCACCAATGTCACGCAACAATTTTTATAATGATAGTCTACTCTATGGTGTTGCACTGCGACATGTGACATGCTGCGACTGAGATGCGACAGTTGCAGAAAAATCCATCTTCGATGGATTTTTTGCAACTGTCGTGTCGCAGTCGCAGCATGTCACATGTCACAGTGCAACACCATAGAGTAGACTATCATTATAAAAAATTGTTAAGACAAAATGTCGCGCGACACATGTCGTCGTGTAGCCCTAGCATTAAAGGGGCAGGGCGCTGTGGAGGTCACTGTTAAAGGGGCGGGCACTGTGGAGGTCACTGTTAAAGAGGCGTTCACTGTGGATGTTACTGTTAAGGGGGCAGGGTACTGTGAGGTCACTGTTAAGGCAGCGGCATACTGTGGAGGTCACTGTTAAGGGGGCAGGCAACTGAGTAGGTCACTGTCAGGGGAGTGGGGTGCTATGAAGGTCAAAGGTAAGGGGATGGGCTGCTGTGGAGGCCCCATTTTAAAATGGCGGGGCACTGTGGGGGGGTCAGTGTTAAAGGGTATGGGACTGTGGAGTTCACTGTTAAAGGGACGGGGTGCTGTAGAGGTCACTGTTATGGGGGATACTGTTGATATCTTTTAACGACACACACAAACATGCAATGAAATAGATTAAATATACCCGTGCGAAGCCGGGTCCTTCTGCTAGTGGAAAAATAAAACAGGCAAGAAGTAAAAAATGAAAACACAAAGATCGAAAATCGCAGGGACTTGAAGGGGTTAAGGGGTAAAACAGCTACAACAAGGCATTGTAGGACGTTAGCATGTGTATGGCCAGCTTAAGAGGCCCACCAAACTATTCTTCCTATCTCAATTTCCTGAATAGTTAGTTTACAACCGGTTACAAATCTGCATGACTTCTGCAAGAAATGTCACATATGAGAACACCATGCTCCAGATGTAGATTTGCATAATGTCAGGGGTGTAGCTTTAAATACCATCATGTTGTTCATGTTTCCTGCCAAAGTTAACTTGAAAAAAAGGAGACCTTTTCTTGAGCTTTTAAGCCCTTTAAAAACTTCTGCAATTCTAAAGGGAAATTTTCATTAATCACAGGTTGCTCTCACTGGACCAAACTATCAAGTGCTAAGAGAGACCTAAGGACGCCTTCACACGTGGCAGAAAATTCAGCGAGTGAAAATCAGTTCTATTCACTGTAATGGAGCTTGCAAAAATCTGTGTGCTAACAGCCCTATTGAAATGAATGGAACTGATGTTCAGTCGCTAAATTTTTTGCCACAAAATCTTGCGCCTGTGAAGGTGTCTTAATACCGTGGTTCACAGAGGACCTGTTGGCTCTCCTGACATGGATGCTAAATACCTCTATTCCCCAAAAACTAACTCTGCATTGCACCATTCTGTTATTCCTCCTGGAAATGTATCCATCAATCGACACCTGAGTGTTACATTCTCCTTGACAATAGGGTATGTCCCTACACCATCTACAGTGGATATAAAAAGTCTACACACCCCTGTTAAAATGTCAGAAATCTGTGAAGTAAAAAAATGAGACAAATAAATCATTTCAGAACTTTTTCCACCTTTAATGTGACCTATAAACTGTACAACTCAATTGAAAAACAAACTGAAAACTTTTAGGGGGAGGGAAGAAAACAAAAAACCTAAAATATTGTTGTTGCATAAGTGTGCACACCCTCTTATAACTGGGGATGTAGCTGTGTTCAGAATTAAGCAATCACATTCAAAATCATGTTAAATAGGAGTCAGCATACACCTGCCATCATTTAAAGTGCCTCTGATTAACCCCAAATAAAGTTCAGCTGCTCTAGTTGGTCTTTCCTGAAATGTTCTTAGTCGCATCCCACAGCAAAAGCCATGGTCCACAGAGAGCTTCCAAAGCATCAGAGGGATCTCGTTGTTAAAAGGTATCCGTCAGGAGAAGGGTACAAAAGAATTTCCAAGGCATTAGATATACCATGGAACACAGTGAAGACAGTCATCATCACGTGGAGAAAATATGGCACAACAGTGACATTACCAAGAACTGAAAGTCCCTCCAAAATTGATGAAAAGACGAGAAGAAAACTGGTCTGGGAGGCTACCAAGAGGCCTACAGCAACATTAAAGGAGCTGCAGGAATATCTGGCAAGTACTGGCTGTGTGGTACATGTGACAACAATCTCCCGTATTCTTCATATGTCTGGGCTATGGGGTAGAGTGGCAAGACGAAAGCCTTTTCTTACGAAGAAAAACATCCAAGCCAGGCTACATTTTGCAAAAACACATCTAAAGTCTCCCGAAAACATGTGGGAAAATGTGTTATGGTCTGATGAAACCAAGGTTGAACTTTTTGGCCATGATTCAAAAAGATATGTTTGGCGCAAAAACAACACTGCACAACACCAAAAGAACACCATACCCACAGTGAAGCATGGTGGTGGCAGCATCATGCCAAGGGGCTGTTTTTCTTCAGCTGGAACTGGGCCTTAGTTAAGCTAGAGGGAATTATGAACATTTCCAAATACCAGTCAATATTGGCACAATATTGGCTGTAATAAAATCAAATGGCGCTTCAACAAAATATTAGTTTAAGGGTGTGCACACTTATGCAACCATATTATTTTATTTTTATATTTTTTCTTCCCTCTACCTAAAAGATTTCAGTTTGTTTTTCAATTGAGTTGTACAGTTTATAGATCACATTAAAGGTGGAAAAAGTTCTGAAATGATTTATCTTTGTCTCATTTTTTTACATCACAGAAACCTGACATTTTAACAGGGGTGTGTAGACTTTATATCCACTGTATTTGTGTAAGTCCCTGCAGCATCTATATGTATATGTTCCTGCACCATCTATATGTTCATAGGATTCACAGCTTGCTTCCATTACAGTCCACACTTCCCTACCCCTCAACATTTTTCTCTCCTACTCCTCTCGTCCCGTACAGTGCAAAAAACTTTTGTTGAGCATGTCTGGTAAGTCTCGTGTGCCGATACCCAAAGCGATGGTGCATGCTCGAGAACACAGCTCCAGGCAAGATTACTTTGCCACAGCCTGGCCCTGTCAATCAAAGCAGGGAGGGAGGAGCTAGGCTGCTAGAAGGAGCGATGAGTGCAACGGTAACGCCTTTGTTGCACCAAATAGCTAATTTTCACATTATGAAAAATGCTCATATCTCAGAAATGGAGCCTGGGATCAGGAAGAGGGGGAAATGTTTTATTCAGGTGAACTACAGCTATCTAACTGTGCTCTTGGTATGATATGGAGGTCTCTGGTGAGACTGGGCTGACATACAAAGAGATCAGCAGAATGGGTGATTCTGTCTACAGTAGTTCACCTTGTAATCCTAATACAAACTAATTACATCCTAAAGTATGGAACATCTGAGTATTCACAGCTAGCACACCATATTTTATCAAATTACAATGGGTGGCAGCACGAGTGCATCAATGCCTAAAGACCGATTTTTTTTTTGTCCAAAAGTGGAATAAATGCGATATGGGTCAGTCCTGGCATTGATTGTATGCTGTGTAACATCTGAAAATGCTGCAGACGTCAGTCACATTAGTGACAGAACACTTCCTGAAATTACTCGGAAGAAACTTTAGTTTTCTCTGCTAGAAGTGATTCAAAAGACAAGTAACAAAAAACTGATCTCTAAGGCCTGTTTCACACTTGCGTTGTTAATTTTGGTTTTGAAATCCAACAGAGGATCTCAATACCGGAATTAAATGGATCCGTTTTGATTTTGTGCATCAGGATGCATCTGTTCTGTTAGGATGCAGTTGTGTGAAATCAAAAAGGAACAATCTGGATTCGTCACTAAATACAAACCAGATCGTCACTAAAAACAATATAAGTCAATGGTGACGGATTCGTTTTTTTAGGACTTTCAATAGTCCTAAAAAAACGGATCCGTCACCATTGACTTAGATTGTTTTTAGTGACGATCTGGTTTGTTCCGTTTCTATGACTGGACACAAAATGTTACCTTGCAGCGGTTTTGTGTTTGGTCACAAAACAAAATGCTGCCGGAATGGATCTCTTTCCATTCACAATGCATCAGGACTAAACAGAACAGTTTTTAATCTGGCTTTGAGATCTCAATACCGGTAAACATGTTCTCTTTCCCTTTGTATCCTGTCCCCCCCCCCCCCCCCTCCCGCCAATCCTACATCACTCCCAATTTCTATTTTTCTACATCAATGCTAATTACTTCACATCAGAAATACTTTTTATAATGGACCTGTCAGCCCATTCGTGCTGGCCTATTTACGGGCAGCATGTTGTAACAAAGGACCATTACACCGGTGGCGTATAATTTTTTAAAATATATTTTGAGGGGAGCAGTTGGTGCTGGTCTCAGTAATCGGAAAGGTTCACATCCACTAGCATGTAGTAATTTTGTAGAGTACTTCACCATACCTCCCAACTTTTTGGACGGTCAAAGAGAGACACTTATGGTTCATTGTTTGAAAGATCCATTTTTCCTGCATATCTATAAACTTCAATAGTTTTCTCTTACGAAATGGCACAACAATAATCTGAATATATACATTTCTAAAATCCAAACTGCATCAAATAATGAAATTATACACAAGGCAGGCTCAAATATACAGAGAGGAACCAGACAAATGCTCTCTGGCTCAATATTTTGAATGTAATAATGAAAATCTATACATCAGATCAAAAAGAGGGACATTTAAAGAACAAAAAGGGACAGAGGGACTCGGGTCAAGAAGAGGGACTGTCCCTCCAAAAGAGGGACACTTGGGAGGTCTGCTACACACCTATTGTGTTCTCTCATACACATGCAGTATTGCTAACACAATTCGTGTGAAACTTTGCTGCCTACAAGACTTTACTGTAGGAACTGAGTTGGATGTTGTACCTTACCCCATAGACTCCAGGTCATCCCCTTCAGCCTGGTCCTCCTCCTCCCTATTATCTTGCTCCTCCATAACATTCCTCCAGCTTGCCCTGTGTGCCCGGTAGGTCATGCCTGGCTGTCATGTATCTGTCTGTCAGAGATAGCTCCAGTGAATCTCTCAGGGTTGTGAAACTCAAGCAAGTTCGACCTGAAATACAAACCAGGAAGTTGCCCTGGCCCATCCCATCATAAAAACACAGCATGAGGAATTGTTTTCTACACAGGATTTGGTGAGGGATGAAAATGTGACAGACACAAACCGAAACAATCACTGGTATGATTCAGTTGGCAGTCGCTCTGTTCTGCTTCTTTCGAGCTTTCTATTTTTTATTTAAAGTGACTGTTAATGTGATTTAAAAGCTCCATCTTGGACAGCGTTCTAAAACGTAAAGTGGTTATCCTGAGATATAAAGTTATCCCCTTATCCGGGGCTTTTTTTTATTTTAGTGGCTGTCAATGTTAATGGGATGTAATAGCTCCATTTTGGACAGTGATTTAAAGGGGTTTTCCGGGGGTTTTATACTGGTGACCTATCCACAGGATAGGTCATCAGTATCTGATTGGTGGGGGTCCACCATCCAGGACCCCCACCCATCAGCTGTTTGAGAAGGCACTGGCTCTCCTGTGAGCGCCACAGCCTTCACGCAGCTTTCCCTAGGCCAGTGACGACACGTTCATCAGTCATGTGGCCTAGACGCAGCTCATCCCCACTCAAGTATATGGTGCTGTGCACAATGCCAAGCACAGCCTCTATACAATGTATGGCGCTCTGCTTGGTAAGCTGTGAGAAGGACCCGGCACTCGCTGCTGCCTTCTCAAACAGCTTATCAGCGGGGATCCCGGATGTCCGACCGGATACTGATCCAGAGGATAGGTCATCAGTATTAAAATCTCAGAAAACCTTTTTAAAATTTAAAGGAATTGTCCCATCCAAGATACGAACATATCCCTTATCCACAGATATGAACATATCACCTACCCAGGTTGATTGGACCCTGGGAAAGAGGGAGAACACAAGGGCCGATGCTACATTCATGGGTCCATACTTTATTAACTAAGTAGCAGGACATGTAGGGCATACATGGGGGATGTCCCTGCACTTACTTTTATTTCTGGGTGCCGCTCCGTTGTGGCCCCCGTTACATTCTCCCGCGCTGTATGCTAAGTAACAGCATCAGAACACCAGGGAGGAGACATCAGCTTTTCTCCCTGGACGTTCCTTCTCTCTGGTTGTAACACTGTCCCGTCGCAGCACAGAAGCCAGGCAGAAGGTGAGTTGCGATTGGATAGCGCTACAGCCAGGGATAAGTAACGCCCACAGAGAAAATCTGATGTCTCCTCCCTGGTGTTCCGATGCTGTTACTTAGCATACATCGCGGGAGAATGTAACGGGGGCCACAGCGGCGCAACGGAGCTGTGCCCAGAAACAATACTAAATGCAGGGACATCCCCCATGTATGCCCTACATGTTCTGCTACTTAGTAAATAAAGTATGGACCCATGAAAGGTCCTCCAGTGGCCAGCGGGGCTCAACAGTCAGTTGCCTTGGGCCCCCCAGGAGCAACTGGGCCCAGGGCAGCTGCCCCTTTTGCCCTGCGTTAAAGACGGCCCTGCACCTATCTCATCGATGAGGGTCTGACTGCTCATATGAAAACCTGTAAACTGAGTACTGAGCAATATTCTATACTCTGTAGATAAAACTTCAGAACTGAGTTTGGGGAAATAATTCAGTCATGACCACCAGTTATTGCGCTGTTTGTCTCTCTTGGTTTTGACTTAGCTTGTCTCTGTTGTGGATTCTGGTTACTGATTTGGCTTTGACATTGTTTCCTCCCTGGTTCTGACCCTGTTCACTTCAACTGTTATGGTTTATATTTAGGATCCACTAGTTGACCATAGAATTTTTTTACCCAGTTTGTCCAATTTAGAAGCCTTGGATTAACAGAGAGCTTAGGGGCAAGATCTTTAGCCTTTTCCATAGCAGATGTCATGTATATGATTTGGTGCAGAAGTTTAACTCTTATATAAATGGTCATTATACTTTCAGACAACTTTGCATAAATCAAAAGTGCAAGCAAAGGAATTTTCTAATATATCTTATAAGAGAAAATGCCTTTTTCTAGAGTTATCAGCTATCCTCCCCTTTTCTAAACTAACCTTCTCTCTAAAATTCATGAGAAATTCATCTTGTAAGAAGAAGAACTGGCTGCTCACTGAGGGATCAGATTACATAATCCCATTGAAGTCTATGGAGAGGAGAAGGGGGAGGAGGGGGGAGAAAGTGTACAGAGACCAGACAGCACGGGTATGATCCAGTAAATTCAGCAGCATATAATGAATGTTATATCTCACTCCAACTGCTTTATTCACATTAATACTACTCAGTACTTCTCTATAATGTCTTATATACTGCTTCTGACTTAGTGAGTGACAGAGAGAAAGGTAACTCATTTGTCTCCACGATGAGCAACTAGTCTCCTCCCACCAGTTTATAGACAACTGAGAATTAGAGATGAAGCATGCAAAGGAGATAACTATTAAAAAGGCCAGGTATAAGTCATGTATTGGTCAGATACTGTGCTACCAAGCATGTATATATCACTTGGCAGCAAATTCCAAAAGGTTATCTGAAAGTTTAGGGACTCGTTAAAGGGAGCCAATCATTCAGTTCGGCAGCTCCGCTGAAGTTCCACAGGAAATTTGATTAGTTACGAATTAATTTGTCACAAATCGCTATAAATCAGGTATACCTAGGCCGCTCTGCGTTAGGGTACGGCCACACAGAGCGGTCGTGCTACAAGCAGGTTGTGGCCATGCTGCGATGAAGTATAGTTCTCCTTCATTATTAATGGCCGCGCAGCACTTTCAATGATCTTTTAAACAGGGGCTGTACCAACTTCTCCAATCTCAGCGCTCTCCTGCCCTACAGGAGGGAGCCCTTCTTCTGCTTTTACTCCTTCTTCTGCTTTTACTCCACATCATCTAATATCGATGAGAAAATGTCATCAGGAACATCCAGCTTCTCCTCTCTCTGCAGCTTGCTCACTTTTCTAGGACATGGAGACTTTGAAGGATGGTTTGGAAGAAGGCAGTAAAAGATGAGGATTGTCATCATTAAGACCTGGCCCCGCTAAGGGGTGCAGACTGGATGGTATTAGTAAGCACGTTAGCACCAGAATAATAAAGGCTTCTATCTTATTGGTATTGAATTACATATCCTACTTTACGGCTGATGTGGGAATAAGTAAATGTAGTAATAAATAAATAAAACTGACGCAGAATAAGTCCCCCTGCAGTATCCCGGCACTCTCCCTGCACTCTCCCTTTCCAATATTCTTCTATTAATCATTTTCAGCAACACTGTCCTTAGCGCATGAGCCACATCTCTCCCTATGCTCAGCTCACAGGACAATGGTGGAGACCACACAACATGAGGTTTTTATAGGGCTGTGACATCACAGGGGATGGCTACCTGTGGATTGGCTGGCTGCACGGCATTATGGGTGATCTTGCATTCCCGGCCTTGTCTCCTCTACACTTAGTTTTGCTTTGTAACACACACAGCTGCCATTATAAGAAAACCTGATTCATTACCACGAAGCGCGAATTGAAGTTTTCTTAAACTTCAGACTGAATTCCGCTTTAAATGCTTAACACCACCAGTCACCAAGCAAATGCAGTTCAATCTGTAGACAGAATGGTATACAGCAGGAGAAGCTGAACTGATTGATGTTTAGTTTTGTAGGGGAAGTCTCTGCTCTTTTGGATTTCAGTAGCCCAATTGTGCATCTTATCAAAGTTTGAGAGCTACACTATATGGGCCAAATATTGGGAGACCTACACAGTAAACCAATAGGAGCTTATATTCTATTCTTATATTCCATTCTACATTCATAGACTCCTTGCAGTGAAAATAACTTCCACTCTCCTGGGAAGGATTCCCACTAGATTTGGGAGTGTGTCTGTGGAAAATTACCTAACAAAAGGCCTTAGAGGGACAAAGAGAAAAATAGGGGGCTATCAACCACTATATTACATCTAGTTGTAAGAAAGGGGTGTAAGAAAGGAGCAAGAGGAGACTCCAGGAGTGGAAGAGGTTTCTCTCCACACTGTGTTGAATGTGAATATTCAGCCTCTGGACTCCGCAAGAATCCAGTAAGCATCTTTGATCTACACTACTAGTCTGCCAGAACTGGGACTGAATAGTCTGTGTGTAGTCTTTCTCCTTCCTCTCCTTTCCCAACTTAGGGGTGTAAGAAAGGAGCAAGGAAAGAGAGCCAACAAGTTACTTCACCATTCCATTACTTGAAATTGGGCAACAAAAAAACAGGGTGGCAGCGGTACCCTGATAGTTTTAATGGACTACACTTATTGTACCCTTTTATTAATATAAACATTAAAAGTTAAGTTTTACCTTTTCACGGGTAACCCTGCACAAGGATCAATTTAGGGTTGATAGCCCCCTTTTTTTTTCTCTGTGGGAAATTATGCTCATTCATCGAGAAGAGCATTTGAGTGTTCAGAAACTGATATTGAATGAAAGGGCCTGGCTTGCAAGCGCCATTCTAGTTCATCATAAAGGTGTTTGATGGGGTTGAGGTCAGGGCTCTGTGTGAGCCACTTAAGTTCTTCCACACCAAAGTCACCCAACCATGGTCTTATGGAGCTTGCTTTGTGCACGGAGGTACAGTCATATTGGAACAGAAAAAGGCCTTCCCAAAACTGTTCACAAAAAGTTGAAAACATAAAACTGTGGGGGCTTTTTAACCCCTTAGATGCCACGGTCAATAGTGACTATGGCATCTAAGTGGTTTAGAGGGAAGGAGCTCCCTCTGTTTCCCATCAGCACCCTGCAAATGAGATAACGGGGTTCTGATGTATTCGCATGGCAGTCTGATGCCTAATGAAGGATCCCCTGCAGAAGGACCCCCTCTCTGGCGTAGCCTGCTGGTGCCCATCAGTATCGCATAAACAGTACAGTGTATTATAGAATTGATAAAAAGATCACCTGTTAAAGTCTTATTGTGGGACTAGTAAATGGATAAAAAGGTTAAATATTGTTTTATTAAATAGAAAATATTTCCAAGAAAACTTTTCAGTAGAAAAAATTTGCAAACATAAAATCCTCACGACATATTTGGTATCATTGTGTGTCTGTAACAATCTGCACTAGATAGTTATCATGTAAGTTATTTTGTATGATAAACACCAGAAAAAAAACAATGCCAGAGTTTGTGTTTTTTGCTTATTTGCTACAAACAAAATGGAACAAAAAGTGATCAAAAATTGTTATGTATCTCAAAATGATACTAATAAAAGCTGGACAAAATGTCGTCACACAAAAATAAAGTCCTCACATAGCTAAGTAGAATTAAAAATAAAAAAAGTTATTGAATGCAGCGATGCAAAATGATTCTTTTTTTATTGTCCAAAAGTAGTAAAACGTAAAAAAAAAAACAACAAACAATATGTATTTGGCATTGCTGTAATCATAGTTGTGCTGACAAAATGAACACCGCAAAATTTCTAAGATAACAACTCAGTGGCAGTATTGCTGTTTCTTCCCACCCCCCCAAAAAGAGTTAATAAAAGTTCATCAGTAAGTTATGTGTACCCCAAAATGGCACCATTGAAAACTACAACTTGTCCCACAAAAAGGAGCCCTCATACGACTATATCTACAGAAAAATTAAAACGTTATAGCTCTTGGAATGCGACTATGAAAAAAAAAAGTGCTTGGTCACTAAGGCCAAAAACAGGCTGGTCACAAAGGGGTTAAGTATCATTTTTCAGCATCTGTTAACATTAGGCAGCCTGAATTTGCACAGGCTTGCCGATTGAATTACTAATATTTACTGAAGGTTAGGGCTTAGTGGTATGAGACTAGGGAATTCCAAGAAAACACAAATAATATTGGCAACATTGATGACTGCCTATTACTCATAAGCTCTGCTCCAAAATACGCTTAGTTACAGAGACTTAGGCAGATTGCTTGTCCTATATGGAGACTTACTGGCAAAAATGGAACGGAGACATATTGGCAATACTCCATGGGAATAATAAAGAGGTATCTCCTAAGAAATGGAACCATCTCACCAGTGAGTCAAAATCCAATGAGTCAAAATCCAACTTTCCAACCTTGGCATTTGACAAAGAAATATAGTCAAACCAGATATCTATCCATAAACAGCTGTTTCGGGGTGCTTGCCACTCATCAGTACAGAGTTGGATTCTGGCTGGCTGAGTGTGGTGATCTGAATGTGGCTTAGGCAGGGTGGGTGCTGAATCTCCTTAAAGAGACCAGTCCTGTATGGACACTTTCTGGAAGTACTCCATGATATGGAGACTTATTGGCAATGCACCATAGGGACAATAGTTACATAACACAGTCCTATGCTGCCAAAAGAATTTTGCCTAGAGCTACACTAAATTAAAGATGGCAATGCCACTTTACCAAAGAGGCAGCCCCTGTAGATGTTAGGTGGCCCATTCAGAAGGAGACCCCAACTTAGGTTACTCCATTCCCCTGGTGAAAGCAGTAAAAGGACTGCCTTATGCTCTAGCTGCGAATAGTGACAAAGGATGACTCCTGTTGTTGGGTGGAGGCCATGATGACAAAAACAGAGCTTCATATGTGAGATTTATTTTCATGACATTGATGTATTATTTCCTGTACAACAGGGCTGACTGTTGACTACTTGATATTTTAGTCATCTCTAGTAACTAAACAACATATTTCAGACAAAACATTAATAATGTTAACTCACTTAAGAAACTGCATGTAGTGTTGTTCACTATGGTCCATTTGTGATTCTTAAAGTGGTTGTCCAGCTTCTATTTAAATTTTACCTATGCTCTGGACAGCACTGTACGTAACATAAAAAAACAACAACACATAGCTGCTCCGGTCTGGTCCTGCCCCTTCTTTTCTCAGAGTGTAAACTTCTGGATGTGGTACTGCTGTGACCAATCCCTGTCCTCAGCAGTCGCATGTTCCCAAGCAGCTCGAGACACAGCAGTGACTTGTCACTTGGAGATATGTCACCTTTTGAGACCAGTGATTGGTCAAGGCTGCACATGTGACCATGTCCAAAGATTTCTTTGCTGGGGCCGAACAATACTGGAACTAGGAATGGAGCTGTGGGCAGTAGGTGAATGGCCTCTTGAATATTAGGCATATTCCTGTCCAGGGCATAGATAGAATTGTAATGTGGACAACCCCTCTAAGCTTAAAATGTGTTATGAAAACAAAACTAACATTATTTGTGAGGATTTGGAAATATTTTTGAAAGTTCTGTGTTCATTGAAGTGAAAAGAGGAAGTGAAATTTAGTAGCACATACATAGTGGCGGCACATTCTATTCTAATTCTCCCGGCAGGAAATGAGTTGCCCAATAAACATGTGTGACTTCTAGATAAAAATGTATCCTAGTAACATTCATTTAATTCTCTTTGTTCTTATTGTAACCACATTAAATGCTTAGTGGGCACTTGAACACTTAGGCCCCTTTCACACGAGCGAGTTTTCCACGCGGGACATGAACGCATTGCACCCGCACTGAATCCTGACCCATTCATTTCAATGGGTCTGTGTACATGAGCGTTGTTTTTCACGCATCAGTTCTGCATTGCGTAAAAATTGCAACATGTTCTATATTCTGCGTTTTTCACGCAGCCCTGGCCCCATAGAAGTGAATGGGGCTGCGTGAAAAACGCATTGCATCCGCAAGGTTGCTAAGGCCCCTTTCACACGAGCGTGACGGATTAGGTCCGGATGCGTTCAGGGTGCGTTCAGTGAAACTCACACTATTTTGCAAGCAAGTTCAGTCAGTTTTGTCTGCGATTGCGTTCAGGTGTTAAGTTTTTTCCGCGCGGGTGCATTGCGTTTTAATGCCTTTTTCACATGCGTGATAAAAAACTGAAGGTTTACAAACAACATTTCTTAGCAACCATTAGTGAAAAACACATTGCATCCGCCCCCTTGCTTGCGGATGCAATGTATTATTCACGCAGCCCCATTCATTTCTATGGAGCCAGGGCTGCGTGAAAAACGTAGAATATAGAACGTGCTGCGATTTTCACGCAACGCAGAACTGATGTGTGAAAAACAACGCTCATTGAAATGAATGGGTCAGGACCATGTGTTCATGTCACGCATTGCACCCGCTCATGTGAAAGGGACCTTAGAGAAAATGTGCCCACTCTGCATGATTAAAGTGTGAACCTTTCAGGTGAATTCTGCCCTATATGACAGAGGGATATGTAATGGTGGGGTAGAAGCTGAGAGTAAAAAGCTGTGTAAATCTTACCAGGACTCTTTGGAGAGACAGTGGGAGTCCTGATTATACCACCCACACAGGATGGTTGTCAGCTCTCCCTACAACAGTGTGTGTACACAGAATACAAACACTATGGGCCAGATTTATCATTAGCTCAGGTCAGAATAATGGAGTGAAAAAGTCCCAAAAAAAGTCCAAAACGCTAAAACTGCGCACAAATTTGCGACTTTTTTCTGCTCTGCACTATGCTCGTTTTCTGAAAGTGGGCGTGTTTTCTTATGTAAATGAATCTCTAGACAGATTTACTATTGGGACTATTTAAAAAGTCGCTAAAAAGTCACAATTTCACTCCAGTGAGGACCATGCTTATCTTATGAGACTTTTTAATAGAACATGCGACTTTTTCATAAAAACGTGCAACTTTTTCGTAAAGATGTGCGACTTTTGTAAAGCTGCTTACTGACGGATAAACTGCTACCGTCAAACCACATTTTTTACAGTCTTAAAGGGCCGATCATAAATCTGACTTGGCTAAAACTGACTTTAGCCATATGTGAAAGTGGAGTGAGCTGTCAGAGTAATGATAAATCTGGCCCTATGTGTGTGCAGGGTAATCAGGACTCTTTCTCCTAGGAGTCCTATCACAGGGTTCACTTTCTCTCCTTCTATGGTATACTGGTGTCAGCATGTGCGGCAAAAAAGAAGAGGGAGAGGCGCTCATAGGGTAGTAGGTTGTTTTTGAGAACTAGGTTGAAAGCAATAAATAGTTAGGCTCACCTTTACGTGTTGTGCATATGTACAACACTCGTGAGAGCGGATGGTCGGTGCTGCCAGTATCGTTCACTCTTCGCTAGTGGGGCTGCCAGTCCTCCAGAGGAATGATAAAGTGGACAATAGAAAGATATGGACTGTAAAAGTCTGTAAGGTTCTGTCACGGCTGAGGATGGGGGAAATCCTCAGCCGTGCGATGCCAGATGCTGTTGGCCTACTCGGCCAGGAGAACAGGATAGGGAGCAGGTCACCTCCTAACAGCGTCCCTACCCTGGCCCTAACTCCTAACTGCATGGGCCGACCTTAAAGGTAGGAGGACCCATGCGCAGGAACCTCGGATCCCTAACTCACCCTCCGTCCGGTCCCTGCGCTAGGAGTCAGGGTAAGACGACCTACTCCTCCTAGGCACGGAGGAGCAGGAGTCTCACTGGCCAAGCTGTTGGGAAAAAGGGGAACCAAAACAGACTAACGGAAATGGCAGGTGAACTCAGTAGCTCAACCAACCTGCCACAGCCTTGCTGACTGGATCCCTGACACAGAGAATCCAGAACCATTAGCTGCACAAACCAACATAGGAAAATCCCAACAGACCATCACCCAGACATGGCACATACAGGTATGCATAAACATAATAAGACATAAAACCTGAACTTAAACCTATGACCACAGTGGTGGCTCTCACAGAGGAATGGAAAGCACAGGAGGCTGCCTCAGCTAGCAAGACTGAAGCAACCTACTGAGCCCTGCTGGAGAGAGGGTATATATAGGCCAAAGTGGCCACACCCAAAGGTTGGACACACCCAGTGACATCACACACACACTGGGAAGGAAGTTAACCCTTCCAATGCCACAGAAGGGAAAACACACATACATAAAGGGAAAGTGCACACAATAACATACCACACGGTGCACACAACACACACACCTAACAAAAAGGTTGCTAGGTGTGACCGCATGCCAGGGCAGCAAGCTGCCTAGGAACGCTCAGGCTGCTCTGCTGCAAAATGCAACACTGGTTGCCCGCGGCAACCACAAGTGAGGCCACAGACAAGCGGCCCTCACCTGTGGTTGAACGCCCATACAAAACCGCAGGCAACTGCATGCGGTAAAGGAGTCAGGGTCATGGGCATGGCCGTGACAGGTTCGTTACTTCTTGGCGCAAAAACCCGACCTCAATGTATTGAAGATAATTCCTTTTTATTGAGATGTAGGTGACAACGCATTTCAGAGTGGATATACTCCATTTTCAAGTCTGCAAGTCCGTGCTAATGAGACAAGAAGGGACATTTTGTGCTGCGAGCTCGTGTCCTCTTAATCCAGATGACCTTACAGACTTTTACAGTCCATATCTTTCCATGGTGTAAGATATGGCAGTGTGAATTTTTGTACAGGTTTACTTTTAATAGTTTATTGGGTTTTGTTTCTACGTTCAGGTTTTTTGATGCAGTTTTTGCCAAAGTGAGGACGGATCATAAACACACTGTGAGGACACATACTGTATGAAGAAAAGACTGAGCATTCTCTTCAAATCCATTCCTGGCTTTAGCTTAAAAAAATGCACCATAAAAACCTCAGGATGTGATTCAGTTTTAGTTTATGGCAGAACAGTAAGCCATAAACCACTGGGCGCTTTAGGCTCACGGCCTACCAAACTGCAGCACCATGCACAGGGTGTCAGCGTCCTGGCTCTGGAGGTGCGATTATGTCACTGCTGACCTCACATCCCAGAAAAGGTCTCCACCACTTGGTCGTCATCACGCTATTATCTTTTAGGATCACTATTTCCTTTAGCGGGCATTATTTCTATTAGAGGTCCAAAATGTGGCCATTTTTAGTGTGTGCAGAAGCATAGCAGGTTTGGGGGCAGAAAAGGGGATATTATTTCTTTGTAGGGGTAGGAGTCACCATGTGGTGTTAATATGTTCTCATGATGTGGCAGTATGGTTAGGCCTTGTATAGTTTGAGGCCAATTATTGGCCGGATTTGTGGGAGGAGCCCCGCACATTTAAACCCCTCTGGTTCCGCCACCCATCGGGACAATCGAGTCATCTGGAGCTTCGTTCAGGCTTCCGGCTTCCGACCCGTGACGTCATTCGGCTGCTGCTGTCCCGCCACGGCTGCCCTCCGTACAGGGGCGTAGATAAGGGGGAGCATAGGGGGGTTCAAACCCCCCCCAGAGTGTCTGTCCTCCTCAGGGCCGGCGCTTCCATAAGGCAGACCAAGCGGCTGCCTTAGGGCGCACCCTGCACAGAGAAAGGGGTAGGCGGAAAAACAACCCTTTTTTTTTTAATCACTTACTTGCCAGCAGCGCTGCCGGGCGCCGTCCCCAGCCAGTGTTCGATGCGCTTGTGTTAAGCCACAGATAGGAGCAGGAGGCTGCTGATTGGCTAGTATCAGCTAGCTGCCCTGCCATTGGTCCATCCTTTCACACCCCCTTCTCTCTGGAGCTGAACACAGCAGGAGGCAGGCGTTCTCACAGTGGATCATGTGACCAGTGACGTCACAGACCTCCTTCTAACAAATCCATTCTAGCATCTACCCAGCATGTATGGCAGGAGTCTGCTGAGCAAAGACCATGTGCCCAGGTGAGGTGACCACAGAAGTGCCCTGGCATCTGTCTGCTGCTGGAAGCTCAATGTGGAGCTTTATAAATGTAAAAACTAATACCCAAGAGGCTAAACAAAACCCTGCTTGTCTGCTTCTGACCCTAATCTTAACACATAACGTTCATTTGATTGGAATTTACTCTAACACCTAAAGGGACTTTTTTAAAGCCTGCTGTTTCTCTAGGTGACCTTATGTTGATAGTAGTGTTAATAGAGTCTCAAAGGTCTGTAAAAATAGGGTAACTGCTTTTATAGACCCTTGAGACTATTAACACTACTATGAAACATAAGGTCACCTAGAGAAAGAGCAAGTTTTTTTAATAATTTTTTTCCTTTAGGTGTTAAAACATAACTTATTTGATTTCTTGAACACCTAAAGGAAAACAAATTAAAAACCTGTTGTTTCTCAAGATGACCTTATGTTGATAGCAGTGGTAATAGAGTCTGAAAGGTCTATAGAAGCAGTTACCCTATTTTTACAGACCTTTGAGGCTCTATTAACACTACTGTCAACATAAGGTCATCTGGAGACACAGCAGGTTTTTAAAATGATTTTTCCTTTAGATGTTACAGCAATCAAATGAAAGTTATGTTTTAACACCTAAAGGAAAAACATAATTAAAAAAAGATGCTGTTTCTCTAAGGCCTCTTTCACACGGGCGTTGCGGGAAAATGTGTGGGTGCGTTACGGGAACACCTGCGATTTTTCAGCGCGAGTGCAAAACATTGTAATGCGTTTTGCACGCGCGTGAGAAAAATCGCGCATGTTTGGTACCCAATCGCAGGGATCGGTGTTCTGTAGATTGTATTATTTTCCCTTATAACATGGTTATAAGGGAAAATAATAGCATTCTGAATACAGAATGCATAGTAAAATAGCGCTGGAGGGGTTAAAAAAAATAAAAAATAAATTTAACTCACCTTAGTCCACTTGATCGCGGAGGCCGGCATCTCCTTTTGTCTCCTTTGCTGAACAGGACCTGTGGTGAGCATTCATTACAGGAAAATGACCTGTGGTGACGTCACTCCGGTCATCACATGATCCATCACCATGGTAAAAGATCATGTGATGGATCATGTGATGACCGGAGTGACGTCACCACAGGTCATTTTCCTGTAATGAATGCTCACCACAGGTCCTGTTCAGCAAAGGAGACAGAAGGAGAAGCCAGGCTCCGCGATCAAGTGGATTAAGGTGAGTTACATTTAAAAAAAAAAATTTTTTAACCCCTCCAGCGCTATTTTACTATGCATTCTGTATTCAGAATGCTATTATTTTCCCTTATAACCAAGTTACAAGGGAAAATAATAATGATCGGGTCTCCATCCCGATCGTCTCCTAGCAACCGTGCGTGAAAATCGCACCGCATCCGCACTTGCTTGCGGATGCTTGCGATTTTCACGCAACCCCATTCACTTCTATGGGGCCTGCGTTGCGTGAAAAACGCAGAATATAGAGCATGCTGCGATTTTCACGCAACGCACAAGTGATGTGTGAAAATCACAGCTCATGTGAACATCCCCATAGAAATGAATGGGTCGGTATTAAGTGCGGGTGCAATGCGTTCAACTCACGCATCGCATCCGCGCGGAATACTCGCCCGTGTGAAAGGAAAAAAAATTATCTACGGCCCTGCTTCGGTATTGATTGGCCATTTTTCGTTCCTCTCCTTGCGGCGGGAGATTAGAATTTTCAGGGCTTGTGAGTATGCCTTTGAGCTCTGCCGTTTGCAATTTCCACACAATAATGCTTCGTTTCATTTCAGGCTGCACGGCCACTGCCTACCCTTGCTCTAGCTCACCTGCAACTGAGAAAAAAATAAATAAATGTGTGTTTGAATTTTTTATTTTTATTTTTTAAAGTGGAAGTGACATCCATTTCTGGTGATTGTGTTTTTGGTTGCGCTTGCTGCCTTGGGGGGGTGTTGTGCTTCCTGTGGTTTCTGCATGTCGGTGCCCTTGTTCGTGGATGGTGGACGTATTGCATGTGCAGGTATGGGGGTTTCCTGGGTGACTGCACATGTGCAGGTTCCGCTGGTCGTGACAGGGGGGGTTGCGTGGCGGCATGTGTGTCGGTACGTGGGGGCGTTTGGACTGTTGGTATGTGTCTGCGTGTCCGTGGTTCGGCTGGCGTGGGAGTCTGAGGTTGCGGGGATGCTTGTGCGTTTCTCATTGATGTTTTCATTTATCGCAGATCTGAGTGTGCGTGTGGATCCGCTGTTCCCCGTGGGAATTTGTGCTGCTTACTCGTTTCAGGTGTGTGGAACTCTCTCGAGGGTTTCCTTGCATTTTCGGTTCATTACGTGTGCACATCGCAGTGCGTTACACCTCGCTACTCCACATACACTAGGTCATATGTATTAGTGCTGCGGGGGATGTGTAGTGGTTTTTCCACCAAGCACGTGGTTAGCAGCCGCATTGCATACACATAGTCTCTACCCCGACAGGGGTCGGGGGAACTCTGAGTGTCTTTAGGTTTGATTGGTCACCATTGTCCTCGAGTTCCCTGCTCATACGTCATACGTGGTCTTGCCACTCTTTACATTACTGGCCGTCGGACGGACTTTGTTCTGCTCCTAGTCATTTACCCGCGTGGTTTCTGGCGACTGCCCGCAAAGCTGAACGGTTTCGATTATTGTTTCCTGCCCTATCTGCGGCCGATGCTGCGGCCTCCGAAGTCGAGCAGGTCTCTCTGCAAACTGTGGCCACTTCCCTTACGCAAATACATACATTGTTGAACTCCCTTAACTCCTCTCTCCAGGATTTGCAACAGCGTATGGAGTCGGTGGAGGTGGCAGCCTCCGGTCCCCCGGCCGTGGCTGTCCCGGTGGTTCCCGCAGCCCCCTCAGTGCTCTCAGGTATCCCTGCTTCACCTCCCTATATTACTCCAGCTCACTTTGTGCCCCCTAGCATCAGGAAGGACATCCTGGAGGGGAAGGATGTGAACCTCGCTTCCTTGCTGTTGGTGTCGCAGGACATGATCGAGAACAAGGCCTTTCTTTGCCTGCGGGGACATATCGGTGATCCTTAAAGCGAAGGATCCTCGTTTCAACCGTAAGCTGTCCCTGCCCGAGTTCATGCTGGCGTTCAGCATGTACAGAGACATGGTCTGTTCGGTGGCACCCAACAGGAGGGAGGAGTTGGACCTGTATCTGTACCGAGTGGTGGAGTTAGGTCACAGGTATGGTGGTTGGGCGTTCTACGACTACCACAGGTCTTTTTCGGCTAAGGCAGCGGCCACCCTGGCTCAGTTCCAAGTTGTGACCAACTGGGGCGGTGTGGACATGAAGCTGTTCTGCTGTCATTTTGCAGGTTTAAGGGCGCCAGTGTGTGCCATCTGCCAGTCCTCCTCCCATGCCACCACTTGGTGTCCCTCCGCCGAGATCCCGTCCGTCCCAGGTTCTTCCAGATCGACTGCAGCCTCTCTCCCGAATCCTAAGCAGGCGGTGCAGCTGGGTAAATTGGGTAGGCCCATTGATTTTTTAGGCAAGGCCCAGATATGCAACAACTTCAACCATACCGCCTGTAACTTTGGGCAATGCCGCCTCCTGCACATCTGTGCCTTGTGCTTTCAGGCCCACCCCAAGTCAGCTTGTACCTTGCGGCAGGGGGATTCAGCGTGACTAAGCAGGGTTGACGTGGGGTTGCTGAGTCACTGTCTGGTGGGTCACCCGTCCCCGTCTTTCCGTGACTTCCTGGTTAAGGGGTTCACCCTGGGGTTCCACACGGGGTTCATCACCTTGCCCACCTCCTCTTTTGAGTGCAGGAATCTGCTGTCGTCCTCCCTGGATCCGGACGAAGTTGACGGATTGCTGCCCCCCCTTTCCGAACTTGTAGAGTGAGCCCTATTGGATTGGTCAGAGGTAAATTTTCCAATAAACCCCGCTTAATTTATGATTTGTCTGCGCCTCACTCATCCAGTGTGCCTAGTCTGAATTCGCTGATCCTGTCGGAGGAGTTTTTGCTTAAATATTTCTCTGTGGATCGGGTGATTCAGACAATCATTCGGGCAGGCAGGGGTGCCTGGTTGTCCAAAGCGGACATTTCCGACGCTTTTAAGCTTCTCCCGATCAGGCCTTCTCTTTGGCAGTGGCACGGTGTCAAGTGGAGAGACGGGTATTACTTTGCCACAAAGCTTACTTTCGGTTCCAAGAGTAGCCCGGGCTTTGAATTGGATTCTCACCATCGTGGTGGGCTGCCAGTCGGTAATCCGCTACCTGGATGACTTTCTTCTGGTTGAGAATCCGGCTCGGCCCCCTGTGGATCTGCTGTCACTGCTGGCCGTTTTTGCCGAATGTCCCTGTAGTGGCCCATTAAATGGAGGGTCCGGATACTGCTGTCATTTTTTTGGGTGTCCAGCTGGACATGCTGCCCATGCAGGCCAGTTTACCCCAGGATAAATTGGACAGGATCAAGCTCGCCAGCCGCGCCATGCTCCGGGCCGGCTCTGCCAACAGGAGGGAGCTGCAGTCTTTGCTAGACATGCCTTATTTTGCCATGCGGAATATACCGCAGGGCAGGTCCTTCATCTCCAGGTTGCTTGCGCTGCTGCCTTCGGCTCCTGATGCGGAGTCCTTGGTTCGCTTGGACCCATGCGCACGAGCGGACCTGGCGATGTGTTCATGTTTATCCCGCAGGCCTCGGTGGATTTGCCTCGTGTTGTTACCGATGCCGCAGCCTCAAGCGGCTACGCAGCCATTTTTGGCCCCCACTGGCTAGCAGCCCACTGGTCGGAAGAGGTTTTGGAGATTCCAGAATTTTCAAGGACCTCTTCCCTTTTTGAAATTTACCCTATCGTGGCTGCGGCCACAGTTTGGGGACACTTGTGGTCGGGTCAAACAGTAACGTTTCTCACTGATAATCAGGCTACCTCCGATATCATCACTAAAGGCAGATCCAAGTCCCTAGTCATTATGTCCTTCCTGAGGAGGCTAGTATGGTTGTCTCTGCAACATAGTTTTGATATAGCCTGTTCGTTTATCCCCAGGACGGGAAACACTGCTGCGGATGCACTGTCACGATTTAATTTCCCCCTTTTTTTCCAACAGCATCCAGAGGCAGACGTTACAGCCACTCCGGTGCCACCTTTCTCTCTGCTAATTCTGGACTGACCTCTCATTGGGCCACCGCCTGCCACATCATTGAGAATTCGTTATCCGAGAACACAAGGAGGGCTTACTCCTCAGCCTGGCTCAGGTTTCTAGAATTTCAGGAGAGGTACCCGAGACTAGGCTCGGGCAACATCAAATACATACTGTCATTCGTATCGTATTGCTACACCAACCAGTTTTTTTCACATAGTACCATCAAGCTGTATTTAGCGGGGGTGCAACATCACATGTCCCTCCGGGACCCCGACAGGCCATCTCTCTTTTCAGCGCATCCGGTTAAGGCCATACTCAGGGGAATCCAGAAGCTGCAGCCAGGGCCAAGACTCACCCGCCTTCCCGTTATGGCCGGCATTTTCCGGGATCTTGATCGAGGGCTGTCACAGGCTCCTTTCAGTGTACTGCCCAGCCTGGTTTTGAAAGCGGCAATCTACTTAGCCTTCTACGGGTTTCTAAGGCCCGGAGAGTTCACGGTTACCAGGCCGCAAAGTCACGCTCGTGCCAGGAGACAGCTGGTTCGTCACCCCACCTTCTTCTCACCTTGTTTGGAACACTCGAAGACACTGCAACCTGGCAAAAGCGTGGAGGTCAAGTACTTCCCTTCACAGAATGCCTGGTGTCCAGTCAGAGTTCTGGACCAGCTGCTAGCTGCTCTCGGTCATTCCTCTCCGGAGAGTCCCCTGTTGCCTTTCTCAGGAGGTCCACTCAGTTCCGCACATTTTATTAGATATGTACGCATCCTCCTAGCCAACAGGGGTCTCAACCCCGAGCAATATTCCAGGCATTTCTTCAGGATAGTATATATATATATCGTGGCTCACCCGTATCTGTTACTGTGGTTAAGGTGCTCTGCTTTTTGGATGATTCACCTATTCATCCCGCATGGAGAAATATATAAATTATAAATAAAAACAGGCACTCACCAGCTGGCAGGTCTATATGTAGTAGCTTTATATAGTGATATAAAATTGTTACATTAAATTTACAATAAAATGTTCACATAAGATTTTGACATAAGAAGCACTGGGGACAATACATAGATCTGGTTATGTGTCTTCCTTATGTTGACTAACTAAATGGATAATAGGCTCTAGATTCCTATAAGTGCATATAGTGCCAGAATATACAAATAATAAATAATAAATAATAACAATAAGGTCCTGTGTAGAAAAGTCCAGTGTAGAATATCAAAGATGGATATCCTGCAGAAGAGTGAAAAAAACCTGTGGAAAATAAAAGTATCCTGTGGAGGATATGTGTGACAAAAAATGAAAAATAAAGATATAATAATCTTTGGTGGTTAGTGTTTCGGTGAGATCTTATAAAGACCTAGTAGCAATTCCTCAGATGAGGTAATAATATTGTTTCCATTCAGTAACAATTCCTCTATGCGCCAGAAGATAAGGGTTTAGGTAAAAAGTGGTCGGGTTTTGAAACTGGGGCGTCCCCCTAGTTCTTCAAACCCTCTTACCTTGCCCTTAGTTGTACTCACCAGTGATAGCCACTGAGGAAGAGAGAGGACCCTCGAAACGCGTCTGGCTGGTTCCTGCGAGTAAAAATTACCCACCCGAATCCGTTTGCAATAACCGTCGGAAGATTACCACACAGCTTGTAACAACATCCAGTGTAAACTTAGCTGGATCAAGCCATCGCGAGACTACGCGAACTCTGGAAATCACTTCCTGACTGGTGACACGCAAGGAAGCAACCTCGTGGAACGCCGAGACCGGCGAGAGGTAACTCCTGCATTGTTGGATCCTGTGTCAACCCGGGAGAACTAAGAGACCCAGCGCCTATGAGAGTGGCACCCCCAAAGAGGATAGTCACAACTAAGGGCAAGGTAAGAGGGTTTGAAGAACTAGGGGGACGCCCCAGTTTCAAAACCCGACCACTTTTTACCTAAACCCTTATCCTCTGGCGCATAGAGGAATTGTTACTGAATGGAAACAATATTATTACCTCATCTGAGGAATTGCTACTAGGTCTTTATAAGATCTCACCGAAACACTAACCACCAAAGATTATTATATCTTTATTTTTCATTTTTTGTCACACATATCCTCCACAGGATACTTTTATTTTCCACAGGTTTTTTTCACTCTTCTGCAGGATATCCATCTTTGATATTCTACACTGGACTTTTCTACACAGGACCTTATTGTTATTATTTATTATTTATTATTTGTATATTCTGGCACTATATGCACTTATAGGAATTGACCTAGAGCCTATTATCCATTTAGTTAGTCAACATAAGGAAGACACATAACCAGATCTATAATGTGTCCCCAGTGCTTCTTATGTCGAAATATTATGTGAACATTTTATTGTAAATTTTATGTAACAATTTTATATCACTATATAAAGCTACTACATATAGACCTGCCAGCTGGTGAGTGCCTGTTTTTATTTATAATTTATATATTTCTTCAGGATAGGAGCAGCTTTTGCGGCATCCAGGCAAGGTGTTCCAGTGCACGTCATTAAGCAGTTGGGAAGGTGGAGCTCAGGGTGTTATGCTAGGTATGTGCCTGATCCACAGCTGGAAATGGCGCAGGCATTCTCCAAACTTCTGCTGTAGTTGTTACTTTAATAAATGTATCCCCTTTTCTACTGAGTGGTTTTTGGGACCCGCACCTATCAGACAATTGGGGCATATCCTAGCGATATGCCCCCATTGTCTAAGATCCGAATACCCCTTTAAGGACCCTGGGTTTTACCATTTTTGTGTTTTCGTTTTTCACTCCCCGCCTTCCCTTAGTCCTAACTTTTTTATTTTTCCATTCACATAGCCTTATGAGAGCTTATTTTTTTGTGGGACAAGTTGTACTTTCTAATGGCACCATTTACGGTTGCATACCATGTAGGAGGAAGCGGTAAAAAAATTCCAAATGGGGTAGAATTAGGAAAAAACACAATTATGATAAAGTTTTTTTTATTTTTTTATTTTTTATTATACTGTACACTGTGCGGTAAAATTGACCTGTTTACTCCTATTCTCCAGGTCAGAATGGTTTCAACGATACCACACTTGTATAATTTTTCTTGCGTTTTAATACTGAAAATTTTATTTTTTAAACCTTTGAGGAAATGTTTTTTTTTTTCATAACCATATTCTGACCCCTATAACTTTTTTGTAGCTATGTGTACAGGGCTGTGTGAGGGCTCATTTTTTGCGGGACGATCTGTTCTTTTCAGTGATACCAATTTTTAGTGTATGCGACTTTTTGATCACTTTTTCTTAAAAAATTATTGGGTAGTTAAATTGACAAAAATGGCAAATTGGCAGTTTTTTTTTTCCCGCTACGCCATTTGCCGTATGCCATTAATATTTTTTTATTTTAATAGTATGGGCATTTTCGCACGTGGCAATACCTATGATGTTTATTTTTTATATTGGTTAGGTATTTTTATATAAAGGAAAGGGGGGTGATTTGAACTTTTTTTTATTTTTTATATTTGTAAAAACTTTTTTTACTTTTTTTTACTTTTTTTTAAGTCACCTTGGGTGACAATAACTGGCAATCATTTGATTGTCCATAGTATTCAGTGATGGTTAAATAGCCATCATTGAAGACTTAATTTGCACTATATCAATAAAAGGCTGCCACCTAGTGGCCTGTATTGATATATACATCTAATTGACTCTGAAGCCTGCTTGAGGCTTCGGTCAATTAGCACAAGGTAACAGGTTCCCTGATCTCAGTCAGTGAACGCTGTTACCGGACCGAAAGTGCAAGATTTCCGGTTCCAATCTGCGCAGATGCTGTGGTCACATTTGACCATGGCATCTGAAGGGTAAGATGTATGCAATCAGCCTATTTAAAAAAGCAGAAACCCCGCAGCTAAGGCGCCCGCTCGCACGTGCAGCATGTTTAGGGAATGGACCCACGACATACAGCTGTGTTAATTAAATCCACCAATGGCCAGTGTTTGTGCCATAATAGTCATCACTGGTCACCAATCAGTAAAAGCCCCATTACCTCCGGAAGGATGGCTGCAGCTGGACACCCCACATCACGTACATACAGTGGATATAAAAAGTCTACACACCCCTGTTAAAATGTCATGTTTCTGTGATGTAAAAAAATGAGACAAAGATAAATCATTTCAGAACTTTTTCCACCTTTAATGTGACCTATAAACTGTACCACTCAATTGAAAAACAAACTGAAAACTTTTAGGTGGAGGGAAGAAAACAAAAAAAAACTAAAATAATTTCATTGCATAAGTGTGCACACCCTCTTAAAACTGGGGATGTAGCTGTGTTCAGAATTAAGCAATCACATTCAAAATCATGTTAAATAGGAGTCAGCATACACCTGCCATCATTTAAAGTGCCTCTGATTAACCCCAAATAAAGTTCAGCTGCTTTAGTTGGTCTTTCCTGAAATTTTCTTAGTTGCATCCCACAGCAAAAGCCATGGTCCACAGAGAGCTTCCAAAGCATCAGAAGGATCTCATTGTTAAAAGGTATCAGTCAGGAGAAGGGTACAAAAGAATTTCCAAAGTATTAGATATACCATGGAACACAGTGAAGACAGTCATCATCAAGTGGACATCAACAGTGACATTACCAAGAACTGGATATCCCTCCAAAATTGATGAAAAGACAAGAAGAAAACTGGTCTGGGAGGCTACCAAGAGGCCTACAGCAACATTAAAGGAGCTGCAGGAATATCTGGCAAGTACTGGCTGTGTGGTACATGTGACAACAATCTCCCGTAGTCTTCATATGTCTGGGCTATGGGGTAGAGTGGCAAGATGAAAGCCTTTTCTTACGAAGAAAAACATCCAAGCCAGGCTACATTTTGCAAAAACACATCTGAAGTCTCCCAAAAGCATGTGGGAAAAGGTGTTATGGTCTGATGAAACCAAGGTTGAACTTTTTGGCCATAATTCCAAAAGATATGTTTGGAGCAAAAACAACACTGCACATCACCAAAAGAACACCATACCAACAGTGAAGCATGGTGGTGTCAGCATCTTGCTTTGGGGCTGTTTTTCTTCAGCTGGAACTGGGGCCTTAGTTAAGCTAGAGGGAATTATGAACATTTCCAAATACCAGTCAATATTGACACAAAACCTTCAGGCTTCTGCTAGAAAGCTGAACACGAAGAGGAACTTCATCTTTCAGCATGACAACGACCCAAAGCATACATCCAAATCAACAAAGGAATGGCTTTACCAGAAGAAGATTAGAGCCCAGACCTGGATCCGATTAAAAATCTGTGGGGTGATCTGAAGAGGGCTGTGAACAGGAAATGCCCTCGCAATCTGACAGATTTGCAGTGTTTTTGCAAAGAAGAGTGGGCAAGTCAAAATGTGCCATGCTGATAGACTCATACCCAAAAAGACTGAGTACTGTAATAAAATCAAAAGGTTCTTCAACAAAGTATTAGTTTAAGGGTGTGCACAGTTATGCAACCATATTATTTTATTTTTATATTTTTTCTTCCCTCTATCTAAAAGATTTCAGTTTGTTTTTCAATTGAGTTGTACAGTTTATAGGTCACATTAAAGTGGAAAAAGTTCTGAAATGATTTATCTCTGTCTCATTTTTTTACGGCACAGAAACCTGACATTTTAACAGGGGTGTGTAGACTTTTTATATCCACTGTATGCGTAATTTTTGCATTCTCCTATTTACAATGCGCACGCTCTATGAAGTTCTGAATCACCCACCTCCAAAGCTGTGACGTATACCCGGCATGTGCTTCAATACAGATCACATGATCACATAGTTCCGGTCCACGTGACCTCACCAGGATCCTACTAATATTATAGGCGCCTTCATCACCATAGAGACCAGCCTCTTCGTGCAATATATCCGCCGATTCACCCAAACAGTAGATCCAGCGGGTGTCCCGGCATATTGATCATTACAGGACGGCTATGTAATCTAATGGAGATGTAAAACAAGCCCTTAACTAGTTTCTCTTCATAATCACTAAATTCATATCGCGCTTGATGGCGGGATCCAGATGCAATCCAGCCTTCACCTATAAAACACAGATACAAAATTAGAGAAAGACGTATTTAAAAACAACTTGTAAGATAAAACTTTCATTATGCACTATTATGACTGATATATATATTATTCAATACCACTCACATTAAATTCTAAGTTTAATCCATATGGTTGCAACGCTTTCAAAGCAAAAATCCACTTAAGTTCCTTCTTCCTGAGTATTGCTCCTCTATCTCCACCTCTCCTCAATATTCCTCAATCACGCAAAATCTAAGTTGATTAATTGAATGTCTACTCTCCACAAAATGTTTGCCCACTGGTTTATCCATCATCTTTTTCCTGATGGTACTTTTGTGTTTATTTATTCTCTCCTTGATCTCCATAGTCATCTCGCCAATATAAATTAGACTACAGGGGCACTGAATCATGTAGATCACATCCCGTGATCTGCATGTATAGTAGCCATTGATCTTAAATATTTGCCCAGTGTATGGATGTCCAAAGGTATTCCCTTTAATCATATTGCCACAATTACAACAACCTAAGCATGGAAAATTGCCTAACTTGCGTGGGGCTAAATATCATTGTCTATCCACCTGTGCACTACCCACATCCGATTTAACCAATCTATCTCGTAAGTTAGATTGTCTTTTATTATTATAAATTATTCTGTTCTCAGGATAGGTCATCAACATCAGATCGGCGGTGGTCTGATTCCTGGTATCCCCACTAAATAGCTGTTTGAAGACGCCACGACACTCCAGCTGTGGTAAAACTACAACTCCCAAGATGTATACTTGCTTGGCTATTCTCAGAACTCCATAGAAATGAGTGGAGCATGCTGGGAGTCGTATTTCCACCACAGCTGGAGTGCCGGAGGTCAGCCATCACAGGTCTAGACTGTACTGGCGGTGCAGTGTGATTACAACTTCCTCTACCATTCAGGTGACTGGGAGAAGAAGCTGTAATTACACTGCACCGGAACTGCTCGGCACATATCCTGTAGTTCATCTCTATGATAACACTGCACAACCCCGTTAATCTTTAAGACCCTAGCAATGTCCTTAAAAATTACAATATTTCAGCATATGGGGCCCCACTTTTAATTTTGTCCGGGGCCATACTTTGTCTAAAATTGGCCCTGTATGCAGTACAAGGAGAGGGGAGCGGTACAAGTACAGTGCAGCATAATAAAACTAATTCCTAGCCCTCCTCTAAACCTCTTATAGACTTTTAATATTACCCAACAAAATAGCATACTTTAAAGGGCTATAGGAGTTTGAGAAACAGCCTTTTCCAGGAACACTTGCATAATTTTAGTAGCCAGTTAGTGTTAAGTAAGGCTACTTTCACACTAGCGTCGGGGCTCCGCTTGTGAGCTCCGTTTGAAAGGGCTCACAAGCGGCCCCGAACGCATCCGTACTGCCCTAATGCATTCTGAGTGGATGCGGATCCGCTCAGAATGCATCAGTCTGGCAGCGTTCAGCCTCCGCTCCGCTCAGCAAGCGGACACCTGAACACTGCTTGCATCGTTCGGGTGTCCGCCTGGCCGTGCGGAAGCAAGCGGATCCGTCCAGACTTACAATGTAAGTCAATGGGGACGGATCCGTTTGAAGTTGACACCATATGGCTCAATTTTCAAACGGATCCGTCCCCCATTGACTTTCAATGTAAAGTCTGGACGGATCCGTCTGAACAACTTTCAGACTTAGAATTTTTTATAAACTATAATGCAGACGGATCCGTTCTGAACAGATCTAAACGTCTGCATTATAGGAGAGGATCCGTCTGTGCAGACACCAGACGGATCCTCTCTGAAAGCTAGTCTGAAAGTAGCCTAAGCTGAACACTAAAATACAGTCATAGGGTCTGTGAAATTTGGTATGTCATAGTAAAAACATGCTGCACACCTGCACTCCATGTGAGGCTGCCCGTATACAGTCAGGTTTTATCAGGTTTTCTGATGCAGTTTTCAATCACATAGAAGAAGTAGAATCTGCCTGTTAAACTTTCTTTCTCTTAATGATCAACACCTGGTTTTGGCTTCAAAAAGTGCATCAGAAAAACTGATCAAAACCTGAATGTGTTCGGGCAGCCATTGGCTGGGGCCAAAAACACCAACAGTCTCTCTAAGGACATGCATAGTGCTGCTGTCTTTCAACCAGGAAAAGAAGAAAACTTTATTTGGGACAGCCTATTTACCAGTAATGGTGAACCTTTTATAGGCAGAGTGCCCAAACTGCGACCCTACAACCCACTTATTTATCGCAAAGTGCCAACACAGCAATTTACCCTGAATACTACAGTCAAATATAGTATATATTTCATGTACTTTATCATTTAGTTATAATAGCTTGCCCCTACATTCAGTGCTCTGCCTGTGCCAGTCATAGCACACCCTGCGCTGATGAATGGCAGGAAAAGTCTAAGGCATATTGGCATGCCTTTGACTTTTTCGAGGGGACGGGTTCCAACAGAGAGGGCTCTGAGTGCCCCCTCTGGCACCCGTGCCATAGGTTCGCCCCCCACTGCCCTATACTATACAACTCATACTCTAGGCTAGGGATTTCTACCACATGAGAGTCCCACCTTGCACAAGTTTAATCTAGGGTTCATGCACTACTGGACAGCTGCCTTCTTTTGGATCTTCTTTGGGTCACTGTGTCAATTGGCCACTACCTCAAGTCACAACTTCCAAAAGTAAGATAGATGCCCTCATTGATGCTAACAGAAACACTAGATGTTGAAATGCTCAGACACCACTGTGGGTCCTAATGAGTGCTATCTTTCCTGGTACAATGGAGCAAGGGGCTCTATGTATTGTCCCAGAACAAAGTGGTCAGAACTTAGCTGTGGCATCCAGCACTAGCACCATTGCTTCCATCTGAAGCCCACAATGTTGCTAGATAGAGGAAGACAAAGAGAAGTGAATTATGTCCCAAAACATGGGAAGGGGGGGACAGTTGCAATAAAATGGTACATGCTTGTAACTAGGGGGTACTGCATTTACCCCTGTCTACAGGTGTGACATTGTGGTTAAATTGCAATAAACTGTAAATTCTCTGTGATGGATGCAGTCATCACTCTCCAGTATAATGACGGTATGTATACCGCTTCATAATAAAATCAGTATGAGAGTGGGCTACACTTCTATAAATATGTTGGGTGTAGTAGTTATACATGAAATATATATCATTTTATAGCTAATTCTAATTTCACATGTGTTAAAATTAATTTTTCCATGAATTTCATGAAAGACTACATTTTTCGCTATATTCCCGCGTCAGCACCCGGCATACCTGGGCAAGTGCCAGGGCCCATTGCTCCTGGGGGGGAGGGGGGGGGGCGACTGAGCTGCTATGAGCACTTCCATCAATGACACTGCTGTCATTTCACTTACTCAGTACCCATCTGGTGGGTCCTCTGATAGTCACATGAGGCCGGCTGCTGCAGAGCTTCAGACACGCCCCCTCTACACAAGACTTGCTGCCTGAGACCACAGGGCTGGAGTAGAAGTGTGAACACAGTCTGTGAGTCTGCACTGTGACTGTCTCTTTTCTGTGGGACAGGAGGGTGGGCAGGCTGAACTCTTCGAGTTGCTACTGGATGCTGTAGATCAGCAGCTTCATGCTATTTGGCTGTTTTACTGCCTCATTAAGCAGTTTGCTCCATGACACCTGCCCCCCTTCATATCCTGTCCTATCTCATCCTCATGGAGCCCCTGCTGTCTCCTTACCTCCCTCATGTATCCAGAGCTCCTGTTCCACCCTCCTATCTCCTACTGCTGCCCTGCACAGACCTGCTGCCCCCACTTCTTGTATGAATCCCCCTCAGAGCCCCTTTCACCTACTTGCTGTGTCCACCCCTCCTGTCCATCCAAGGCCCCTGTCTCACTCCTCTGCCTCTCATTATGGTGGCATCTGAAGCGCATTCACCATAAGGACCTTCTAACGTCACAGTGTCACGTGACTGTGCCCCCCCACCCTGTATTGTGCCCCTCACCCCGTACTGTGCCCCCTTATGCCCTGCATTGTAGCCTCTTACCACACCCTGTATAGTGCCCCTAGTCATTCCCTGTACTGTGCCCCCTTATACCCTTTTATCCAGTCACTGTATGGCGGTGTTAGCCGGTCACTGTACAGAGGTGTTATCTGGTCACTGTATGGCGGTGTTATCCGGTCACTGTACAGAGGTGTTATCCTGTCACTGTATGCCAGTGGTATCCAATAACTTTACGGCCATAACTGTATCCCTTTCCCTGCCCTCCCTTTTTTAGACCTGGCATGAGTGGGGAAAAGTTGCAGATTGCGGTGCTAAGGACCTTTGCACCACAATCTGTGTCAGAAATACACCTAATATAGATGTATTTCTATTTAATAAATGACCCCCTACTTGTATTATTATTCCAGGGTAGGGCTAATATCTTTATAGTATATAGATTCTAGTGTATTATACTGTGCACTGTATTTCCCAATAGATAAATGATCCTTGGGAAACACAGTCCTCATCCCTGACCACCAGGACCAGTTAGCTCTCTGTCAGTAAATGGCGGCCTCCCCTCTCCGCCACGCTGCTCCACTGTGTACTGGTGCTTATTCTGACACTAAGGCTGGGTTCACATCACATTTTTGCCATCCGTTTAATGTATACCAAAAATGTATACATTAATAACAGATGCCTCAGACTGATGCCGTACAGTGGCGTCCGTTCACCATAGAGTTCCATTGTAAAAAAATACATATACGTTAACGTATGCATTTTTTACTGGACTTTTCAGGATACAAAAACGTGGAGTGCTGCACATTTGTATACATCAAACTGATAGAAAAAATGGGATGTGAACCCACTGGGGGGGGGGGGGGGGGGGGGGGTTGGGGACGTACTAAAATTTGCTGTGGGGCCCAGTCAGTTCTAGCTATATCACTGCACAGCTCCTTCTCTCCTCCAGGCCCGGCCCAGCGGTGACGTCATGACGTGTGTCTCACTGCTGCAGCGGTCCAGAGGAGAGAAGGAGTGCAGGGAGATGAGCTGCGGTTAGTGAATGACAGGACCGCCAGCTCCCCTGCGCTCCAGCAATGATAGGTATGTGAGGGGGCCACTGGGGGGTCATTACACTGTGAGGGCCCCTTACACAGTATAATGACCCCCAGTGCCGTCCATTTAGTATAATGATTCCTAAGGATCCTCCATTCATTATAATGACCTTCAGAGCCCCCATTCAATATAAGGACCCCCAGTGACCACTATACAGTATAATGACCCCCAGTGACCACTATACAGTATAATGACCCCCAGTGCCCCCTCCATACAGTATAACCCCCAGTGTGGGGGCCACTGAGGGTCATTATTCTAAATAGGGGGTGACTAGGGGTCATTATTCTGAATAGAGGGCCACTGTGGGGTCATTATACTGTGTGTGAGGCCACTGGGGGTTATTATTCTGTGTGGGGGGGCATAGGGGGGGTCATTATACTGTGTGAAGGGCCACTAGTGTTCATTATACTGTATAAGGGCCAGTGGGGGTCATTATACGGTGTGGGAGCCACAGGGGGACATATAAATGTAAAAAATGCCTCAAGGGGGCCCACTGGAATTTATCGCCCAAGGGCCCACATGAACCTGGAGCCGGCCCTGCTTGACAGAATTTTTTTTTTTTTCAAAGTTGGATATCTCACGGCACCCTTCTGGGGACATCCTGAGCTAAGAGGACATATCTGTACATTCAGAACCTACAGGCCTAGACAGTCCATAAAAATAGTGCCCTTTTTTCCAATGTCCGTGGAAAAATTAGATAATTTTTGAGACAGGACATTGTGATTTAAGGCTCATACAAAATGCTACCAATCCATTCATATCAATACACCAAGCTACAGACATGTACTTATAATCTTTATCAATCATTGTGCATTTAAAATTTGTCCGTAAATTTTTTTGACTGTCCATGATATTTGGATGAGTTGTCCAGAAAAAAGAAAAATTCTATTTGTCAACAATGAGTGTGCGTTCTCACATAGTGGATACGCTGCGAATTTGCGATCACAAAATTTCTAAATCCACAGCATATTAAGGTACGGCCACAGGGTCAGTGTCTGCATGCAGTTTTGGAAGCCAAAATCAGGAGTGGGTCATAAAAGGAAAGAAAGTATAAATGACTTCTCTTTTATTTCTTCATCCCTGGTTTTGGCTTCCAACACTGCATGCAGATACCTGACTGTGTGGCTGCACACGAATGTGTGCGGCCCATGCCCGTATTGCGGCACCCAAAAGGGTCATCACTTGAATGGGTCAGTAATCCACAAGATACAGAGTGGTGCAGAGAGGAGGCACAGAGTGGAAGCCCATGGAAGCGCCTTTGCACCGCAAAAAAATAGGACATGTTCAATTTTTTTGCAGTGCGGACCGTCTATTGTGGATCGTGCACTCATTCAATTGAATGGGTCCGTAACCACAAACGGTGGGCACACGGACGGTACCCATACATTGTGGACTGCTGTTTGCGATCCACAGCACGGGCCGCACACGGGCAAGTTTTCCGCGCGGGTACAATGCGTGATGCGAGTGCATTGCGCCCGGACTGAATCAGGACCCATTCGTTTCAATGGGTCTGTGTACATGAGCGTTGGTTTTCACGCATCACTTGTGCATTGCGTTAAAATCGCAGCATGCTCTATATTCTGCGTTTTTCTGCAACGCTGGCCCCATAGAAGTGAATAGGGCTGCGTGAAAATTGCATCCGCAAGCAAGTGTGGATGCGATGCCTTTTTTTTTACAGATAGTTGCTAAGAGATGTTTGTATACCTTCAGTTTTTTATCACGCATGTGCAAAACGCATTAAATCGCATTGCACCCGCGCGATAAAAACTGAACAACTGAACGCAATAGCATACAAAACTGAATGAACTTGCTTGCGAAATCACGCTTTTTTCACTGAACGCATCCGCAACGCATCCGGACCTAATCTGCTCATGCTCGTCTGCAAGGGGCCTTACAGTAAAAGCAAAGCGGATCGGATTTTACCAATTCTCATTGACACACATCCACATGGAAGGCGATGCAGATTTTAAATCCACAGCATGTCAATTTATGTTGCGCATTTTGACATTGGATTTCACCCATTGCAATACATAGTGTGAAACCCATGACCCACAGCAAAAATCTACAACTCTGCATGTAAATAATGCAGGTGTTGCGCACATTTGTCGAGAAGTTCACCATGGATTCATGGCAGAACCTGCAGCTGATGCAGATGACCTGGCATATTAGTAAGTGGGTCAGACTCATGACACACAAAAACTCATGTTAGATTTTAGAGCTTTGGATGCTGGGGATTTCCTGAATGATCCATGACATGCAATGCTACAGAGACTACTACCAGATGAAAGCTTTTTTTTAACTGTTTCACAACCATCTTGAACAAACACATCAATTTCACATGGCCTGGGAATATTTAGGAGTGGCCATGCTGCTGATGTGTGTTTCTGAGAGTAACATTGACTGACTCACCTTCAAGCTTGAGCGTATGTATGCCATTCAGTCTAAAAACCAATACCCTGTCACATTAACACTTTGCTCGGCAGCCAATCTGGATACGGGTTATAAATAGAGATTATATATAGAGATCATCTCTAGTGGAGTAGACTTACAGTACCTGAGGAGATCATCTGAGATTAATCTAAAACATGCTCTCTAAAGTTTCACTAGCTGACAGTTGTTTCCGTTCAGCCAAGCACAGTAAGAAGGAAATGCGATAAGTTATCTATGCTTCACTGCACTACACCAAGATCTTGTGTTGTGTCCACATTTTTTGACAGCCAGTTACATATAATTGCTTATCCTATGCAATAAACTTTGTAATAGCAGTAAATGAATGCCATGTTCCCTGCAGCAAATTCTATTCTTAGGGCATACTAAAGGGTTATTCCAATCCTATATGGGACCTTCACAAATCCTGAGAATAAAAGCACTGCTTTGGTGTCACATCCCCCTTTAAAGTTTTCGGTGCACAACGATGCTACTGTCGACTAGCTGCACCGATTTTTACCTGCATAACGAGTGTTCGGGAGCGCCACTGTGTAGGTAAAAACCAGTGTAAAGGGACCATTACACGGGCCGACAATTGAACAGATTATCACTAATGTGCGTTTCCAATAACGCTCATCAGTGATGATCTTGCAGTGTAAATGCACTGCCGATTACCCGATGAATGAGCAAAATGCTTGTTCATCGATAATTGGATCTTTTATGCAGCACAAAAGATCATCGTTTCTCAGTGGCAGATCATGCTGTGTAAACACAATCTGCTGCCGGGAAACAACGAGTCTGTATGGGGAAGAGCAATGGAATTAGTGATCACTCCTCCCCATACTCTGGAGAAGCTGGAGGAGATTTACATGCACCGGTCTCCTCCACTAGCAATCAGCAGATTTTCGGGAAGGAACGCTTCCTTTCCGACAATCTGCTAGATCATCGTCCCGTGTAAAATGACCTTAAGGTACCGTATTTTTCACCCCATAAGACGCACTTTTTCTCCCCCCCATCGCTGGCTGCGATGTACGAGCAAGCAGGGAGGGACTGGGAGGAGGAGCTGGGGGCCGGCAATAGCAGCGAGGCGGTGCAGTCACTGTACTATAGCCCCGCCGCTCCAGTGCTGCAATATTCAAATATAAAATGTCTTATTCAATTAAAAGTGATTACACATACCCCCCCACTCCTAATAGTACTGTACATCCTAACAGCTTCTGTAGAATGCAGGCAGGCAGGCCGGGCGGGCGGCAGCGTAACTCCCTGATGTCACGTGCCTGCGCCGCCTACTTTATGAATGGAGCAGGGGGCACAGGCAAGTGACGTCAGCGAGTGACGCGCCGGCCGCCCGGCCTGCCTGCGTTGTACAGAAGCTGTTAGAATGTACGGTACTATTAGGAGTGAGGGGGCATGTGTAATCACTTTTAATTGAATAAGACATTTTATATTTGTATACTGGAGCGGCAGGGGGGGGGGATCTGTGGATGAGTTTTATGGGGAACATCCATGGATGGCACAGTTAAGGGGTGGGGGGGTCTGTGGATGGCACTGCTATGGGCTGGGGGGGTCTGTGGATGGCACTGTTATGAGGTGGGGGGTCTGTGGATGGCACATATATAACAGTGCCACCCATAGATCCCCCCTCTAACAGTGCCACCCACAGATCCCCCCGCTAAAAGTGCCATCCACAGATCCCCCTGTAACAGTGCAAGCCACAGATCCCCCCCATAACAGTGTCCGTCACAGATCCCCCATAACAGTGTCCGTCATCCACAGATCCCCCCATAACAGTGTCCGTCATCCACAGATCCCCCATAACAGTGTCCGTCATCCACAGATCCCCCATAACAGTGTCTGTCATCCACAGATCCCCCCATAACATTGTCCGTCATCCACAGATCCCCCCATAACAGTGTCCGTCATCCACAGATCCCCCCATAACAGTGTCCGTCATCCACAGATTCCCCCATAACAGTGTCCGTCATCCACAGATTCCCCCATAACAGTGTCCGTCATCCACAGATCCCCCATAACAGTGTCCGTCATCCACAGATCCCCCCATAAGTGTCCATCATCCACAGATCCCCCCATAACAGTGCGTCATCCACAGATCCCCCCATAACAGTGTCCTTCACAGATCCCCAGTAATAGTGCCATCCACAGACCACCATTAGTTCCAAACCCACCAAAAAGCACACCTTTTGGTTAAAAATTATTTTTTTCTTATTTTCCTCCCCAAAAACCTAGGTGCGTCTTAGGGGCCGGTGCGTCTTATAGGACGAAAAATACGGTATTCAATACTAAATAATTTTTGAGATCCCAGAGGTCAGACTTTATAAGATAGTAATAGTCCTTGAATAATATGTTAGAGAAAATACCATCAAAGTGTTCTGTATTTATGCCAGTGAGTAATCTGCTAAATCTTCAAGGGACAGTAAAAGTAGGTATTACACTAACAATATCCCAGCAATTCCTTCTTTGGTTTCCTTCTCTACTCTGTTCCTATTCTGAATCACAATGCTATGCAAACTGTGAGTAAGAGATAAAAAGTTATTCTACAGTATATTTCTCCTGTGAGACTAGCCATGTATCTTCCATTTCCTTTTCACAAACAAATAATACTTGCCTGTGGCTGTAAGGCAACAGGCTGTAAGAGCAGGACCCCCCCCCCCCCCCCCCCCCCCGTAGTTCTGTCTGATAGGTGGATAGGGTTTTGCTACCCAGCATAGGTTGCACCAACCATTTTTGCTGAAGTGTGTGCAACTATACATTTTAATATCACTCGTATGACAATTTTATTTAGTCATCATTAACTCCGTGCCTCAATTTTGGCTACAATTTTGGCAGAAATGTATCATTCCCCAAAGCCAGTTTTCTGGCATAAAAAAGACCAAAAAGACGCAAACCCTATGTTTGCATCTTTTTCAATGCCACTACAACAAAATTTTAACACTGCCCAAGCCACTGGGGGTGTTGTTGCCAGGACGCGGAGAGAGAGGAGCCTTCAGGCCCAGCTCATTTATCTTCATTCACCCAGTCTTCTGGCATGAATGAAGATAGAAATCTATGTTTCCTAGGAGGCTGCGGTAGTTTTCAGGCTGATGCACAGCCTGCTAGAGGATGTACCAAATATATGACGAGGTCTGCGCCTCAGCATAAATTAGGAGAGTTCTCCAGCTGCGCAGGGACACTGAAGACTGGCGAAGAAAAGATTGATCTTGATAAATGTCCTCTAAATGTCACATCATGTGTTTTAGACAGATTTTATTGCCAACCTCAAGGTGGGAGTGTGGCTTAGTGGAAAAGGAGGTGTGGCCTAAAATATGACTTTCTGTACCAAAATTTCTGTTGTAGAAAAATGTAAAACAAAGTAAGGCAAATAAAAGTTGGCTAAAACGGTTAGGCAGGTGCTCTGATTTATCATGATTATATCATATACCTGCACGATCCCCTGAAGACGCCGGTTTGCCGGCGAAACATGTTGGGAGGCAGGGTGTGCGTCTGTATGTGTTTTTAAAACAGTAGTAAGCAGTCAGCCTAATTGAAGAAATAGAAACCAGCAAGATCAAATAGAAACAAGATGTAGCCAGCCAGAGCGCGCACTGACTGATTACTGCAACAAATTTGCAGAGTGTTGCTGTGAAATATAACAGCAACACTTTACACACCTTAGATGAAAAAACTTATTAAGGCAGACTGCTTTATTTCTACTGAATATTTTAAACAGCCTCACAGTTATGTTCTAAATTATAATTAGTATGGAGCACTTCATTTAATAAGAATAAAAAGTGATGTTTTAAATTAGCAGCACATGAAAAAAGACGCTGGTCCAGAAACCAGATGATAATCGTCATTACTGATTTATAATTTAACCTGAGCCACTATTCTGGGGCATTTAAAGACTCGCTGTCTAGATGTCTGTGTAATGCGTAGCGCCTAAGTAATAGTGTTGGGCGAGCATGCTCGGACCAGTTTGGCTCGAGCATCGCTATGCTCGGCACATCGCGTGTGCTCGAGTCAGTGTGTTTAAATCTAATTTAGCCTCTATTTCTGAAAAGTTTCTGGTGGAATTCGAACTCACAACCTTCTACATTACAGCCAAGCATGTTAACCACTACACTATAAAGCTGCATGGCCAGTTACTTTTTTAAAAAAGTAGTAAGTATTCCTATACAGCAGAAGAAATTGGCCATGCAGCTCTATAGAGTAGTGGTTAAGGTTCTTGGCTGTAATGTAGAAGGTTGCGAGTTCAAATCCCGCCAGATTATGAGACTATGCAACCAGGGGGGCGTGGCAGGCTGAAATTTTACTTTGATAATGGCACGGACACAGCGCCGCCTGCCTCAGCCGCCTGAGACCCATCTTCACCGTTCACTGTAGCGGCCCCGGCACCCTCCACTCCAGGCCAGCATGAATACCACACGAGCGCAAACCACCCGTGCCACTCACCCGCTTGCCCAGGTCATGCTTCAGGAGGTTCGGTCAGAGTGGGTCCGGCCAGAGTCTCTTCACAGAAGGGACATGTGGAAGCGCAGAATGGAGAATTCGCTGTTTCCCACAACCAGTTAATAGATAATCAAGACTATGCAACCAATAGAGGGCTCTGTTTATAACTTATGAACAGCGCTCTCTATTGGTTGCATAGTCCTATGACAAGACTATTCGCTGTTGTGAGATCGTGAAAACTCAGATCCGATGGTATATTCTAACCCTGAGGCATTCACATGGGGATGGGGACGCCTCAGGGTTAGGATATACCATCGGATCTGAGTTTTCACGATCTCACAACAGCGAACAGTGTTGTCATAATCTCAAGTCCGGCTCGGAAGTAAGTACCGTAAATTTCAGCACGCTGTATACCGGCTTATAAGACGACACCCGACTTTTGAGAAGATTTTCATGTGTTAAAAAGTCGTCTTATACGCCAGAAAATACGATATATGAATGCATAATATGTGGGAAACTACTACTAATGTTTTAGCCATAATATATTTACATATATTATAATATATTATATATTCTAAATATATAATAATATATGTAAATATATTATGGCTAAAAACTAGTAGTAAGAATTCCTATACAGCAGAAGCCTCAGATTTTTTTTATTTTTTTTATTTTTAGTAACTGGCCATGCAGCTCTATATTGTAGTGGATAAGATTCTTGGCTGTAATGTAGAAGGTTGTGAGTTCAAATTCCACCAAGCCGAACTAGAGTCCCGATACCCTCCCCTCTTCAGAGCAGGGGGTGCCTGGTTTAATGCTCGGGTTCTCCCATTGACTTCCATTGTGCTCAGGTGCTCTGTAGAGCACACGAGCACTTTGGTGCTCGACCAACACTACTAAGTAATAGTAAATCTGGCCTATTTTGCCGCAATATTATTTGATTATTTTATGTATCGAGCTATTATTTAATTAATGAGTGTTGATATCTTTTGAGAACTGTATACTGGTATGTGACACTGTCACTTAGAGTGCCTTCACATGTGGCAGAATGCATTTGAGGCATCATAAATAATTCCCCATGTACGCCTAAGGAATTTAAAAGGGTATTAACATTTTGTGAATCAGGTGTAATAAATTCCAAATAGTATTGTCACACTTCGGTGTGGGAGGGAAACACCACACCGAGCATAGGAGGGAAAGGGGAAACAGGGAATCAGGCCTGAGAACTAGGATGGACACCATCTAGTGAAAACCCTAACCAAAATCCTGACTGATTACCAGTATGTAGAAAATAAACTCCAGTGACATAAGCTTAGTGAATTTTATTAGTTATGCGGCTAAGGGCTCTTTCACACTTGCGTTGTCCGGATCCGGCGTGTACTCCACTTGCCGGAATTACACTCCGGATCCGGAAAAACGCAAGTGTACTGAAAGCATTTGAAGACGGAACCGTCTTCCAAATGCTTTCAGTGTTACTATGGCACCCAGGACGCTATTAAACTCCTGGCTGCCATAGTAGTAGTGGGGAGCGGGGGAGCAGTATACTTACAGTCCGTGCGGCTCCCGGGGCGCTCCAGAATGACGTCAGAGCGCCCCATGCGCATGGATGACGTGATCCATGCGATCACATGATCCATGCGCTTGGGGCGCCCTGACGTCACTCTGGAGCGCCTGGGGAGCCGCACGGACGGTAAGTATACTGCTCCCCCGCTCCCCACTACACTTTACCATGGCTGCCAGGACTTTAGCGTCCCGGCAGCCATGGTAACCATTCAGAAAAAGCTAAATGTCGGCTCCGGCAATGCGCCGAAACGACGTTTAGCTTAAGGCCGGATCCGGATCAATGCCTTTCAATGGGCATTAATTCCGGATCCGGCCTTGCGGCAAGTGTTCCGGATTTTTGGCCGGAGCAAAAAGCGCAGCATGCTGCGGTATTTTCTCCGGCCAAAAAACGTTCCGTTCCGGAACTGAAGACATCCTGATGCATCCTGAACGGATTTCTCTCCATTCAGAATGCATTAGGATAATCCTGATCAGGATTCTTCCGGCATAGAGCCCCGACGACGGAACTCTATGCCGGAAGACAAGAACGCAAGTGTGAAAGAGCCCTTAGGCGTGATGTTTCGGCCTTCAAGGCCTTTTTCAAACTGGTGTCGCTCTGTAGGAAGGTAAGAAGGCGTTGTGAGAAGGCGATGGCTGAATGTGTAATGTGTGCAGATGCATGACCGGAGGATGTTGCATCCAAGCTATTGCCTATACTGACTACCAGTATGAACAGACCCCAAAGGTAGGTGAGTTCATACGCAGGAATACCTAAACTCCTATCTAGCCCTATAGGACCCTGGTACTAATGGCAGGGACGAGACTACCTGTTCCTCCAAAAGCCGAGATCCAACCACAAACTATCCACAGTCACAGAAGCTATAAACCGCACAGCATTATGGGAGAAGAAACTATAAATAAGGAAGGTTAAATTACCACGTAAGCAATACCTGGAGGAAAAGGGTGTGGCCATTACCAGGAACAAAACAGACACCTATTGATCCACAAGGAAAACCTGTCAGATCAAACCACGTGTTGCCAGTCTTACAGATCTCCTGCCACTCACTGTCGCCAGGATGTCCGTATGTCTTAGTATGTCCGTGACAGTACCCCCTTCCCTTCTACTGGTGACCTCCGGGCACCCAGGACTGACCTTATCCAGGTGAGATCTGTGAAAAGCTTTCACCAAACGACTGGCATTCACGTCAGATGCCAGTACCCACATCCTCTCCTCTGGTCTATAACCCTTCCAGTGAACAAGATAATGTAGAGATCTATGGAGAACTCGAGAGTGAATTATCTTGGCGATCTGAAATTCCAAACTACCATCCACCATGACAGGAGCAGGTGGCAAGGAAGACGGCTCCAAAGTATCAACATATCTCTTCAGTCTTCAACAAAGATTTATGAAACACATTATGAATTTTCAGGGCCTGAGGAAGTTCAAGACGAAAAGCTACAGGATTAATTATGGAAGTGATCTTATATGGACCCAAGTTCCAAGAATGTACCTTCAACTTAATGTTTCTTGTGGACAGCCACACAGAATCACCCACTCTTAGGTCCGGATCATTCATATGTTTCCTGACAGCCACACGTTTATACTTGTTGCCCATAGTCATCAAGTTATCTTGAATTTTCTGTCATATAGATGACAATGATGACGAAAAACATTCTTCCTCAGGGATACCAGAAGTATCTGAACCAGAAAATCTGCATGTCAAACCCATATGCCCCAAAAAACGGCGACTTCCCAGTGGACTCCTGTCTACGATTATTTGTGGCAAACTCTGCCAAAGACAAAAACAAAGACCACTCCTCCTGGTTCTCAGAGACAAAACAACTCAAGTAAGTCTCCAGACACTGATTAGTGTGCTCCGTCTGTCCGTTCGACTGAGGATGAAAAGCCGAAGAAAAGGACAGGTGTACCCAGACGAGTACAGAACGCCTTCCAGAATCTGGAAACAAACTGATTCCCATGATCCGAGACCACATCAGAGGGAATGCCATGGAATTTCACAATGTTGTCAACAAACATTTGTGCAAGTGTTTTAGCATTGGGTAGGCCTGGCTACGCTATAAAGTGCACCATTTTACTAAAGTGATCAACTACCACCAGAATAACTGTCTTTCCTGAAGAATTAGGTAGATCAATGATAAAATCCATGGATAAGTGAGTCCATGGTCTGGACGGGATGGGGCAACGGAAGTAGAGATCCGGAAGGACAAGTATGTGTCACCTTAGCGCATGCACAGGTACATACTACAGGGTGACACATAGTCCTCAACACACTTACGCAACCCTGGCCACCAGAATCTACGAGAGATGAGGTCGGCAGTGAATCTGCTCCCAGGTTTGTACCATAAGAACCGTACAGTGATGTTCCTCAAACACCTTGTGACGCAATTTCGATGGCACAAACAGTTTTCCAGAGGGACAAGAATCCAGTGCATCTCCCTAGGCCTCTAGATCAGGGTAAAGAGCGGATATCAGCACCCCTTCCGACAGCATAGTACTCGGATTTTCAAAATCACCATCTCCAGGAAAACTACGTGACACGGCATCTGCTTTGATGTTCTTAACCCCAGGACGATAGGTGACAGTGAAATTGAATTTGGTGAAAAACAAAGATCATCTGGTTCCGTTGTTTAGCCGACTCCAGGTAAGCTAGGTTTTTGTGATCAGTGAACACCATGATCGGATGAATCACCCCTTCCAACCAATGACGCCACTCCTCAAAAGCCAACTTAATGGCCAGTTACTCTCTGTTACCCACATCATAATTTCTCTCTGTGGAAGAGAGTTTTTTAGAGAAAAAGGCACATGGACGCCATTTACCAGGTGACGGGCCCTGCGATAAAACTGGTCCTACCCTCACCTCGGACGTGTCCACTTCCACAAGGAAAGGTTGTGATACATCCAGCTGCACCAATATAGGGACAGAAGAGAAGCATTCCTTAATCGCACAAAAGGCTCTCAACGCCGAATCAGACCACACTGAAACGTCTGTCCCTTTCTTAGTCATGTCAGTTAAGGGTTTAACTATTGTCGAATAGTTCTGAATACATTTTCGGTAATAGATGGTGAACCCCAAAAACCGCATAAGAGCCTTAAGATTTTTGGGTCGATCCCAGTCCAATACAGCATGGACTTTCTCTGGATCCATTCGAAAACCCGAAGATGACAGCAGGCAGCCCAAAAACTGCACCTCGTGTACAGCAAAAACACACTTCTCTAATTTTGCATACAATTTATTATCTCAAGATCTGTAACACCTGTCTAACCTGATCCTGATTTCTCTCCACGTCTGGAGAATAAATTAGAATATCATCCAAATACACGACTACAATCTTCCCCACAAGGTGATGAAAAATGTAATTCACTAAATGCTGGAAAACCGCAGGAGCATTGGTCAACCTAAAAGGCATGACAAAGTTCTCAAAGTGCAGGAGTATTAAAAGCCATCTTCCATTCATCCCCTTCCTTGATCCTAACCAGATTATATGCCCCCCTTAAATCCAACTTGGAGAACACCTTGGCACCAACAATCTGGTTAAACAAATCGGGAATCAAAGGAAGAGGGTAAGGAGGATCACGGACAGTAATCCGATTGAGTTCACGGAAATCCAGACATGGCCGAAGACCAATATACTCTCTCATGGCCAGTCTTTCAGGTCCAGAAAGGTTATGCAATCTAGATTTTGGCAATTTAGCTCAGAGAATAAGGTTGATAGGACAATAATATTCCTGATGCAGAGGTAAACCCTGGCATCCACTCTCAGAAAATACATTGGCAAAATCAGATATAAAAGAGGGTAATGTTTTAGTAGTTAAAACAGAAAAAAATTTATTCAGACAATTGTCAATGCAATAATTACCCCAATCCAGAATCTGTCTAGCTTGCCAATCGATGGTTGGATTGTGCCTGCTTAATCACGGTAAACCCAGAACCACACCCAACACTCAGGGAGTGACTCAGTCACACTGTGACACTGACTGTCACTCACTGCTTATAGCCAAGCAGCAGGCAGTGAAGTGCCATGAGAGAAAGGCCAAGCAGGTGGCAGTTAGGGTGCTGGTGAAGGCTGACCAGAGACAGTACTGCCCAGAGGATGCCATCTCTGCTGTCCATATACTAGCAAAGAAAAGGGGGTTAGTCAGCACCTCCCAATGCGCAGGTGCACGCTGCCATGGCTGAAAACATAGAGAAAAAAAGACAATGCAGCAGCACCCTGCAAACCAGATAAAGTACAATAATGCCATAGTCACAAAAAATATTATAGTGCTAATGCTACGCTTATTTATAAAGTGAGATGCTTGGCAAATACATTTTGTACAAAACTATTTGAGCCCATCTGCCGAACGTCAAGGCAATCTCTGTAAGACGGATCCTAACACTAAATACTACCTGTTATGTGCCATAATGGCTGCCATAAAGTTCAGGAAGTGTTGGATCCACATGCATGCTGGGTCCACTCATCCTTTTACCATTTTTGGTGCCAAAATGGCCTCCATTACCAGGCTTACCATACCAGTATTACCCTTTCATATACCGCCTGCCCGACCGGTTACCCCAGACCTAACACTCAGGGAGCTGTCACACTTACTGTGACACTGACTGACTCACTGTCAGTGTCGCTGGACGCTCATTCAGGCTGCTGGTGGAGTCCTGAAGCAGCACACTGCGGCAGCCATCTTCTTCTTCTTGCTCCAGCTCCGCAGTGTCTTTCCCGCCCGGAAGGTGGGTGGAGCTTCGTACTGCCGTGCACACCCTGGTGATTCATCAGGGCATGCGCTCCTTATGTTAATACCGCTCCTCACTCTGCTGCGCTGTGCAGTGCGCAGCAGAGCAAAGTGAAACTCATTCAGTTCACAGATTTTTTGGACAAGCGGCCAGCGCCCCCCTGCAGTCTGGCGCCTGGGACAACGGCCCCCCCCCCCCCCCCCCCCACACACTACGCCACTGGCTCCCCCTAATTGCATGGGTTCGTCCCCAGACATAAACCCAGGAGTAGCTTCACCCAAAGTGTCAGAGGAGGACGATATATCATGTGATAGTACGTCCTGAGAGTGGGGGCCCCTAGATCTCTCTCTCAGGCGTCTATCAATGCGTATAGCCAGAGACATAGCAGCCTCCAGAGACACTGGGGTTTCATGAAAGGCCAAAGTGTCCTTCAGCCTCTCTGATAACCCTTGACAAAACTGGCTATGGAGGGCAGGATCATTCCACTCAGTATTCGTAGCCCACCTCCTAAACTCAGAGCAATTAATCTCAGTGGAACGATCACTCTGATGAAGCTTGGTTTCAGCTAGAGAGGTCCTATCCGGATCATCATAGATAAGACCCAAAGCTTTGAAAAATGTATCTACCGACCGGAGAGACTCGGATGTGGTCGGCAGAGAAAAGGCCATGACTGCTAACACCATGACAAACCACACAAACTCGCTGTTTCTCATCCCCAGATGAGTGTGGACGTAACCTAAAATACAGTTTGCACACCTCCCTAAACAAAATGAAATTATCACGTCCCCCAGAGAATCTGTATGGGAGGGAAACTTTAGGCTCCAGATAGGCCATGTCTCCACCACTACCACCAGGACCAACAGCCTGTGATCTCTGCTTCTGACAGTTGTGCGGAGGTCAGCTATCTCCAACGATAGCCCTTGTAGCTGACCTGCCAGTGCAGCAATAGGATCCATGGCTGCACACAAACAAACAAAAAAATGACGGTTTTGGCAGTTTATAATGTCACGCTTTGGTGTGGGAGGGAAACACCACACCAAGCATAGGAGTGAAGGGGGAACAGGCAATCAGGCCTGAGAACTCGGGAAGGAAGGTGGACACCTCCTAGTGAAAACCCTAACCAGAATCCTGACTGACTACCAGTATGAACAGACCCCAAAGGTAGGTGAGTTCATACGCAGGAATACCTATAGGACCCTGGTACTAATGGCAGGGACGGGACTACCTGTTCCTCCAAAAGGAAGGACGAACAGCAGTCTACCTCAGGCCCAATACAAACAATAGGGAAATTCAACACACAGAACCCAAACAAAATACAAAAGGGAAAGGAAAGACAACTTCAAAGAGGCTATGGAAGCACCAGGAACTCAGCCAAGATCCAACCAAAACTATCCACAGCCACAGAAGCTACAAACCGCACAGCATTGAGTGAAAAGAAACTATAAAAAAGGAGGGTTAAATGACCACATAAGGAACACCTGGAGGCAAGAGGTGTGGCCATTACCAGAAAAAACAGACACCTATTGATCCACAAGGAAAACCTGTCAGATCAAACCACGTGTTGCCAGTCTCGCAGATCTGCTGCCACTCACTGTCGCCGGGGCATCCGTATGTCTAAGTACGTCCGTGACAAGTATAAATGATAACTAATATATAAAATTTTCAGTCTTCAATCCTTTTTAAGATATCTTTGTTGTGTTTACACTTGGTAGCCGATAGTTACGGCCCCCACAGCGATACAGCAGAGGTGGCTGCGATTGCGCAGTTTCTTGTAGCTGTGCTGTTTTCCATGGATGGCCGGAACCTTGGGAGCACCCACGTCAGAGCTTTCTGCCTGGCCACTTCTACCTCGCTGAAGCCCTGAAGCTGTTCCATAGAACGAGTTATAGATCTGCCTGCCGCACCATCCTCCATTTATCAAAGAGCAGGTAGCTGCCAAGATCTTATCTAGGATCTTGCAGTGAGTCTGTCTCTAAATTACTGTTATCTCTATATGTAAATATAGAGATGACAGTGTTTAGTTTAGAGACTGCTTACTTTCGGTCTCGGCAGCACCTCTGCAGGGACAGAACAATATAACTGAGGGATTGTGACAGCCACACTTTTCAACGCTGGTTGTCACGATCCAAAGCCTGCTACACTATTCTTCTTTTTCCACATGCTGCTACACTACCAGCAGCGGGAGCGTGCACGATCTGCTAGCCAAACTGTCAATCAAAAGCAAGCATTCTGCCCACATCACAAGTGCAGGCAAGAGGAGGGAGCTGGAAGAGCAGGTAAAACCGGAAGATGGGAAAACCCCTTTAAAGAGTCATTAAACTTTCAACAAGCTTTGCATTAATCAGTAGTACAGTGTGTGTACATGAGGAATAACACTATTTCTGGTCACTACAGTATATCACTTGTATCTGGCATTTTTAGCAATGCATTTTTAGCATTTTATGCATGCTGAATGTCTAGTGTGCTATCCACTGCACACAGAAAGTAGAGGAGAATCTGCTTCCTAACCTTCTCTTATGCACTCAGAAGCAGCTCCAGGATCATGAATGACATTACAAGAGAGGTACTGACCTGTATCGTCGTGAATAAAGGGCTTAGGAAATTTATATCTCAGTCCATGTAGCTTCAGCAATTTCCTTGTCTGTGTGTGTTCCTGCTCGCTCACCCCTTCCCCTCCCTATGTGCAGTATGATGCTCCTGTGGAGCTGGCCCATCTTTTACAGGATTAAAGGGAGTCTGTCATCAACATTTCACCTTTGTAACCCTTCCCATAGGTTTCTAGCATCCTTACAGTTAATAAAAACGTTACCTTTAGCATCAATCCTGGACTTATACACTGCGTGCAGAATTATTAGGCAAATGAGTATTTTGACCACATCATCCTCTTTATGCATGTTGTCTTACTCCAAGCTGTATAGGCTCGAAAGCCTACTACCAATTAAGCATATTAGGTGATGTGCATCTCTGTAATGAGAAGGGGTGTGGTCTAATGACATCAACACCCTATATTAGGTGTGCATAATTATTAGGCAACTTCCTTTCCTTTGGCAAAATGGGTCAAAAGAAGGACTTGACAGGCTCAGAAAAGTCAAAAATAGTGAGATATCTTGCAGAGGGATGCAGCACTCTTAAAATTGCAAAGCTTCTGAAGTGTGATCATCGAACAATCAAGCGTTTCATTCAAAATAGTCAACAGGGTCGCAAGAAGCGTGTGGAAAAACCAAGGCGCAATATAACTGCCCATGAACTGAGAAAAGTCAAGCGTGCAGCTGCCAAGATGCCACTTGCCACCAGTTTGGCCATATTTCAGAGCTGCAACATCACTGGAGTGCCCAAAAGCACAAGGTGTGCAATACTCAGAGACATGGCCAAGGTAAGAAAGGCTGAAAGACGACCACCACTGAACAAGACACACAAGCTGAAACGTCAAGACTGGGCCAAGAAATATCTCAAGACTGATTTTTCTAAGGTTTTATGGACTGATGAAATGAGAGTGAGTCTTGATGGGCCAGATGGATGGGCCGTGGCTGGATTGGTAAAGGGCAGAGAGCTCCAGTCCGACTCAGACGCCAGCAAGGTGGAGGTGGAGTACTGGTTTGGGCTGGTATCATCAAAGATGAGCTTGTGGGGCCTTTTCAGGTTGAGGATGGAGTCAAGCTCAACTCCCAGTCCTACTGCCAGTTTCTGGAAGACACCTTCTTCAAGCAGTGGTACAGGAAGAAGTCTGCATCCTTCAAGAAAAACATGATTTTCATGCAGGACAATGCTCCATCACACGCGTCCAAGTACTCCACAGCGTGGCTGGCAAGAAAGGGTATAAAAGAAGAAAATCTAATGACATGGCCTCCTTGTTCACCTGATCTGAACCCCATTGAGAACCTGTGGTCCATCATCAAATGTGAGATTTACAAGGAGGGAAAACAGTACACCTCTCTGAACAGTGTCTGGGAGGCTGTGGTTGCTGCTGCACGCAATGTTGATGGTGAACAGATCAAAACACTGACAGAATCCATGGATGGCAGGCTTTTGAGTGTCCTTGCAAAGAAAGGTGGCTATATTGGTCACTGATTTGTTTTTGTTTTGTTTTTGAATGTCAGAAATGTATATTTGTGAATGTTGAGATGTTATATTGGTTTCACTGGTAAAAATAAATAATTGAAATGGGTATATATTTGTTTTTTGTTAAGTTGCCTAATAATTATGCACAGTAATAGTCACCTGCACACACAGATATCCCCCTAAAATAGCTAAAACTAAAAACAAACTAAAAACTACTTCCAAAAATATTCAGCTTTGATATTAATGAGTTTTTTGGGTTCATTGAGAACATGGTTGTTGTTCAATAATAAAATTAATCCTCAAAAATACAACTTGCCTAATAATTCTGCACTCCCTGTAAAACCGGCAAAAAACATCTTTGTAGCATATGCAAATGAGGGCTCGCAAGTGCCCAGGGGCGGCATTACCCTCGTAGGTGCCCTGCTAGCTCAGCCTTTTCTTTGCTTCCCCCCGCCCCTTCCTTCCCTCCGCCCGCCCATCCTTTCCCTCTGACCGCCTATCTACTAACTTGTTGTTTCGCCGAGATCCCGCACCTGCGCACTCAGTCCGTTGGCCGGCGCATGCGCACTGCGATGCCCTTTCCTTGTACGGCATCACAGTAATTAATGCGCATGCGCCGGCTTCGCACCGTTAGCCGGCGCATGCGCATTAATTACTGTGATGCCGTACAAGGAATGGGCATCGCAGTGCAGACGGACTGAGTGCGCAGGCGCGGGATCTCTGCGAAAGTTAGTAGTTAGGCGGTCAGAGGGAAAGGATGGGCGGGCGGAGGGAAGGAAGGGGCGGGGGGAAGCGAAGAAAAGGCTGAGCTAGCAGGGCACCTACGAGGGTAACGCCGCCCCTGGGCACTTGCGAGCCCTCATTTGCATATGCTACAAAGATGTTTTTTGCTGGTTTTATAAGTCCAGGATTGATGCTAAAGGTAACATTTTTATTAACTGTAAGGATGCTAGAAACCTATGGGAAGGGTTACAAAGGTGAAATGTTGATGACAGACTCCCTTTAAGGCATTTTTCATAGTGAAAAGCAATTACCAAGGGGAGGGAGAACTAAACGGCTAATAATATGAGAACTAGCCATTTCTCACTGATAAAACAGCAACTTGCTGGATCAACTTGCAGGATAACAGGCTGAACTGGATGGGCAGATGTCTGTTTTCAGCCTTATAAACTATGTTACTATGTTACTATTACAAAGTCTGCTTGTACTATTGATTTATGTAAAGTTGTATGAAAAGTTAGTGACCATTTAAAAGGGTTTTTCAAGACTTTACAACTGTAACAGTATCTGATCAGTGAGAGCCCGACTCCCAGGAGCCCCGCCAATCAGCTGTTTGAGAAGGCACTGACGCTTCAGTAAGCACCGCAGCATTCTGCCTGCTTACCAAGCACAGCACCGTACATTATATAGCGGCTGTGTTTGGTATCGCAGCTCAGACCCAGTCACTTGAATAGGACTGAGCTGCGCCTAGGCCACCTGACACAAGAACGTGTCGTCACTGGCCTAGGAAAAGCTGAGAGAAGGCCGCAGCGCTACTGCGCTACTTCTCAAACAGCTGATGTGTCGGACCATCACTGATCGGATGCTGATAACCTATCCAGAGGATAGTTCATCAGTATTAAAGGGTTTCTGTCATCAGAAAAATCGTTATGTAGCTGGCTGACATTAGCGATGTGCTAATGTCAGCAGAACATAACTGTATGTCTTATATCTCCCTGCCTGCCACCATTCACACTAAATAATGACTTTTATAATATGCAAATCAGCCTCTAGGTGCTAGTGGGGCGTTGCTGCAGCACATAGAGGCTCCGTCCTCTAACCGTTTGGCACGCCCTTGTAAAGGTGATTGACATCCTCGGTCTCCTCCGTGCCCCGCAAATCCCGCTCCTGCGCCGTCCATTTTAGTAATAGGCGCAGGCGCAGTGAGTGAAGGACGGCAGCAGGCGAGGGTCCTTCACTCACTGCGGCTGCGCCTAATACTAAAATGGACGGTGCAGGCGCAGGATTTGCGGGGCACGGAGGAGACCGAGGATGTCAATCACCTTTACAAGGGCTTGCCAAACGGTGAGAGGACGGAGCCTCTAGGTGCTGCAGCAACGCCCCACTAGCACCTAGAGGCTGATTTGCATATTATAAAAGTCATTATTTAGCGTGAACGGTGGCAGGCAGGGAGATATAAGTCGTACAGTTATGTTCTGCTGACATTAGCACATCGCTAATGTCAGCCGGCTGCATAACGATTTTGTTGATGACAGAAACCCTTTAAAGACTCGGAAAAACCCTTTAAGTTTGTCCAGTCTAAAAATCTATTGCATCTTTGTTCAGATGTGGAAAACCTGATGGATTTTGTCAAGCCCAGTTTTTCCATAGATTTCAATGGGAAATCATAATCCGAGCAGAAATCTGCATCAAATTCCACAATAAAAATTGCACCAAAATTAGAATGAACCTAAAAATATGCACATGCAGATCTCAGTGTGTATTTTTCCACCTTTAGGCACAGTATATTATTTTTCAGTGTACAGTGTTGACAGCACTTCATCACTCTATTGCCACATTACCACCGCTGACTTCACCATCCATTCATGCGCCTTTAAAGAGGTAAGTCAGGAAATGTCACTTACAGTGCCTATTTTAACATTAGTATCTATGCGACATCACCACTCTTGTGACATCATTAACGACATGTCATCACCTTATGTGACATCACTATCTTCTGACATCATTAACTTTTTGAAATCTTAACCCTTTCATGACCATTTCTTTTCTCATTCTACCCCAAAAAGTTTTTTTTTTTTTTGTGGGACATGGGGCTTTCTTTTTATATAAAGTTAAAGTGGACACATGCTCATTTTGTTAGTCTTAGGGCTCATTCAGACGGCCATATGTTGCTTTCAGCATCTGATCTGCTATTTTGCAGATTAGAGGCGGACCCGTTCACTTCTATGTATACACTGTGTAACATATGATATCACTATTGCGTCAAAAACCAAAACCATATTTTAGCACTACATGGATCCTCCTCCCGATGCTGCTCTGATGCCTCTGCCCTGTGCCAGTCATTACACTGGTTTCCCATACAGTACAGGATTCAGTTTAAACTGCTCATTCTCACCCACAAAGCTCTCCACAGTGCTGCACCCCCCTACATCTCCCCCTCATCTCTGTCTACCACCTTATTCCTGCTCTCCATTCAGCCAATGATTACAAACTAAAACTACCATAATCCAAACCTCTCATTCCCGCCTCCAAGACTTCTCAAGCTGCAGCAGTTCTCTGGAATGCCCTACCCTGAGAAATAAGGTTAAAGGGGTAGTCTGGGCTTTTACTCAGGATGGGTTATCAGATCAGTGGGGGTCAATATCAGATCAGTGGGGGTCCATTATCCAGGACCCCCGCCAATCATCTGTGCGAGGAGACAGCTTGCACAGTGCACACGTGCTGTCTCCCTTCTCTCTTCCTGCTCACCGCTGTTGTCTATGGTCTTTGCCGTCTCCTCATACAGCTGATCCATCATCAAACATTATCCACTACACCCCATGCTGGTGACTGGCTCATAAGGTTTTATATTTACTCCCCTATTTTGTTAATATGGCTGAGACATTGTACAAAACAAGCATTTTTTTATCTTTTGTGTCACCCTTATCTCCTCATAGATTGTAAGCAGGGCCATCTTTTTTCTTGTTGTAATTGTTGACTTGTTTGTTGCTATTTAATGTATGATTTTGTTTGTTGTGCCTTTTCATAGGTATATAACATTTATATCAAAATATCCTAATTATAGTGTATTTGAGATATAATAGGCCATGTGTGTTATATTCACCATTGTGTATGCATTTTGAAGTAGGCCGAAAGAGGTTCATGGAAAGGACATGGTTCATAAGGTTTCTTTTCTATAAGATGTACCAGTCTGAGAAGAGTCATTCTTGTCACCTTATAAATTTATTACTAAGATAAGGATATTCTCTAGACTCTCTGGTGCTAATTACCCCTACGGTTTAATGTCTATTGATGAAGCAGAAAATCTGTGATGTATGTATACATATAATGAACATTACGTTTTAGTAAAGGATAATCAATAGGACATATGTATCGTTTTATATTATTGGATATTATGAAGGACGTCAAAGCATTTACTATCTTATATATTTCTCACTAGGAATGCATACAGTCCTAAAGCGTGATGAGAAGGATTTAAAGTGTAGACTTTGTTAATGAATCCTCACTCAGGGAAGATCACCCATTGGTGTAACAGAGGAGACACAAATATCTGTGAGAGTACAAAGTCCATTATATTCTTATCAGTACATAAATCTGAGAGTATGGGAAAAGTCTAAATGGTACCACAAAGTCTGTGTTTTAGTTAGTTTTTGTGTCAAAAATAATCCCTTAGCTCTATTTAGGATTTAGGATTCCATATATTATGTGTATAGAATGTAAGAGAAATCATATCTTGACAGTTAACCCTTAATAGTGATGATGCGAGTAGCTTATGCAAAAGTGCCATCTAGGTAGGAATAGGTAACATTGCACCAACAGCTGAAATGCATTCTGGGTGATACAGTGACATCTCAGTCATTATCATATGTACACACCTAACCGACAATGATTGGAAAACTCTAAGTTAGGAAGGTGTGTCAAACTGATAAGTTTGTGATCATAAACCACACACACATGAAGGGAGAGAAGAGCAACAGGAAAGAACAAGAGGGAGCAGCAAAAGACACAGAAACACAGAGAAACAAAGAAAGGAGAGACCCCAGGAGAAAATCCCAATGATGAGAACAGACCTTAGAGCTGACTTCCCTTAGACTCTGCATATCAACTGCACTCTCGGGTAACGTATCACTTTATTATGTGTAGTACTGATTGAATTGATTAGCTTGATATTTAGGAAAATCCCCGCTTTATTGCGGATGTGTAATGCTAGATGTACTACATCAATATTATCACTATTCAGTAAAGATGCATATTACTGAATTAAAGATCCAATATTGATATCAAGAGAGAATCTCTGATTGGAATATTTCAATTCCACAGTCTGCATCAGGCTTGATAATTTATAATTTATGTAGCAATGCTACCCGATATCCTAGATTAGTCATAGTTTGAGCAGAGCAAGGGTTCGTATCTGTCCTTATCATTATTGAGTTTTATATCTCATAATTGTGGTCGAGACGGCGTGTATTATATTTTTATGCTTGAGAAGTGATATGGAACACTGGTATTCTGTTATTTTGGGTAATGCATATCACTGTGTGTTATTGCATATTATTGAGTTTTTCTACTGATTAAGCTTTGATTGTATTCTGAATTATTGTATAATAAATCATTTATATTTTTGCATAGACGCTTAGACCTTATTTTACTGATTGCACAACATAATTAAATTAACAACAATCTCTTTTTGAGGTGTTTTATATGTCCACCTCTAGGATCAATTCCCTTTGAAATTTTTCCTTTGATCCTATCTTTTATATAAAACATTTGCTTTAAATCCCTGACTTAAATTGGAGGCACTGCTGAGATTGTTAATTCAATAATTATTTGTGCAAATAGTAAAACGTTCCATAATTTTCTTGGCTAACCAGATTGTTCATCTATCTGTGTACTAATTATTGGTAGGGAAAATAAGTGCAGCCAGTAGTGAAGCGGGTTCTGGTGAAGCTACAGGAGGTAGTCTATCTAGCCCGGAACAGTTAATCCACAACATTGTTGAATATGTAAATTCACGGTTGGGTTTGGATCAGGATGTAACTGCATGGTTAAGTGAGCTGCAGGCAGAAGCCAAGAGAGAATGTGTGGAAATATGGAAATCACTTGGTACAGTCAGGAGACATCTAACCTATTTTTCTGTGCTTAAAAGTAACGCCAGTAAAGACAAACACCTTTTAAAGATCTTGCCACCAGTCCTCTATGCAATACTAGGAGTCAGTACCCTCTTAAAGAGTAGAAATATGCATATAACAGACATGCAGGTCTGTGTATCCTGTATAGAAACAGAGTTAGAATCTGCAAAATAATCGATCAAGGACTTAAAACGTGAGCTCGATCTTAGCCATGATGCCTATCATCAACTAAAAAGGGAGGCAGATGAGCTGAACCTCCGTTATTGCAGACTTCAGCAAACAGACAGACCAAGCTATACTGTCAAAGTTGAAAGTGATCTGTCTGATAATGAGAGATTTTTGGATCCTCCAGCTCTCACACCCCAAAATATAGATTACGAGCTCTTAAAGCGGAATCCATCCGAGACCCTAAGCCACCTGAGGGTGATGGCATGATTACACAGGATGCATTAACCCAATTAAATCAGGTGTTTCAAGCTGTAACCACCTTACTATGCGCTAGCAACACCAAAGGCCATAGAAGTGTCCCCCCACACCTTCCCCCAGAGAGGGATGTCAGGGTTAAGTCACCTGTGCCAAGTGGGTACGATGGAAGTGAGCGGAGTATGAGTGATTATGACAGTGATGTGGAAAAAGGTGTGGCTTATTCCCCACCGCGCAGGCATGAGTTTGCTCACAAGGGGGATGAGAGTTCCAGGCGACCGTCATATGCTGAGGTGGTCTCTAGAAATAAAAATGCTCAGTGTTCAGAAAGGGATCAGAGTTCCCCCGAGTATCATTAAATTTCTAAATGCCACTGTACGTACCTAAATTCTCTAAGAGAGGTTCTCCTGAAATTGCTGTACCAGTCCACCATGGATTCTTTAAAATTGTATTGATGCGGACAGGATTAGATTTCTACCATGGCCATTTGAAAATAAGTATCACCACTACTTTATTTCCTTCAGAGACAGGGGATCCGGGATTGGCAGGATGTTTTGCACGAGGTGAAATTAGAATTTGGCCCTTACTGGACCATTCTTGCTGCAAAACGTGATATTTATAAACTCACATGTAGACCCAATCAAAGTCCCTGGGAATTCCTCTCTATCCTCAAAAATGCCTATGGGTTAGCATATAGGTCCCGAAATTGGTAATCTGGGGAATTCAAACAACTGTTTTATGATGCAATGCCTATGCAAATTAAATTTAGCCTAGCTAGAGACTCGATCTTAAAGCTCCCTTGGACAGATTGGTGACGGTTGCCACTTCACTGTATAATTTCAGTGAGTGCCATGCTTATGTGTGAGAGGAGATACAAAATATCCCCAGAACAAAATGTAGCAGAAGCTAAAATAAACCCCAACCTGGGATTGGAAACGCAGCCACGCAGGTACCCTCCGTCTACCGGACCTTTCCAACAAACCCAGCAACAACAGGTAGGACCCAAGCAAACACAACCTCATATCCCTAACGGGTCAGAGGGGGATAATAATGGTAATAAAAGGTCTAACTACTGTCCCCAATATTACAATAGGGATCCCCCGGGATACAGGCGCTGGAATAACAGGCACAGACAACAGAAGCGAGGTAGGCCTGAACCCTCTACTTCACATAGAATTCGGTCACCCATCTCTAGTAAGGGTACACCACAAAACCAAACTGTGCACAAATCAAATGATCAGTTTGATCAGTTGGCAGATCAAGTGGCTAAATTAAGCGAAATAGTTCATAAGATGTCCCAGGTGTCCATCGAAAAACAACCTGAGCCTTTTTTAGGGGCGGCTGCAGGTCCCAGCTCAGCCCTATAAAGAAGGCAGCGCGGTGTCAGAAACCAGCCCAACGCAAGACTACAGAGCTGGTTGTAGAAGAATCTAATGTGATTCCTAATCCTATATTGCCTTGCAGCGTTTTTGACCCTAAAATTGAGGCCAAAGAGGTGTCTAATGCATTGTCTATGTTGCAGTCTAACCATGTAGATTCGTGCACTAATGTATCTTCTCCAATGAGTGATCCCGTCATCTCAGCGTCAATCTGTAAACTGCCGTCTGTAAGCTGTGATATAATTCAGTTTTCCCCAAAGGTGGGGGATGCTGCCGCGTGCAGTAAGAATGTCCGTGTTTATCCAGAAGTCACATAGCTGCAAAAGGAGCAAATCCTCAAAAAGCGTCAGATGAGTGAACATCCTAATTTCTTATGTGATTTGTTTCAGGTTGAAGGCCGATATTTTGTTAATTCTTATCTCCAAGATGAACTTGTCGGGCCCATTAGGGGTTTACTTGACATGGGATCACAAGCCACTATATTGTCATATAGTTATTTCCAACAGGTTATGGATGTGATAGCAAAGAGGCCGAGATGGAAATAGTTTGATGGCTCTTTGATAAGTGTAGGTGGAGACGCTTTGCAGGTAAGAGGTACAGCATGGTTAAAATGTAAAATAGGCAAGAAAGTAATTAGACATCCCACACTCATTGTGGACCTTTCCTATGATCGGCTGATCATAGGAATCGACCTGAAAAGATTGAGTTCCATAGTAGACTTAATCAATAAAGCAATCTGGACTCAGGTAAAGGCACCTATTGCCTATGAATGTTCTTGCAATGCACAACCCCAACGTAGTTGTCATGTGATTGAAGAAAGGCTTAACTCTGTTGAATTTCGTTTTAGAAACAACCGGACATTGGATGTCACGATCCTGAAAAATGGTAAGCCTGGGGAAGATGTCAATGGTACTGCTTATACCAGTGGTCCCCAACCTTTTTTACACCAAGGACCAGTTTCATTTCATGCCGGGGGGGGGGATGTCTTGGGCGGGGCTTAGGGGGCGGGGCTTAGGGGGTGCTGGTCTGATTCACATGCATAACAAAACACAAGGTGCATGTTAAAATAGATAACTATTACATTTATTATTTAAATGTGACTCAAAACTGACTAGGGTTTCTGCTGCACTAGGCTCTGCTGCACTGCTGATATTTTCAAGGTGACATGGAAGAGGAACTGCAGGTCATTCTCCCGCTCACTCTTTCAGATACTATCTGAAACTGGATGCCGACAACCCCCCCCCCGTACCTCGGGCCTTCATGTTCATTTCCATTGGTGGGGCAATGAGATCTAACCAATCCCTCCCTCACTAGCCCTTTTCAGCTTTCTCATTGGTGGCAGTGGCTGGCCAGCATTACAGTTGGAAGGAACGCTCTCCTTCGACCCACTGTACGGCCGCACGCTGTGTGTGATTTGCGCGTCGGGAACGCATGCGTCTGGCGCAGTGGCGTAACTATAATTCTATGGGCCCTAGGGCAAACTTTGATTTTGAGCCCCCGCGTGGCAATAATAATCATGAGCACCAGCGTGCCCCTCATGTGGCTGACGTGGCACGGCGGTGCTCATGGTTATTATTGCCAAAGTTTTTCAAGTCGCCCCCTTTCTCACTATATTTCATTTTGCCCCCACTCCTATATATTAAATTTTTTTCCTCTCTCTGTATATATTTCATTTTGCCCCCTCATTATTTGCTGCTCCTGCCCTCAAATAATGAGGGGGCAAAATGAAAAGGAAATATATAGAGAATGGGGGCTAAATGAAATATAGGTAGAGAGGGGCCACTGACAAAACTTTGGCAATAATAACCCGGTTATAATTGCCAATGTTTTGTCAGAGGCCCCCTCTTTACCTATATTTCATTTTGCCCCCATTCTCTGTATATTTCAGTTTTTGCCCCTCATTATTTGCTGTCCCTGCCCTGCCCTCCCCCCTTTCTGAATTCAGACATTAGTGCCACTGACCATCATCTGCCCCCCCCCCCCGTACTTGCTCTGTACTTGCAGGCTGTGGCGGGCTTCAGTTCGGTGTGCAATCCCGTGGCTCTGCCTGTGGTGCACCGCTGTGTCATTCCAGCAGTGATCCCGCGAGACCCCCCGCAGGAGGTCACGGGTCTTGCGGGATTATGACAGGTTATGAAGCGCAGCGCAGGCGCACTCAAAATATAAGGAGGTCCAGATTACCTGTAGACCCGGAGGGGTTCCAGGATGAAGAGCAAGCCCTGAGATGGAGACAGCAGATGCCCTATGCCGTAAGTATCATGGTTGCTGATGAGGTTAAAATCCCTGAAGGGTGCAAGCCATTTCTTTTTCCCATTCAAGTAAAGAAGGGGCAAAAATTGAAGAATGCAGATGCTTTGATCTGTTTGTCTAACCAGATACAGCAACTCGGCCTAAAGGTAAAGACCACTCCTATGGTAAACATCCATCAGAATCCTTTGCATATGGTAATTCATAATATGATTCCCCATAGCATATCCTTACAAAAAGGTACCATAATTGGTTTAGGTATGGATTCGAAATATTACACTTTTGGATTCCAGAATGATGTCATTGGACTTATTCCTGATGAATACGTAACAGAAGAGCAGTGATGGCCAGTTTGCCGTGTTCGCTCCGCAAGCCAGTCTGAAACAAATGCGGTCACCGGGAGCAGGCAGTTCCGAGAACAGCCCGATGAAGGCCCCCGGTGACCACATTTGTTTCAGACTGGCTCGCGGAGCAGGCACAGGTAAGGGCTTACCTGTGCCTCGCCGGACTTGTGAGTTAAGATGGCAGCCCGCATGTGTTTGAGGGCAAACACGGCGAACTGGCCATCACTGCAGAAGAGCAAGTAGTGGAACAACATTTTTCCTCAACACCTGAGGGTTTATTTAATATATCATTCTATCCTATATGATGTATACCTTCAACCATTTTGGTTATCACGCTTTACTTATCTGGCAACGTATCTAGATTTTGCCGTATCATTATTGGCATGATTGCTTCTATGTTTTTTGATGTGATACATAGACCCTGTATATTTACCCCCTGAGGAACCCATACTGCTGGGGGAAACACGTCAGGATTTTTTTTTTCTTTTGGGGGTCTTTTCCTCATTTCATTGTCAGGGCTACTGAGGGTATAACAGCTGAGGTACGAGGACAGAGAGACTCCACCATTGGGATTCGTCTCTGGGCTTAGGGGCATTATAGGGTGATACTTAGGGTAAGTTTTCTCCCTTCCCCAGTGACCCCGAGCTCGTTCCTCACTATATCTTGTAATTTACTCTGTATCTTTAAATTATTGATTGGCATTGTATCCTAATCATAGTTTGGGCATTAGGTTTTAAGAATCATCATTAAATATTGTAGTTTTAAGGGTCTTTTCTTTTTTGTGGATTTAAAGTTATTCAATATCCACTCTGTTTATCCTTTCAGTTCTGAAGAAGGTACATGCCACATTGAAGAATCATCTATTATTTTCAAACATGAGATCGATGAGAAGGAGTACGAGTCATGCCAAAAGGGAAATGAGAAGGTACGCGATACTCAAAACGATTTAACTAGTGAGCTTAAAGAAGCTTATGAGTTAAGTCAACCTGAAATTTTTCCAAAATTTCAGGAACGGGTGGAAGAGCAAATCTCTATAGCTGACGCATGCTCCGATGAGTTGAAGCGTCAACAGCTAAAGGGGCTCTTCGCAGAATTCCAGGACATGTTTGCTAAGGACTCTTATGACTGTGGGGAAACTGACCTACACGTTGCAAGAATCCAGACAGATCCCAATGGACCCCCTGTATATGTCAAACAGTACCGACTTCCGCTGGCAGCTTATGAGTCGCTATCTCAAATCGTCAAGAACTTGGAGAGGCGGGGAATCATCTGTCCGGTGCACAGCTTGTTCAACCATCCTATACTTGGGATTTTCAAACCAAATGGTCAATTTTGCCTATGTTCGGACCTAAGGCAATTAAATAAACGGGTATATATGTCCGGATGGCCCGTGCTGTATATTGACCAGTGTTTAGCACAGATACAAGGGTCCAAAGTTTTCACTGCTCTTGACTGTGTGCAAGGATATTGGACGATTAAGGTGGACGAGAAGGATCAATACAAATTGGCCTTCACATTTGGGAAGCAGCAATATGCCTGGACCCGATTGCCTTTCAGGTACATTAATGCAGGCCACGAGTTTGCTGTGTTCATGCATAAGGCGATGCCTGATGCCACTGAAAGAGGTACCTTATCCTATGTGGATGATGTCCTGATCAAAAGCATGACTTTTGAGGAACATATTGCGGAACTGAGGCATGTACTAACCCAACTGAGGAAAGCTGGTGTGAAACTTTCTTTGCAGAAGGCTCAATGGTGTCGTACCAAGGTCAATTTCCTAGGTCACGAAATCACTGCTGATGGAATCAACCCACAGAAAAAGAAGGTAGAAGCAGTGACCAATACGAAGTCACCTACAAATCTCAAGGAGTTGAGATCCTTCCTGGGTATGATGAACTATTCACGTTAGTTCATAGACAATTATGTCGAGATTACGAAGCCTTTTTGGAGTTGCTGAAAAAAGGAGTGAAATGGGAATGGAGTGAACACCATGAGCAAGTTGTGAAAGAGCTCAAAGCCAGACTCACCCAAGCCCCATGCCTTGCTTACTCCGAAGGTGGGAAACCTTTTGTCATTGAAACAGGCTTCACCGACAAAAGCGTGAGTGCAGTCCTCTTCCAGAAATAGGGAAACCTGAATAAAATCATTGCCTATGACAGCAAGTCCTTATCACCGGTTGAGGTAAAATTCAATGACTGTGAAAAAGCATAACTGTAAACAGTGTGGGCTTTGAAATATTTCAGGAGTTTTATCCAAGGCGAAAAGATCATTGTGGAAACTGCACACCAACCCCTGCAATATATGCAAAGTGATAGAATCAAGGATGGAAATCTGTCAAACAGCAGGATAACCGCCTGGACGATGTCCTTAAAGGGATGGCCATTGGAAGTCCGATACAAACAAAATAATAAGAATCCAGTTGCTCAAGGATTAGCTGAACTTCACGATTGTACCAATGCAGGACATAAAGATGAATCAACCAGAAATGATTTCCTGGAAGAACAATCTTTGTCTCCATCAAGTCTTGTGAAGAAGAGTATTGCAAATCCTTACCAGGAGTATATGTAGACGGCTGTTCTTTCCATACCAATATAGGAACTGAACATACATTGGTTGGGGGTATTGGGAGTCATGTGGAATAATATATTCCCAGATGTGTCCGTGGGGTACAAAATTGGTCCCAAAAGTAGCCAAGTCGCAGAGCTTACCGCTGTGCATAAAGCCGTACAAATGGCTATCGAATCTGGTATTAAAGAGTTTATTATAATCACAGAATCTTATTATTTTCGCAACAGCTTTGTGGAGTACTTCCCTGGATGGAAAAGATCTAACATGGTAAGAAGCAACAACAAGCCTGTCAAGCATGGTGAAATGTTTTGTAGTATCGACGAGATGGTTATCGCCCACGTTATCACCATTTACTGGAAAAAGATGAAAGGCCACTCAAAATATCTAGGTGTGGATAAGGATGGGAATGATTTGGCAGATTCCCTGGCCAGACAAGGAGCTATTAATGGAGAATTCCTGAACGTTGATGACCTTATGGGAGCTGTTCAAGTGGAGGCAACGACAAGAAAAAAAAAGGCCCAACAGCAGGCCGAAGCCAATGTGGTGCAATGGAGCCAAGATTTCCCTAGTGAGGATCTCATCGCGAGTTAAAAGGGGGATCCAGTCATTGGTATCTTTTACAAACACATTGAAGATCCACAGAATTGTCCCATAACTGTGGAAGACTGTGTAGGCAAAGAAGAGTTATGGATTTTGATGAAAGGTAAGTCCCAATTCTCATTACAGGATGGATTGTTGGTAAGAACCTCGAAGAATGGTATCTCACAATGGGTGGTACCCGCGGCATACCGAGGATTAATGTTACAGCATGCCCATGACGCCCTAATGGCTGGTCATCGAGGTGAGAAGTTAATGTATGAATTATTACGGCATTGTGCTTATTGGCCTCATATGTTGCAAGACGTTCGCACATATTGTCAAGGATGTTTAATATGTCCTCAATTCCAGCCACAAGCACCCACTCATGATGAAAAGGGGGATGTCCATATAATGGTCAGACATCCAGATTCACTTTATTGGACCAGTAACAACTTTATCAAAAGGCAACAGATATATGTTAATGATTCACAAAATGGGTAGAATGTTTGCCTTGCAGAACATGCAGTTCAAGTGTGTGCGCGTCTCTACTCATTAACCACGCATTTTCCGGGTTTGGTCTTCCCCAACGCATCGAATCTGATCGCGGAAGTCATTTCACTAGTGAGGTGATGATGAAAATGTGGGAGATACTGGGGGTAAAAAAAAAGCTACATATAGCTTATCGGCCAGCCTCTAGTGGTGGAGTAGAACGCTACAACCAAAAATTTTTCAACATTCTAAAGAAATTTGTCAATTAATCCGGTAAGGACTGGGATGTGAAGTTGCCTTTGGTTCTCATGGCCATCAGGGCCACCCCAAGCGCGGCAACAAACTCTCTCCCTTTGAAATGATCACAGGAAGAAAGATGGTGTTACCCCAGCATTTACTCTACCGGACAACAGACCACAATTTGATAAATGCTTCAACAGCTCATCAATATATGGAGAATCTACGCAAGCACCTTCAACATGCTTTTGTGTTTGCCCAGAAGAATATAGAGAAAGCAGCAGTAAGCACCAAAACCTACTATGATCTGAAGACTACTCAAAAGGAGTACCAGATTTCCGATCAGGTTTATCTCTATAACTTTGCCCGGAATCAGGTGAAGGAAAGCAAGTTCCTGCCTTCCTGGAAGGGACCCTATGTCGTAGTTGACAAATTGTCACCTGTGGTCTACAAGATCAAAATTCCTAAGGGGAATGAATTTGTAGAGAAATGGGTGCATATTAATCAATTACGTGTTTGTCATCCTAGGTCACAACTTTGCAAAATGGAAGCATTACCGGATGATGAGGAGTGAAGAGATATCAAGGTTCCAGCTAAAGACGGAAACCCAGGATCGGTATCATATAAACAAAAGAGTATACTAACCTATCCTCATGTATTTTTCCTCTGTATCTATTTATCTCTTGAATCACTTCTGAACCAAGAACTTGCTATGTTAAAGAAAAAATAAAAGACAAATTGAAGATATTATGGTAGTATGACTTCTTTTACCGTAGGGTTGATAATAAGAAAAGTGGAAAGATGTACTGTCAGGTCCATAAATATTGGGACATCGACACAATTCTAACATTTTTTGGCTCTATACACCACCACAATGGATTTGAAATGAAACAAACAAGATGTGCTTTAACTGCAGACTGCCAGCTATAATTTGAGGGTATTTACATCCAAATCAGGTGAACAGTGTAGGAATTACAACAGTTTGCCTCCCACTTGTTAAGGGACTAAAAGTAATGGGACAGAATAATAATCATAAATCAAACTTTCACTTTTTAATACTTGGTTGCAAATTCTTTGCAGTCAATTACAGCCTGAAGTCTGGAATGCATAGACATCACCAGACGCTGGGTTTCATCCCTGGTGATGCTTTGCCAGGCCTCTACTGCAACTGTCTTCAGTTCCTGCTTGTTCTTGGGGCATTTTCCCTTCAGTTTTGTCTTCAGCAAGTGAAATGCATGCTCAATCGGATTCAGGTCAGGTGATTGACTTGGCCATTGCATAACATTCCACTTCTTTCCTTTAAAAAACTCTTTGGTTGCTTTTGCAGTATGCTTTGGGTCATTGTCAATCTACACTGTGAAGCACCATCAAATGAGTTCTGAAGCATTTGGCTTAATATGAGCAGATAATATTGCCCGAAACACTTCAGAATTCATCCTGCTGCTTTTGTCAGCAGTCACATCATCAATAAATACAAGAGAACCAGTTCCATTGGCAGCCATACATGCCCACACCATGACACTACCACCACCATGCTTCACTGATGAGGTGGTATGCTTAGGATCATGAGCAGTTCCTTTCCTTCTTCATACTCTTCTTTTCCATCACTCTGGTACAAGTTGATCTTGGTCTCATCTGTCCATAGGATGTTGTTCCAGAACTGTGAAGGCTTTTTTAGATGTCATTTGGCACACTCTAATCTGGCCTTCCTGTTTTTGAGGCTCACCAATGGTGAAGTCTTCTCTTGATTGTTGACTTTGACACACATACACCTACCTCCTGGAGAGTGTTTTTGATCTGGCCAAGAATTCTTCAGTCATCCACCACAGTTGTTTTCCGTTGTCTTCCGGGTCTTATGGTGTTGCTGAGCTTACCGGTGCGTTCCTTCTTTTTAAGAATGTTCCAAACAGTTGTTTTGGCCACGCCTAATGTTTTTGCTATCTCTCTGATGGGTTTGTTTTGTTTTTTCAGCCTAATGATGGCTTGCTTCACTGATAGTGACAGCTCTTTGGATCTCATCTTGAGAGTTGACAGCAACAGATTCCAGATGCAAATAGCACACTTGAAATGAACTCTGGACCTTTTATCTGCTCATTGTAATTGGGATAATGAGGGAATAACACACACCTGGCCATGGAACAGCTGAGAAGCCAATTGTCCTATTACTTTTGGTCCCTTAACAAGTGGGATGCACATATGCAAACTGTTATAATTCCTACACCGTTCACCTGATTTGGATGTAAATACCCACAAATTAAAGCTGACAGTCTGCAGTTAAAGCACATCTAGTTGGTTTAATGTCAAATCCATTGTGGTGGTGTATAGAGCCAACCTTGTTAGAATTGTGTCGATGTCCCAATATTTATAGACCTGACTGTATGTGCTTATATTTGTCATACAATATATTATAGGCGCAAGATGGCATCAAAGATTGTTGCTGTTATCTACATCATCCTAATCTTGGGGAAGGAGTTCCACGCTGAGCCGATCGATGTACCAGGCCCTTCTTCTGGGATCATGCTGCAGAATTCCACGGGATTTATCTTGACAAATAAGAGGATTCTATCCCAGAAGATCTACATAAGTTTGGATCCACGCATCTCCGTTGAAAGACAGTTCAATGTTTCCGAGATTCAGTCTCCAGAGATAAAGAAGTGGTATCAAATACACGTTGGTTATTCCCAAGAACGGATTACACAGATCCTGGAACAGACAAAAAAAACTCTGACCAGGGAACAGTTTTCAACGATTCAACGACCAAAGCGGTTCATTTCTGCGATTGCAGCTGCCATAATCTTTGGCGTAGTAGGCGCTGTCGTTGCCACTGGTGTATCATCTGCTAATTCCATCTCTATTAAGACATTGGAACTTGAATCGGTTTGCTAAAAAAAGGAATCTGATGACTATTCATGCAGAGATGGAAAACCTGCTGTTTTTTATATTCCGTTGTGGAGGACACCATCGTCACCAGCAACTTGCATTCAAAGTTATTGATACACTCAATAAATCTTCATGAGAGTAACAAACAATTTAAACAAAAACTTATATTCATGAAGGAACCCGTATGAAAAGCCCTTTTGACATTCCAATATAATCCAATTTTATTTCAAAGGATTAGATTGTAGTGAAGGGGGATTTGTTGTGCCTTTTCATAGGTATATAACATTTAAATCAAAATATCCTAATTATAGTCGATTTGAGATATAATAGGCCATGTGTGTTATATTTACCATTTTGTATGTATTTTAAAATAGGCCGAAAGAGGTTCATGGAAAGGACAAGGTTCATAAGGTTTCTTTTCTATAAGATGTACCAGTCTGATAAGAGTCATTCTTGTCTCCTTATAAATTTATTACTGAGATAAGGATAGTCTCTAGACTCTCTGGTGCTAATTACCCCTAAGTAGGGTTGAGCGAACTCGAACTGTAAAGTTCGGGTTCGTACCGAACTTTAGGATTTTTGGACCCCGGACCCGAACCCGAACATTTCAGTAAAAGTTCGGGTTCGGTGTTCGGCGCTTTCTTGGCGCTTTTTGAAAGGCTGCAGAGCAACAAGCGGTTAACTACTAATGGCATGGCTGTGATTGGCCGGAGCAGCATGTGACCCAGCCTCTATATAAGCTGGAGTCACGTAGCGCTGCACGTCACCCTGCTGTTACAAGTGTAGGGAGAGGATGCTGCTGGACTTGTGATTTCAGGGAGAGAATAGGAGAGAATCTAACTCAGCGATCTCAGGGAGAGAATAGGAGAGAATCTAACTCAGCGATCTACCTAGAAATAGTTGTGTGGGTGCAGGGCACAATCATTGACCAAAAAAAAAAACCTTTTATAATTCTGTTAGTTAGGTGGGCGGCGGCGGCGGCCATTTTATGCAAGCTCAGTGCACCAGCACTGCATCTGAGCTTTTGGGACATTGCAAATCACAATTTTTTGGGCAATCTACAACATCAGGATTAGTCAGTGTGCAATTTAAGCTAGAAATACATATTCTGGGGTTTGAAAAACACACTTTTTTGTCAAACAAAAACAGTATTTTCCTGATCTGCAAGTGTTAAATTCAAGTTTAATATATACAGCTTTCATATTCTGCTACAAAAAAAATAATTTTTTTGGGCAATATACAACATCTGAATTAGTCAGTGTGCAATTTAAGATAGAAATACACCCATCATTTTCTGGGGTTTGAAAAACACACTTTAAAAAAAAACAACAACAGTATTTTCCTGATCTGCAAGTGTTAAATTCAAGTTTAATATATATACAGCTTTCATATTCTGTTACAAAAAAACACTTTTTTTTTTAGCAATCTACAACATCTGGATTAGTCAGTGTGCAATTTAAGCTAGAAATACACCCATCATTTTCTGGGGTTTTAAAAACACACTTTTTTTACAAAAAACACTATTTTCATGATTTGCAGCATCAGCACGTGTGAAATTACAGGCCTATATACTGCTGTCAAATTCAGTTGTTAAACAAACACTCGTTTGAGCACAAAAAATTGTTGGCAGCCTTTGATGTAGATGTCATTGTAAGAAACACCCTTAATACATTTGGGTTAGATTCAGAGATTTTAAATACCGCCATTTTGTGCACCAAAATTGAATTCAGGCCTACACTGAACGGCCCTGTGAGATACACCCTCTACATACAGCGGTTTGATTCAGGCATTTGAAATACAGCCATGTGAAATACAGCCATTTTGGGCAAATAAATATTTAATTTAGGCCTACACTGGTTCAGGCCCTGTGAGATACACCCTCTACATACAGGGGTTTGACTCAGGCATTTGAAATACAGCCATTTGAAATACAGCCATTTTGGGCAAAGAAATATTTAATTTAGGCCTACACTGGTTCAGGCCCTGTGAGATACACCCTCTACATACAGGGGTTTGATTCAGGCATTTGAAATACCGCAATTTGGTGCACCAATATTGAATTCAGGCCTACACTGGTTCAGGCCGTGTGAGATACACCCTCTACATACAGAGGTTTGATTCAGGCATTTGAAATACAGCCATTTGAAATACAGCCATTTTGTGCAAAGAAATATTGAATTTAGGCCTACACTGGTTCAGGCCATGTGAGATACACCCTCTACATACAGGGGTTTGATTCAGGCATTTGAAATACAGCCATTTGGAATACAGCTAGTTTGTGCAAATAAATATTTAATTTAGGCCTACACTGGTTCAGGCCCTGTGAGATACACCCTCTACATACAGGGGTTTGATTCAGGCATTTGAAATACAGCCATTTTGAGCAAAGAAATCTTTAATTCAGGCCTACACTGGTTCAGGCCCTGTGAGATACACCCTCTACATACAGAGGTTTGATTCAGGCATTTGAAATACAGCCATTTGAAATACAGCCATTTTGTGCAAAGAAATATTGAATTTAGGCCTACACTGGTTCAGGCCATGTGAGATACACCCTCTACATACAGGGGTTTGATTCAGGCATTTGAAATACAGCCATTTGGAATACAGCTAGTTTGTGCAAATAAATATTTAATTTAGGCCTACACTGGTTCAGGCCCTGTGAGATACACCCTCTACATACAGGGGTTTGATTCAGGCATTTGAAATACAGCCATTTTGAGCAAAGAAATCTTTAATTCAGGCCTACACTGGTTCAGGCCCTGTGAGATACACCCTATACATACACGGGTTTGATTCAGGCATTTGAAATACAGCCATTTGAAATACAGCCATTTTGTGCAAAGAAATCTTTAATTCAGGCCTACACTGGTTCAGGCCGTGTGAGATACACCCTCTACATACAGGGGTTTGATTCAGGCATTTGAAATACAGCCATTTGAAATACAGCCATTTTGTGCAAAAAAATCTTTAAATCAGGCCTATATTGGTTCAGGCCGTGTGAGATACACCCTCTACATACAGGGGTTTGATTCAGACATTTGAAATACAGGCATTTGAAATACAGCCATTTTGTGCAAAGAAATCTTTAATTCAGGCCTACACTGGTTCAGGCCCTGTGAGATACACCCTCTACATACAGGGGTTTGATTCAGGCATTTGAAATACAGCCATTTGGTGCACCAATATTGAATTCAGGCCTACACTGGTTCAGGCCGTGTGAGATACACCCTCTACATACAGGGGTTTGATTCAGGCATTTGAAATACCGCCATTTGGTGCACCAATATTGAATTCAGGCCTACACTGGTTCAGGCCGCGTGAGATACACCCTCTACATACAGGGGTTTGATTTAGGCATTTGAAATACAGCCATTTTGGGTAAAAAAATCTTTAATTGAGGACTCGTCTGGTTCACACCGTGTGAGATACACCCTTTACATACTGTCGTTCTATTCTACTATTAATTAACATAGAAACATAGAAACATAGAATGTGTCAGCAGATAAGAACCATTTGGCCCATCTAGTCTGCCCAATATACTGAATACTATGGATAGCCCCCGGCCCTATCTTATATGAAGGATGGCCTTATGCCTATCCCATGCATGCTTAAACCACTTCACTGTATTTGCAGCTACCACTTCTGCAGGAAGGCTATTCCATGCATCCACTACTCTCTCAGTAAAGTAATACTTCCTTATATTACTTTTAAACCTTTGCCCCTCTAATTTAAAACTGTGTCCTCTTGTGGTAGTTTTTCTTCTTTTAAATATGCTCTCTTCCTTTACCGAGTTGATTCCCTTTATGTATTTAAAAGTTTTTATCATATCCCCTCTGTCTCTTCTTTCTTCCAAGCTATACATATTAAGGTCCTTTAACCTTTCCTGGTAAGTTTTATCCTGCAATCCATGTACTAGTTTAGTAGCTCTTCTCTGAACTCTCTCTAGAGTATCTATATCCTTCTGGAGATATGGCCTCCAGTACTGCGCACAATACTCCAAGTGAGGTCTCACCAGTGTTCTGTACAGCGGCATAAGCACTTCACTCTTTCTACTGCTTATACCTCTCCCTATACATCCAAGCATTCTGCTGGCATTTCGTGCTGCTCTATTACATTGTCTTCCCACCTTTAAGTCTTCTGAAATAATTACTCCTAAATCCCTTTCCTCAGATACTGAGGTCAGGACTGTGTCAAATATTCTATATTCTGCCCTTGGGTTTTTACGCCCCAGGTGCATTATCTTGCACTTATTCACATTAAATTTCAGTTTCCAGAGTTCTGACCATTCTTCTAGTTTTCCTAAATCCTTTTCCATTTGGCGTTTCCCTCCAGGAACATCAACCCTGTTACATATCTTTGTGTCATCAGCAAAAAGACAAACCTTACCAGCGAGGCCTTTTGCAATATCACTTATGAAGATATTAAACAAAATTGGTCCCAGTACAGATCCCTGTGGAACCCCACTGGTAACATGACCTTGTTTTGAATGTTCTCCATTGACTACAACCCTCTGTTGTCTGTCACTCAGCCACTGCCTAATCCACTCAACAATATGGGAGTCCATGCTCAATGACTGCAGTTTATTGATAAGTCTTCTATGTGGGACAGTGTCAAAAGCCTTACTAAAATCTAGATATGCGATGTCTACTGCACCTCCACCGTCTATTATTTTATTCACCCAGTCAAAAAAATCTATAAAGATTTGTTTGACATGATCTCCCTGAAGTAAACCCATGTTGTTTTTCATCTTGCAATCCATGGGATTTTAGATGTTCCACAATCCTATCCTTTAATAGGGTTTCCATTAATTTGCCTACTATTGATGTCAGACTCACTGGTCTATAGTTGCTCGATTCCTCCCTACTACCTTTCTTGTGAATGGGCACGAAATTTGCCAATTTCCAATCTTCCGGGACGACTCCTGTTACTAATGATTGGTTAAATAAATCTGTTAACGGTTTTGCCAGCTCACCACTAAGCTCTTTTAATAATTTTGGGTGTATCTCATCAGGCCCCTGTGACTTATTTGTCTTCACCTTAGACAGCAAACTTAGAACATCTTCCTCTGTAAAGATACATGCATCAAACGATTTATTAGTCATTCTTTCTAGTGGAGGTCCTTCTTCTTTTTCTTTTGTAAAAACTGAACAGAAGTATTCATTAAGGCAGTCGGCTAGCCCTTTATTCTCTTCTACATACCTTCCGTCCTTTGTTTTTAATTTAGTTATTCCTTGTTTTAATTTCCTTTTTTCATTTATATATCTGAAGAATGTCTTATCCCCTTTTTTCATAGACTGAGCTAGTTTTTCTTCTGCCTGCGCTTTAGAAGTTCTTATAACTTGCTTGGCCTCTCTCTGCCTAATCTTGTAGATTTCCTTATCTTCATTGCTCTGGGTTTTTTTATAATTACAAAATGCTAGCTTTTTATTTTTAATGATTTGGGCCACTTCTGCTGAGTACCACAGTGGTCTCCTCCTTTTTTTGCTTTTACTGACAAGTCTAATGCAATTTTCTGTTGCCTTCAATAATGCACCTTTTAAGTAGTCCCATTTCTCCTGGACTCCATATAATCCGTTCCAGTCTGATAAGGACTCATTTATGACTAATTTCATTTTTGAAAAGTCTGTTTTTCTAAAATCTAAAACTTTTGTTTTTGTGTGGTGGGACTCTTTCACAGTTCTTATATTAAACCACACTGACTGGTGATCACTAGATCCCAAGGTTTCGCCTACAATGACATCATATACCGAATCCCCGTTTGTGAATACCAAATCCAAAATGGCCTCCCTCCGGGTTGGCTCCTCAACCACTTGTTGTAGAGATAACCCCAGTAGGGAATTTAGAATATCTGTACTCCTGGTAGAACTTGCTATTTTGGTTTTCCAGTTTATATCTGGAAGATTGAAATCTCCCATAATGATAACTTCTCCTTTAATTGTCATTTTTGCTATTTCTTCAACTAGTAGATCATCTAGTTCTTTAACTTGACCAGGTGGTCTATATATCACACCTACACGAGTTACTGCATGGTTAGCAAACTGCAACGTAACCCAAACTGACTCTATGTTGGCCTCACCAACTTGTATTAGGTTAGATTTAATGCTATCTTTCACATACAGGGCCACTCCTCCTCCTTTCTTGCCTTCTCTGTCTCTTCTGTATAAAGAGTACCCTGGTATGGTTATGTCCCAGTCATTTCTTTCATTAAACCATGTCTCCATAACAGCCACTAAATCTACATTCTCAGATGCCATTATTGACCCAAGTTCATTGATTTTTTTACCTAAACTGCGAGCATTTGTAGACAGGACTCTGAGCTTATCATTTCTTAACCTCTGTGCTTCTGACCTGTTCTGGCATTGTTTCGGGGGGCAATTGGACTCTTTTATTTTCACTCTTTTGCCCCCCCTTCCTAGTTTAAATACTCTTCCGCAAATTCTTGGAGTTGTTCACTAAGTACATTTGTTCCTTTGAGAGAAAGATGCAAACCATCTTTTTTGTACAGTTCGTTTCTATTCCAAGTAGAGCTACCATTAAACACCCATTTAGGGCAAGATCCTAAATTCAAAAAATATGAGGAGAGCTTCAAATAAGGGACGTGCCCCAGGTCGTGGTGCTGCTGGTGGAACTCCTATTGCAGGGAGAGGACGTGGTCGATCTGTTCCAGCTACACTCACAAGTGAAACCCCTTCCTCAGGTGCGAGTAGGCGACAAAACCTGCAGCGGTATTTAGTCAGGCCTAATGCTGTTCTACGAATGGTGAGGCCTGAACAAGTACAGGCGATAGTAGATTGGGTTGCTGACAATGGATCCAGTTCCTTCACATTGTCTCCCACCCAGTCTCCTGCTGAAAGACCACAGTTGGCACCTGCAGCCGATGTCCATCAGTCTTTCACCTCACCCCCGTGCATATCAGCCAAGCAGTCTGAGCCCCAAGTCATGCAGCAGTCTCTTCTGCTTTTTGATGACTCTGTTAGCAGGGTTTCCCAGGCCATCCACCTAGCCCTGCCCCAGAAGTGGAAGAGATGCCCAACCAATTATCTTTCAAGATGAGTACATGGGAGGACCATCACAGCACGTCTCGGAGGATGACGAAACACAAGTGCCAACTGCTGGGGCTTTCGAAAGTGTGCAGACCGACAAGGAAGGCAGGGGTGAAGACTGGGTGGAAGATGATGTGGAGGACGATGAGGTCCTCGACCCCACATGGAATCAAGGTCATGCGAGTGACCTATGTAGTTCGGAGGAAGAGGCGGTGGTCGCACAGAGCCACCAGCACAGGAGAAGAGGGTGCAAAAGCGGAGTGGCCGTCCTCTAGACAGTATGCCTGCTACTGCCCACCGCAGCAAGGGACCGAGCACACCAAAGCCAGATCCAAGGAGTTCCCTGGCGTGGCAGTTCTTCAGACAATGCGCTGACGACAAGACACGAGTGGTTTGCACGCTGTGCAATCAGAGCCTGAAGCGAGGCATAAACATTCTCAACCTGAGCACAACCTGCATGACCAGGCATTTAAAGCGAACCTTTCACCTGGATTTCACTTAATAAACTATTACCAATACCTTATAGATTATCCTCATTCTGTTTCAATACATTCTTGTGCCGCTTTCCTGGGATGTATATTGATGAAAAAAATGACTTATAAAGTCCTCGTCTCCAGCTCCTGAAGTCACGCTAGAAGTCAAGGGGGTAGCCCTTCCCTCACTCCGGGCTGTAACTCCCCTGCCCTAGCCCCTGCTCTAGGGCAGGGGAGTTACAGCCCGGAGTCGGCCTCAGTAGCAGCGCGATTCCGTCTATCGCGCGGACTCAAGCGCGATCCTGTAACTGAATCGCGCATACGCTGTCTGTCCCCGGGCGCAGGCATCGGGGACGGACGGCGCATGCGCGATTCAGTTACAGGATCGCGCTTGAGTCCGCGCGATAGACGGGATCGCGCTGCTACTGAGGCCGACGGCGCATGTGCCGCCTGTACAAGCGCGGTCCCGGCGACTGAGCCGGGTGTCAGTTACACTGCTTAGAGGAGGAGTTAGGGCAGGGGAGTTACAGCCCGGAGTGAGGGAAGGGCTACCCCCTTGACTTCTAGCGTGACTTCAGGAGCTGGAGACGAGGACTTTATAAGTCGTTTTTTTCATCAATATACATCCCAGGAAAGCGGCACAAGAATGCATTGAAACAGAATGAGGATAATCTATAAGGTACTGGTAATAGTTTATTAAGTGAAATCCAGGTGAAAGGTTCGCTTTAAGTGCAAAGTATGAGCTGCAGTAGAGTAGACACCTCAAAAACCAAGAAAGGTCTCTTCTGCTGCAGTCTCGGCCTCTTCATCCACCTCTTGTCACCGCCAGCTCTGTGAGAAGGTCTGTTAGACGTTCTTCGCTACCTCTTGCATGAAGTTCTTTGTTTTGGTTTCACTTTGTCATCTCCTTTCCTTCTCCTAGCTGTCATCTATTTGCACTGATTGTCTCCCTTTATATTCCCTCCCATACTGCCTCACTTTGCGGTTTATACTTCTTCCTGGATGAGTTGTTCACTGCTGGATGCTCCTTCTCCTGATTCCTCAGATAAGTCTGTTTCTTTTATTTGTGTTTACTTGCTGGCTTGATTGTAGGTGACCCTGACTCCGTCCGTATTAAGTGCAGGGAGCCGGTGGTCATGTCCCCTCACTATTATAGGGTTTTCAGGTGTCAGATAGTATAAGGTACGTGGACATGCAATCGTCTACCATAAAGATCTTTGCATGGGCATAGCAGTCAGGGAGAGCTCTAGGGGTTTTATAGGGCTCACCCATATGCTCCTTAGTTTGGGATCAAGCCAGTCGGATGTTTATTTATAAGTTCCAGCTTTCTGCAACACCATCCGTGACATTATAAACCGCCATAACCGTCTTAAGCATGGATCCGGTTTCAGCCTTGATTGACGGCATGCAAGATCTTTCACTGGAGGTAGCAGATCCCTGTAAAACTGTGTCTCAGTTTCAGGTGACCGGTTCTGCTTGCGTTCATGGAGTTTTTTCCGAGCCTAAGATCTCGCTTTCGGATACGTTCTCCGGGGGTAGTGAGAATTTTGTTCGATTTAGAGAGGCTTGCAAACTCAATTTTCGCCTACTTCCCCATTCCTCTGGTGATGAGGAGCAGAGGGTGGGGATCATCATCTCGCTGCTGAGGGATAACGCTGAGTCTTGGGCCTTTACGCTGCCGGTCGGGGCACGGCCCCTCTGATCGGTGGATGAATTTTTTGTAGCCCTGGGGCAGATATATGATGACCCGGATCGTATTGCTCTGGCTGAATCTAAACTGCATCTTTTATGCCAGGGTAAACAGTCCGCAGAGATATATTGTTCTGAATTTCGGAGATGGGCAGCTGATACTGGTTGGAATGATGCTGCACTCAATTTTGCCATGGTCTTTCGGAAAGATTGAAAGATGCATTTGCTTTTCATGAGAGACCAGCCTCGTTAGAATCTGCCATGTCTCTAGCTGTTCGTATTGACAGGCGTCTTAGAGAGAGAGAGGAGACTACTCCTTCCTGTCATATTCAGTCCAAGGACAGTGGGGCTGTTGCATTCAGTGTGCAGGGGTCTCAGTCTGTCTCAATCCCCTCTGAGGAGGAGGCCATGCAGCTGGGTTTGCTTGCCTCTGATAGTAGAGGATTCAACTCTCAGAAGAGGGTTTGTTTCTGTTGTGGGGGTATAAATCATTTGGCTAATGTTTGCCCCTCTAGGAGATTCATGGAGTTTTCTGAGGGTAATAAAAGAAAAAGAAAAAAACCCTCTAAAAACTTCCCATTTGCTACTATTGAAGGTTTGAAGGTTTGCCATTTACTTGTAGTTCCCGTTTTCTCCTACCTGCCAGGGTGGCGCTAGACAGCAAGAACATTGTTTGTGAGATTTTTGTAGATAGTGGAGCAGCTGTCAATCTCATTGATAATCAATTTGCAATAACGCATGGTTTCCAGGTACGTACTTTGGAAAAGGATATACCTGTTTTTGCTATCGATTCTGCTCCACTTTCTCAAAGATCGTTAAAGGGCATAGTTCACAATATCCGTTTGACTGTGGGTGACACTCATGTTGAGGATATGTCATGTTTCCTCTTAAGCGGATTACCTACTCCTCTAGTGTTGGGGCTACCCTGGCTCACTAAACATAACCCCACCATTGATTGGCAAGCAAGGCAAATAAATGGTTGGAGTGAGTTTTGCAGAGAGAATTGCCTCACGGCGTCTCTTTCAGAGGTTTCTACCAAGACTGTGCCATCTTTTCTCTCAGAATTTTCAGATGTGTTTTCCAAGAGTGGTGTCCAGGAGTTGCCCCCGCACCGGGAGTACGACTGCCCTATTAATCTCATCCCAGGCGCCAAACTGCCAAAATCACGTTTATACAATCTCTCCCAACCTGAAAGAGTCGCTATGTGTACTTATATCTCTGAGAGCCTGAGAAAAGAACACATTCGACCCTCGAAGTCACCTGTTGCCGCTGGGTTTTTTTTTGTTAAGAAAAAAGATGGTTCTTTAAGACCTTGTCTGGATTTCAGGGAGCTGAACCATATCACGATTCGTGACCCATATCTGCTTCCTCTGATCCCGGACCTGTTTAAACAGATTGTTGGGGCTAAGGTTTTTTCTAAGTTGGATTTAAGAGGAGCATACAACCTAGTCAGGGTCAGGGAAGGGGACAAATGGAAGACGTCCTTCAATACCCCTGAGGGTCATTTCAAGAATTTGTTTATGCCCTTTGGTTTGATGAATGCTCCGGCCGTCTTCCAACATTTTGTGAACAGCATTTTTCATCATTTAATGGGGAAATTTGTACTGGTGTATCTGGATGACATTTTGACTCATCGAGACCACCTACGTCAGGTCTTGCTGATTCTGCAGGATAATAAATTGTACGTTAAACTGGAAAAATGTGTGTTTGCGGCTCCGGAGATTCAATTTCTTGGTTTTCTTCTCTCCGCTTCTGGTTTTCGCATGGACCCTGAGAAGGTCAGTGCTGTGCTTGATTGGGAGCTTCCTGCGAATCAGAAGGCGCTGATGCGGTTTTTGGGTTTTGCCAATTATTACAGAAAGTTCATTTTGAATTATTCCTCTGTTGTTAAGCCACTCACTGATATGACTAAAAAGGGGGTAGATTTTTCTTCGTGGTCGGTAGATGCGCTTAAAGCCTTTTCTAGTATCAAAGAGAGTTTTGCTTCCGCTCCCATTTAGGTACAACCTGATGTCTCTCTACCTTTTATTGTTGAGGTGGACGCTTCTGAGGTGGGTGTGGGGGCGGTCTTATCTCAGGGTCCCTCTCCTGCCAAATGGCGACCGTGTGCCTTTTTCTCAAGGAAACTCTCCTCTGCAGAGAGAAATGACGATGTGGGAGATAGGGAGTTGTTGGCCATCAAATTAGCTTTTGAGGAATGGCGCCATTGGTTAGAGGGAGCCAGACACCCTATTACCGTGTTTAAGAATGTGGCCTACTTGGAATCGGCCAAGCGTCTGAACCCGAGACAGGCCAGATGGTCTTTGTTCTTTTCTAGATTTAATTTTGTTGTTACGTTCCGCCCTGGGGTTAAAAATGTGAAGGCGGATGCCCTGTCACGTTGTTTTCTGGGAGGGGGGAACTTTGATTGTAGGTGACTCTGACTCCGCCCGTATTAAGTGCAGGAAGCCACTTGGTGGTCGTGTCCCCTCACATGCAATCGTCTACCATAAAGATCTTTGCATGGGCATAGCAGTCAGGGAGAGCTCTAGGGGTTTTATAGGGCTCACCCATATGCTCCTTAGTTTGGGATCAAGCCAGTCGGATGTTTATTTATAAGTTCCAGCTTTCTGCAACACCATCCGTGACACCTCTGGAGTGACAGTGCCATCTGCCACCCCGCAAACAGAGGATCTGCCAGCAACACCAACACCTGGGTCACCAAGCATCTCCACAATGTCCCACGGAAGCATTCAGCTTTCCATCTTTCAAACACTGGAGAGGAAGAGGAAGTACCCCCCTACCCACCCGCGATCCCTAGCCCTGAATGCCAGCATTTCTAAATTACTGGCCTTTGAAATGCTGTCATTCCGTCTGGTGGAGACGGATAGTTTTAAAGGCCTTATGGCAGTGGCTGTCCCACAGTACGTCGTGCCCAGCCGCCACTACTTTTCAAGGCAAGCCATCCCTTCCCTGCACAACCAAGTAGGGGACAAAATCAGGTGTGTACTGCGCAACGCCATCTGTGGCAAGGTGCACCTGACTACGGATACGTGGACCAGTAAGCACGGTCAGGGCCGTTATATATCCATAACAACACACTGGCTAAATGCAGTGGCAGCTGGGCCTGAGGCGGATAGCAGTTTGGCGCATGTCCTTCTACCACCGAGGATTGCAGTGCGCTTCAGTTTTACTCCTGTTGCTTCCTCATCCTCCACCAGCTCCTCATCCAGTCAGCGTAACACCTTCACCACCAACTTCAGCACAGCCAGGGGTAAACGACAGCAGGCAGTTTTAAAATGTATCTGTTTGGGGGACAAACCCCACACCGCGCAGGAGCTGTGGACGGGCCTTGAACAACAGACCGATGAGTGGTTTGTGCCAGTCAGCCTCAAGCCCAGCCTGGTGGTGTGCGATAATGGGCGAAATCTAGTAGCAGCTCTGGGACTAGCCGGGTTTGATGCACATCCCTTGCCTGGCGCATGTGCTGAATTTGGTGGTGCAGAGATTCCTTAAAAATTACCCCGATATGTCAGAGCTGCTGCATAAAGTGCGGTCCGTCTGTGAGCGCTTTCGGCGTTCTCACCCTGATGCTGCTCGCCTGTCAGCGCTGCAGCGTAACTTCGGCCTTCCTACTCACCGCCTCATATGCGACGTGCCCACAAGGTTGAACTCCACCTTGCACATGCTGGCCAGACTGTGCGAGCAGCAGCAGGCGATAGCGGAGTTTCAGCTGCAGCACGCATGGATGAGTCGCTCGGCGGAACAGCACCACTTCACCACCAATGACTGGGCCTCCATGCGAGACCTGTGTTCCTTGTTGCGCTGTTTCGAGTACTCCAATACCATGGCCAGTGCCGATAACTCAGTTCTCAGCGTTACTATCCCACTTCTATGCCTCCTTGAAAAAACGCTCCTGGCGATGAAGGAAGAGGATGTGGCACAGGAGGAGGAGGAGGAAGAGGGATGATTTCATAGGGTTTCCGGCCAGTCATTCCCAAGTGGCTCCGAGGGTGGGTTCCTGCACACACAAACCCAAGGTACACAATTGTCCAGCCAGGGCACAGTTCTGGAGGATGAAGAGGAGGAGATGGAGGAGGAAGAACCATGTTTACAGCAGGGTGGCACCCAGACCAGCTCATGGCCATCACTGGTGCGTGGATGGGGTGATACAGAGGACACAGACAATACACCTCCCACAGAGGACAGCTTTTCATTGCCTCTGGGCAGCCTTGCACACATGAGCGATTACATGCTGCAGTGTCTCCGCAACGACCGCCGGGTTGCCCACATTTTAACTTGTGCTGATTACTGGGTGGCCACGCTGCTGGATCCCCGTTACAAGGACAACCGTCCTTAATTCCGTCACTGGAGAGTGATCGTAAGATGCGCGAGTACAAGCACACGCTGGTAGACGCGCTGCTGGTGGAATTCCCACCTGACAGCGGGGGCACAGTGGAAGCAGAAGGCGAAGGCAGAGGACGAGGAAGAGGTCGCCAACGCGGGGCGCCGCCAGCACCTCAGAAAGGCAGGGTTAACATGGCCGAAATGTGGAAAAGCTTTGTCAGCACGCTACAACAACCAGCACTACCAGCTGGTATGGAACGTCTTAGCAGGAGGCAGCATTTCACCAACATGGTGGAGCAGTATGTGTGCACACGCCTACACTTACTGAATGACGGGTCTGCCCCCTTCAACTTCTGGGTCTCCAAATTGGGCACATGGCCTGAGCTTGCCCTTTACGCCTTGGACGTACTGGCCTGCCCTGCAGGCAGTGTATTATCTGAACGTCTGTTTAGCACGGCAGGGGGCGTCATCACAGACAAGCGCAGACGCCTGTCCACAGCCAATGTGGGCAAGCTCACATTCATTAAAATGAACCAGGCATGGATCCCTCAGGACTTGTCCGTACCTTGTCCAGAATAGACATGTATACTGGCACTAACCAGCCATTGTTGCAGCGCAATTGCTCATGTTTGTATTTTGGATATTTCACACTCTTTTGGAGTGTACCCTAATTTTAAAAAATAAAATTAAAACCAAAAACCTGTGTTGGCTACCTCGTCCTCCTCCACCGCCGCTTCCACCTACACCGCTACGTCCACTGCCTCCTCAAACTCCTACTCCATATGGAACTCCACCTCATAAATCAAAAATTTTTTATTTATTTGTACGTATTTTATTTTATATCATTTCACTACTTTGTCATTAACATTTTCGGGTGAAATTCACCAATTTTTGGGTGTATAGTACCACTGCTATACCTAGTAGGCCGGTTAAAAAATAAAATAAAATTGTCATTCACATTTTCGGGTGAAATTCACCAATTTTTGGGTGTATAGTACCACTGCTATACCTAGTAGACAGGTTAAACAAAAAAAAATTGTCAGTTATATATTCTCGTGAAATTCACCAATTTTTGGGTGTGATGTACCACTACTTTACTTAGTAGACAGGTTTAAAAAAATAATAATTTGTCAGTTACATTTTTGGGTGAAATATACCCCTCCTCTACCTAGTTGACAGCTAAATTTAAATAATTTTTCTGTTACATTCTTGGGTTGACATTATACAATTTTAGACGTGAATAAACACCTGCTATGCATAGGTGACAGGGAATAAAATGTAATATATTATTCAGTAATTAATGCGCGCCACATCCTTTCATTCAATGCTTAAACTTTGGAAAGGTTTCACACTTTTACGCTTTAATAATTTCTCCCATATTTCAACTCTATAATTTAAAATTTTAAAAAATGAATCCTCCCTTGGATGTGGTCTCTCTTTCTCACGCTCCCTCTCTGGCCTGGAACCCTGATTCCCCGCCACCTGTGATCACCATGGTCAGGGCCGTCTTTAATATTGATTGGACCCTGGGCAAGAATTTACTTGGGCCCCATGGATCCCGCCCCCCCCCCCCCCCCACACACACACACACTTTGCTGTACTTGCTATACAGCAGGACACACCTGTCACGTCCAGGGCCTCCAGGTGACGTCTCTCCTCTCTGTCATCATCTTCTCTGTAGATCTTCTCTCTCATCATCTTCTCCACTCGGTCTGGACAACTTCTCTCAGCCGCCTCGTCTCTGCAGAGTGTGACACACGGACATCTTGGCTTCCTCACATTCTATGATTATCCCCCAACTGGAGTCCCCACAGTGTTATCCTGCTGCTTGCTGTGCCCCCCCCCCCCCCAGGGATGTAGCTATAGGGGGTGCAGAGGTAGCAGTCGCTACCGGGCCCAGGAGCATGAAGGGGCCCAAAGACACTTGTGCCGCATAAGAAGACACACAAAGCACTGAGGGAAGGGGGGCCCAAGCTGAACTCTTGCACAGGAGCCCATGAGCCTTTAGTTACGCCCCTGCCCCCCCCCCAATACTATCCTGAAGAAACATTACTGCCCCCCATAGTAATAGTGCTCCTCATAGTCCCACCAATAGTAATTCCCTTCTAGAATGCCCTCATTAGTAACACTGCTCCAACCGTGATAATGCTCCTCAACAATGCCCCCATTATTAGAAGAGCCCTCCCATATTAATAATACCCTCACAGAGCCCCCCAGTAGAAATAAGGCCCCCTATTGTTCCCCCAGTGGTAATAAAGCTCCCTACAGGCCCCTCAGTAGTAATAAGGCCCCCATAGTGCGCTTAGTAGAAATAAGGCAGATCCATAAGACCCTCCTATAGAGCCCCCAGTAGTAATAAGACCGCCTATAATGTCCCCTGGATCTGCAGTGCCCCCTGCAGTTATAATCCTCCCTCCACCATACAGTCCCATGTAAATAACATCACCTCCTCCCCAGCCGCCTCCAACGCACAGTCCCATGTAAACATCACCCCCTAAGGCTACTTTCACACTTGCGTTCGTGCGGATCTGTCCTGTACTTGTACAGGACGGATCCGCACCGATAATACAAGCGAATGCATCCGTTCTGGACCGATTTGTTTGTATTAGATTTGAATTTCTAAGTCCCAATACGGATCCGTCCTGACTTACATTGAAAGTCAATGGGGGACAGATCCGTTTACAATTGCACCATTTTGTGTCAATGCAAAGGGATCCGTCCCCATTTACTTACATTGTAAGTCAGGACGGATCCGTTTGGCTCCGCAAGGCCATGCGGACACAAAAACGCTGCTTGCAGCATTTTGGGGTCCGCCTCCAAAACGGAACGGGGGGCCGCACGGAGCCGAACTAATGCATTCTGAATGGATCCGCATCCATTCAGAATGCATTGGGGTTAAACTGATGCATTTGGGGCTGCTTGTGAGAGCCTTGAAACGGATCTCACAGGCGGATCCCCAAACCCAAGTGTGAACGTAGCCTAAACATTAAGTCCCATGTACATAAACATCATTCCCCCCCCCACCATCCACTTTCAACATACAGTCCCATGTAAATAACATCACTCCCTCCCCCAGCCCCCTCAAGCACACAGTTCCATGTCAATAACATCCCTCCCTTCAGCCCTAACATACATCCCAGTTAAATAACTACAACTCCCAGCATTTCTCTGCCTCTCACTTCACTTACCTCTCCAGTCCTCATGTACAGACATCAGCATTAGGCTCCTCCTCCTCTTCACTCCGGTCTAATCCTGCACTGGTCACATGATGGTGACATCATCCAGGTCATCCTATCACAGCCTGTTTTGCTGATCACATGACCTGTGATGTCACCACAGGTCCTTCACCTCTACACCCAGTGTATTAGATTCAATTGTATTGCCGTTCTGTGTACAGCAATACAGTTGTATCTAGCAGGCAGGCAGGACATTCGGGGCCTGGGACAAAACATCAGGGGCCCAGGCCCTGAATGTTTTAACCTAGCGACGCAGTCACTAATGAATGGGAGTCGGGAAACAGAGCTCCCTTGGGCCCCCAGGAGCAACTGGGCCCGGGGCAGCTGCCCCTTTTGCCCTGTGGCAAAGACGGCCCTGACCATGGTAGGTGCATAAAAGAACATCGAAAGTTGATAGAGCAGATATCAAATTGGATCGTGAACATCATGGGGACGTGCGACATGGTGGGGAAGTAAGTGTGCACACACCTACACAAACTGACTGACAGGGGTCATCCCCTGCAACTTCTGGGTCTCCAAATTGGGCACATGGCCTGAGCTTGCCCTTTACCCCTTGGAGGTGCTGGCCTGCCCTGCAGCCAGTGTATTGTCTGAACATGTGTTTAGCATGACTGGAGGGGGTTATCACAGGTTATATTTCCCAATGTTTTGGGTGTACTCTAATTTAAAAAAATACAAATACATTTAAAACCAAAGAGAAGTGTAGGCCACCTCCTCCTCCTCCACCGCCACTTCCACCTACACCGCCACATCCACCGCCTCCTCAACCTCCTACTCCATATGGACCTGGTCCTCCTAGAGCAAGATTATTATTTTTTATTTTTACGTATTTTATGTTATTTTAAGTCATTTCCCTATCCACATTTGTTTGCAGAGCACTTGCCATGCTCTTAACCACATTTTGACGACATTTGCAGCCTTCTAGCCCTTTCCATGACATTTTTACAGCCATTTTAGTGCTCAAAAGTTTGGGTCCCCATTGACCAATGGGGTTCGGGGTCAATTTCGGGTCCCGAACTCGAACTTTTTTCCGAAGTTGGGCCGAACCCGTCGAACCCGAACATCCAGATGTCTGCTCAACTCTACCCCTAAGGTTTAATGTCTATGGATGAAGCAGAAAATCTGTGATGTATGTATGCATATAATGAACATTAAGTTTTAGTATAAGATAATCAATAGGACATATGTATCGTTTTGTATTATTGGATATTATGAAGGACGTCAATGCATTTATTATCTTATATATTTCTCACTAGGAACGCATACACTCCTAAAGCGTGATGAGAAGGATTTAAAGTGTAGGCTGTGTTAATGAGTCCTCGTTCAGGGAATATGGTGTTATTTTAACTAACAATCAATCACCCATTGGTGTAACAGAGGAGACACAAATATTTGTGAGAGCACAAGGTCCATTATATTCTTATCGGTACATAAATCTGTGAGTATGGGAAAAGTCTAAATGGTACCACAAAGTCTGTGTTTTAGTTAGTTTTTGTGTCAAAAATAATCCCTTTGCTCTGATTTAGGATTCCATATATTATGTGTAAAGAATGTAAGAGAAATCAGTTACCAGTTAACTCTAATAGTGATGATGCTAGTAGCTTATGCAATAGTGCCACCTAGGTAAGAATAGGTAACATTGCACCAACAGCTCAAATGCATTCTGGGTGATACAGTGACATCTCAGTCATTATCATATGTACACGCCTAACCAACAATGATTGGAAAACTCTAAGTTAGTAAGGTGTGTCTAACTGATAAGTTTGTGATCATAAACCACACACACATGAAGGGATAGAAGAGCAACAGAAAAGAACAAGAGGGAGCAACAGAAGACACAAAAACACAGAGAAACAAACATAGAATGGAGAGACCCCAGGAGAAAATCCCAATGATGAGAACAGACCGTAGAGTTGACTTCCCTTAGACTCTGCATATCAACTGCACTCTTGGGTAACGTATCACTTTATTATGTGTAGTACTGATTGAATTAATTAGCTTGATATTTAGGAAAATCCCTTCTTTATTGCAGATGTGTAATGTTAGATGTACTACATCAATATTATCACTATTCAGTAAAGATGCATATTACTGAATTAAAGATCCAATATTGATAACAAGAGAGATTCTCTGATTGGAATATTTCAATTCCATAGTCTGTATCAGGCTTGATAATTTATTACTTATGTAGCAATACTACCCGATATCCTAGATTAGTTATAGTTTGAGCAGAGCAAGGGTTCGTATCTGTCCTTATCATTATCGAGTTTTATATCTCATAATTGTGGTTGAGACGGCTTGTATTACATTTGTATGTTTGAGAAGTGATATAGAACGCTGGTATTCTGTTAGAGTAATCTAGTGGTGAATTTTGGGTACTGCATATCACTGTGTGTTATTGCATATTATTGAGTTTTTCTACTGATTAAGCTTTGATTGTATTCTGAATTATTGCATAATAAATCAGTTATATTTTTGCATAGACGCTTATACCTTATTTTACTAATTGCACAACATAATTAAATTAACAACGATCTCTTTTCGAGGTGTTTTATATGTCCACCTCTAGGATCAATTCCCTTTGAAATTTTTCCTTTGATCCTATCTTTTATATAAAGCATTTGCTTTATATCCCTCACATGTTTGTAATTGAACCCCCTGATTGTAAAGCGCTACAGAATATTAAAACAGATAAAAAGAGGTGACGCACTGGATTTGGAGCAGACTATGGCAGAGGTGCTCTCAGTAAAAAGGAATCACCCTTCCTTTAATAAAATGAACAAATGGAAAAAGATACTGGGCACTCTCTTAAATAAATACCCTCATCTACAAATCAAGTCCAGCGCAGAAAAAGGAGCCTGCAATATCTATCGAGCGCCGGCTCTTATACTGATAGAGCGGCGCCTATGAGACAGAGAGGGGAACGAAACTCATATGCGATATCCCTGAACTCAAAGTACCGGCACAGCAGCGGAATAAAGTATTACAACTGAACAGTGAGTAAAGCGGGACGCCGCACAATTAAATCACTGTATTGAACATCTGCGATTCTATTTCATTTGCGGAGGAGAAGCTATTTTTGGGTCATTAATACCCTAAAGAATATTTTTTCATTATACCCAAACTATAAGTTGGATGAACATTTATTCAAAAAGACTTTTATCCCCGAACAATCAGAGGCGGTCCTATTTTAATTAATTTTTTAGATAAATAGGAATCTAGTTTTATTCATCCGGATTTTAAGTTATGGTGTTTTAATAGTATTAAATGAATTATGTATATGTTTCTATGTTCCATTGATAATAAATTGTGAGGTTCCTTTATTTAAGAGAGTGCCCAGTATCTTTTTCCATTCGCTACAGAATATGTTGACGCTATATAAATAAAGATTATTATTATTATTATAGTACAGGATCAGGCTGGCAATGTGCCAGGTTTTTCAGGGTCTATGCCCTGCTGAAATGGACAGGGCAGTAAAGCAAAAAGTTTCTTTCTCAGTTGTTCACACAGGGAAAAGTAAGCGTAACAGTTAGTTGTACATTATTCTTGGTGGTTTCTCTACTCTTAGTGAGTACATACTCTTGAACAGATACATAGAAGAGTAGATGCAGTAATATAAGTAGTCTCTTTCTGAGATGCCTCTTTCCTGAACTTTCTGTGCCGTTTCTATGGGTCAAGGGAGCCCCCACCATCACCACCACAGCAAGCCCCTCTTAGGCACTGTTTGCAGGTCTGCACAAACCTCTTTTATATAAATATTCTGATGCCTCTAAGGGTCCTGGTGACCACTTATTGGCTACCTTTCTCGGAAATGACCTCCTGACCACCCACAGCTATGTACATACTGGCCACTGCCAGCTTTTCTGTTTTTACTCAACAGCGGTTCCAGACCAAAGTGTGGTTAACACAGTTCAAGTTCCAAAGTCTATGGGGGAGATTTATAAAAACTCTTGTAAAGGAAAACTGGCTTATTTGCCCATATCAATCAATCAGATTCCATTTTCAAAAAGGGCTCTGAAAAGTGAAAAGTAAAATATGATTGGTTGCTATGGGCAACTAAGCCAGTTTTCCTTTACACCAGTTTTAATGAATCTACCCTATGATTCAGATTACCACCTTTTTAAGAGTACCACTTTCCTGAGGATAGGTCATCAGTATCTAATCCAGGGGCATAACTACCATAGCGGCAGTCCATGCGACTGCTATGGGGCCTAGTCTTAGTTAGGATTATTTCCTCTTTTACTGAAAGTAATAAATTGGTCAGGACTTTACCCTCTAAAGGAACAACTTTTAGCAAATGAGGCAGTGGAAAAAATGGCCCAAGGGTCATTGAAAAGGGTTTAGGCAGAAACCTTTCTGTCCTGTGTGGGGGTCCTGGTTTGATCCTTGCTATGGGGCTTTTACTTCTCTATGTACGCCACTGATCTGATTGGTGGTGGTCTGTCACCAGTGACCCCTGCTAATCGGCTGTTTGAGTCTGCACTAGCGCTCCTGTTAGTGCCACGGCTTTCTCCAGTTTTTCCTAGGCCACTGATAACATGTTCATTTGTCATGTGGCCTAGGAGCAGCTCAGCCCCATAGAAGTGAGTGGGACTGAGCTGCGATATCAACATAGCCTCTATACAATGTATGGCAATGTGCTTGGTAAACTGCGAGAAGGCCATGGCGCTCACAGGAGCAGTGGGAGTCCTGGGTGACAGACCCTCACTGATCAGATACTGACAACCTATCCTGAGAACAGGTCATCAGTATAAAAATTTACTTGAGTTTTCAAAAAACGTTTGAAAAATGGCCATGTTTCTTTGTCCAATTATAACAGTGAACGATCAGTTATGTTTGTTTTTCCATAATTTTTTCAGCCATATTATTCCCTGTTTCAGCTGCACAGCTAAATGCATTTCACTCAGAAACAGGAGATGTCTCCCTTCTGCCACCATTGTACTGCTGGGGCATCCTTTCCCTTACTTACTGCTATGTTTTTTTTTCAGTCCTCACAGAACAGATAAGAAGGGATAAATCATACTTACAGAAAGGTAGGAGGCTACTATGATGTTTAGAAGCAGTGTAGAAGCAGTTCTTTTTTAGCATCAGGGTCAGCCCCGACAGGGCTTCATAGGAACTATCACTGTAGTAGGCTTAGATCCTTCAGAGGGACCAAGGCTACCACAATGAATGAACGGCTCTCCCAATCACTGCACGGTGAAGCCATTCGGGCACAGCGTTCCTGTTTAAAATACTTACAGATGCTGTGGTCGAAACTGACAAGTTAACATCTAACATGTAAACGTTATCCCCTGTGTAAAACAGCAGAAATGTGCCTGCTCAGTAGTGATGGATGAACATCAGCCGGGATGATTCGCGAGCGCACGTTCGCGGCGGACCCCATTCACTTTAATGGCAGGCGAACCTGAAAAACCTTCAGGTCATATTTACTAGAAGTACACAAATAGTCTCACAACATGGACAGTGATATACCAGACTTAGTTGTTAGTTGAAGCAGCTATATCAAAATCTGTATTTTGTGGACGCAGGTATTATAAAACCTCTATCACTATTTTGTGGAAGCTGATATATGGAAGGCCTAAATCAGTTGTTAGTTGAAGCTGGTATATCACCATCAAGCAGTAATTTTGTTGACGCAGGTATATGGAAAACCTCTATCACTATTTTGTGGAAGCTGATATATGGCAGACCTCAATCAGTTGTTAGTTGAAGCTGGTATATCCCCCTCAAGCAGTAATTTTGTGGACGCAGGTATATGGAAAACCTCTATCACTATTTTTTGGGAGCTGATATATGGCAGCCCTCAATCAGTTGCTAGTTGAAGCAGCTATATCAAAACCCGTAATCTGTATTTTGTGGACGCAGGTATATGGAAAACCTCTATCATTATTTTGTGGAAGCTGATATATGGCAGGCCTCAATCAGTTGTTAGTTGAAGCAGCTATATTAAAACCCACAATCTGTATTTTGTGGATGCAGGTATTATAAAACCTCTATCACTATTTTGTGGAAGCTGATATATGGAAGGCCTCAATCAGTTGTTAGTTGAAGCTGGTATATAACCCTCAAGCAGTAATTTTGTGGACGCAGGTATATGGAAAACCTCTATCTCTATTTTGTGGAAGCTGATATATGGCAGGCCTCAATCAGTTGTTAGTTGAAGCTGGTATATCACCCTCAAGCAGTAATTTTGTGGACGCAGGTATATGGAAAACCTCTATCACTATTTTGTGAAAGCTGATATATTGCAGGCCTCAATCAGTTGTTAGTTGAAGCAGCTATATCAAAACCCGCAATCTGTATTTTGTGGACGCAGGTATATGAAAAACCTCTATCACTATTTTGTGGAAGCTGATAGATCGCAGCCCTCAATCAGTATTTTCTGGAAGCATACAAATGCACTATAATATGCTTTCTATGTTAGAAAGTATATTATAAGTATACCCCCCCCCCCCCCCCGTGTATTACACCTATCGAAAGCACAACTTTACTAGTCCTTAAAAGAACTTTTGCGGCCCTATTAGCTAGCGTTTGTTGTCCCTAAGTTCCTAACAGCCTGTCCCTGCTCCAAAAGGCAACCTCTCCCTACACTGGCAAAACACATAATGTAAAATGGCTGCCAGATCGGGTTCTGTTATAGGGTTGGGGGTGTGTCCATGTGCTAAAACATTTCAATTAGCTGTCCTGTCCCATCTGATGGATGTGTCATGGGTCAAAGTTCGGAGCATTGCAAAAGAATATGGTGCGCGCGGACATCGCCATATGTTCGCATGTTTGGCGGATCGCGAATGCGCAAAATTTACCGCAAACTGACCGCCGGGCTAACCGCAAGGTGGGCACCATGTTTAAAGACTCTATTTCCGCCATACATGTACAGTGGAGGTTGGGAAGGGATTAAAGTTATGAAACTAGCTTAAAGGGGTGGTCTCACTTTAGCAAGTTTCATTTATCATGTAAAAAAAGTTAATGCAAGCCAATTACTAATGTATTGTTAATATCCATATTGCTTCCTTTGCTGGCTTGATTACTTTTTACATCACATTATTCACCACTAGTTTCCATGGTTACGATCACCCTGCAATCCATCAGCAGTGGTTGTGCTTGCACACTACAGGAAAAAGCGTTGGTCTCTTAGTGGCTGGGACTGTGGGAGTGCACATAGGCTAGTGCTTTTTCCTATAGAGTACAAGCCAGACCACGGCTGCTGGATTGCAGGGTGGTTGTAACTATGGATACAAGCAGTGTATAATGTGATGGAAGAAGGAGGCAATATGGACAATCACAATACATTAGTAAGTGCCTTGTATTACATAATACGTTTCTCTTTCTCTACATAATAAATGCTACAGTATTTGCTGAAGTGAGACAATCCCTTCAAGACTACCAGAGAAAAGGCTCGATTGAACTAGACTGAGACACAACTGTGGAAAAAGAACCAGGATTGAAAGTATATACCGCAGGTTGGGAATTAGTATATGTTGGGGAGCCCAAAGAAGATATCATTGGTAGCACTACTAGAATACAGAGACCTACCGCTCCTAGCATATGTCACTTACGGTTGGATAACTGTACTTTAGAGACTGTATGATGCCATTTAGTCTTGTTAACCTATATTCTGAATAGAACTCTTTAGAAAAATTGAAGGCTGTAGTTGGTTCACCATTATCACGATTCCCTGGCTTCATTCTGCTCCGACATGAAAGGCTTTTCTACACAACATCAGCCAGGAGAGGAACATCTATGGGGGCATACCAGGGTAATAACTGCAGAGAGCCCAGGAGAGTGGGAGAGGAGTGATAGTAGCAATAAGGGTGATTGTGCTGGTTATTCACTCTAATGATCCTGTGGGCCACCTTTGTTTCCTTTGGGGCACACCCTGGTTCTGGGGTCTGCCTGATAGTTGTTCTGTGTGCCCTTGATGGTGATGAATTGTGAAGTGCAAGGCAGGGTCTCCTGCAGCATTGGAGGAAGCAATGAAGAGGCAGTTTCAACAGTAGAACAATTCTTTACTTGCAATAAGAGTCAAATACAGCATTCACAGTTCTCAGCAGGCATAGACTGGCAGTTCTTACACACTGTGCAGTTGTATTTACCACATGTGGACTGAGTATATTTAAAATGTAACTTTTACTCTAATATCACTAAAAGCATTGGTGGTTGTAGTGGGACATAGACATATAACATACACACATATATACACATATATTACCACCATCCAGAATCGTCTGTGAGGAGAATAAGATAATGGGTGGATCTTACCCCGTCTTGTAGACATACGATTCACTCGATGGTGGGTGGCGTGGTACTCTTGTATGGTATAGGCACTAATGGCCAAGATGCTTCAGATGATATAGCAGTCTGGCCAAATTGCTTCAGATAATATGGCAATCTGTGTTCTCCTAGAATACCCTGGTCTAGAGCCCTCCCTATATGGATGGTTAGGGGCTATTCTCATAGACCTGCCTCAACGACACGGAGTGACCCCATACGGAACCTGTCCCTAAATGGGGCCTATTCCCTGTGATTTCCCTCAGTATGTTGCCCTACATGCCATGTTTCGTTCCAATAACGATGAAACTCATCAGGGGCTTACTGAAGTCAGAGGGTTTCTAAAAAGTAAATGTGCAAAAACCACAGTCACTAAATGTGCTTAAATTTCATATGCATCCATATAACATTCTTAGGTATGTGTTTATAACTTACTGCTTCAGCAGAGAGTTTCTTTCTTTGTAGATACAAAGCGGTATGGACGGTCAGTGGTACACGCCCTCCGGTGTATAGGGAAGTGTCCCCAATAGTACCCTCGCCTTGCCTCACCACAAGATGCCAGCAGTGTGGAGACTCAGCATACACCGCTGTGTCGCCTTTTAAAATCAGCGCCTCCAACTATTTCCGCCCTATTGTTCCGCCCTCTCCCGGTGGAACGCATATGGAACGCACACCGTCAACATGCGCTACACTCCACCGGAAGTCGCGTCACACAATCACCCAGGCTGCCGGAAGTTGCGTCTGAGCGTCATCCGTCACCAGGTAACCGGACGACGCGCAGGCACTTCACGCTGATAGACGTCTCAGATGCCGGACGGTAACTTCACTAAATGCAATAATTCGAATATGGATTTCTTAGGCAGATTCTCCTCCGCACCGATGTCAACATATAGTTAGTTATGCAAGTAGTGCAAAATGGAGAGGATATATGGGACAGCAAAAAACCTACATTCCTGCGCCAATAATACAATATCTGTTCTCTCATCATTATATCTTCCGATATGTAAGGTACACCACACCCACATCATAGTGATATAAGCACCGGTGCACCCACGCTCCACGTCAGAGTGCGACAAACAGCCCCCATAGATTAATGTACACAAATAAATCAATTGGCACCCCTAGATGCACACCAGGTGCCATGGCACCCTCATCATCAAATGAAGCATGTATAGCTCTGTTGTTCATTAAGGCCATTGGGATATACCGTCTTGAGGTAGAATATCCATCTCGCCTCACACTGGAGGATTCTTTTATCCCAATCGCCGCCCCTTAGAGGTGGCTTCACTTTTTCTATGCCCATGAAGGAAAGGCACCTTGGATCCCCATCATGCTCAGAACGTACATGGCGCGAGACTGTGGTGTCCCGACAGTTATGAATATCATTTACATGTTCGCCAATTCTCCTTCTCAACTCCCTTTTTGTTTTACCAACATATTCCTTCATGCAGGTGCATGTGATTTTATAAACAACCCCTATGGTTTTACAGTTTATCAGATCCCTGACAACATATGTTTTCCCTGTATTACTGCTCCTAAAGGTTTTTCCACACTGCATGTATTTACAGGCTATGCACCCTCCACATTGGTAATTACCATAAATTCCCTTCTCCAGCCACGTTTTTTGTGCTGGCTTAGGGGAAAAATGACTATTCACCTTCCAATCACGTACACTCTTCCCCCTCCTGTATGTAATATTGGGGTACTCTTTTATGGTGGCACACAGGTCAGGGTCCATTCTGAGTACATGCCAGTGTTTGGTGATAATTTCTCTTACACCTGCAGAGGCTTCATTGAATGTGCTGATCAAACGTGTCTCCTGTGTCTCTGTTACAGACACATTGTCGGCACTTTTTTTATTCGGAGTGAGAAGGGAACTGCGAGTACGAGCTTTTGCAGTTTCCACAGTTCTTACAGGTTACACAGCTGCAACAGTTAGTGGGCCAAGATGTCTCATTAAAGTAATCTTCCTCACGATGCACTTTTCTAGCTGACTTTAGCATGAGCATCCAGAAATAGGGCTGCAACACGTCTATTTCACTATGCACACATGGGGCAGCCCCTAACATACTCACAGTGGGATGTAGTATAGTGGGCATATTCGATTTACCTTTTATGGTCTTTCTAGGCACCAGGAGACTTGAATCTCCTGAATAAGTTGGCTATGGAGTCTATAAGACTCAGTTGATCTCCACAGAGCTTTTACACACACCTCCTCTCAACACTGGAATGCCTTTCAAATATATCTTGCTGGCTAGCTTTCTTCAGGACTGTTCTCCTGCCTCAATACATTTTACTCAGTAGAGTTGAGCGGACATCTGGATGTTCGGGTTCGGCAGGTTCGGCCGAACTTGAAAAAAAAGTTCGGGTTCGGGATCCGAACTTGACCCTGAACCCCATTGAAGTCAATGGGGACCCAAACTTTTGGGCACTAAAATGGCTCTAAAATAGTCCTGGAAAGGGCTAGAGGGCTGCAAAAGGAATCAAAATGTGCTTAAGAGCATGGCAACTGTTCTGCAAACAAATGTGGATAGGGAAATGACTTAAAATAACATAAAATACAGAAAAATTAAAAATAACAACCTGGATCTAGGAATAGGAGGTTGAGGAGGCGGTGGATGGGTGGATGTGGCGGTGTCGGTTGACGTGGCTGTGTAGGTGGAAGCGGCGGTGAAGGAGGAATAGGTAGCTAACACTGATTTGTGTTATTTTTTATTTTTAAATTGGGGTATCCCCCAAAATATTGGGACATATAACAAAATAAAACAAAGAATAAGTGCACTTGAGTACAAGAATGGATGGTTGAGGCTGGTATAAATGTCTATTCTGCAGAAGGTACGGACAAGTCCTGTGGGATCCATGCCTGGTTAATTTTAATAAACGTAAGCTTGTCCACATTGGCTGTGGCCTGTGATAATGCTCTCTGCCGTGCTAAACACACATTCACACTATACACTGGCTGCAGGGCAGGTCAGCACCTCCAAGGCTGACAAAGCTTTTCCACATTTGGGCCATGTTAACCCTGCCTTCTCAGGTGCTGGCGGTGCCCCAGCTGCGTTGGCGACCTCTTCCTCCTCCTCTGCCTTAGCCTTGTGCTTCCACTGTGCCCCCGCTGTCAGGGTGGAATGCCATCAGCATCTTCCGATCAGTAACAGATGTTTTCACTAAATTAAGTTCCCTGTCAGTAATGCAGAGCAGGGGTTCATTCACGGCAAAAGTGGGTTCATGTCACCCAGCAATAGAACAGAGGATTTTGAGAGAACGAGGCCCATGTCACCCAGGCACAGCAGGGGTTTATTCACGGCAAAAGGGGGTTCTTGTCACCCAGCACTAGAATAGAGGATTTTGAGAGATTTAGGCCCCTGTCACCCAGGCACAGCAGGGGTTCATTCACGGCAAAAGGGGGTTCTTGTCACCCAGCAATAGAACAGAGGATTTTGAGAGATTTAGGCCCCTGTCACCCAGGCACAACAGGGGTTCATTCACTGCAAAAGGGGCCTCATGTCACCCAGCAATAGAACAGAGGATTTTGAGAGATTTAGGCCCCGTCACCTAGGCACAGCAGGGGTTCATTCACGGCAAAAGGGGCTTCATGTCATCCAGCAATAGAACAGAGGATTTTGATATATTTAGGCCCCTGTCACAGCAGGGGTTCATTCACGGCAAAAGGGGGTTCATGTCCCCCAGCAATAGAACAGAGGATTTTGATATATTTAGGCCCCTGTCACCCAGGCACAGCAGTTCATTCATGGCAAAAGGGGGTTCTTGTCACCCAGCAATAGAACAAAGGATTTTGAGAGATTTAGGCCCCTGTCACTCAGGCACAGCAGGGGTTCATTCACGGCAAAAGGGGGTTCATGTCACCCAGCAATAGAACAGAGGATTTTATGCTTGTCTAATCCCAGATGTGCAGTATATTAGAGGGTTTTTTCACCCCAGTAACCAAAAAGCCGTATTTCTGGCCAAAATGTGACAGTCACTTATGCACGTGTAATCCCAGATGTGCAGTATATCAGAGGCTTTTTTCACCCCAGTATGCCAAAGCCATATTTATGGCCTAAATGTGACAGTCACTCATGCACGTGTAATCCCAGATGTGCAATATATTAGAGGCTTTTTTCACCACAGTATGCAAAAGCTGTATTTATGGCCTAAATGTGACAGTCACTTATGCTTGTCTAATCCCAGATGTGCAGTATATTAGAGGGTTTTTTCACCCCAGTAACCAAAAAGCCGTATTTCTGGCCTAAATGTGACAGTCACTTATGCTTGTCTAATCTTAGATGTGCAGTATATTAGAGGCTTTTTTCACCCCAGTAACCAAAAAGCTGTATTTCTGGCCTAAATGTGACAGTCACTTATGCTTGTCTAATCCCAGATGTACAGTATATTAGAATGTTTTTTCACCCTAGTAACCAAAAAGCCGTATTTCTGGCCTAAATGTGACAGTCACTTATGCACGTGTAATCCCAGATGTGCAGTATATCAGAGGTTTTTCCACCCCAGTAACCAAAAAGCCGTATTTCTGGCCTAAATGTGACAGTCACTTATGCACGTGTAATCCCAGATGTGCAGTATATCAGAGGCTTTTTTCACCCCAGTAACCAAAAAGCCGTATTTCTGGCCTAAATGTGACAGTCACTTATGCACGTGTAATCGCAGATGTGCAGTATATCAGAGGCTTTTTTCACCCCAGTATGCCAAAGCCGTATTTCTGGCCTAAATGTGACAGTCACTTATGCATGTGTAATCCCAGATGTGCAATATATTAGAGGCTTTTTTCACCCCAGTAACCAAAAAGCTGTATTTCTGGCCTAAATGTGACAGTCACTTATGCTTGTCTAATCCCAGATGTGTAGTATATTAGAGGTTTTTTCACCCCAGTACCAAAAAGCCGTATTTCTGGCCTAAATGTGACAGTCACTTATGCACGTGTAATCCCAGATGTGCAGTATATCAGAGGCTTTTTTCACCCCAGTATGCCAAAGACGTATTTATGGCCTAAATGTAACAGTCACTTATGCACGTGTAATCCCAGATGTGCAATATATTAGAGGCTTTTTAACCCCAGTAACAAAAAAGCCGTATTTCTGGCCTAAATGTGACAGTCACTTATGCTTGTCTAATCCTAGATGTGCAGTATATTAGAGGCTTTTTTCACCCCAGTAACCAAAAAGCCGTATTTCTGGCCTAAATGTGACAATCACTTATGCACGTGTAATCCCAGATGTGCACTATATTTAACAGATGTATTTTTTTTAACCCCAGTAAGCAAAAAGCTGTATTTCTGGACTTGCAGACATGCAGATAGCCTGTGCTGGTGCACTATCTTTGCATAAAATGGCTGCTGATTATGTATTGATATTGACTAACTGAAGAAAAAAAAGTTGGCTCAGCAGTAGTTGGCTCAGGGCAGGCTTAAAAAAATTGTGCACTGCACCCACAAAACACATTTGCTGTAGATCGAGTACAAAAAACAGTTCTTGATAGGATTTCTCCCTGATCTCTCCCTCACAGCAGCTGCAGCCTCTCCCTACACTAATCCGAGCAGAGTGACGGGCGGCGCTACGTGACTACAGCTTAAATAGAGGTGGGTCTCATGCTGCAGTTGGCCAATCACAGCCATGCCAATAGTAGGCATGGCTGTGATGGCCTTTTGGGGCAAGCAGTATGACGCTTGTTGATTGGCTGCTGTGCAGCCTTTCAAAAAGCTCCAAGAAAGCGCCGAACACCGAACCCGAACTTTTATGTAAATGTTCGGGTTCGGGTCCGGGTGCCGAAAAACCTAAAGTTCGGTACGAACCCGAACTTTACAGTTCGGGTTCGCTCAACTCTACTCTCTAGACATTCACTGTCTCTACACTGACTCTCCTCACTTAACTCTTCCTCCCTATGGGGAGAGGTATACAGCCTCACCTAGCAACTGGTTGCTACAGCATGTTAACAGGCTCTTACACAAAAATTTTAATGTAAATACACAGTGAATCACATTTTGACCTTTTAACAGCATATACACTCACCTAAAGAATTATTAGGAACACCATACTAATACGGTGTTGGACCCCCTTTTGCCTTCAGAACTGCCTTAATTCTACATGGCATTGATTCAACAAGGTGCTGATAGCATTCTTTAGAAATGTTGGCCCATATTGATAGGATAGCATCTTGCAGTTGATGGAGATTTGAGGGATGCACATCCAGGGCACGAAGCTCCCGTTCCACTACATCCCAAAGATGCTCTATTGGGTTGAGATCTGGTGACTGTGGGGGCCATTTTAGTACAGTGAACTCATTGTCATGTTCAAGAAACCAATTTGAAATGATTCGAGCTTTGTGACATGGTGCATTATCCTGCTGGAAGTAGCCATCAGAGGATGGATACATGTTCTCATTCTGTTTATGCCAAATTTGGACTCTACCATTTGAATGTCTCAACAGAAATTGAGACTCATCAGACCAGGCAACATTTTTTCAGTCTTCAACAGTCCAATTTTGGTGAGCTTGAGCGAATTGTAGCCTCTTTTTCCTATTTGTAGTGGAGATGAGTGGTACCCGATGGGGTCTTCTGCTGTTGTAGCCCATCCGCCTCAAGGTTGTGCGTGTTTTGGCTTCACAAATGCTTTGCTGCATACCTCGGTTGTAACGAGTGGTTATTTCAGTCAACGTTGCTCTTCTATCAGCTTGAATTAGTCGGCCCATTCTCCTCTGACCTCTAGCATCCACAAGGCATTTTTGCCCACAGGACTGCCGCATTCTGGATGTTTTTCCCTTTTCACACCATTCTTTGTAAACCCTAGAAATGGTTGTGCGTGAAAATCCCAGTAACTGAGCAGATTGTGAAATACTCAGACTGGCCCGTCTGGCACCAACAACCATGCCACGCTCAAAATTGCTTAAATCACCTTTCTTTCCCATTCTGACATTCAGTTTGGAGTTCAGGAGATTATCTTGACCAGGACCACACCCCTAAATGCATTGAAGCAACTGCCATGTGATTGGTTGACTAGATAATTGCATTAATGAGAAATAGAACAGGTGTTCCTAATAATTCTTTAGTTGAGTGTATATATATATATATCTGCCAGAGCACTAATGTCTCCCCCTGAAACGCCCCAGCCATCACCCTGACATTGAAGCCACCATCTTGGGGCCTAGAAACCATTCCAGTGCCAGTGGAATATTTGCAATATTAAAAGCATGATATCTGGAGAGATTGATTAGAGGTCTTCCTTTGTTCACTTTTCTGATAAAGAGCCCTGTAAGATTTTAGTTTAATGTCACCCTCAGTGGCAAAGAAAATGTAAATCTTTCTACATTATGAAATTATGCTAGATTGAGGTGTCCTTACTGAAAATGAACGCAGGGCCATTTCTCAGCTTGCTTCTCCACTGAATATAGCACAATTACAGGCATGGCTTTTAAAGAGTTGTATTCTGGCATCCAGTTTGGGTTGTCAAGTTGCCAGCCTTCCGTTGCATGAAATTGGCACCATCATATGTGTGATATCTACATGACCTGCTGACAGTGCTACAATTACACTGAAATATGAATATGTGTATTAAAGCCATGTGAGGCTTCTGTACTCTCATGAACCTTCGTTCTACATTATTATATGATCATTATAATAACATTTAGTATATATATTCTGTTTATTCTTACAATTTTTACTCACCATTCCCTTCTACCTCTAAATACATAGTACAAATACACCTACACAGCTACAAACAAAAGTATTAAATATCTGGCAAGCGTTTGGTTCAAAAGGTGAATCATCTGATCCTAGCAGAATGATAGTCCTGAAAATAGTTTTGGCAAATGACTTTTTGGCTGGAGTTGTTCCATGTTTTTGTTCCAAACTATCCAGGGAATAATCTCAGCTCACTTTGATGGCCACATAAGGTCAGCTGGAACAGAAGAAACTTGCTCTCTACGATGCCAAACTATTGTGAAGATGACACATCGTATTTATTGTATTATGCAACTAATAGTATTAATTAAAAAATACTAGTATGGTATATTTTCATAGAACTGCTTGTGTTAATATAAATTTACTCTTATGGTACTATACTATTACTATACTACGCTAGAACATCAAACCGGCAAAAGTTCTGTCATAAGGGTGCCTATACAGGACATACGCATGGAGCAGCGGTTAAAAACCACACTGCTAAACGGCATGTGGTTTTAACACAAATTGCTGGTGTTTTTTTATAAAGTTTTTGGCAGCACTGTATGAACAGGTGTGAACACGACCTCCGCAGCTGCATTGTGTATGTGTCGTGGACGTTCCCGCGACAGGTGGCAGGAGATCGGTGAGACTGGCAACATGTGGTTTGATCTGACATGTTCTCCGTTTGGATCAAATGACGTCTGTGTTGTTTCTGGTGCTTGCCACACTTTATTTCCCCAGGTGTGGCTATTAGGGTCATTTAACCTTCTCTATGTATAGTTGCTTCTCCCACAGTGCTATGCTGTTTATAGCTTCTGTTTGGACCTTTGGATTGTGGTTGGATCTCGGCTGAGTTCCTGGAGCCTCTATTGCTCCTTTGAAGTTAAGCCTTTCCTTTTCCTTTTGAATTTTGTTTGGGTTCTTTGTGTTGCATTTCCTATTGTTTGTATTAGACCTGAAGGAGATTCTTGTTCGTCCTTCCTTTTGCAGGAACATGTGGTCTCGTCCCGGCCATTAGTACCAGGGTCCTATAGGGCTTGATAGGACTCTAGGTATTCCTGTGTATGAACTCACCTACCTTTGGGGTCTGGTCATACTGGTAGTCAGTCAGGATTTTGGTTAGGGTTTTCACTAGGAGGTGTCCATTTTCCTTCCCTAGTTTCTCAGGCCTGATTCCCTGGTCCCCTTTTCCCTCCTATGCTCGGTGTGGTGTTTCCCTCCTATTGATTTGCACCCAGTAACTTTTCACATTCAGCTGAGCACCTGCTCACCTATGGGTACCAACAGGGGCGTAGCTAAAAGCTCATGGGCCCTAGTGCAAGAGTTCAGCTTGGGCCCACTCTCCCTCAGTGCTTGTTGGAAAGGGGCAGGGGAGCACGTAGCCTTCCTGCTGCCTGAGGCAAACATTGAAAGGGCACCCCCTCATGCCAAATTCTTGACCTAACCCCTTCCCTCCAGCCAGAGGTGTAAATTGACCAGCATGCACTTTCTATAATGCCAGTGTCTTATGTGGCACAAGGGTCTTTGGGCCCCTTAGGCTCCTGGGCCCGGTAGAGACTGCTACCTCTGCACCCCCTATAGCTACGCCCCTGGGTACCAATGGCTGCAAACTTTTGAAGGTAAGATCTCAGTTTTACCTGGCAAATTGTGCAGCTACTGGCTGCTGTGGTTGGATTAAAGGCATATGCGGTAGCAGAGCCGTGTGGAAATCCAGCTGTGGCAACACCTAGACTTTTTGAATTGATTAGAACTATTGAGATTTAGCTTATAGGTAAATGGACATATGCAATCTTGTGCACTGCAGCACTCCCTCAATAGTTAAAATCAATTGAAAATGCTACAAATAGTCTAGGTGTATCCTCAACCTTAGGGCTCATGCACACGACTGTGTGTGGTTAGAAAAATGTGGCGTGTGTGTCAGCCGCATCTTCCGGACCAACGGCGGCTTGTCTGACACAAACTCATTGCATCATAGTGATTTACGATGTAGTGTGTTCCTATCTGACCATAGGGCTATTGTACTGTACTCATATGATGAGATGAGTACAGTACAATAGACCCACAGTCAGATAGGAACTCACTGCATCGTAAATCACTATGATGCAGTGAGCTCATTTCAGAGAAGCTGCACTCAGTCTGGGAGATGTATTGACACACAGGCCATGTTTCCTATACTGCACACGGCGCTTCCAAGTTCAAGTTTTTAGATGCAGTGTTTACAGGCATAACCAGGACTAGATTAGAACAAAAATAATGTTTGTCTTTCCTGTCTGACCTGGCTTCTCACATATTATTCAGGTTGTTATCTCTTGTGCCATGGTATTAGGTTTTGTTTAGGGGAGATTAGGACTGTGTACATTTCATCCACTAAATGGTTTTCGTGTGAGGACCTATGTATTATTAGCTTTCCTCGCCATTTGTCGGTCCATTTTAGTCCTATCTATGTTACCCATTTTACTAATGCTGTGGCCTCACCTTATAATCAATGAATATGCTATGTATTTGACTTAAAGGATAACTGTCATATTTTTTATATTTTTTTGGAGTATTGGATTGTGGTGATTAATATCACCTTGGTGGCCCTATTTCAACCTTTCACTGTGTATTCAGTTACCCCTTAATTCCACATTTTTGTTCCCTGTACTGCCTTACTTTTAGGGCTCTTTCACACTTGCGTTCTTGTCTTCCGGCATAGAGTTCCGTCGTCGGGGCTCTATGCCGGAAGAATCCTGATCAGGATTATCCTAATGCATTCTGAATGGAGAGAAATCCGTTCAGGATGCATCAGGATGTCTTCAGTTCCGGAACGGAACGTTTTTTGGCCGGAGAAAATACCGCAGCATGCTGCGCTTTTTGCTACGGCCAAAAATCCGGAACACTTGCCGCAAGGCCGGATCCGGAATTAATGCCCATTGAAAGGCATTGATCCGGATCCGGCCTTAAGCTAAACGTCGTTTCGGCGCATTACCGGATCCGACGTTTAGCTTTTTCTGAACGGTTACCATGGCTGCCGGGACGCTAAAGTCCTGGCAGCCATGGTAAAGTGTAGCGGGGAGCGGGGGAGCAGCATACTTACCGTCCGTGCGGCTCCCCGGGCGCTCCAGAGTGACGTCAGGGCGCCCCAAGCGCATGGATCACATGATCGCATGGATCACGTCATCCATGCGCATGGGGCGCTCTGACGTCACTCTGGAGCGCCCGGGGAGCCGCACGGACGGTAAGTATACGGCTCCCCCGCTCCCCACTACTACTATGGCAACCAGGACTTTAATAGCGTCCTGGGTGCCATAGTAACACTGAAAGCATTTGGAAGACGGTTCCGTCTTCAAATGCTTTCAGTACACTTGCGTTTTTCCGGATCCGGCGGGCACCTCCGGCAACGGAAGTGCACGCCGGATCCCAACAACGCAAGTGTGAAAGAGGCCTTACCTGTGCTTAAAATAGGGTTGCTAGGCATGGTCCGTCTATTTGTTGAAGGACGGAGCACGCAGAAGCAGGCTCACATTACTGACAGCCAGGGACTGTAAGTAAATGATTAAAGCCAGGTCCTCCCCAGCAGCTGATAACAGTGCCTGGGCTGTGTGCACTTCTCCCTGTCCCTGCGCTTGGCAGACGCTCCCTCACTCAGCAGAGCTGGACAATGCAGAGTTGGAGCAGCACAGACCAGGGAAGGGAGATCTGCCATCTGCTCAGTGTATAAATGAAAGCAACATGTGGTAAGAGGACCCCTTTGTGCTGCAGGAGATTAACCCTTTAGGGGGGAGGGCTCTGGTTACTGACACTTTTGGGGAGCTATTGTTACTGGCTAGTGCATGTGAGGAGCTCAATGCATTGTGGGTAGGGAGGGCAGGCGGGATTAGCCTCAGAGTGAGAGCAGTGGCGGCCATCTTAACTAAATAGTGAAATTGCAGTTTTATGCAGACTGGTTGCTAAGGGCTGAATCTTATTAAATATGGGGTAAGTCAGTCTAAGGGTCCATTCACACGTCCGTAAGTGTTTTGCGGATCCGCAAATTGCGGATCCGCAAAACACGGACACCTGCAATGTGCAATCCGCAATTTGCGGATCCGCACATCACAGACACTATAATAGAAAATGCCTTTTCTGGTCCGCAATTGCGGACAAGAATAGGACATGTTCTATTTTTTCCAGGAACAAAATTGCGGATCCCGAAAAAACAGATCCCGAAAAAACGGATGCGGATCCCGAAAATGCGGATGCGGATCCAGGAAATGTGGATTTGCATCCATTCCAGCCCCATTGAAAGTGAATGGGTCCGCAAATTGCGGAACGAATGCGGACCCAAATTACGGACGTGTGAATGAGGCCTAATAGTAACTGATTCTGGAATATCATGTTATTAGTAACTACATATATGAAAATTGAAATTAGGGTCTAAATGTGACAGTTATCCTTTAAGGATCTTTGACTATGTATTCTACCTTCATTTCAGTGATCTGTATAATGCCGGAATAGTGTTTTTTTTCTGCCCCCTTCTCCATTTTTTAATGGCAATATATACAATTATTTTATTATGTAACAATAAAGTATCTTTCTCAATTCACATGTATGCTCACTACATACAGAAGCAAATGCAGGATTTTGAAAGGGGGTTTCCATACAAAATATTTTTAACCTCGACACTCTCATCACCATACATTTATGGCGTTGAGCCGGGGCACAAGGTTTGCTTTACATATCTAGAATGTTTATATGAATTCTATAGAGGATTCCCTATGAATAATATGCATGCCAGACTATAAGCAAGACTGTTGTCAATGAGGTTGACAAAGGTTGCTAGATCTATAGCACATACAAAACAAAATGGCTTGTTGCCAAATAAATCTACATCTGATAATATTGAGAGATTTTTTTTATGAGTATGCAAACCAGCCCATCCCTCCAGGGGAAAAACTCAGTGTGTTCAATGTGACCCAACTCCGTTCTACATGATGGAGTACAATGAACTCTGATAATGCTTCGTCTACATCAGGAGTTTATTATGTATATGAAGCAGGGGTGCACCTAGCCTTTCTGCTGCCTGAGGCAAAAACTGAAATGGAGTCCCAAACCCTCAATGCCAATTTCTTAACCTAATCCCTTTCCCTTTCCTAATCCCATACTTGAAAAACATTACATACAGAGCTACAAAACATACAGGGTAATGCAGCGCCACATACTGTGCCCACTGTGCTTGCCAATACTATACTGCAGAAACAGATAATCCCCCTTCTGCTGCCTCCCTCTTGCCCTTACCTGGTGCTGGCTGAGGCAATCGCCTTACCTCGCCTCATTGGTGGTGCACCCCTGATATGAAGTAAGGTCAAACCATTCAGATAAAAGCAACAGGACCGCCTAGGGGACAGAAAAGGAAGAGTGTGTATTTAAAAAAAAAAAAAAACTTTAGAGGACATGGCAATTTTCCAATTTTGCTCTTTCGTTTTTCATTCGCTGCCTTCCCGAAGCCATAACTTTTTTTTCCTTTTTTTTTAGGTTTCATAGCCATATGAGGACTTATTTTTTTGTGGAAGAAGTTACATTTTCTAATGGCACCATTTGCTATTGCATAGTGGGAAGCTGGAGAAAGAAATTCCAAATGGGGTGGAATTGAAAAAAATAAAATAAAATGCAATTCAATCACAGTTTTATGGGTTTTGTTTTTACTGTGTTTCCTATGTGGTAAAACTGACCAATGCTCTTAATTCTCCGGGTCAGTACGATTACAGCGATACCACATTTGTATAGATTTTCTTTTGTTTTAATACTGAAAAGAAAAAACTTTTGGAAAAACGTAAATTTTTTTATTTTCATCACCATATTCTGTCTACGGAGCTATGTGAGGAACTATTTTTTGTAGGGTAATCTGTACTTTTCATTGATACAATTTTTTGATCAAAAAGTAATGCAAAATTTTTTGGGGAATTGCCTATTTTGATTTTTTTTCAGGAGTTCTCAGATGCAGTGATGCCTATGATGGGGGGGAATTGTAATTTTTATATTTTCTTTTTTTAATATTTTTAAAAACTATTTTCCTTTTTTTTAAGTCACTGTAGGTTACTATAACAATCACTATTTAGATTCCAATGCAGTGCTGCCACCTGCAGGCCTCTATTGGAATATACCATCAGAGCTTCCAGCAGGTTCTGGTCTTTCACTACCAGGGAACAGCTTCCCCGATATCAGCTGGACAGTTTCTAGCGTAAGTTACAGTTAATCTGGCGGGCCATGCAAAGCTCTGCCCCTTTGAATAAGCCCTGCCACCTTTCTAGCCACTTATTAATGCCATAATAGTTACATAAATAGGTAGATAAATTTCCTTCACTAGGTATTGTGAGAACATGGCAAGAAAAACAACTGTATAAACTCTACCTAGAATACAGAGCATTCACCCTGAAAAGGACAGCCCTGCTATACAGGAACTTGGCTCTGCTGCTGTCCATAGTATATTAATGTATAACCTCTGAATTTTGCTGTGTCCTGTGATCCTGCTGCACAACGTGACTACTGAAGTATTTTAACCCTGTCAGTCTGGTGAAAACAACAAGAGAGGGGACCAGTACTGACCCTAGACTGTCCCTACAAGAAAGCCACTGTGTTCATCTGAAAAGGGCAGCCCAGTCCCACAGGAAACTGTCCCTGAGCTATCCCCATCCTACATTCACACAAGCAATGCTCCCTACCTAACCAAAATGAGAATGTTGGGCACTCTGAAATGAAAATGACTGAGGGCCAGGCAGTGAAACCAAGAATCTCATTGCCTCTTGCCTTGTGGAGCATTACAAGAGAATGGCTGCCTTCTGTCCTTGGCAGCTTGTTTTATAATGTTTGGGCCCACCAGGCCTTAATCTCTAGACAGTAAGTCCCTACCCCGATAGATGTAGTGATGCTTAAGTTCCCCTTACATATTTCATGGCTCCACCCCTGAGTCCTCATCCCCTGCCTGATCTTCCTTCATCCCCTCGCTATGTGATGGTTGTACAGGAGCCTATCTGGGAGGTGTCTGTAGAGCTGTCGCATAGTTGAAGAGGGGCAGGAAGACAATCAGGCGACAGCAGTTAGGCAGAGGTTCCTTCACCCACTTCATCTGGGGGAAGTAGTTTAGTTGTCTGTAGCCTGTAAAAAAAAGTAGTAAGAAGCAGAGTAAGCTGCAGAACTAAACTTAGAGCAACCAACAGCGCTACAGTATATGAGCCAGCCCCTAAGGGAAAGAACGGCAGGAGATTACAGAGCATTTAGTGGCCATTGCAAAGGGAGAGTACTGGAAATATTTGTCACAAAAAGTAATGCCTACCTTTTGGGCTATGGAATTTCCTGCACAGTGGTTGGGAAGATATACTTTGGGGCCCCTACCACATTTAAAATAATGATTGGCCATTTGTTGGAAGCGACTGCACACTGTTAAGTGTACTGTATATATATAAATCTGAAGATACAGTGTACCCTTTGGTCTGGAGAAGAGAGATTTTACAAGCTGATTACAGAGAAAGGACTCCCAGGGGACTTGTAAACTGCCTATCCTGCCATACACACAACTTTAGAGAAAATTGCTGATTAAAAGTTTCTGGGCAAATGCGCCTCTGACTTATATGCAGATACACCTGTACAAACACAGACATGTCAGCTGATGAATATTATACCTGTCATTCGTTTCTTTACTATGTATTGGCTGACCTGAAATCTGAAGTGAAATCCACTAGCTTTTTGCAGCAGAACAGATTTTCTCAGCCACTTCTCTTCATAGGTCATGTTAACTTGAAAGGGATTATCATGATTCATGTAAAAAATGAAAATCTGATAGCATATAGTACACAACCGTATCTTTCTAACAAACCAGCCCTGTACCTCAAATGGATCCAGAGATCTTCCCATTCATTTCTCTAATTGCTCTGCTAGATTTATTTCAAGCTAGCAGTTTAGGAGGCATGCACTTTCTCAGGAAATGTTTCCTTTCTACTGCAGCTGGTGGCAGCTGAAGGATGAAACTGGGCATGTGCTTCCATGTTAGTGAGCAGGACAGAGAGATTAGAAACATAGCAAACAGCAGGTGGCGCTGTACAGATAGATTTCACTGCATAACTCAGTGGCTATACTACATTTTTAATTACATGCAACTAGAAAAAATTCAGGTGCTGGTTTGAAAAATGTAGAATATTGTATAATATTGTTTGTGGAACAACCTCTTTAAATGTGTCTTCTTGACACTATTTAAATACAACCTGTGAAAGGAGATGGTGGAGAGTATAGAGGGGGATGATTGGCTCCCAGCCCACTGGCCCCATGGCAGCTGTGTGGTCTGCTTCCATTGGTGGCACACTTTTGTTCAGATGTGTCTGCTCATTGAACTAACACGTTTATATTCCCTTTATAAGTCAAATTTACATGTATTATACTTATACTGTAACTTCTTTGATATACACCTGTCATTAACAAATTCAATATTAGGCTACTTTCACACCTGCGTTCATGTGTCCGCTCGTGAGCTCCGTTTGAAGGGGCTCACAAGCGGCCCCGAACGCAGCCGTCCAGCCCTAATGCATTCTCAGTGGAGGCGGATCCGCTGAGAATGCATCAGTCTGCCAGCGTTCAGCCTCCGTTCCGCTCAGTGAGCAGACACCTGAACGCTGCTTGCAGCGTTCGGGTGTCCGCCTGGCCGTGCGGAGGCGAGCGGATCCGTCCAGACTTACAATGTAAGTCAATGGGGACGGATCCGTTTGAAGATGACACTATATGGCTCAATCTTCAAACGGATCCGTCCCCCATTGACTTTCAATGTAAAGTCTGAACGGATCCGCTCAGGCTACTTTCAGACTTAGAAATTTTTCTAGGTTATAATGCAGACGGATACGTTCTGAACGGATGCAAACGTATGCATTATAGGAGCGGATCTGTCTGATGAAACATAAGACGGACCCGCTCCGAACGCTAGTGTAAAGTAGCCTTAGTCCAGGTTTATTTAATTTCTCATAAACCTGGGTCAAACTATTCTAAACAATAAATTCAAAAAGCAGGAGAGATTATAAGGGGGTTATGACCCATAATATTGGATGTCTGAGCTGACAGAAAATCACTATTAATAACCATCACTTGTTGCCATAAATCCTGTATCCGATACCGCATAATGCAGTGTCTGCCAGTCAAGGTGCCACATCTTCTGCCCAAATAGACTGTTAAAAATGCTCCTGAGATCATTATCAAAAGATATGGAGGTCATGCATTTATACGACAGCTTCTATGACCTCTCCCATCTCCACCAATAGCCTCGGTGGGGCAATATTGATTTGGGTCTGCAATAAAAAACAACAATAATAGATCTAATTTTACAGCAACTAGTAATGATTATTTACATTCACTAAAAGTGTATATAATTGTGCAGTATTAATGTAAAGTTATGCACTTTACACCTCTAAGGCCATGTGGGGAGTAGGTCGTCAACCAGCTGGCCAGCCTCTTAGTAACAACTGCTAGGTGCGGGATGCTTCCACACCATTCTAGAGGAAAGCAGTCTAGTCCTGTGTAGCTTATAAGAAAGTTAGCAGCAGAAAACAGAGCTAAGCAGAGAAAACACTAGCCCTGTGAGCTAAGAGCAACTAGCATAGCTACAGTATAAGTGCCAACCCCTGATGAAAAGAATTGCTGGAGATAACAGAAGGTTTAGCAGCCATACAAGGAGAAGTACTAAACTTTTGTCAGAAAAGGTAATGCCTGCACCTTGGCTATTGACTTCCCTGCATTTTGGTTGGGGCAATAAAGCTCAGGCCTCTTACCATTTTCAAAGACTGGTCATCTGTTAGGAGAGACTGCATCCCGCTCAGGGTAGTGTGGTTATATAGATCTAAAGATAAAAAGAGTACACCCTTTAGGCCAGACTGGAGAGATTGTACAGTCTGATTGGGGGGAGAGAGGCTCAGAGGGGTATAGAGCACCGCCTGTCCTACCATACACACAGCCTTTGGGAATATTGTCTAAACCACCTGTAAAGATTTTGCTTACATTTAATAGTGCCTGTATGAACCATCTATCCTACTGCCTCAGTAATGTACAGTGAACTGTTTGTACTAACACTTACCTCATCATTGTGTGCACCAAAACCTGCACCGCTACAGTATTGCCTGCCTTGCACCTACAAGACCCCATTTCCATGAAGGGCACCCCAACCATCTCTAGACAAAAGCCCCAAGGTCAGGGAGTGCCCCCAAGGGAAGAAAAGAAGCACACTTCACATCACTGCATGTCATAGGGAGCGTCAGGGAGTGATTACTACTACTCCTATCATTGCTGCCATTGCCACTCTGTCCTCCTCTTCCCCTGTCCCAGGCTCACAACACTTGCATTAGAACTTTTCAAAATATGTGCGATCTGGAGCTTTGTTACCACCTACAACTGGAAGGTTCCATGAGGCAGAACAGAAGACCTTGTCTTAGGCATCTCAATGTATGCAAGCCTTGAGACTAAAAAAAGTTCCTTGTGCTATTGCTGATTTAAGTCTTCAAACAAATGGACAGTGGTATGGCTCTGGTTTATTCTTTCCCTATTGAGAATCATATCCCCTTTAGAGATGGCCCGACTAGTTTGTCGGCGAATAGTTCCCGGTGAACATAGCTTGTTCGCGTTCGCCGCGGCGGGCGAACATATGCGATGTTCGGTCCGCCCTCTATACATCATCATTGAGTAAACTTTGACCCTGTACCTCACAGTCAGCAGACACATTCCAGCCAATCAGCAGCAGACCCTCCCTCCCAGACCCTCCCACCTCCTGGACAGCATCCATTTTAGATTCATTCGGAATCTGCATTCTCAGTGAGAGGAGGGACAGTGCTGCTGCTGATTCAATAGGGAAAGCGTTAGCTAGGGCAGTGTCCTGTGTCCACAGACTCATCTGCTGTAAGGACAGCGTCCTGACAGCACCCCAAAAAGCCCTTTTCAGGGCTTTTTTTTAAATATATATATATATTGCAGTTGCCTGCCCGTGTGTGAGAGGCTGCAGGCTCAGTCACAGACAGTACTGTGTGCACACCATTCATACAGGGTGTGACAGAAAATACCTCGCAGATAAAAAAAAATTCTATTTAATATTTTTCTGTGATCTAATCACAGTTGCAAGCCAGTGTGTGTCAGGCCCACACAGACTGTATTGTGGCCACTGGCTAGTGGCTAGGCCTCCACTTATACCGTTACAGGGTGTCAATCACTCACAAATACCTTGCAGATAAAAAAAAATTATATTTAATATTTTTCTGTGATATAATCACAGTTGCAAGCCCGTGTGTGTCAGGCCCACAGACTTACTGTGGCCACTGGCTAGGCCTCCACTTATACCGTTACAGGGTGTCACTCACTCAAATACCTTTCAGCTAAAAAAAATTATATTTAATATGTTTCTGTGATATAATCACAGTTGCAAGCCCGTGTGTGTCAGGACCACACAGACTGTATTGTGGCCACTGGCTAGTGGCTAGGCCTCCACTTATACCGTTACAGGGTGTCACTCACTCACAAATACCTCGCAGATAAAAAAAAATTCTATTTAATATTTTTCTGTGATATAATCCCAGTTGGAAGCCAGTGTGTGTCTGGCCCACCACTCATACCGTTACAGGGTGTCACTCACTCACAAATACCTTGCAGATAAAAAAAATTCAATTTAATAAATGGACCCCAGATTGGGGACGTAACAGGGATTAAACTGATGAGAAGAGAGAACTACAGAAAATACCACTCATATCGGGTGTGACAGTAAATTGCACGGCGCAGACGCAGTGACCGTGGCGTGGATTCAAACAAAGGGGAGGGAGCCAGCGTTTTTTTAACCATCTCCCCATTCGAAAAATCAATTTAATAAATGGACCCCAGATTGGGAACGTAACAGGGATTAAACTGATGAGAAGAGAGAACTACAGAAAATACCACTCATATCGGGTGGGACAGTAAATTGCACGGCACAGACGCAGTGACCGTGGATTCAAACAAAGGGGAGGGAGCCAGCGTTTTTTTAACCATCTCCCCGTTTGAAAAATCTATTCAATTCACCTTTCCGGGACCCTTGGTGTTGTACGTGGCTGGGTGGAGGAAGAAACCTTCAATGACATCAACGGGACATGGCTAGCTTGGTATCCAACCTTGTACAAATGGGGAGTTTGCGGTTGGGCAAATGGACTGTTTGCGGTTGTTTGCGGTGCATTAAAAGGGGAGTTTGGTCTGTCAATGTCTGTGAAGCGGGCGTAACCCTACCTGATCGATACAACATCATACCTGATCGTATACACACACTGGATGTTTTAAACCACGTTGTTCAAAAAAAAATTGGATTGTTAGGTGATCTATGCCCTTTATGGATTAAAATCCAACTCTGCGTCAACTATGTAATTTTCCATGGTAGTTTTGCCATGGATCCCCCTCCGGCATGCCACAGTCGAGGTGTTAGTCCCCTTGAAACTATTTTTCCATCACTACTGTGGGTTTTAAAATTCGCCTGCCTACTGAAGTCTATGGCGGTTCGCCCGGTTCGCCCGTTCGCGAACATTTGCAGAAATTCGCGTTCGCCGTTCGCGAACGGAAAATTTTATGTTCTCGACATCTCTAATCCCCTTGACAGTTCCTGGCTTCAATAGCATATCAGAAGTCAAAACTACTGGCACCAATTGCTCAGGAATGGGGGGCAAGGAAATCAATGACAGTGCTGGAATCTGTGGAGTGCAAACTACAGCTACTGTTGGAGGACGTGACCTGTCCTCTTTAATTAGTGGGAACTGTCATGTATTTTTCTAAAAAGGCTTGATTTCAGTATTTGCTATAGTAAGACTATTAGCTTAATATACCACTCAGTTCTACCTATACTTTTTTCACTCTCCAAAACTTGCAGAAAACTTTCTAAAAAAAATTAAAAAAAAAATCTAATGGGTTCATTTCCCTAAGGCAGGCCCTGATAATGGCTACATGGTCTTAGCCCATGAGCAGTTTATAATTTTAGACATTATATCAAAATAGTTTATTTATAGCCAGCTTGTCTAAAAATCATTACAATGCTCTTTTCTATTTCAGTATTGAAAGAATGTGTTATAAATAGAGTGGAGCGAACCCGAACTGTAAAGTTCGGGTTCGTACTGAACTTTAGGTTTTTCGGCACCCGGACCCGAACATTTATGTAAAAGTTCGGGTTCGGTGTTCAGCGCTTTTTATGGCGCTTTTTGAAAGGCTGCAAAGCAGCCAATCAACAAGCGTCATACTACTTGCCCCAAGAGGCCATCACAGCCATGCCTACTATTGGTATGGCTGTGAATGGCCAACTGCAGCATGTGACCCAGCCTCTATTTAAGCTGGAGACATGTAGCACCGCCCGTCACTCTGCTCGGATTAGTGTAGGGAGAGGCTGCAGCTGCTGTGAGGGAGAGATCAGGGAGAAATCGTATCAAGAACTGTTTTTTGTACTCAGCGATCTACAGCAAATGTGCTTTGTGGGTGCAGTGCACAATTGTTTTAAGCCTGGCCTGAGCCAACTACTGCTGAAAACAAACTTTTTTTCCTTCAGTTAGTCAATATCAATACATAATCGGCAGCCATTTTATGCAACGATAGTGCACCAGCACAGGATATCTGCATGTCTGCAAGTCCAGAAATACAGCTTTGAGACACTGGGGTTTAAAAAACCCTCTGTTTCATATAGTGCACATCTAGGATTAACGCTGCATAAGTGACTGTTCAATTTAGGCCAGAAATACGGCTTTCTCATACTGGGGCATACTGGGGTGAAAAAAAAAACTCTGTTTCATATAGTGCACATCTGTGATTAAAGGTGCATAAGTGAGTGTTACATTTAGGCCAGAAATACGGCTTTCTCATACTGGGGCATACTGGGGTGAAAAAAAATATATCTGTTTCCCATACTGCACATCTAGACAAGAAAAAAGACAAAAAACACAGCTCCTCATGTGTGATACCGCCTTATAGATAATATAGTATTGTGGTGCATATTTCGCTTACCGGATTCTGTTGTGAGGAGTCACAACAGCTGTGTATGCCTTAGCTGGTATCTATCCCCACCAGCATCAGGGAATGCCGTACTGCTGCCTGGGCCTCTTCCTGTCTCGGTAGTTCCAGGAAAGTAAGTATGCAGAAAATCATAAAAATATCAGACCACTATCTGGCGCTGCTGGCATATAAATCAGTCCTTGGGATGAATAATATTCTTTTATTTAAAGTCAACGCGTTTCAAGGGCGAAGTGCCCCCTTCGTCAGGACAATTTACGAAGGGGGCACTTCGCCCTTGAAACGCGTTGACTTTAAATAAAAGAATATTATTCATCCCAAGGACTGATTTATATGCCAGCAGCGCCGGATAGTGGTCTGATATTTTTATTATTTTCTATATACTGCACATCTAGGATTATAGGTGCATAAGTGACTGTTCATTTTAGGCCAGAAATACGACTTTCGCATACCGGGGTGGAAAAAACACTGTGTTTTATATACTGCACATCTGTGATTATAGGTGCATGAGTTACTGTGAAATTTAGGCCACAAATATGGCTTTTGCTTACTGGGGTTAAAAAAAACCTCTGATATACTGCACATCTGGGATTAGAGGTGCATAAATTACTGTGAAATTTCGGCCACAAATAAGTTTTTTGCTTACTGGGGTTAAAAAAAACCTCTGATAAACTGCACATCTGGGTTTAGAGGTGCATAAGTGAGTGTTACATTTAGGCCACAAATACGGCTTTCTCATACTGGGGCATACAGGGGTGAAAAAAAAACATCTGTTTCATATAGTGCACATCTAGGATTATAGGTGCATAAGGGACTGTTCATTTTAGGCCAGAAATACGGCTTTCGCATACCGGGGTGGAAAAAACACTGGCCCAGATTCAAGAAGCACTTGCGCGGGAACAAGTGTGATTTGCGCCGCGCAAGTACTGATTTGCTCCTATGCAAATTTGCGGCTGATTCTGTAAACCAGTTAAGCCTGAAATGCGGCCATTTTCCCGCGCACGCAGCCTAGCTGTTCCTGCGCAATTTTCGTGCAATTTTGCGCGGGGTGTAAGTTGCGCCTTCATGGAATTCCCTCAGCGAATATGCAAATTAGGTACTGCCGATGATTCAGAAACATGCGCGTGTGATGCGCATCTTGCGCTGGAAGCGTGCAAGCTTTTTTCCCTGGGCAAACTTGCTCCTGTTAAAAGCAGGGGCAAGTTAGCAAAAGATGGCCAAATGTCATCTGAAGGAGCGCGCAACTTCAGCAGCACCTAGACAGACGATCTGAACAAGCAGATTTGAAATACATCTAAAGAACATCTAAATAGTTATTCTAGATGGCAGTTTGTTCTTATACCTTTTTATCCTATGAGAATAAAACACAAAAACAAGTGTTCCTTGTGCTCTTCAAATGAAAAATGACATTTTCAGATGTTTCTAGAATTTACTTATCTCATTCAAGTACTACACTAAAACAGCTGCACCAATAAAATAAAGGCTATGTATGTTTATTTCTGTTCTTTTATAATTTAAATTCTTTATACAGTAATATAAAATATTTTGGTCCCTTTGGGAGGTGCCATGTCTTGCAAAAGGGCTGAATTTCCTTGCTCAGGGGGGGTAGGAAAAAGCAGGATGAAATTCAGCAAAGAACCTGCGCAAGTCTGCTCCTATTTATTTGCTCAGTGCAAGCAGCTGAGCAGGATTTGCCCTGAAATTATGCTAGCAAACCTCTGCTGAGCCGAAAATTCCTCATTTACATAGGGGCACACCCACTTTGACTTGCACGGCCTTGCGCCCTCAGCTTTGCCTTAAACAGGAGCAAATTAAATGAACAAACGATTCCTGAATCAGGTGGCAATTTGGCAAAATTGCTCCAGCGCAGAGAAATTCAGCTGAGCGGCTCAAGTGTAAGTAATGGGCAAATCTACCTGAATCTGGGCCACTGTGTTTTATATACTGCACATCTGTGATTATAGGTGCATAAGTTACTGTGAAATTTAGGCCACAAATACGGCTTTTGCTTACTGGGGTTAAAAAAAACCCTCTGATATACTGCACATCTGGGATTAGAGTTGCATAAGTTACTGTGAATTTTAGGCCACAAATACGGCTTTTGCTTACTGGGGTAAAAAAAACTCTGATATACTGCACATCTGGGATTAGAGATGCATAAGTTACTGTGAAATTTAGGCCACAAATTTGGCTTTTGCTTACTGGGGTTAAAAAAAAACCTCTGATATAGTGCACATCTGGGATTAGAGGTGCATAAGTGAGTGTTACATTTAGGCCACAAATACGGCTTTCTCATACTGGGGCATACTGGCGTGAAAAAAACCCATCTGTTTCATATAGTGCACATCTAGGATTATAGGTGCATAAGTGAGTGTCACATTTAGGCCAAAAATACGGCTTTGGCATACTGGGGCATACTGGGTGAAAAAAAACCCCTCTGTTTCATATAGTGCACATCTAGGATTATAGGTGCATAAGGGACTGTTCATTTTAGGGCAGAAATACGGCTTTCGCATACCGGCGTGGAAAATACACTGTGTTTTATATACTGCACATCTGTGATTATAGGTCCATAAGTTACTGTGAAATTTAGGCCACAAATGCGGCTTTTGCTTACTGGGGCTAAAAAAAAACTCTGATATACTGCACATCTGGGATTAGAGGTGCATAAATTACTGTTAAATTTCGGCCACAAATACGGTTTTTGCTTACTGGGGTTAAAAAAAACCTCTGATAAACTGCACATGTGGGATTAGAGGTGCATAAGTGAGTGTTACATTTAGGCCACAAATACGGCTTTCTCATACTGGGGCATACAGGGGTGAAAAAAAACATCTGTTTCATATAGTGCACATCTAGGATTATAGGTGCATAAGGGACTGTTCATTTTAGGCCAGAAATATGTCTTTCGCATACCGGGGTGGAAAAAACACTGTGTTTTATATACTGCACATCTGTGATTATAGGTGCATAAGTTACTGTGAAATTTAGGCCACAAATACGACTTTTGCTTACTGGGGTTAAAAAAAAACCTCTGATATACTGCACATCTGGGATTAGAGTTGCATAAATTACTGTGAATTTTAGGCCACAAATACGGCTTTTGCTTACTGGGGTAAAAAAAACCCTCTGATATACTGCACATCTGGGATTAGAGATGCATAAGTTACTGTAAAATTTAGGCCACAAATACGGCTTTTGCTTACTGGGGTTAAAAAAAAACCTCTGATATACTGCACATCTGGGATTAGAGGTGCATAAGTGAGTGTTACATTTAGGCCACAAATACGGCTTTCTCATACTGGGGCATACTAGCGTGAAAAAAACCCATCTGTTTCATATAGTGCACATCTAGGATTATAGGTGCATAAGTGAGTGTCACATTTAGGCCAAAAATACGGCTTTGGCATACTGGGGCATACTGGGTGAAAAAAAAACCCTCTGTTTCATATAGTGCACATCTAGGATTATAGGTGCATAAGGGACTGTTCATTTTAGGGCAGAAATATGGCTTTCGCATACCGGGGTGGAAAAAACACTGTGTTTTATATACTGCACATCTGTGATTATAGGTGCATAAGTTACTGTGAAATTTAGGCCACAAATGCGACTTTTGCTTACTGGGGCTAAAAAAAACCTCTGATATACTGCACATCTGGGATTAGAGGTGCATAAGTTACTGTGAAATTTAGGCCACAAATACTGCTGTACTGCTGTCATATAGAGTTAAAAAATTTTTTTAGGGCATTATCCTACATCAGGGTTTTTATTGGCGGATAATTATTTTTAACAGACTCAACCACTTTTTACTTTGCTTGGTGAACGGTAACTATGAGGCAAACATCTAATAAGGGACGCGGTCATGGTCGTGGTGGTGGTGTTGGTGGAGCCTCTGTTGCAGGGCGTGGCCATTCTTTTCAGTTTATATTTATAGAGATGCTGGAGGTGTATAAACTCCAATTTAAATGTGCTTGTTTTCCATCTACAGTCTACATTTAGGTGCACCTGTGAGGCCTGGGCCATACCAGCCAGTCTTGAGTGGGACTCGCAGACTCCTCCCTCCTCCCATTGCAAGCATGGCTACATGCTGGAGGTAACTGGTGAGTTGTTTGTGAGTCGGCCCCAAGGATCGCAGGGCATCATTCTTTGCCTCCTGTTGCCTCCTCTTCCTACTCGGCTTCCTCCTCCTCTTCTACCACATCCTCATCCGGTCAGCGACAGACCTTCACCACCAACTTCAGCACAGCCAGGGGTAAACGTCAGCAGGCCGTTCTGAAACTGATGTGTTTGGGGGACAGGCCCCACACTGCGCAGGAGTTGTGGCGGGGTATAGAACAACAGACTGACGAGTGGTTGCTGCCAGTGAGCCTCAAGCCCGGCCTGGTGGTGTGCGATAATGGACGAAATCTCGTTGCAGCACTAGGACTAGCTGGTTTGACGCACATCCCTTGCCTGGCGCATGTGCTGAATTTGGTGGTGCAGAAATTCATTCACAACTACCCCGACATGTCAGAGCTGCTGCATAAAGTGCGGGTCGTCTGTGCGCGCTTCCGGCGTTCTCATCCTGCCGCCGCTCGGCTGTCTGCTCTGCAGCGTAACTTCGGCCTTCCTGCTCACCGCCTCATATGCAACGTGCCCACCAGGTGGAACTCCACCTTGCACATGCTGGAGAGACTGTGCGAGCAGCAGCAGGCCATAGTGGAGTTTCAGCTGCAGCACGCACGGGTGATTCGCACTGCGAACAGCACCACTTCACCACCAATGACTGGGCCTCCATGCGAGACCTGTGTGCCCTGTTGCGCTGTTTCGAGTACTCCACCAACATGGCCAGTGGCGATGACGCCGTTATCAGTGTTACAATACCACTTCTATGTCTCCTTGAGAAAACACTTAGGGCGATGATGGAAGAGGATGTGGCCCAGGACGAGGAGGAGTAGGAGGAGGAAGAGGGGTCATTTCTAACACTTTCAGGCCAATCTTTTAGAAGTGGCTCAGAGGGAGGTTTTTTGCAACAGCAGAGGCCAGGTACAAATTTGGCCAGCCAGGGCCCACTACTGGAGGACGAGGAGGAGGAGGATGAGGATGAAGCATGTTCACAGCGGGGTGGCACCCAAAGCAACTCAGGCCCATCACTGGTGCGTGGCTGGGGGATACGGAGGACGCAGACGATACGCCTCCCACAGAGGACAGCTTGTCCTTACCTCTGGGCAGCCTAGCACACATGAGCGACTACATGCTGCAGTGCCTGCGCAACGACAGCAGAGTTGCCCACATTTTAACGTGTGATGACTACTGGGTGGCCACCCTGCTGGATCCCCGTTACAAAGACAATGTGACGTCCTTAATTCCCTCACTGGAGCGTGATCGGAAGATGCACGACTACAGGCGCACGCTGGTAGACGCGCTCCTGAGAGTATTCCCGACTGACGCCGGGGGACAAGTGAAAGCACAAGGCGAAGGCAGGGGAAGAAGAAGAGGTCGCCAACGCAGCTGTGACAGTGCCAGCACCTCAGAAGGCAGGGTTAGCATGGCCGACATGTGGAAAAGCTTTGTCACCAATTGCTGATATGGAGCGTGTTAGCAGGAGGCAGCATTTGAACAACATGATAGGTTATTGGTTACTTTCTCAGAGCCTCCCCATAACTTCCCCAATTTCCCCCCATCCAAATACCATCCCAATAAGACACCACACACTTTGCTTGGATTAAATCGGACACAGCAGCTGTTTTATTAATAAAATAAATACATCCATAAATAACAATAACATTAAAATTAACATTAACCCCTGACGAGGGAGATCGTAGAAGCCCCAAAATGTTACCATCCACAAAAAGCCAACCTGGCAACTCCATCTTGCCTCCAGCCGTAAGCACCAGCTCGGAGACACCAACTGATGGACGCCTCTCCAATCAACCAAGTACCTGAAACTATGAGAGTCCAGCCCCACCATTGAGGCCCTCCCATTTCCACTACCGTCATATACCACCAGCTTCTATGATCTCCCACCGCCAACGACGCGCAGCTTGAACCTGACAACCACCCTCAAGCCTGCGCGTTCCTCCACAAACACAAAGCACGTTCGATACCATTCTGTAAACTCAGAGCCCAAAGATCAATGCCCACCGCATTCAGATGAACACCATCCGTTCTCCAAAAAACCCCCACTCCCCGCTTCCAAGTCCGTATGCCGAACCGCCACTGCTCCATTCCGCGCCATAAACCTCCCAATAGCCCTATTCACCTTCACCCTTGCCTTGTTAATCCGCTCAACCGAACGCGCCTCCCTCCACGTCTTCCGAGCCACTATGTCGGACCAAACAGTCACCATACCCGGAAACATAGACCACAACCTCAAAAGATCAAAATTAATATCCTTAATAAGTTCCCGGCAAGGCCTAACCCCCAAATCATTACCCCTGACATGCAACACTAAAATATCGGGGGCTCGATCCAACCTCGCAAATCGGTGCACCTCCCTCAACACACTCCCCCATAACATACCCCTACTCCCCAGCCACCGCAGCACCGCCTCCTCCCTACTGAACCCAAGCTGAAGCCCCTCCGGTCGCACATCCGCCCGAAGCGCTCCCCAGAAAACAAACGAGTGCCCAAGAATCCACACCAAAACCGCACCTGCAACATAAACAGAAGAAAATGAATGACTACACCCCAGCTCACCAACCGCCCAACCGAACATAAGATTTAAAACGCGAAGATTCCCATCTCTCTATCTTCTTAATCACCTCCTTGCTCAAACCTAACCTCGCCGCCTCTGTAGCCGCCCCAATCCTGAAGGAATTACCCGTAAAATGCTTAGAGTCCATTCCCAATGCCCCCAAACATTTTTTAAACACTGCAACAAACTGAAATCGCGACAGAAACGACCCGTCCTCATGCCTCAGCAGGGGCCCCATGGTCCCGAAACTCACGCCCTCCCGATACTGCCTCAAGCAACGCACCGGACACAACACACACCCCGGCACCTCGAACAGTGACACACTACAGCCTCTACCTTCCCTATCCGTCTTAGAAACCCGTATCCGCACTACCATCCTGTCACCATACAAATCAACATCCCCCCACACAAACTCCCTGCCCGAATCAGCCGGACCCAAGCATAAAAAATTGTCAAGGTAATGGATAAGCGACACACACCCTGACACATCCTTAACCACCCATTCCAAGAATGAACTAAATGTTTCAAAGTATGCACAGGACACCGAGCACCCCATTGGCAGACACCTATCCACAAAATACCCACCATCCCAGAAACAACCTAACAAGTGTAAACTATCTGGGTTAACGGGCAATAACCGGAACGCCGCCTCAATGTCCGTTTTTGCCAACAAGGCCCCTGGCCCCAACTTACGCACCCATCCTACCGCCGCATCAAAGGAGGTATAGACCGACCAAAGCTCAGGATCAATACCTTTGTTGACCGACGCCCCCTTTGGGAAAGACAAGTGATGAATGAGCCGAAACTTGTTCGGCTCCTTCTTGGGCACCACCCCCAAAGGGGAAACCCGCAAATCCTCCCACGGCAAGTCAACAAATGGCCCATCCATCCTACCCAACGCCACCTCCTTAGCAAGCTTCTCCGATACCACCTCCCTATGTTCCAAAGCCGACCGCAAATTCTTCCTAACCCCAAACACCTGTTCCACCGGGCAAGACGGAATACTGAAACCCTCTGTAAACCCCTTCCGTAAAAATTCCACCGCTCCGCTGTCCGGGTATTTATCTAGGTACCCCGTCATCACGCCCACCCGCACCGGCGTCTGGCCCTTTTGCACCAGCCTCACTCCCCCTCTGCTTAGCACCCCTGAAACAACGGCTGGCCCCATGACCTCCCCCACAGGAAGAACATTCGTGCTTAAATTTGCACTTGGGCCCAAACTTGCAACTCCCCTCATTAAAGAGAAAGCACAATCCCTTGGCCGCTGCCATTGCAAATCCCGACTGACCTGACCCCCCTTGCTCCCCCCAAAAGGGCTGCCCAGATCGTACCGGCGCCATCACCTTCATCCATAACCCTATATCCTTATGGTCCCACCGCATACTCAGGCGGACCGCCTTTCTCTGACGAAACTGTTCGTCATATCTCAACCACCCAGAACCCCCATAAACCCTATACGCCTCCCCAATCACGTCCAGATAACAGAAAAGCGCCGAACAGCTGTCCGGCGCCCTCTCCCCAATCACACTAGCTAAGATGGCAAACGCCTGTAGCCAATTCACAAACGTGCGCGGTATCAGTCTATAACGCCGCTTCTCCTCCTCCTCCCTCTTTGACCCATACCGCTTCACCAAGTCGAGATTAAAACGCTCCAAGGGAAGCAGCGAAAAAATATCCACGTATTCCCCTTGCCAGATCCTATCCCTGACCTCCTGCTTCGAGTGCGCACTCAGCGGGCCCTCAAAACACACATATACCTTCCCCCTGGCCGCATCATCCACCCGCGGCCCGTCAGAGGCCCCCCGCCTGACACACTACTCCCAGAATCCACACCAGCTAACCCACACAATAGCCTCCCCAAGCCCCCAATCATATCTTTCTGCCCCCCGCCTAAACCACTCAACCCCGAACCCTGCGCCAGCGCAAGAAAAGCTCCCAATGCCGCCTCACCTGGCTGCCGGGGCGATGTGAACCCCGCAGCTGGAATTCCTGAATCCTGACGGAGTGACCCCGATGTCACTGGAACGACCACTCCAGACGTCACTCTCCCACTCGACCCAGGCATCCCAGCATCCTCCACGCTGGATGCGCTGCGCGCAGAAAACGACTCCTCCTCCTCATCTTCCCTGTGGGCAGGACCAGCGGAATGCTGTCCGTCATACTGCTGAGGCCTGTGCACACCACCACGCTCCTGGTGCACAGCCTCGTGTCCCCTGCTGCTGCTGCTGCCTCTCCCACGCCGAGCAGCCCTCCCTCCCCCCCAGCCTGGAGAGGGGAGCCTGCAGTACCAGCTCTAGCCTCCAAATCGCATGCTGCTGGAGACGGAGCACTTGCCGCCCCGCCCCTCACTGGGCCCCGCCGAACACCTGGATTCCTCCCACGCCGAGAGGACCTGGAGGGAGTCTGTACACTGGCCCCCCGGCGCGGAGGGTCCCCGGAGGGGGGTACATTCCGGGCTCGGGTGCGCCGGCGGCCGGACCCGCCGCGACCATGTAGCGCTCGGCGGCGGGCTCGCTGTACCCGCCGCCCCCTTCCCCCCCTGCAACAGGCTGGCTACCTGTTCCTGCAGCCATTCAGGACCTCTGGCCTCCGCCGCCACTCTCAGCTGCTGCAGCATCTCCTCCACCTGTGACATGGTAAGTTGCTCCTCAGTTCGTCTCCAAACCAAAATGGCGCCAGCTAACTGCCGGTCACTTCTATTTAGCCCCTAAACTCCTCCTTCCTAATCACCCTAGCCACTCCTCCCCACCACAGTTAACTAACTCCTACCCAGGCCCTTTTTACCAAAACCTATCATGGCGGCCTCCCCTTACCCTCCATTCTAGTCCGGCCTCTCTTGGTGGAACAGTACCTGTGCACACACCTACATGTACTGTCTGATGGTTCTGCCCCATTCAACTTCTGGATCTCCAAATTGTCCACATGGCCAGAGCTTGCCCTGTATGCCTTGGAGGTACTGGCCTGCCCTGCAGCCAGTGTACTCTCTAAACGTGTATTTAGCACGGCAGGAGGCGTCATTACAGACAGACGCAGCCGCCTGTCCACAGCCAACGTGGACAAGATCACGTTCATTAAAATGAACCAGGCCTGGATCCCACAAGACTTGTCTATACCTTGTGCAGAATAGACAGTTCTAACAGCCTCAACCATCCATCCTTGTACTCAAGTGCACTTATTCCTTTTTTTTATTTTTTATATGTCCCAATATTTTGGGGGATACCCCTATGTAAAAATGCAAAATAACACACATCTGTGTTGGCTACCTATTCCTCCTTCGCCGCCGCTTCCACCTAGACTGCCACGTGAGCCTACACCGCCACATCCACCCATTCACCGCCTCCTCAACCTCTTCCTCCTACATCATTCCTAATTTGCATTTTTTTTAAGATCTTTTATGTTTTTTTTATTCATTTCCCTATCCACATTTGTTTGCATAGCATTTTCTATGCTCTTAAGAACATTTTGCTGCCTTTTGCAGCCCTCTAGCTCTTTCAAGGGCTATTTTAGAGCCATTTTAGTGTCCAAAAGTTCGGGTCCCCATTGACTTCAATGGGGTTCGGGTTCAAGTTCGGGTCAAGTTCGGGCGAACCTGCCGAACCCGAACATCCAGGTGTCCGCTCAACTCTAGTTATAAATTACTTAGCATGCTAAGTATACTTTAGTAAAAATGGATATAAAATGCTAGTATATGTGGCCAAGGTCAGCCTTATTATTATATTAACAGGCGTACTTGTGTCAGGAAATTAGCTGATGCTCCATGTAATGAAAAGATTAGGAGTGAAAATAACAAGCGCCAAAGGATTAGGAATTTTAATGTGGATAGACAGTGAATAGCACATAGTGGTCTACCTAGGACATTGTGCACTGAATACAGCACCACTATATAGTGAACATCACTTTTATATGATAATAAATGTTTTTAAGAATATATCTACCAAGCTGCTGGTGTCAAAATGATTGCAACATTTTAAAGGCAATGAATCAGACCCTAGCTCCTGATTTCGGTGGGCCTGTAATGTGATTAGTTGCTATGGTCAGCTCTTCCACTTTTCCCTTGACTGTCTCTTTTCATGATAAAAACAAGCATGACATATGATGATTACCATGAACTCTGATGAGCTATAACCTTAAAACAACCTTGTCTAGACATTGTTTAGCTCTCGCTCGTGTCACCCATGCAACTGTGACCTGTCAAGGCATGGGCCACAAGCCATCTGAATTTGTCCTTTGGTATCTGGCACCAGGCCTTTAGCCGCAAATCTTTTACATGCTGTAAGTTGTGGGGTGTGGTCTCCATGGACTGGACTTGTTTTTCCAGCACGTCCCACAAATGCTCAATCATACTTGGGCACTTTGGAGGCCAAGTCAACACATTGAACTCTTCGTCATGTTCCTTAATCCATTCCTGAACAGTTTTTGCAGTGTGGCAGGGTGCATTATTATGCTGAAAACAGCTATTAGCCTTTGCCATGAAGGGGTATACTTGTCCTGCAATAAGGTTCAGGTAGGTGGAAAGTCTCAGTAAGTAACATCCACATGAATACCAAGACACTGGGTTTCATTGCCCTGAGCATCAAGCACAGTGCCTCAGACGGCTTGACTTCTTCTTCTAGTAATTGTTGCACACGCACCCAGCCATCCAAAATTATGTAGATGAAATTGTGGTTCATTAGACCAGGCCAGCTTCTTCCATTGCTTGATTGTCCAGTTCTGATGCTCACATGCCCATTATAGGTGCATTTGGCAGTCAGCATGGGCACTTTGACCAATCTGCGGCTAAGCAGCTCCATGAACAATGAGCTGTGATGCACTGTGTGTTCTAACATCTTTTTATCACAACCAGCATTTACTTTATCAGCAAGTTGTACTAAAGAAGCTCCTCTGTGGGATCCGATGGAAGCTAGCTTTCACTCCTCATGCTCATCAATGAGCCTTAGGTACCCAAGACTCTTTCACTGGGTATACTAACCACTGCTATACTGGAAATAGACCTGTTGTTTTGCAAATACCCTTACCAAGTCACAATTTAATCCTTCTCAAAATCGCTCAAATCCCTATGCTTGCTCATTTTTCTGTTTCCAGTACAGTAATTCCAGTTATTGACTGTTCACTAGCTGCCTAATATATCCCACCCCTTGTCACAAGATAATTCATGTTATTTGCTTCACCTGTCAGTCATTTTAATGCTATTGCTAATCAGTGTATATAACTATTCAATATAACTAAAAAAAATTGGGTATAATAGCAAATTCATGAGAGGCAATAGTATCCAGACATACAGTAATGTGCAAAAGTTTTAGGCAAGTGTGGAAAAAATGTTGCAAAGTAAGAATGCTTTAAAAAACAGAAGTGTTAATAGTTTACTGGAAACAAGGCCTAGAGAATCAACTATACATGAAAACATAGGAACTGTGGTGCAGAAAAATGGCAGTGGTGTTCTGGACTCATTTACTTTGCATTTTGCTAATTAGCATTCTTAAATTGCGGCATTTTGTCCACACCTACCTAAAACTTTTGTACAGTACTCTATATCACAAATACTTCAAAATCACACTTATGAAACATTCAAAAACAGTATTTTATACTAATGCATGTACAATGAAAATGTACAATATCATTTTTCCCTCATGCATGGTAGGTAAGGCTGAGTTCTCATCACTGATCTGTCAGAAGAACAGAAAAAAAGGATATATGGCATCCATTTGAGCCATTTCCGTCTGAGATCCTTTATTTTAGATGGAGTTAGCATGCAGGAATTTTTTCCGTCTAAAATGGATGGATCTCAGATGGAAATGTCTCAAACGGATGCCAAGTATGCGTAACTGATGCTCAGGATCCCTTTTTTTTTTTTACAGGATCCATATTTTCTTTATTTTTCAGTTCTTCTGACAGATAAGAAGAATGAAAAAATAATGGTGATGAGAACTCAGCCTTACCTACCATGCCTCACAGGATCCGTTTTTTTCCCTTATTTTTCTGTTCTCCTAGTGGATCACAAGGACGGAAAAAATAACGGAGATGTGAACTCAGCCTAAGCAAGAAGTTAGGGACAGATGTAAGATATAAGGCAATGAGACAGTTTATTGTCTGTCATCATGGAAACATTCAGGCCTGTTTAGGAAAACCTTTAGAAACTAATAATTTCATAAGCAAAAGCAGACCTTTCCCCAGGGTAATGCCTCATTAATTAAGCCAGTATGTGTCCTTGTACATTGGAGGTATATTTCAGGGAGGATGTCTCACGTGAACGATAGCAAGTTTCTTAAATTAGTTCATCCATGCAGTTGTCAAGTGCAGGTTATTTGATTCTCCCTGGAGGATTCATGGAAAGTATGGGGGTGGTATTTCCTACCTGAACAAATTAACTCAAGCACATTTGGAAGGTGAGTATCTTGGTTCCAAGAAGTAACCTTGAAAATAATCTGTTTCCTAGAGGCATATTCTCGTTCTGCTGAACTGTCCATGGCAATTAAAGTGCTTGTCTGTGGTAAATAAAACTCGGGCAGCCCCTATACATCTGGTAAAATAACATAAGAATCAATACCCACCCATTTTTTCCTCTGCTTCTTCCATTGCTGAACTTCAGTCCTCCCAGCTGCTGTTTGTTTTCCTGGCTGCAGTAGTGATGTTCTGTGTATACAGGTCATTGCAGCAGCCAATCACAGTTTTCAGAGGTGATGCCCTGTGTACTGCTGAGGCCAGAGATTGGCTGCATGGTGAATTGTGCTCATTGAATGTCACTGCCGCAGCCAAGAAGTTGATATCAGTGGCAGGTAAGACCGGATCTCAGTGCTGGAAGTGGTGGGAATAAAAGGAGTAAGTAGTGTCTCTTCTTTTGTTATTTTACCACATCTACAGGGCTGTCCAAACTTTTGTTTAACTTGGACAATCCCTTCAAGATTGGCAGTTATTACGGGACACAAAGTTCATCAGCTTTTACCTACATAATAAAAATTTAAAGGCTATGTACACCATCAGAGGCTATTTTTTCATGTTTGCATGTTACTCATTTTTGTAAAAAAAAAAGCATTTTTTCAATTTTCCCTTATTAAAAATATTGAGCTGTTCTGTCACAAAGTGTTAACTCTTTTTCTAGCTGTGTGACTGGTACTTTCACTTTGTGCTGGTCATCTAATATACCTTATCTCTAAATACTGAGAGGTCATAAACTCTTATTTAAGCCACATTCTTATCAGTTAGATAAGAACTGTGCTGTAATGAGTGTTCATAATGTCAGAGAGCGGAGATAAGGAGTCTGTTTGCTCCTGGTCTGACGGAAAAGACAGAAAATCCAAAGGGTTCTATTAGAGCATGTCAGCTATGTACAGAAAAAAGGACGCCATCATTTTAATTAATCCAAAAAGCTCCCAGCAGCCGTGTAGCTACTTATCAGTATTCTTGTTTTTTTTACTGATCATAGTATACATCAAAGATATACCAGGACGCGTTTCAGCGTTATAGCCTTCATCAACAGGTAGTAAGACAGAATCTAAAGGTACATATATAGGTAAATCAATCACAAGCCTGTGACGTCAGATGCCCACAATGGGCTGTAAATACAAAGTAACCAATCAACAATAGTGTTTCACTTTTAGGTAACCATGTTAATACATATTACCAGTTGCAATATTTAACGCGAGGACAAAGTCTATAAAAGAAAAAAGAAAACCAATATTAAGGAAGCACTTCATCGGACGTAAAAAACCTTTACAATCGCATTATCTCATAATCCCTATTCAAACCTCTGGGATAAACTGTATCCAATGTATGGATCTAATACGCTTCTCTGCGCAATAAAAGCTTTTTAATGTCTCCACCCCTCCTTGATTTCTTGATTTGCTCCAAAACTTGGAATTTTAATTGTGCTATCAAGATGTTATATTTATCAAAGTGGTATGGAAGAGGTAACAATAGGTTTTTTGTTCTTATTGTGGACTTATGTTTACAAATCCGATCCCTTATTGTCTGCATGGTCTCCCCGATATATAACAAGCCACATGGGCATTTTATCATATAGATGACATTAGTCACAGGTAAAAAAAAAACTTCTATTTTAAAGGGCTGTCCTGTGCGGCGGTGATAAAATATAGGGCCTTTAATAATGTGAGAGCATTGAAAACAATGGAGGCACGGAAAAGTGCCTTTTTCTGTGTAGCATGAGTGCTCTGTCTGCAAATTTCTTTGCCACTGCCCAAATCAGCATGCACCAATTTATCTCTGTAATTTGGGTTTGTCTTATTACAAATTAATGGTAGATATTTAAATTCTTTCACCCCTGGATAAGCTTTTGCTAAGAGGTGCCAGTGTTTTCGTATCATATTATCAAAAACCGAGTTATAGGGATGGAATTTATGTATGAATGCCAACCTCTGTGCTTTCTCCCGGATGGTGGGGGGTGGAGGTGGGACTGTGTGTTCAAATCAGATTTCACTTCATCAAGGACTGATCTGGGGTATTCCCTCTCAACAATTAAGGTCATTTCTTCTAATCTGGAGGTTTGTCTCATAGGATCCGTAACAATATGTCGGACTCCCTGGAATTGGGACTTAGGTATTGCTCTCTTCAAAGATAAAGGGTGGGCACTGGTGTAAAAGAGAATACTATTTCTATCTGTCTCTTTCCTATGAAGGTCAGTAGAGAGATGACCACTTTCATCCTTTATCACAATAGTGTCCAAGAAGTTCACCATATTTTTTATATATGATATGGTGAATTTCAGGCCCTCACAGGCTGTGTTCAAATAATTGAAAAAAGAAAGGAGGGACTCCTGTGGCCCCGTCCATACGCAAAAAATGTCATCTATACATCTTTTCCAAATTAATATATTCTGACGATATGATTCAGTATTATACACATGTAGCTCTTCAAAAGATGACATAAATGCATTTGCGTAGGACGGGACCACATTCGAACCCATCGCGGTACCCTGCCGCTGTACATAATAGGTATCTTCAAACATGAAGTAGTTCTTAAACAAAACCAAATGCAATATCTGTAAGAAAAATTCTCTCTGTGGCTCAGTGTAATCACTGGTTTGCAAAATGTCAGATACAGCCCATATCCCCTTTTCATGTTCAATAGAAGTGTAAAGACTTACTACATCTATAGTGACCAATCAACTTTCGACTGGTACAGATTGCAAATCAGCGATCACACTCAGAAAATGTGATGTATCCAACAGAAAGGACTTTGTACTCTTTATCAATGACGTTAATGCCTTCTCAAGAACAATGGACAAAGGAGACAATATTGAGGCCACAATGGGGTGACCTGGAGGGTTTAACAAAGTTTTATGCACTTTTGGAAGAATATCAGTGTTTGATTTATTAAAGGGTTTCTGTCACCCTGCAAAACAAATTTTTTTTTTTGGGATAGTTAGATTGCTCATAGTGCGATATAGCAGAATATAATGCTCTTACTTACTTTCATGCGGCCGATTCTTTATAAAACGAACTTTTATAATATGTAAATGAGGGCTCTACCAGCAAGTAGGGCGTCTACTTGCTGGTAGCTGCTGCAGAAATCCGCCCCCTCGCCGTGTTGATTGACAGGGCCAGCCGTGATCTCCTCCTCCGGCCGGCCCTGTCAGTAATTCAAAAATCGCGCGCCTCGCGTCATTCTGCGCAGGCGCTTTGAGATGAGGAGGCTCGTATCCTCAGCACTCCCTCAGTGCGCCTGCGTCTTCTCTTTTGGTGATGTCATCGGCGCAGGCGCACTGAGGGAGTGCTGAGGATACGAGCCTCCTCATCTCAAAGCGACTGCGCCGAATGACGCGAGGCGCGCGATTTTTGAATTACTGACAGGGCCGGCCGGAGGAGGAGATCACGGCTGGCCCTGTCAATCAACACGGCGAGGGGGCGGATTTCTGCAGCAGCTACCAGCAAGTAGACGCCCTACTTGCTGGTAGAGCCCTCATTTACATATTATAAAAGTTCGTTTTATAAAGAATCGGCCGCATGAAAGTAAGTAAGAGCATTATATTCTGCTATATCGCACTATGAGCAATCTAACTATCCAAAAAAAAAAAAAAGAGTTTTGCAGGGTGACAGAAACCCTTTAAGAAATTGCGCATTTGATCATCAATAATGTCCAGACTGGCATAATGGTGTACCACTCTCATGATCTTCTCCTTGATCTGAAAAACCGGATCCCTCTGAAAGATTTCATATGTCTCAACATAAGATAATTGATGCATCACTTCTTTCACATAGTTCAGTTTATCCATTAAAACTATGGAACCTCCTTTATCCGCAGGTTTTATAACTAGGGACTTATCCTCCATTATTGTGTGGATCGCCTTTCTCTCCTGTACTGTCACATTATGGGTCATTAAAAGTTCGCCCCTCTTAATAGAGTTCATCAATCCCAGGCCTCTTTTTGGACTAGTTGTATATAAGTTTCTACTGGGTGATACACAGTAGGTGGCATAAAGGTGCTTTTAACCTTCAGACCCAAGTTGTTTAGATTTAAATTTGATCTTCCTTCATCCATCACCTTCTCAGCACCTAATGATCCTTCTCTGGGTTCTGCAAAATGAGCCTTTAATCTAATCTTACGAAAAAACTGCTGCATATCAATATCCAACTGGAAGCTATGAAAGTGGGTAGTAGGACTAAAAGTCAAACCTTTTTGCATTGCATTCATTTGTTCTGAATCAAGAACTTTCAAAGATAAGTTAATAACCAAAGATGTGGTCATACCTGGGAGTGGGTTTATACCGTCTGGGTCTGTCCCATCTTGTGCATGCCGTAAGTGTTTGCGGCCCACCTTCCGACTTCTCCGGGCGTGCTCCAGCCGCCTCTCCGAAAAGAAGAAGAACAAAAGCCCTGTGAGCCAGCAGATTCGCTTCCAGAACTGGAAGAATATAGGCCCATTTTTGTAGATTATTATTATTATTTTATTTTTTTATGCACTTATATAGCGCTACTATACTCCGCAGCGCTTTACAGACTTTAGTATCCAACTGTCCCCAATGGGGCTCACAATCTGAGGTGTCCTGCCATCTACAGACCTTGTTGAGGAGGTAATCTTCGTTGTCACACAGGAATTTAGATCTCTTCTTATCTTCAATTTCCTTCTTATATATAGTGAAATGTGTATCCACCGTTTCTTTAAGTTTCTGGAATTCCTCCGATGTCAGAGAATCCTGAAGCTGCTGCTCAATATTAATTGTTTGTTCCTTTATATCGCTGATCGCTCTTTGTATCCGATCAATAGTTAATAACATCAAGTACATAGAGCATTTATTGATAATTTTCTCAAAGTCTTTACAATAATCAATGTCCTCAAGAAAGAAAGTCGGACGCAAATGGACTCTCAATCCTCTGGGGATCCTGCTCAATTTGCAGTACTCTGTCAATGTGATGGCATGTAACTTGTAAGTGGTTAATCTTCTCAATTCCCTTTCCCAGTTTATTTTTTTATTATATATATATTTATACTCACTGGTAGGAATAATCAAAAAGTCCATAGACAAAGTTGCGAAATTATTCTAGTTGCGTCGGCATCATTGAACCTTAGTGTCGAAGGTACAGTAGTCATCTGTAGGATTGGTGCATGTACTCCCAATTACAAATGGATAGTGTTCCAGTCGGCACTCAATCAGATCCAGGCTGCAGCGGAAAGGAGCAATCGCCACGTCACAGGCTTGTGATTGATTTACCTATATATGTCCCTTTAGATTCTGTCTTACTACTTGTTAACGAAAGCTATAACGCCGAAACGCGTCCTGGTATATCTTTGATGTATACTAGGATCAGTAAATAAAACAGGAATACTGATAAGTAACTACACGGCTGCTGGGATCTTTTTGGATTATATGTGGAGATTGCTCCTTCACGCTGCAGCCTGGATCTGATTGAGTGCCGACTGGAACACTATCCATTTGTAATTGGGAGTACATGCACCAATCCTACAGATGACTACTGTACCTTCGACACTAAGGTTCAATGATGCCGACGCAACTAGAATAATTTCGCAACTTTGTCTATGGACTTTTTGATTATTCCTACCAGTGAGTATAAATATATATATAATAAAAAAATAAACTGGGAAAGGGAATTGAGAAGATTAACCTTTTACAAGTTACATGCCATCACATGCGACTGGAACACAATCCATTTATAATTTTAATTAAGACCAATTAAAAATATACATTTTTAGCTCAAAATGAGTGCAATGCGACAATAAAAAATTACCCCCAAAGGTGTACGTAGCCTTTAACCACCTCAGCCCCCAGTGCTTAAACACCCTGAAAGACCAGGCCACTTTTTACACTTCTGACCTACACTACTTTCACCATTTATTGCTCGGTCATGCAACTTACCACCCAAATGAATTTTACCTCCTTTTCTTCTCACTAATAGAGCTTTCATTTGGTGGTATTTCATTGCTGCTGACATTTTTACTTTTTTTGTTATTAATCGAAATTTAACGATTTTTTTGCAAAAAAATGACATTTTTCACTTTCAGTTGTAAAATTTTGCAAAAAAAATGACATCCATATATAAATTTTGCTCTAAATTTATTGTTCTACATGTCTTTGATAAAAAAAAAATGTTTGGGTAAAAAAAAAATGGTTTGGGTAAAAGTTATAGCGTTTACAAACTATGGTACAAAAATGTGAATTTCCGCTTTTTGAAGCAGCTCTGACTTTCTGAGCACCTGTCATGTTTCCTGAGGTTCTACAATGCCCAGACAGTACAAACACCCCACAAATGACCCCATTTCGGAAAGTACACACCCTAAGGTATTCGCTGATGGGCATAGTGAGTTCATAGAACTTTTTATTTTTTGTCACAAGTTAGCGGAAAATGATGATTTTTTTTTTTCTTTTTTTTTTCTTACAAAGTCTCATATTCCACTAACTTGTGACAAAAAATAAAAACTTCCATGAACTCACTATGCCCATCACGAAATACCTTGGGGTCTCTTCTTTCCAAAATGGGGTCACTTGTGGGGTAGTTATACTGCCCTGGCATTCTAGGGGCCCAAATGTGTGGTAAGGAGTTTGAAATCAAATTCTGTAAAAACTGACCAGTGAAATCCGAAAGGTGCTCTTTGGAATGTGGGCCCCTTTGCCCACCTAGGCTGCAAAAAAGTGTCACACATCTGGTATCTCCGTATTCAGTAGAAGTTGGGGAATGTGTTTTGGGGTGTCATTTTACATATACCCATGCTGGGTGAGATAAATATCTTGGTCAAATGCCAACTTTGTATAAAAAAATGGGAAAAGTTGTCTTTTGCCAAGATATTTCTCTCACCCAGCATGGGTATATGTAAAAAGACACCCCAAAACACATTCCCCAACTTCTCCTGAATACGGAGATACCAGATGTGTGACACTTTTTTGCAGCCTAGGTGGGCAAAGGGGCCCATATTCCAAAGAGCACCTTTCGGATTTCACTCGTCATTTTTTACAGAATTTGATTTCAAACTCCTTACCACACATTTGGGCCCCTAGAATGCCAGGGCAGTATAACTACCCCACAAGTGACCCCATTTTGGAAAGAAGAGACCCCAAGGTATTCGCTGATGGGCATAGTGAGTTCATGGAAGTTTTTATTTTTTGTCACAAGTTAGTGGAATATGAGACTTTGTATGAAAAAAAAAAATATATAAAAAAAATCATCATTTTCCACTAACTTGTGACAAAAAATAAAAAATTCTAGGAACTCGCCATGCCCCTCACGGAATACCTTGGGGTGTCTTCTTTCCAAAATGAGGTCACTTGTGGGGTAGTTATACTGCCCTGGCATTTTCCAGGGGCCCTAATGTGTGGTAAGTAGGTAAATGACCAGTGAAATCCAAAAGGTGCTCTTTGGAATATGGGCCCCTTTGCCCACCTAGGCTGCAAAAAAGTGCCACACATGTGGTATCTCCGTACTCAGGAGAAGTTGGGGAATGTGTTTTGGGGTGTCTTTTTACATATACCCATGCTGGGTGAGAGAAATATCTTGGCAAAAGACAACTTTTCCCATTTTTTTATACAAAGTTGGCATTTGACCAAGATATTTATCTCACCCAGCATGGGTATATGTAAAATGACACCCCAAAACACATTCCCCACCTTCTCCTGAGTACGGAGATACCAGATGTGTGACACTTTTTTGCAGCCTAGGTGGGCAAAGGGGCCCATATTCCAAAGAGCACCTTTCGGATTTCACTCGTCATTTTTTACAGAATTTGATTTCAAACTCCTTACCACACATTTGGGCCCCTAAAATACCAGGGCATTATACCTACCCCACAAGTGACCCCATTTTGGAAAGAATAGACCCCAAGGTATTCGCTGATGGGCATAGTGAGTTCATGGAAGTTTTTATTTTTTGTCACAAGTTAGTGGAATATGAGACTTTGTATGAAAAAAAAATCAAAAAAAAAAAATCATCATTTTCCACTAACTTGTGACAAAAAATAAAAAATTCTAGGAACTCGCCATGCCCCTCACGGAATACCTTGGGGTGTCTTCTTTCCAAAATGGGGTCACTTGTGGGGTAGTTATACTGCCCTGGCATTTTCCAGGGGCCCTAATGTGTGGTAAGTAGGTAAATGACCAGTGAAATCCTAAAGGTGCTCTTTGGAATATGGGCCCCTTTGCCCACCTAGGCTGCAAAAAAGTGTCACACATCTGGTATCTCCGTACTCGGGAGAAGTTGGGGAATGTGTTTTGGGGTGTCTTTTTACATATACCCATGCTGGGTGAGAGAAATATCTTGGCAAAAGACAACTTTTCCCATTTTTTTATACAAAGTTGGCATTTGACCAAGATATTTATCTCACCCAGCATGGGTATATGTAAAATGACACCCCAAAACACATTGCCCAACTTCTCCTGAGTACGGCGATACCAGATGTGTGACACTTTTTTGCAGCCTAGATGCGCAAAGGGGCCCAAATTCCTTTTAGGAGGGCATTTTTAGACATTTGGATACCAGACTTCTTCTCACGCTTTGGGGCCCCTAGAATGCCAGGGCAGTATAAATACCCCACATGTGACCCCATTTTGGAAAGAAGACACCCCAAGGTATTCAATGAGGGGCATGGCGAGTTCATAGAAATTTTTTTTTTTTGGCACAAGTTAGCGGAAATTGATATTTTTTATTTTTTTCTCACAAAGTCTCCCGTTCCGCTAACTTGGGACAAAAATTTCAATCTTTCATGGACTCAATATGCCCCTCACGGAATACCTGGGGGTGTCTTCTTTCCGAAATGGGGTCACATGTGGGGTATTTATACTGCCCTGGCATTCTAGGGGCCCTAAAGCGTGAGAAGAAGTCTGGAATATAAATGTCTAAAAAATTTTACGCATTTGGATTCCGTGAGGGGTATGGTGAGTTCATGTGAGATTTAATTTTTTGTCACAAGTTAGTGGAATATGAGACTTTGTAAGAAAAAAAAATAATAATTCCGCTAACTTGGGCCAAAAAAATGTCTGAATGGAGCCTTACAGGGGGGTGATCAATGACAGGGGGGTTGATCAATGACAGGGGGTTGATCAATGACAGGGGGGTGATCAATGACAGGGGGGTGATCAATGACAGGGGGGTGATCAATGACAGGGGTGGTGATCAATGACAGGGGTGGTGATCAATGACAGGGGGGTGATCAGGGAGTCTATATGGGGTGATAACCACAGTCATTTATCACGCCCGTGTAAGGCTTCATTCAGACGTCCGGATGCGTTTTGCGGATCCGATCCATCTATCAGTGGATCCGTAAAAATCATGCGGACGTCTGAATGGAGCTTTACAGGGGGGTGATCAATGACAGGGGGGTAATCAATGACAGGGGGGTGATCAGGGAGTCTATATGGGGTGATCACCACAGTCATTGATCATGCCCCTGTAAGGCTTCATTCAGACGTCCGGATGCGTTTTGCGGATCCGATCCATCTATCAGTGGATCCGTAAAAATCATGCGGACGTCTGAATGGAGCTTTACAGGGGGGTAATCAATGACAGGGGGGTGATCAGGGAGTCTATATGGGGTGATAACCACAGTCATTGATCATGCCCCTGTAAGGCTTCATTCAGACGTCCGGATGCGTTTTGCGGATCCGATCCATCTATCAGTGGATCCGTAAAAATCATGCGGACATCTGAATGGAGCTTTACAGGGGGGTGATAAATGACAGGGGGGTAATCAATGACAGGGGGGTGATCAGGGAGTCTATATGGGGTGATCACCACAGTCATTGATCATGCCCCTGTAAGGCTTCATTCAGACGTCCGGATGCGTTTTGCGGATCCGATCCATCTATCAGTGGATCCGTAAAAATCATGCGGACGTCTGAATGGAGCTTTACAGGGGGGTGATCAATGACAGGGGGGTAATCAATGACAGGGGGGTGATCAGGGAGTCTATATGGGGTGATCACCACAGTCATTGATCATGCCCCTGTAAGGCTTCATTCAGACGTCCGGATGCGTTTTGCGGATCCGATCCATCTATCAGTGGATCCGTAAAAATCATGCGGACGTCTGAATGGAGCTTTACAGGGGGGTAATCAATGACAGGGGGGTGATCAGGGAGTCTATATGGGGTGATAACCACAGTCATTGATCATGCCCCTGTAAGGCTTCATTCAGACGTCCGGATGCGTTTTGCGGATCCGATCCATCTATCAGTGGATCCGTAAAAATCATGCGGACGTCTGAATGGAGCTTTACAGGGGGGTGATCAATGACAGGGGGGTAATCAATGACAGGGGGGTGATCAGGGAGTCTATATGGGGTGATCACCACAGTCATTGATCATGCCCCTGTAAGGCTTCATTCAGACGTCCGGATGCGTTTTGCGGATCCGATCCATCTATCAGTGGATCCGTAAAAATCATGCGGACGTCTGAATGGAGCTTTACAGGGGGGTAATCAATGACAGGGGGGTAATCAATGACAGGGGGGTGATCAGGGAGTCTATATGGGGTGATAACCACAGTCATTGATCATGCCCCTGTAAGGCTTCATTCAGACGTCCGGATGCGTTTTGCGGATCCGATCCATCTATCAGTGGATCCGTAAAAATCATGCGGACATCTGAATGGAGCTTTACAGGGGGGTGATCAGGGAGTCTATATGGGGTGATCACCACAGTCATTGATCATGCCCCTGTAAGGCTTCATTCAGACGTCCGGATGCGTTTTGCGGATCCGATCCATCTATCAGTGGATCCGTAAAAATCATGCGGACGTCTGAATGGAGCTTTACAGGGGGGTAATCAATGACAGGGGGGTGATCAATGACAGGGGGGTGATCAGGGAGTCTATATGGGGTGATAACCACAGTCATTGATCATGCCCCTGTAAGGCTTCATTCAGACGTCCGGATGCGTTTTGCGGATCCGATCCATCTATCAGTGGATCCGTAAAAATCATGCGGACATCTGAATGGAGCTTTACAGGGGGTTGATCAATGACAGGGGGGTAATCAATGACAGGGGGGTGATCAGGGAGTCTATATGGGGTGATCAGGGGTGATTAGGGGTGATCAGGGGCTAATAAGGGGTTAATAAGTGACGGGGGGGGGGGTGTAGTGTAGTGTAGTGGTGCTTGGTGGGACTTTACTGAGCTACCTGTGTCCTCTGGTGGTCGATCCAAACAAATGGGACCACCAGAGGACCAGGTAGCAGGTATATTAGACGCTGTTATCAAAACAGCGTCTAATATACCTGTTAGGGGTTAAAAAAAACACATCTCCAGCCTGCCAGCGAACGATCGCCGCTGGCAGGCTGGAGATCAACTCTCTTACCTTCCGTTCCTGTGAGCGCGCGCGCCTGTGTGCGCGCGTTCACAGGAAATCTCGCGTCTCGCGAGAGGACGCGCCGGCGCGTCCAGGAGGAATGAATCAACCACCTCCAGGACGCGTCTGTGCGTACAGCGGTCCGGAGGTGGTTAACTAGTAACAAGATATGTAAGAGCTAAGTCCCAAACAAATTGGAAGCAGTAGAACAACTAAATGTGGCAAATTATCCACCAAAAGAGAAGCAAAATTCTAAGACCTAGTGTGAATGGGATCATGTATATGTGTGGACAGGATCATGACAAACAACTCCAGGTAGATGAATAAGAATGCAGAGCAACTAATAATAATAATAATCTTTATTTATATAGTACCAACATAGTCTGCAACCCTTTACCATACTAAGTAACAAACTAATGAACATGTAAAAGAAGAAGAGCTCACAAGAGCTTACAATTTAAGAGGAAGTAGGGGAGGAACAAAAGCTAAAAACTGCTTGTTTTGTACAATGGTCTGGCCATCTAAGGCTTCTTTCACATGCTGGCTGTGCTCTCCAGCAGGCTGTTCTGGCCCAAAATGCCGGGAATCAGACGGACAAAAAATGTTGTGTGCAGCATGTACTGTGTAATGTCGGGTGTTCGGGTGCTCAGGTCGAACACATCGGGATGGTCGGGTGCTCTACCGAGCACCCGATCACAATGGAAGTCAATGGAAGAACCCGAACATTAAACCAGGCACCCTCTGCTCTGAAGAGGGGAGGGTGTCTGGTTCATAGGAAAAGGTCAGAAATTGATGGAAACACTACCAAAATGGTTCGGGAACAGCATGGGGAGGATGTCTGCATGCATCTTGGACTTCCAGGTCGCTGCTGGGAACGATGTTGTCTGAGTAGTACGCCAATTTTACAGACTGACAATAATACGGACAAAACCGAAGGTAAAATCGATTTTAGAGGAAAAATTGTTAGGAAACATTCTTTCCTGTATATATATATATATATATATATATATATATATATATTTTTAAAAATATTCCTAATTTTTTTTTTATATGCACGTTTATACAATTATTCATACAGTTTCCTCTTTTCTTTTATACATTAAACGGTTACATACGATTTATCTTACCCTATTCCTCCCACTCTATCTGTTGCTTTGTCCGCTCCTGGGGGTGACGGAAGAATATCCACGGGAAAAAGAAAAAACTCATCTCACTCCTCCCCCCGATTTCTCCCTCCCCTCCAAATCCCACAGAACCATCCCTGCGACAGTCTAGTAATTCAGCCATCTCCGCCACCTCTTGGCAAACGTGTGTTTTTTCTTGGGTGATACTAAATGGAATTTCTCTCCGACTAATGAGAGTCTAGTCAGGTTCTCCCATTTCATAACTGAAGGGGTAGTACTATCTCCCCAGTGTGCAACAATACATTTCCTCGCATAGAAAAGTAACTTGGATACTACTTCCCGTTCGTTAACCTTTTCTATATTATCAGTAATGCCCAAAATACAAATCTCCAACGAGGATAAGACTTTAAAGAAATGATATTCCTCTATTTTTTCAATCACTATCCCCCAAAATTTCTGGATCCTTGTACACGTCCAAAGGATATGAACGTCATCCACCCCTTCTTCCCTGCATTTTTTACAACTGAATTGTTTGGATTTATAGCATTTCATTAATATCTTGGGGGAATAATACAGGCGATATAGAATGTTAAACTGAGTAATTCTAAAAGCAAAACTATTTGACACACAGTTTTTGCTTGTATAACCTTTTCCCCAAATTCTTGCCGTTGTACCCCCAAAACATCTTGCCATCTATGTTTAGCAAAGTGATAGCTTTATCTTTTGTCAACTGATGTAACAGACTTCCGTATATTTTCGATATCATTTTCCTCCCTTTTGATAAATTCACGATATTAGCTAAAGTTAGCGGAAAAGGGACAATTTGCGTTCCTTTCCCTATCTCTACTCGCAAGGCTTGTTTCAATTGAAGATAATAAAAGCTCAAATCCTTGTTATCTTTTACATATTCCTTTTTGAGTTCTTGATAAGTGATTATGTCTCCCTCTCTCCATACCTGTCCCAATTTAAAAATTCCATATTTCCACCAGACTTTTTGTTCAATTGATTTTAATTCAGTAAGGTATATATTTCCCCATAACAAAGTATCTGGGTGTCTTCCCTTATGCGACCAAAGATCTTTTACCTTATTCCAAGACTTAATCCACATATTCATTAGGGGTATTTTCTTGAGTTGTTTTTGAAACAGAATATCAGTTTCTATCAGTTGAAAAATGTTACAGTTCTCTAAGCATTTATTAACCCCAGCTACCATCATCTTATATCTATATGTGTGACTCCATATTATCATATTTCTAATCCGTCCAGAAATGAAGTACAACTCTAAATTTGGAAGTGACAAGCCACCCTCTTTCTCATGGATATGTAATATCTGTGCTCTTATTCTCGGTTTCTTGCCTCGCCATACCAGATCTGTTATTAAAGTGGCTATTGTTTTAAAAATTATTTTAGGGATTATTATTGGTGCATTCCATAACATGTAATTTAAAGAGGGTAAGATAAACATTTTCACCAGTGAGATGCGTCCTGCCTTCGATATATGAATTTTTTTCCAAACTTCTATTTTCTTCTGTATCTCTTGTATTTTGCGGAACACATTCAACTGCAGGTAGTCCCTGGAGTTAGATGTTATCTGAAAAACCAAATATTTGACTGATTCTTGCCTATTTTTAATTTCAAGTGGCCCTGGTACAAACCCATTCAGAGGATCAATCGGGATACACGCCGACTTGGAACAGTTTATTTTAAGTCCCGTGTATTCACTATATTCTTCAAATACCTGAAAAATCATCCTCAGTGAGCCACGAGATCCAACAAACAGCATAATTTCGTCTGCATACAGGGATATTTTTTCCTTATATGCCAGAAGCCTAAATCCTACAATCTCTTTATCTTGTCTAATCATATCCGCTAGGGGTTCCATAGCTATAGAAAATAATAAGGGAGGCAGGGGACAACCCTGTCTAACCCCCCTAGCGATATGTATTTTCTCAGAGTACTCACCGTTCAATATTAACCTTGCGGAAACTTCAGTATATAATAATTTAACCCAAGATACAAAATGGTCTCCAAATCCCATTGTCTTCAATGTAGCAAATAAAAAGGGCCATTCTATTGTATCAAAGGCTTTGGTGGCGTCTATAGTTATAATCATACGTTCTCCACAGTTCAGAGGCTCCAACTGGGTTCCCATAAAGTATCTGATTATGTTATCACTTGTGGTTCTACCTGGCATAAAACCCGACTGATCCTCATGAATGATCCCGGGTGCAACTCTCCCAAGTCTATTTGCAAGAATCCGTGCTAATATTTTATTGTCAGTATTGATTAAAGAGATAGGACGGTAAGAGTCCAGAATCTCCGGGTCTTTCCCTGGCTTTAGTATTAAGGTTATTAAGTCTTCTCTAACTGAATCTGGGAGCTTTCCCATTTCCTTCGAAGCTGTTCACATTGTGAGCAGTTTCGATGTTAGCACTTCCTTATATTGGGCATATATTTCAAATGGAATACCATCCATTCCTGGGTTCTTATTCTTAGTTATCCTGGACAGTATTATATCTACTTCAGCTGAATCTAGAGGGGCTTATAGGGTTTTTCTCTGATCTGCAGTTATTTTAGTGATAGTACTTTTCCCTAGGAATTGTTGTAATTCCCCCACACTCTTATTTACCTTACTACTGTATATGTCTTCAAAATATTCCCTAAGAAGTTCTCATTTTTCTTTTTGTTCAACAATTTTATGACCAGATTTGTCTATCAGACAATGAATATACTTATTGTATTTGGTCTGAGTTGCCACCAGGGCAGCCAATTTCTTACCGGGTATATGTGCAAAGATATAATTGTCCCTTACATAGTTTTCTTTTTGTTGTTCAGCCATTACCCGTAAATCACTTTCCAGTTTATCCACCTTATCTGTCCTGTATATTTACTTGTATATAAAGTGCAAGTGCTGCCAAAAATTACAAGGAAAAGGCACTCCGATACAACCTGTATATCACATAATGGAGGGCCTCATTCACATTGTGGTACACTTGTTCAGATAGTGGGACTCCTACACTCATAAAGCCTATGCACTAAGTGAAAGGGCTTCTAAAAAGGTACCGGCACTCCAATACACCCTTTATTACACATAAAGGAGGGCATCATACACCCTTGAAAAATTATGATTGATGGCCTGCTGGTGACTCTCAAAAACATTAGGAGCAAGGGCCTGCTGGTGACCCTCTAAAACATTACGGGCGAGGGCCTGCTGCTGAGCTGACCATCTAAAACATTAGGTGTGAGTGTCTGTGAAGGTTATCATTTATCCAGGTCATGGTATATCTGTAAAGAATAAATCAAGGCAACTGGACTTACTGTAGATTTCTTGAAAACGTTTCACTCGTTCTTCCAACGAGCTTTCTCAATTCTGAGATTCTGACTTTCTCAGAATTGAAAAAGCTCATTGGAAAAACGAGTGAAACGTTTTCAAGAAATCTACAGTAAGTCCAGTTGCCTTGATTTATTCTTTACAGATATTAGGGGTGAGTATCTGCTGCAGAGATGACTCTCTAAAACATTAGGGGAGAGTGCCAGCTGCTAATCTGAGCATCGAAAAAATTATGGGTGAGTGCCTGCTGCTAAGCTGACCATTGAAAAAATTATGGGTGAGTGCCTGCTGCTTAGCTAACCATTAAAAATATTATGGGTGAGGGCCTGCTGGTGAGCTGATCCTGTAAAACATTATGGTTGAGGGCCTACTGGTGAGCTAATCCTCAAAAACATTATATGTGAGGGCCTGCTGGTGAGCTGACCCTCTAAAAGATTGTAGGTGAGGGCCTGCTGGTGAGTTGACCCTCTAAAAGATTGTAGGTGAGGGCCTGCTGGTGATCTGACCCTGCAAAACATTATGGTTGAGGGCCTGCTGGCGAGCTGACCCTCTAAAAGATTGCAGGTGAGTGTCACGGATGAAGTTTTCAGATAGCTGGAACTTATAAATAAACGAGCGCCTGGCTTGATCCCAAACTAAGGAGCTTATAGGTGAGCCCTATAAAACCCTAAGAGCTCTCCCTGACTGCTATGCACATGCAAGGGTCTCGATGGTAGACGATTGCATGCCCTCATACCTAAGCCTGTGTGACACCTGAAAACCCTATAATAGTGAGGGGACACGACCACCGGCTCCATGCACTTAATACGGACGGAGTCAGGGTCACCTAGAATCAAGCCAGCAAGGAAACACAATAAAGTAAAGGACTTATCTGAGCAAACAGCAGAAGCAGCCTCCAGCAGTGAACACTTCATGCAGGAAGTAGTATAAACCGCAAAGTGAGGCAGTATGGGAGGGAATATAAAGGAAGACGATTAGTATAAATAAGTGACACCTGGCAGAAGGAAAAGAGATGAGAAAGTGAAACCAAAACAAAGAACATCATACAAGAGGTAGAGAAGAACGTCTGCCAGACCTTCTCACAGAACTGGCGGTGACAGTGAGGGCCTGCTGGTGAGCTGACCCTCTAAAACATTACATGCAAGGGCCTGCAGGTGAGCTGACCCTGTAAAAGATTGTAGGTGAGGGCCTGCTGGTGAGCCGACCCTCTAAAACATTACATGCGAGGGCCTGCAGGTGAGCTGGCCCTCTAAAAGATTGTAGGTGAGGGCCTGCTGGTGAGCTGACTCTCTAAAACATTATATGCGAGGGCCTGCTGGTGAGCTGACCCTCTACAACAATTGGAGCGAGGGCAGACTAATAAACATGTTAATATGATGGAAGAGGAGGAGGACGGGAAAAGGAAGATTGAACCATATACCCTTTTTTGTGGTGAAAGGGGTGCATGGGAATACAGTGTATTCAGTACATCATAAAAAAAAACATTTAAAGTGCCTTTATGTTCAGCCGCTTTCCTCTGGTGGAGTAGAGAAGTCAGGGGCAATCCAGGCCTTGTTCATTTTTATAAGCGTCAACCTGTCAGCATTTGACAGGCGGATGCGCTTATCAGTTATTATGCCCCCAGCAGCACTAAATATCTGCTCTGACAAAACACTGGTGGCAAGGCAGGCCAGCACCTCCAAGGCGTAGAGTGCCAGTTCGTGCCACGTGTCCATCTTGGACACCCAGTAGTTGTAAGGCACAAAGGGATCATTGAGGATGCTGACACGGTCTGCTACGTACTCCTTCACCATCTTCCAAAACTTTTCCCTCCTTGTGACACTAGGCCACGCATCAGGGTGAGGGTGCTGGCGGGGTGTCATAAAACTGTCCCAGGCCTTGGAGAGTGTTGCCCTGCCTCTGTTGGAACTGCTGTGTGTTCCCCTCGTCTCCCCTCCTCGGTTGCCCAAGGAACTACGTACTCTGCCGCCAGCCTTGTCAGCTGGAAATTTTTAGAGCAATTTTTCCACAAGGACCTTCTGGTATTGCACCATTTTGCTCGTCCTCTCCACCACAAGAATGAGAGATGAGAAGTTCTCTTTGTAGCGGGGGTCGAGAAGGGTGAACAACCAGTAATTGGTGTTGTCCAAAATGCGTAAAACATGTGGGTCACGGGAAAGGCAGCCTAACATAAAGTCAGCCATGTGTGCCAGAGTCCCAACAGGCAAGACTTCGCTGTCGTCATCAGGAGGATGATTCTCAATCTCCTCATCCTCTTTCTCCTCTGAACAGATGAAATTAAACTTCCATGGGTACTACCCTCTGTAGCGGAGGCAACCATCTCCTGCTCCTCCTCCTCCTCCTCCTCATCATCCAATTTGCGCTGAGAAGACGAACTGAGGGTGGTCTGGCTATCACCCTGTGTAATGTCTTCCCCCATTTCCACCTCTTCCACATGCAAAGCATCAGCCTTAATTGTGAGCAGGGAGCGTTTGAGTAGACACAGAAGTGGGATGGTGACGCTGATAATAGCGTTATCGCCGCTCACCATGTGTTGATTCCTCAAAGTTTCTTAAAACCTCACAGAGGTCAGACAACCATGCCCACTCCTCGCTTGTGAAGAGCGGAAGCTGACTGAAAGACCATGTTGCAGCTGGTATTCGACTACTGCCCTCTGCTGCTCACAAAGCCTGGCCAACATGTGGAACGTGGAGTTCCACCACGTGCTCACGTCGCACAACAGTCGGTGAGCTGGCAATTGCAAGCGCTACTGCAGCATTGCCAGACCGGCGGAAGTGTGTGAGCTTGCCGAGCTCCAAAGCCGCCACCAAGTTACGGCCATTATCAGAAATAACCATGCCTGGTTGTAGGTGTATTGGCGACAGCCACAGCTCAGTTTGGTCCCTTATCCCCTGCCACAGCTCTGCGGCGGTGTGCTGTTTGTCACCTAAGCAGATTAGTTTAAGCACAGCCTGTTGCCGCTTCCCCACTGCAGTGCTACACTGCTTCCAGCTACTGACTGATAGTTGACTGTGCTGCAAGATGATAATTCAGAGGTGGAAGTGGAGGCGGAAGAGGAGAAGGGGGGGTTGCAGTCACTAACGTAGGTGGCGGCGGAAACCCTGATAGAATAAGGGCCCCCAATCCTTGGCGTCGGTAGCACCTGTGCCATCCCAGGGTACGACTTGATCCCGGCCTTCACAACGTTCACCCAGTGTGCCGTCAGAGAGATGTAGCGTCCCTGGCCGAAAGCACTTGTCCATGTGTCAGTGGTTAAGTGGACCTTCCCAGTAACTCCGTTGGTCAGGGCACGGGTGATGTTACGGGACACATGCTGGTGTAAGGCAGGCATAGCACACCGTGAAAAATAGTGGTGGCTGGGGACTGCTTAACGAGGGAGGGCCGTCAACATCAGGCTGCGGAAGGCCTCAGTTTCCACAAGCCTAAATGGCAACATTTCCAGGGCCAGTAATTTGGAAAGGTGTGCATTTTGTGCTATGGACTGTGGGTACGCTGCGCTGGGACACGGAAGTGGATGTGGCCGCTGATGGTGCTTGCGAATGTCCAGGTGCAGGGCGGGAGGCATCTGGGCCTGCGCCTTCGACAGGGGATTGGCCAGCACGTAACACAGGGGAAGAGGAGGCAGACAGACACAGATTGTGGACCCAGGCGTTCGGCCCACTTATTAGGGTACTTGGATGGCATGTGGCGGATAATGCTGATGGTGGTGAGGTTGCTAGTGTTCACGTCCCTGCTCATTTTTGTATGGCACAGGTTGCAAATTAAAAAAAAATTGTCGTCACTTTCCTCAAAAAAGCGCCAGACTGCGGAACACCTACCGCTTGGTAATGGAGATTTCCACAAGGGTGTGCTCCAGGGAACAGTTGCGGGCCTGTTTGGTGTGGTCCACCTTCTCCCTTTTGCAACCCCACTACCTCTTCTAGCCTGTTGCGGTGCTGCGGATCCCTCCCCCTCTGTACTGCTGTCCTCGCTTGGCTTGCCACCTTCCCAGGTTGGGTCAGTGACTTCTTTGTCCACCACCTCCTCTTCCACTTCCTCACTCTGCTCATCCTCCTGACTTGTTGATCTCACAACAACCTCAGTTATTGACAACTGTGTTTAATCCTCATCATCAACCTCTTGAGACTTGCCGTTGACTTATTGGCAACTGTATCTCAACATCAGCATCCACCATGTGAAACACTAGTTGCCATTCCCCACTGTCATCTTCTTGTGACTGTGGATGCTCAAGAGTTTGGGAATCAGGGCACAAGATCTCATATCCCTCTTCAAGCGGGCTTTTCGACAGGCCCAAATCAAGGAATGGCGCTGAAAAGAGCTCCTCGGAATATCCGAGTGTGGGATCACTTGTTTGGCAAGACTCTCCATGGTGGGAGGAAGGAGGATCAGTGTGAGGATTGTGTTGACCAGACTCTTGGCTACTGAGACTGGACTTGGTGGAAGACAGGGTGTTGCTTAACCGACTGGAAGCATTATCTGCTGCAATCCAACCGACCACCTGGTCGCACTGGTCTGACTTCGAGAGTGTTGTCCTGCGCCGCCCTGCAAACTGGGACATAAAGCTAGGTATCGTGGATGATTGTTTTTCTTGTGCTCTGACAGCAGGCACAGTTTCAACGCGCCCATTGCCACGGCCTCTGCGTGCACCATCAGCATCACGACCACTTCCCTGTCCCTTACTGCTCGCCTTCTTCATATTAAATGTTATATATGCTTGCAAGTATGTCACATGTACAGCAGCGTAGGATTTGTAAGTGTATGCGAAAAAAAATGTAAAAAGGTATTTGGGATTTGGGATGTGAAAACGTCACACAGGAGATATACCGCAGATAATGTCAATGCTGTCACCAGCGGCTAATAAAAAATTACAGGGAATGGCACAGGTATTTGGGATGTGGAAACGTTACACAGGAGAAATACAGCAAATAATGTCGCTGATGTCAGCAACGGCTAATATGAAATTACAGGGAATGTCACAGGTATTTTGGATGTGGAAACGTTACACAGAAGATGTACCCCAGGTAATGTCACTGGCTGCAGCGGACACGTCTACGGAAAAATTACACTGGATGTCACTGATATTTTTTGGATGTGCACACGTTACACAGGAGATGTAGTGCAGCTAATGTCACTGTCCACAGCGGACACCATCTACGGAAAAAGTACACTGGATGTCACAGATATTTTTGGGATGCGCACACATTACCCAGGAGATGTAGTGCAAATAATGTCGCTGTCTGCAGCGGCATAACTATTGCACGCTATTTAGCATAGGATGCACTAAAAATAGATATTGCTGCCATACACAACAGTCCTTAAAAGGACTTTTGGGTCTGTAAAGTTTTAGTAATTTAGTGCAGGTTGCACTAAAAATATATATTGCTGTTGCCACACACAACAATAGTCCTTAAAAGGACTTTTGGGTCTCTGACAAGTTTTTAAACTTACAAAAAATAAAATTCAATCCCTACACTATCTTTCCCTTCTTCAGCACAGCTCTCCCTGACTAACATTGAGCCAAACACGTGTCATCGGGTGCTATATAGAACCCGATGACGCGATCCGGCCAGCCAATCACTGTAATGCCAGTAACCAACATGGCTACGGCATTACAGTGAAGGGCAGCTCTTACCTGCACGTTTATTGGCTGCGTAGCAGCCAAGAAACGTGCGGGGAGGAGACTCGAGCATTGCGCTCGGCCAAATACCACCATGTGCCGAGCATCGAGATGCTCAAGCCGAACTGGTGTTCAGCCGAGCATGCTGTTCAGCATGGTGTTCAGCAAGCAGCCAACAAACGAGCGGGGAGAAAACTCGAGCATTGCGCTCGGCCGAATACCGCCATGTGCCGAGCATTGAGATGCTCGAGCCGAACTGGTGTTCAGCCAAGCATGCTCCATCAACACTAGTAATGTCCCTATTTTACATTTTTTTTTACTATTTTTTTGGCTTGATGAGGCTCTGAATGCAAGTTATTAACATGAACTTTGCAAGAATACAGCATATACAGCATAGTTATCATTTTGGAAACTATACTCACTAGGATAAATGTATGCATAATGTGCCCTTTCTGACTTCAATGTTACTCTAAAAGGCACTGGACTTACTTCTCCATATGACTATATTCCATCTTCCAACAACTAAAATGTTCAAATGACTTCTAGACCAAACCTCGTATTTTAAACATGGGACCCCAGTTATATAAGAAGCTTACAGAAGAGATTGAGATGTCTTAGAACAAGTTCACCCTCTTGAAGAAATAGCATGACAAGGATCAGAAGTCAACCGGGAAGCACGGAAGGCTATGCCAAAGTATAATTGTCTTTACAAATAGTTTAGAGTCTGATATCTGAGACATAGCACCTGCTCTCACAACCACAAGCAGGCTGTGCAGAGGGTTATGGGAGTTCTGCTATCTCAGCATAATTTTTGTAGCTGCTAAGGACAGTGTTTACTGTCAGACAGAGTGGATGTCTCTCAGTCCAGTAACATAAGGACAAGGAAGCATGAACTAAAATAGCAATGTTACTGTAAACCCAAAATACAGGCTTATTGTTCTATTCATGTTGCCAATATGTTACTGGATGTCGGGATTAATGTGCAAGAGCCCCAGAAAATACAATGCAGCAAAGTAAAATATTATTATTATCATTTTTTGTGTATACACTGTAAATAATTGTAGTAAATACACACTGGCCAACTTATCAGCACAAACTTAACCCTTCGTAAAGCTTAACCATATAGTGGGTTATAATTTCTGGCATTATACTGTATGTAGAGAGGCTGACTTGGTTGGTGATTTAGATTATGTGGTATCTGATGCACTGTTACCAGTGGCAGATTAAAGGGGTTATCCAACTCCTATAATGTCCCCTTTAATGCCCGGGCCCCTCACACAGGTTGTACTTACTTTGCTCCCTAGCACCCGTGTCACTTCTGAACCCCGCATGGGTGCTGCTGCATCTCCCCGGAGTGTAGGTCAAAACATCCGATGAGGGGGCGGTGTGGCAGCCAATAGAAGGCCGCGATGAGGACTCTCCTCTTTTGTGTCATCCGCGATGCCAGGATCTGTGCGATGAGGGGATGCAGCGGCGGCCGAGCGAACATCAGAAGCGACGCGGGTGCCGAAGAGTGGGGTAAGTTTAATCTATATGAGGGGCCAGGACATTAGAGGAGGCATTATAGGGTTTGGATAACCCCTTTAAGTAGACCATGGGCCCTGGGCTGTTCCCCAAACTTGGCCTTCCTTTCCACACCACCATCCTGCAATGTTGTGTCTATCAGAATGATTTTTCTGCCCTATCAAGAATGACTAGCATCAATCAATAAATAAGCTGCCTGTTACCATTCTCCTTGTCAGATTGCTGTGTCCCTGTATTGCCCAATCATCATTCAAAGTAAAATAGTATTATCACTCTCTTTGTATACACTGTAAAGAAATGTAGTATACACACTTCTGGCAAGGAGAATGGTAACACCCAGCTGTCATTTAGACCTTGGCAAAACAAAGATATTTTGTGGAATAAAAAGATTTAGCATATTTTTTGCCCTATAAGAAGCACTCCCGCCCCACATCCTCAAAGTGGGGGGAAAATGTCAGTGCGTCTTACGGGGTGAATACTAATGAACTTCCATTATGGAAGCTCATTAGTACAGGAGAAGTGAATCCAGCGCTCATCTGGCCCTGTACTCACCACTTCCTGGTATTCCTCGACTACTCAATGTGCTGCAACTGCTCACAGCGTGAGGACGTCGGTGCGCTCTGTGATCTCATGCTGTTCTGCGTCGGGTCTCAGCACAGTGTGTGGCAGGAAGAACAAGAAGAGCGTGGATGTCAGGAGGGGCATCGGCTTCTGGAGGTCTGCTTGGGGGGTCATTCATATTGGGGCTCTGATCTGAGGTCTGCTTGAGGGGCCATTCACATTGGGGCTCTGATCTGAGGTCTGCTTGGGGGTCATTCACATTGGGGACTCAGCCCTGACATTAGTTCCAGGGTCCTATAGGGTGAGATAGGATTCTAGGTATCTGGTGTATGAACTTGCCTTCCTTTGGGGCTTGTTCATACTAGTAGTCTGTCAGGACTGGAGTTAGGGTTTTCTCTCTGAGGTATCCATCTTCCTTCCCTAGTTTCCAGGCCTTATTCCGGTATCCCCCTTCCCTCCTGTTGTGGAAATTTTATTATGCGGACATTTTACTTTAGGATGTGGGTGTGTTTTTATAGATTGTCATCTGTCTCCCTGTGTCTGATTTAGCCAAGGAGCGCTCTAGCAGAGGGTACTTTGGCTGAATTGGGACCAGTGGTAAAACCGTCAGTATGAAAACCTTCTCATGGGCTTGGAGACATATCTGCTTTTAAGACATGCATATCTGCCTTGTCGGTATACTAGTACCGTATACTGACAATAGCCGTAGCAATGTCTCGCAGATAATTTCAAACCTATGGGAACCAGTAGAATGATCTTTATTAGATACTGATCACCTTTGAGCAGTATTGAATGAGGTCCATGCTGACAGTGATGGGGGGTGGGCGGCCACCTGGCTGATCGGACAATGGACATGACTCATCCTTCCTTATACAGGGATGGGGCGTGTGCATTATCTGCCCAGCCACATTGATTGCCCCGCCCTGTCCTTTGACATCACTTCCTGCATGTTATCACTTCCTGTATCCTTGTCTTGTCTTCTTCATGCAGAAGGAGGAGTTACTCAGAATTTTCAATCAAGATGGTAACACCTGTGTCTATCTCTGACTGGGGCTGAGGAAAAAGAGTTTCACCTTTTTCCTTACACAAACTTTGATGCGAGCTGATTACAACTATTAATATTTTCTATAACACTCCTATGCTCGGTGTGGTGTTTTCCTCCCATACACGAGCGTGACACTGTGCTGACCATGCTATGAGAGGCATGTCAGGAGAGGTGACAGCTCCTATATAAACCAAGTGATATGTCTTCTGATTGTTTGATGCAGAGACATCTTTGGCCCTTTGATTCTGCAATCATCACTAGTGTCTATAGCAGGGGTGCACAACCTTTTTTGGTCTGAAGGCCACATTGTCACATTGCTTTATTTCAAGGGGACACAAAAAACGTTCCAAAACTGTCAATTGGCACCCGTTTGCCTTAGCCAATTCCACAGGCCAATGCAAAGTGAATGGGGGAAATGATCACTACCACAGGGAGATTGGCTGACGATTATTGTACATCTTTCATCCTGATAAAATATAAAAATCATTTGGAGATTGGATGAGACTATTGAGTAAGCCGGAACACGTAAAAACAGTAGGGGGTCACCTGGAGGACTATTTTTTACATAATGACCTTCTTTCCATGCCTTTGGGCTTGATCTGGAAGGCTTACAAGGCTGTCATTTAAGATAATTTTAGTTTGTATCTTAAAAAGAAAAGATAGGCCACTGTGATGACCCTCCAAAAGCAGATACAGGAATTAGAGTTTCTCCATAAGAGACACCTCTTTCCAAAAGTGTTGGGACGCCTTGACAGCTTACATTTTGAGCTTAAAATGTACTGAACACCCAAACAGCTAAGCTATATCTTTCTGCTCAATATCGCTATTATGTACATGAGGATAAAGTTTATAATGTCACAACTCAAAATGAGAAGACTACGCTCCTACATACACTCCATTAAAGGTGCTTCCTCCCAGACATGAATGTCCACTGAGCAAATAGCAGCTGTTTTCATCGAGTATTACCATTCTCTCTACAATTTATGTGCCCCTTCTGGACCCATTGAGTCGGAAGCATGGTTTAGAGATATTGATGACTGGTTGGATACGCTACACTTGCCATTTGCCACTCCCAAACAAGCCCTGTCCCTAATACGCCCATTCTCATTACAAGAGTTAGAGGGAGCACTCAGGTCTACATCCCCACATAAGAGTCTGGGACCAGATGGTCTACCTTCTGCTTATTACAGCACCTTCTTCTCCCTATTGCTACAAAAACTCCTGGCAGTTTGTAATAACACACTAAATAATAAGCAATTGCCGCCCCAGATGTTAGCAGCTGTACTCACTATAATACCTAGAGAGGACCCCTCCTCCTGTGCCAGCTATAGACTCATCTCATTGTTGAATGCAGATGTAATGCTATATGCAAATATGATGGCTATAAGGCTTCAACGCCTTCTTCCACATCTCATTAATGTGGAACAGGTGGGTTTTGTGGCTGGTAGAGAGGGGAGGATAAATACTACCTACTTGTAATGTCTCATACAACAAGCTCAATGCCACTCTATATGTACCTCTGGTCCTGCTTGGCACAGATGCTAAGAAGGCATTCGATCATGTTGATTGGGTGTTCATGAATTGGGCTCTAATTAAGTTTTGCACCCCTCTACAGTTTGTACAACCCCACAGCTAAGGTGATGGTGAATGGTACGCTGTCCCCATAATATTCGATTCAGAATGGGACTCGGCAGTGCTGTCCCCCATCCCCACTGTTGTTCATTATAGCAGTTTAGTCTCTTCCAGGAGATTAGACAGGACAGCTGGATTGAGGGACTGTGTCTGTATTGGACATATCATCAACTAGCGGCATTTGCTGATGAGCTTTTGATCATAAACCTTTGAGATGCATTCCCTGCAATCCAGTCATTAGATTTAGAGACTTATCCAAGTTTCTGATCAATCCCTCTAAATCACAGATACTGAATGTTACACTTGATATGCAAACTCAGAAACTGTTGGAGCTCCATACTCCTTACCAATGGTCCTCCATCTCACTGAAATATCTAGGTGTGAATAGTACCTCAGATTCCCTGGCTCTGTATAAGGAACACTCCCAGACCCTCCCACAGCTTATTAAATCTACCACTGATTCTTGGGATATCCGGTTTACTTCTTGGTTTGGCAGACGTACACTGATCAAGTTAGTTACTTTACCTAAAATACTATATGCAAACTCTGCCGATCCTATTACCGCAGGCCTTCTTCTTACTGTTGAAAAATTCCCACTCTAAATTCCTGTGATGGAAGGCCCATTAACGACTACCGCACTCAACTCTTGTCTGGGCAACTAGGCAGGGGGCATGAGCCTTACCTGACTTATTGCTCTACTATAGGGCTATTCAGGTGTGCCCAGAGGGGCACCTGGATATACAGGCAGAATCAGGGGTATCCAAAGTGCCGTTGCAAATTTTCCTTTTTTCCGAACAGAAGGGCCCAATTCTCTGTGGCTTTAGTGCACACTATGACCCTAAAAACTATCAGTGACTGGCATGCTAGTCTCTCTCGCATATTACTATCTTCTTCTTAAATGTCCTCTTTAGTCCAGATTACGGATTGTTTAGTTCGACCCCCCCTGAGGAGTGTAATCACATTTTGCTTACTTTGATAGATTTGTTGGACCCTACAGGGATGATTTAGGAAGGATGGAAGACTACATATTAAATGCTACATAGGTCGGGGGTTGCCATCTCCACTTCCTAATTACACACAATTTAAAAGATGACATTGTCCTGGACTTCACCAACGATCTACGATCTATACTTTTTTGATCTCTCAGATCAAGCCCAAGACCGTTGATTTTCTCGAACACTGGGAAACAGACATAGGCACCCCCTACTCTACTGGAGAAGTAGTCAAGCTTTTATCCTCAACACCAAAAGTGGCTAAATGTGTGAAGCTTCAGGAGAACTATTATAAGATACTCACCCCCTGGTACTAAAAATTACATACTCTATTTCCAGAATGTAACCCTGTATGCTATTATATCATCTTTTTGGCTCATGATTTGTAAGACTCTCTCAGATATGCAATGTTTCAATAGCGCCTTCACCAAAAATTTGCCTGCTAGACCTACTGAGGAAAATCAAAAGTACTAGACAGTTGAGGGCTTTACTCATGCATTTAGTAGCTACTGCTAGGATTCTAATAGCGGCTAATTGGAAATCTACCAATGCACCGTTTTATACACAATGGCTTGGGAAATTTGATAGTATATACTGCATGGAACAAATTGCAAGATAGGAGTCCAGGAGACCAGCGTGGTTTTCTGCAGTATGGGAGCCCTGGGAGAAGCATAGGAAATTCTCCCGTAATTGATAGTCTGAATCCTCTAGTGTTTGTCACAGTGGATAATTTGCAATTATGTAGCATTGGCCTTGGATGTCCGTCCTATCTCATAACCCACCCCTCTTTCCTTTCATAGTTACATAGTTAATACGGTTGAAAAAATACATAAGTCCATCAAATTTAACTAAGGGATAGGTGGGGATGCGAATCCCAGAAGGAAGTGAGACTCAGATTTCTACACGTTTTAATAAGCATTAATGTCATTTACTTTTAAGAACTCATCTAAACCCTGACCACGTCCTGAGGAAGCCTATTCCGCAGATTCACAGTTCTTACAGTAAAGAAGCTTTGACACTTCTGGAGACTGAACTTTTTCTTCTCCAGTCGGAGGCACTGCCCCCCCCCCCCCCCCCCTTGTCTTTTGAGGGCATTTTACATGGAACAGTTTTTCACCGTATTTTTTGTATGGCCCATTTATATATTTGTATAGGTTAATCATGTCCCCCTTAGACGTCTCTTTTCAAGACTACATAAAAGTAATTATTTTAATATTTCTTCATAACTAAGACGCTCCATGCCCCTTATCAATTTAATCGCTCTCCTCTGTACTTTTTCCAGCTGCAGAGCGTCCTTTCTATGGACTGGTGCCCAGAACTGAACTGCATATTCCAGATGAGGACGCACCAATGCTTTGTAAAGTGGTAGTATTACATCCCTGTTCCGCGAGTCCATGCCTCGTGTGATGCATGACATTATTCTGGTAGCCTTAGAAGCAGCTGATTGACATTGCATGCTGTTATTTAATCTACGATCTACAACTCTCCCAGTGTTACATCCCCTTGGACATACGAAGCACAGAGATTATTACTACCAAGATGTATAACTTTACATTTATCCACATTGAACCTTATTTGCCAGGTTGATGCCCAATCACTCAGTGTTCAAGTCAGCTTGTATTTTATGGACATCTTCCATAGACTGCACAGTACTACATAGCTTAGTTTCATCTGCAAAAATAGAAATGGTGCTATTAATCCCGTCCTCGATATCATTGATAAATACATTAAATAATAGAGGACCCAGCACTGAACCTTGGGGTACACCACTTATAACCCGGGACCATTCTGAATAAGAATCATTGACCACAATCATTTGGACATGGTCCTTCAGCCAATTTTTAATCCAATTACAAACTATATTTTCAAAGAATGTAGACCTTACTTTACCTATTAAACGTCTATGAGGGACAGTATCAAAAGCCTTTGCAAAATCCAGAAACACTACATCCACAGCCACCCCTCTGTCCAGGCTTCTACTAACCTCCTCATAAAAACAAATCAGGTTAGTCTGACAACTTATGTCCTTGGTAAACCCATGTTGGTTATCACTTATAATATTATTTACAGTCACATACTCCTGTATATAGTCCCGTAAGAGTCCTTCAAACATTTTTCCCACAACAGAAGTTAAACTAACTGGTCTATAATTACCTGTGGAGGACCTAGATCCTTTTTTAAATATGGGCATCACATTTGCCTTGCGCCAATCACGTGGTACTGTATCAGTACCTAGAGAATCTTTAAAAATTATAAACAGGGGCACAGCAATGACTGAAATGAGATCTTTAAGAACTCGGATGTAATCCATCTGGACCCAGAGCCTTGTTCACATTTACCTTATTTAACTTAGCTTGGACCATGTCTATATTAGCCAGTTGAGTATATTACTGGGTGTACTAACAGCCCCAGCACCACAGATATCAGCTCCTTTCTCTTTATTTGTATATACATAGCTAAAAAACCATTTAGTAACTCTGCCTTTTCCTTATCTTTAGTGACTAACCCTCCTTTACCATTATTTAGGAGACCTACCTGCTCAGACCTTTCTTCCCTTGTTGTGTTTTCACTATTTTTGTTAAGTTTATCATTTTGCTGCCGTTTTGTCATGCTTATATTCCGGTCTTGTAAGGCTACTTTCACATCTCTGTCCCGCCCCCCATTATAGTGAATGAGGCCGGAGCGGACTTCTGCCAGCACGGTGGACTTGTGGTAGCACGGATCCGGCAGGCTGTAGAGTTTTATAAGGTAAAGCGTAGCATAGAGAGTGAGTAAGGGGTCGGTCAGTCTCACTTATTTTATCCAGCTTTCTAGCAAATTCTGCATTAGGCCTCTTGCACACGACCGCATGTATTTTGCGGTCCGCAAAAAACGGATCCACAAAAAATACGGATGACATTCGTGTGCATTCTGTATTTTGCGGAATGGAACAGCTGGCCCCTAATAGAACAGTACTATCCTTGTCTGTAATGCGGACAAGAATAGGACATGTTCTATCCTTTAGCGGAACGGATATACGGAAACGAAATGCACACGGAATACCTTCCGTTTTTTTGCGGACCCATTGAAATGAATGGTTTCCTATACGTTCGTGTGCAAAAGGCCTTACAGAATTCTTCAAGAAAGTCATATTTTGTCTGTATGAGCAACCATTTTATTTTGTAAAGAAAATTTCTACAGTTCATAGTCTCATTGTCAGCATCCCAATAGCATACATTCTGCTGCAAACACTGAGGAATTGCCCCCCTTTTTTTTCTAAAAAAAAACCCAATTTCTATTTAGCATTCATAACTGGGCATTTCAGTGCATTATCCCTGTGTCATTCAACTCATTGTATATTACTGCAATATACCATTCAGTGTTACAGCAAACACATTTTATGCCAGTAATAAATTATTACACCTGTGTTATTGAACATGTTGTATATTAGTGAAAGATACTGTACAGTGTTATAGCAAATGCATTTTACTGCAAAACCTGTATTATTACCATTGTAAATTGTCTATACCATTATGCAGTGTGTTTTTAGAAGGGGAGAAAAATTTAATTGTGTCTCTATCTATAAATTATTGAAGAAAATAATTTAATTTTTTCTAGCACCTTCAAATAATTTGTGTACCAAACCTGTGACTTTTTATTTATAGGCCTCTAATAAGATGTCTAGTAAACAGAAAAGTGGAAAATGAAAGACCCGTGCTTCATCATCCAAGAGTGGGTAGTAGTGCAAACAGCAGTAACAGAAATAGCTGTTTGACCAGTATTACACATTATTATTGAGGACAAAGAGGAGGAATTTGTGGACTGAGTGACTCACTCCTCCTCTCAGCCATAGAAGGATGATGTGGATGTCACCTCTGAGTCTGACACCCTGCCTTGGAGCCAGGGGTCACAGCATTCTTCCTTCATCTCCTTCTTGCAATCCCAGAGAAGCCTTTCAGTTGCATCATCTCTGTCTTCAATGCCTCTTCTAGTGAGGCACCTTCTTTTTTCCTAAGAGGCAACAAAACCGCAGGCAGTTTTTCTCTACAGTGCCAGAAGACGAAAGCATTGCTACATGTAAGATCTGCAGGATTTAAATAAGCCATGGCCATTCAAACACATAAATGTAGGCATCACCATTTTATTGCTACACATGAAGCAGCAACATCAGAGCCTGTGGAAAAATAGAACTGGCTGCCAGTGAGAGGAACATACACATGCAGTACAGTGTCCCTGTCATCATCATCATCAGTTACTGTTTCTCCTGCTCAGACTGTCACATGTCAAATAACGTGGGCCACTCCTTGCAATTCTAACTGTGCGGCAAGGTGCATGCCACAGTGGACACTGGGATCAGCTATTACGGGCAGGTACAGTACATGTCTTTCAAGGCCCAATTACTTTTGCGGCAGTGGCGATGCAGCACTGCAGCAACAAGGCCAGGTCCTATTGACACCTCCAATATTGTATTGGTCTGGTTTCCACACCGGGCACTTATCTTTCTCCTCCCCATCCTCCTCTCATACCCATCAGAAGCAGGGCAGAGCATTTCTCCCACTTACCCTCTCTTCTATCATAAACATGGGTGAAAGTATTTACTGAGCAGTTGCCAAAGTGCATCACGCAGCAAACATCTGTCTCCTCACCAGCCCCAACTGGGAAAGGTGGTTAGCGGCAATAGCAGGAACATCAGACCGTCCTGGATTTGGGGGAAATACCGTAACATAAGCTCCCTGCAGGGAACACGTGATACATTTAGTTGTGCAACGCTCTTTGAAAAAGTATGGTGGCTTGCAGAGTGCTGGCCCTGTTCAGGAGACTGTCCTCACATTTCAGCCACTTATGTGGCAAGGAACTCCCCCCCTGGACATGCAGCAACAGATCTGTCTGCCATTGCACTGCTTGATCTATGATGTTTCAACTCACTGGAATTCCATCTTGCATGTGCTAAAGGTTCTGTATGAACTGCATAAAGCGGTGACTAATATCACCATGTACCAGATCACCTAAGCAGGGAGCATGTGTTGTTCTAAGGTCAGAGAGTGGCAGCTCATCAGAGATGCATATTGTGAACTCAGGCCCTTCGAAGAGGGCACCAGTAGGGACGCGGCATCAACTATTTCATCCTCCTGATAATTATCTTAGATCAGACGCTTATGCTGATGCAACAAGGGACAGTGAGAGAAGAACAGCTTCTGCATCTTGCTGACCACCTTACAGCTGTTGGGACCTACACGAAGAAAGTCCCATGGAGGTGGAAGTGGAGGATAAGGAGCTGACACTGGAGGAGGAGGAGTAGGAGTCGCTTGTGCAGGAGGATGAAGCTGATGATGATAATTACACTGGCCATGATGACCAATTATCTCAGTATGGGGCAAAGCCTTAAAGAATTGGGTCCTCGGGTACGCTGGCAAGCTGTATGCTTTCTTGCTTACATACTGACAGGCATATCGTTATCTTGAAGCAATTTAATGATTACTGGATAGCCATGTTTTTAGACCCTCGTTATCAAAGCAAAATGCCTTAATACAGGATACACTGTGTACACAGCTTGCCACAGCTTTTGGTGAGAAGACGCCTGCTGCTTGTGTGTCTGACCAGGAGGCCCCTCTCCGCCCCTACCGAATCAATCACTTACCACCATCTCTACTACCACAAGCAGCAGCCAGTTCAGTTTAATGAACATGATGCAGCAGTTTATTCATGTGTCATGCTGGGCTGATGCAAATCAGCAAACGGAGATGTAGTGCCTGAACAACTAGGTAAAATTCTACCTGCACTGTGGCTTTTCTCTGGCACATACCTGTACCGTATGGCTACTCCTGCCACCGCTGCAGCTGCTACTCCCCACTGCTAATCCTCCTCCTGCCTCTTCTATTATCCCTATTGTCACCACTAATTAACCCTACACAGCCGCCACTACTACTACTACTACCCCAACACAGCTGCATACACATCTACTGCCTTGTCTGTTACATGCTTTGCTGCTACAGCTGGTGCTACTACTGCAGCCACTATTACCCACTTTCCACATCCACACTGCACTGCTGCTGCTCCCAAATAAAAGGAATAATTTTTCTCGGCTTTTTCAACTCCAGAACACACCACCGTTTCTTCTGACAATTAATATTTGTGTGTGTATAAATATGGGCAGGAATTTTACCTCTGTTAACACATAATTTTTGGATGCTTGAACAAGCCAGAGTTTCTTTTGATATTAATGTATGTGTATAAAAAGGGGCAGGCATCTGTCCATCATTAAGGACAAATTTTTGGATGCTTGGTCTCAGCAAGCCACCGTTTTTTTTCCGATACTGTGTGTTTAAACACCATCTGCCCCAAATAAGGCACTATTCTTGGAAGGTTTCCAATATGAAAAAGTGACGGCACACTGTGTTTTTAAACACTCTGTTTGTTAACACCATCAGTCTTGCGTTTCCCCATAGTTATACACTGCTCCAAAAAATAAAGGGAACACTTAAACAACACAATGTAACTCCAAGTCAATCACACTTCTGTGAAATCAAACTGTCCACTTAGGAAGCAACACTGAGTGACAATCAATTTCACATGCTGTTGTGCAAATGGGATAGACAACAGGTGGAAATTATAGGCAATTAGCAAGACACCCCCAATAAAGGAGTGGTTCTGCAGGTGGTGATCACAGACCACTTCTCAGTTCCTATGCTTCCTGGCTGATGTTTTGGTCACTTTTGAATGCTGCCGGTGCTTTCACTCTAGTGGTAGCATGAGACGGAGTCTACAACCCACACAAGTGGCTCAGGTAGTGCAGCTTATCCAGGATGGCACATCAATGAGAGCTGTGGCAAGAAGGTTTGCTGTGTCTGTCAGCGTAGTGTCCAGAGCATGGAGGCGCTACCAGGAGACAGGCCAGTACATCAGGAGATGTGGAGGAGGCTGTAGGAGGGCAACAACCCAGCAGCAGGACCGCTACCTCCGCCTTTGTGCAAGGAGGAACAGGAGGAGCACTGCCAGAGCCCTGCAAAATGACCTCCAGCAGGCCACAAATGTGCATGTGTCTGCTCAAACGGTCAGAAACAGACTCCATGAGGGTGATATGAGGGGCCGACATCCACAGGTGGGGGTTGTGCTTACAGCCCAACACCGTGCAGGACGTTTGGCATTTGCTAGAGAACACCAAGATTGGCAAATTCGCCACTGGCGCCCTGTGCTCTTCACAGATGAAAGCAGGTTCACACTGAGCACATGTGACAGACGTGACAGAGTCTGGAGACGCCGTGGAGAACGTTCTGCTGCCTGCAACATCCTCCAGCATGACCGGTTTGGTATTGGGTCAGTAATGGTGTGGGGTGGCATTTCTTTGGAGGGCCACACAGCCCTCCATGTGCTCGCCAGAGGTAGCCTGACTGCCATTAGGTACCGAGATGAGATCCTCAGACCCCTTGTGAGACCATATGCTGGTGCGGTTGGCCCTGGGTTCCTCCTAATGCAAGACAATGCTAGACCTCATCTGGCTGGAGTGTGTCAGCAGTTCCTGCAAGACGAAGGCATTGATGCTATGCACTGGCCCGCCGGTTCCCCAAACCTGAATCCAATTGAGAACATCTGGGACATCATGTCTCACTCTATCCACCAACGTCACGTTGCACCACAGACTGTCCAGGAGTTGGCAGATGCTTTAGTCCAGGTCTGGGAGGAGATCTCTCAGGAGACCGTCCGCCACCTCATCAGGAGCATGCACAGGCGTTGTAGGGAGGTCATACAGGCACGTGGAGGCCATACACACTACTGAGCCTCATTTTGACTTGTTTAAAGGACATTACATCAAAGTTGGATCAGCCTGTAGTGTGTTTTTCCACTTTAATTTTGAGTGTGACTCCAAATCCAGACCTCCATGGGTTGAAAAATTTGATTTCCATTTTTTAAATTTTGTGTGATTTTGTTGTCAGCACATTCAACTATGTAAAGAACAAAGTATTTCAGAAGAATATTTAATTAACTCAGATCTAGGATGTGTTATTTTTGTGTTCCCTTTATTTTTTTGAGCAGTGTATATGTCAGTGTCATTCTGACATTATTTGCTATTGTTGTCATTGTGTTAAAAAAACTTCAAAGGGCGAATGGAGAGAAAGAGCAAAAATAAAAAAAATTATAAAAATCTGGGTTCAGGAGACCTCATAGTGTCATATACCGATTTTTAGGCCAGTTGAAACATATTTAATTTGTGTCGAATTGATTTAATCATGAATTTTTTTAAATTGCATAAATCAGACATGAAACGAATTTTAAGAAGTTTTCTTATCTTTAGTATGAATACTTATGTTAATGCAATATTAGAATTTTCATTTTTAATAAATTAGCAAAGATTTTGAACATTTTGTTTTCACTTTGTAATTATGTGGTACTGAGGGCAGAATTATGAAGAAAAACTCGATTTTTTTTTCATTTTAGCACAAGGATGCAACATAAAATATGAAAAACGTAAAAGGGTCTGAAGACTTTCTGAATACAATGCATATATCTAATTTCTCTACATATACAGTACTGTGCAAAGGTTTTAGGCTGGTGTGTACAAAATGCTGCAAAGTACAAATGCTTTCAAAAATAGAAGCTTTGATAGTTTATTTTTTATCAAATAACAAAAGAGAAATCTAAATCAAATCAATATTTCATGTGACCACCAAAACGGCATCAATTCTTCTAGGTATACTTGCACACAGTTTTTGAAGAAATTTAGCGGGGCTGTTTTTCCAGACATCTTGGAGAACTAACCATAGATCTTTTGTGGATGTAGGCTTGCTCAAATCTTTTTGTCTCTTCATGTAATCTCAGACAGACTCAATGATGTTCAGATCTGGGCTCTGTGGGGGCCAGATCATCACTTCCAAGGCTCCTTGTTCTTCTTTATGCTGAAAATTGTTCTTTATGACATTGGCTGCATGTATAAGGTCGTTGTTTGCCTGCAGAATAAATTTGCCTCCCTAATCGCATGGCCGGCTCCAAATTTAATCTGCAGAAAAACAATGACCCTGGATAAGTATCTGTCTGTATTTCTCAGCATAAACGACACTATTAATCTTGACCTAATCTCCAACTCCATTTGCTGAAATGCAGCCCCAAACTTGCAAGGGACCTCTACAATGCCTCACTGTTGCCTGCAAACACTCATTATTATACCGCTCTTCGGCCCTTCAGTGAACAAACTGCCTTCTGTTATGGCTAAATATTTCAAAGTTTGACTCATCAGTCCAGAGCACCTGTTTTCATTTTCCTGCAGCTCCATGCAGTTGCTTGGCCTTATTTCTACGCTGAAGGTATAGCTTTTTGGCCACAGACTTCTCTAAACAGTAGACGGATGTACCTGGTTCCACAGGTTTATGCCAGTTATGAGCTTATGGCACTGCTGAACATCTTTTGATTTCGAAGGGAAGTAAGGATGATTTATCCTTCATCTGCCGCACTAAATTTTCAGCAAATGGAGTTGGAGATTTGGTCAGGATTAATAGTGTCGTCAAGGCTGAGAAATACAGGAAGATACTTATCCAACATGAAATACTATCAGGGAGGTGTCTGATTGGCTCCAAATTTATTCTGCAGCAGAACAACAACCCCAAACACGGAAACAATGTCATTAAGAGCTATCTTCAGCGTAAAGTAGAGCAATGAGTCCTGGAAGTGTTGATATGGCCCTGACAGAGTCCTGATCTCAACATCACCAAGTCTGTCTGGGATTACATGAAGAGTCAGAGGGATCTGAACAAGCCTACATCCCCATAAGATCTGTAGTTAGTTCTCCAAGATGTTTGGTGTTCCAGGTGACATCACCGGCACTAAAGGGTGGCTTTAGCGCCCCCAGAAGAACAAATGTCCCCATATTAGCCCGCTTATAATGTGTTCCAGTACAAAAATGCCTCTTTTTAGAGCCCCCAATGTCTCCATACTGCTTCCCCCAGTTACAAAATAATGACCCCCCCCCCCCCCCGATTGTGGACCAATAGCATTCTGCCAAATAAAAGTAATAAACTCAAATAGTTACCTCCATTCTACTGTCAGCGATAAGGAGCAGGACACACCTCATGCATTATGTGCCCTGAGCTGTATGCAGCCCGGCTCAGTCAGCGTGATGATGATGACATTGGCCTCTGATAGGCTACAGGCAGAGAACAGCGATACAGTTGAATATACCAACATGAGTGCTTCCACAATGGAAGAGCTCATTTCCCATGTCTGTTCCACTGCCCCCCACTTGTCCCTACCTGGTGCCACCTAAGGCAATCGCCTCACCTCGCCTCATAGTGGGTGCACCCCTGGGTACAGTATATAAGTATATACATGCAAGGTGGAAAGGACTATGTATTTCTCTCTCTCCTCTCTGTCACAGAGAATACCTCTTATCTGTGCTTGGAGTCCTGCATGCTCTTGATGTCCCATTTTCATTCTAGGTATACCTGTGGGTGATCTTGAGTCCCCCTCCAGGCTGCAGCTGTCTTACAATGCTGGGACAGTTTAGGGAGCCGGAAGAGAGCACTGTTTTGTCTGGTGATTGCACTGGAAGGCTCTATATCATGAACCTGACACTCTACAGGAAAAAAAGAGACAATGCAGCAGCACCTTGCAAATCAGATAAAGTACAATAAAGCCAAAAATTCTAGTGCTAATGCTACGCTTATTTATAAAGTGAGATGCTTGGCCAATGCATTTTGTACAAAACCATCTGAGCCCGTCTGCCGTAAGTCAAGGCGATCTCTGTTAGACGGGTCCTAACACTAAATACTACCTGTCATGCGCCATAATGGCCGCCATAAAGTTCAGGGAGTGTTGGATCCACATGCATGCTGGATCCACTCTGCTTTTTACCATTTTTGGTGCCATAATGGCCTCCATTACAAGGGATGCAGGTACCAACATGCATGCCGAGCCCACTCTATACCTTTCCTTGTGCCAGACAGCTTCCAATGAATGTAGTGAGAGCAGGCTACAGCTTTATACTGAAACTAAATAAAAATCAACCTATGGGGCAGACAGGCTAATCAGGAGTGCACGATTCGCTGGAGTGCCACATCTCCAGCATTGTAAATCTGCAAAAAAAGGGGGTTAGTCAGTACCTCCCAGTGCGCAGGTGCACGCCGCCATGGCAAAGACCTAGAGGAAAAAAGAGACAATGCAGCAGCAACCTGCAAATCAGATAAAGTACAATAATGCCAAAAATTATAGTGCTAATGCTACGCTTATTTATAAAGTGAGATGCTTAGCGAGTCGTGCACTCCTGATTAGCCTGTCTGCCTCATAGGTTGATTTTAATTATTTTCAGTATAAAACTGTAGCCTGCTCTCACTACATTCATTGGAAGCTGTCTGGCACAAGGAAAGGTATAGAGTGGGCTCGGCATGCATGTTGGTACCTGCATCCCTTGTAATGGAGGCCATTATGGCACCAAAAATTGTAAAAAGCAGAGTGGATCCAGCATGCATGTGGATCCAACACTCCCTGAACTTTATGGCAGCCATTATGGCGCATAACAGGTAGTATTTAGTGTTAGGACCCGTCTAACAGAGATCGCCTTGACGTACGGCAGACGGGCTCAGATGGTTTTGTACAAAATGCATTGGCCAAGCATCTCACTTTATAAATAAGCGTAGCATTAGCACTATAATTTTTGCCATTATTGTACTTTATCTGATTTGCAGGGTGCTGCTGCATTGTCTCTTTTTTCCTCTAGGTCTTTGCCATGGTGGCGTGCACCTGCACACTGGGAGGTGCTGACTAACCCCCTTTTTTTCCTGACACTCTACAGTGATGTACAAAAGAGTTTCTTCCCAATGTGAGGGGGTGGCAAGCTCTTTGCTGAGCAATGCGGTGGCTCATCGTTAAGGTGGAGCACCAGGGCGTCTTAAAAGGTGGAAGGTTAGGAAGGAAGAAGTGAAACTTACAGATGGATGTTTCCTTGAGTCCACTAACCCTCTCCAGCTGTTGGTGGCAAGTTATGATTTAGGTGGTCATGCCCACAACTTCCATACGGTTGTGTATCTCATCCATTGGCTCCCAATGTAAAAAGCATGCCGACTATCTTTTGGTGTACGTTTATAATGGTGCCCATTATAGCCTTCTTCATTGTACTGTATATATCAGGAGAATTCCATTTCAAACATTAACCCCAAACATGGTGTTAATGTAGCCAAAGTGATGTGGAGGAAGAGGTGTCGTAATATTAATATTACTATCTTTTGTATAGTTGTAGACGTGTTCTGTTATTGAGAACTAATAGAAGAACATTAATAAAAAGGCCTACTACATTAAAACAGAGCTTTTGTGTGTGTTTTTATTAAGATCTTAGACTTCTTTGACACATCCATGAAAAAGAAGTGCCAGATCCGGCACATAACTGAACCAAACAGAACTGAACCAATTGACTATATGGTGTCTGTTAATCTTCTATTTGTATGTCTACTATTTTAGTAGAAAAAAAGTCCTGCATGCAGGACTTTTTTGTCCATTGGTTTTGACAGAATATGCAACATAGCCCCCTACCGCAGCCTCAGACGCAGAACTAAGCCTTCTTCCTGTGCTATGATCAACGGTAAACTCATAATCTAAACCTAAGAACTAAGCCTAAATGCCTGAACAGTATTCTCAGCAGGATAGTTGCAAATACTTGAACATGTAACATCTTGTCCTGATAAGCCTGCAGAGAAGTCATTTTTTTCCTTATGAAATTCCATTACATTTATATTTTAACCCTGTTCCAGAACTTTTGATTTATTAAAGGAAACACATTTGTGTAATGACATTCTAGGGTAGTATTCAGCCAGTGACTCTTTCTGAAAATTGTGCTATATTTAGCCGCTTAAGTCTGAACGAGGCTTTGCATTAAAAGCAGTTTGATCCAACCTTTCATCACCATGTGTTTGAAAGCTCTTGGCTATGCTTCTATGCAGGGCAAAGAGGAAAATACCCACTGTATTCTACTGAGGCCCTGAAAGATCAGAACTGGTTTCATGTTAAAGGATATGTGAGTGTCATGTGATCTTACCTGCCTTGTCCAAAGGCACTAAACAATTGTTGGCTTGCATCCAGGAGGTAACATCTCCATGTTAGCCTGAGATAACAGCACTTAGACTTATTCCTTTAATAGGCTGTAGTGATGATATTTTAAAATTATCAAGACTACTATAGGAAATTTATGTAAGCAATTCAAAATTAAATGAAGGAATGAATGAAAAAAATATGGGATAATGAAAAAAAAAAAAACTATCTCAAGAAAGTAATACTGATATTTTAGGACGGCCTATGGTAATACTGTACAACAGACATTTAAGTTTTGCATTCTTGCAGAAGTGCTTGAATTAGGGATGCTGGTAAGAGTACCTCCGACCACAATACAAGGACTAGATTTAATTTTGGAGGGCAATATTATAAAAGTGATAGAAAAGATCTAATTTAGGGCTGTTTACACCTAACATTTTCATCTGACACAAAAAGTCAGTAAAAGTTTCTTATCACCATCCATTATTAGTCTAGTTGACTGTACTGAATATAAGCCTCAGGAGCCAGTGGCGCCTTTCATTGGAGTAGAACATATGCGGTTTTCAGTATGAAACAGATCAGTTCACTGCAGTTATTTCCTGAAATTGTTTCTACTGCAAATGAATTTGTGAACCCACAACCCAGAATATCAACTCTTTCCCTAAGCAATATGTGCAGCTGTAAGCCTTCAGGAGTTAAAGCAGCATCCAACCTCTCCACCAGTTTGTAAATCAGAGAGAATCAGGCCTTCACTTCCAATAGTCACACTACTGTTTTTACACCAAGCCTACCTATTAGTTTCTCTCACCCCCTTCATGTTACAGTCATAGCAGTGCCTCTCAACCCTTCCCCCAGTAGTCACATCACTGACTACCTCCTTTCCCCAATAGTGATGTTACTACAATACCCGCTTCCCTCTAGTAGCTACAATGGTGCCTAGCTTTCCATCAGAATGCACAACGGTACTCCTTTCCCCAATAATCATAGCAGAGCTATTCTATTCACCTAGCAGTCATGGCTTCTCTAAATCCCCATTTCTCTTCAGTACTGACATCAAAACTCTTGCCCCTTTCCCAGTAGTCACCACAGTTCCCTCCCCCTGTAGCCAGTGCAGAAGCCTTCTTCCTGTGTAGCCACTTAAAGGTGTTTTCCCATGAAAAATATTCTACAGTTTTCAAACCTGCACCCGGATCTGAATACTTTGGTAACTGCATGTAAATAAAAATTTTGTATAGCCAGTGAGCTATTCAATAAAATGTATCAGTATAGTGGCACTTAATTTCTTTGACCAGCTCATTAAGATGGCCGCACATGCTCAGTTTTATCTTTCAACTGCCTCCTGAGTTGTGATAGGGTGAGAGCTGCAGTGGAATGGACACGCCCCCTTAGCTTCAGCAGAAAAGACACTCCCCTTGAGCTGCCAGCTTGATATAAATCTAGCAGAGCAATGAGTGGGGAGATCTCTGGATCCATGTGAGGTACAGGGCTGGTTCTAGCTTTATTAGAAACAGGTTGTCATGGACTATATGATGTATGATTTCCATTATTTATGGAATAACCCCCTTAAGGGCTTGCTTTCCTCAGAAGTCACAGCAGGCCTCTCCTTCTTCCAACATTAGTTACAGCAGGTCATCCCTCCCTATCTTAATGTACTCTATCACAGCATATCCGCTGCTTCTACACTGGTCCTGACTTAGACCCTACAGAAATTTCCCAGTAGGATGATGGCCAGGGGTCCACATGAGCCCTCCTCACAGCCGCTGTCCAGGTACATAATGATCTGATGCTCTCAACATTAATTAATTATCATTCAACAGTTTTTTTTCTCCTGTTTTCCTTTGGTATGCCGATATACCTGTAACATTTACTTCTTAGTTGTCTTCCTTTTCTGACTACATGTTTCTGATTACTTTTCTCATGCACCACGGGATATTGACACCTTTTTCTTAGTTTCTCTATTTTTCTTTATTTTTATTTCTCTTTTTTATGTGTATTTTCTTCCTCTATTATTTTTTATCGTTATTGTCTTATTTGCCCGTTTGCCACATTCCTTTCTTACAGTACATCCAATCATCTTTTCCCGTAGACACATTCTTTATAAACATTATTGCCCTTCACATAGTCTCACTAAGCCTTACTCTGATTCATACTTTGTGTTCCACAGGGAAATGCAACTTTTTTTTTCTTTCTTTTTCTCTTTCCCCTCCTCAATCCAGCACAAAAACACTCCTCCCACTTGCGTTCCATTCTGGAACGCAACATTTTCAGTCATGTTAGACATAATTACGCCCCATCTTTTTGTTATACACTATGCGTTCCAGGGTGGATCCACCGATTAGTCTTCATTGTCTGATAGGTGCAAGTCCCAGAATGGAGCCCCGAAAGTGGTGGAGAGCACACTGCGCATCTGCCCTCCATTCATTTCTTTGGGGGCGCCGAAAATAGGCAAGCGCTGCCTCAACTATTTCCGTCGGGCCCATAGAAGTGAATAGGAGCGGTGGTGGCCGGACCGGAGTCCTCCAGCCACCGCTTTGCGGGGCTTCATTTAGGAGATAGGTATAAGACAATGGGGGCATATCCTAGCGATATGCCCCCATTGTCTGAGATGAGACAACCCCTTTAAGTGTCCAGTCCGACTCTGTTTTGTTGCTTCTTCCCATTCCATTGTAAGGTGGTAAATATGCCTTCTGTACTATGCTTAATATAGTGTACTATGTTTTAATATTAAAATGTACAGTACTATGTTTAATATGTAACTTAGGTTGTTTTTCACAGTTTGTACAGTGTCAGATACTGTAGAAAGCGCTAGAGAGGAGGAGGCGGTGCTCTGGGCTAACAGAGAAGAACACTGTGAGGATGTATTCTGGAGGAGTTATGAAGACTGTGGAGAGTCACCGGAGAGGAGTCATCAAGGACAGCGGCATCTAGAGAGCTGAGGAGACTGGAACTAGAATGATGCAGAACAATTGCTGAGGGCCCATTTACATGGCAGAATTTGGCAGGAGAATTTTGGTGCGGATACTGCGCCAAAATTCCACCAGCAGCTGCGTGGTGTCTACTTCCCACTGTTTTCAAAAGGGGGCAGCACTGCAGTTCACTGCTACCACTGAGATGTGAGGGGAAACCTATGCCAATGGTTTGTGGAGATCTGCATGGATTGATCTTGTGTTGCTGTACAACCCAGACTTATATATTTCATTACTAAAGTAAAATTGTGTAAAATCTGCTGCCTGCCTGGTTCCTGTGCACAATACTACATTGGTTGTGCCACCCTTACAGGCTGTTACTACCGGCAACATTGATTTGATCATCAACACGCTGATGTCCGCCACTTGCATCATCAACTGAATTCTGAAGAACCATTGATCAATTGTCCAAGCCTCTGTCCGACGCCATAAGGCAAGGATACAAGCTTGGGCTGCATTGACTGAATGCTGAATCACTAACTTCTTATATGTAATTGGTATGTCACGTAAGTGAAGTAGAAATAGGAGTAAAGGGGAGTGAACACTTAAAGTTTTTTTTTCCTACAAACAATTACAGTTTTTTCCCAAAATGCAGCAGTAAAGAACTCCTCAAACTTTTTCATGACTAGGCCAATTTTCATTTTTGGCATTTTCCCTCCCTCCTTCCTTTTTTTTTTACATTCACTTAGCCGTATCAGGTCTTATTTTTTGTGGGACCAGTTTTATTTTTTAATTTACAGTATCTTATATTGTGAGACACTTGAAAAGAAACCAATTGCACCTTTGTTCCATTGTTTTTTAAGTTTCGTTTTAAGGATTTCACTGTGCACTAAAAGTGACATGAGACGAGGACTTTATTCTGCAGATTAGTAATACTTCTTTTACTTGTGGGGCGAACTGCAGATTTTATTCGCATGATTTTGGGTGCATCTGCATGTGACTTTTTAATCACCTTTTATGAAATTTTTTGGAGGGGGAGAGGTAACCGATTTGGCCATTTAGATTTTTTATTATTTATTATGGTGTTCCATACAGGATAAATTCTTTTTGATTTGAACCCCTTAGTGACCACCAATATGCCTTTTTAAAGTGGTCACTAAGGGGCCTTAGGCTGGGCTTCCACCTATTTATGGCGGCTCAGTCTAAGAACTGCACTGGTCTGCCGTGCAGAAGAGAGTAGGGGCTTGGCTCTCACAGCCGGGCTCTTGCTCTAAAGGCCCCGACTGCCAGTAGCCCCGATCCGGGCTGTTTAACCCCTAAGATGCTGCGGCCAATAGCGACCACGCATCTAAGTGGTTACAGAAGAAGCAGACTCCTTCTATCTCCCATCTACACATCACGCATGAGACCATGGGGTGCCGATGTCTGTGCACATCAGCCTGGGAACAAATGATGGCCCCATGACTGTTTCCAGTGTTTCCCGTCAGGTTGTGCCTCTCTGGCATACCCTGACAGTGACTGTCAGAATAGCACTGACAGTATAATGAATTTTTACAGCATAAGCAGTGCAGTATATTATAGAGCATTCTGCCCTGCCTCCATGCTGGATGAGACATTGGTGTACATTTTGGCCAAAGCGTAATAAGCCACTCACCGCGTCAAGGTTGCCTCCATTTGAGTGGTCCCTATCACTAGTTCCTACCTGTTCATGGGCCATGACAGCCACACAAAATCCAGGGAATGCAGGTCAGGGTGCACGCCAAGCACACTCTGCTTTTAACCCCGTCCGGTGCCATTCCCTGGATTTTGTGTGGCTGTCATGGCCCATGAACAGGTAGGAACTAGTGATAGGGACCACTCAAATGGAGGCAACCTTGACGCGGTGAGTGGCTTATTACGCTTTGGCCAAAATGTACACCAATGTCTCATCCAGCATGGAGGCAGGGCAGAATGCTGGATATAGAGTGCGATCACATTTGTATTCTTCGTTTGTATATGTATTTCGCCATATTGATCTGCACCTATATACAGGTTGTGCTGACTCAATTCCCAAATTTTTTTCTTTGTAGTATATATTGGAGGCATGGCGATCTCCTTGGAGTCATGCACACCTGACCAGTTAATCTGTCCTGGAGGCTGGTTTTAAAGTCAGTATAAAACTGAGTCTGCTTATATAGAACCTACCAGTGGCCATTTGGCTCCAGGAGAAGTATATGGTGGGCTCAGCGTGCATGTTGGTACTTGCATCCCTGGATCCGATGAAAGCTGTAATGGCACCGGACGGGGTTAAAAGCAGAGTGTGCTTGGCGTGCACGCTGACCTGCATTCCCTGGATTTTGTGTGGCTGTCATGGCCCATGAACAGGTAGGAACTAGTGATAGGGACCACTCAAATGGAGGCAACCTTGACGCGGTGAGTGGCTTATTACGCTTTGGCCAAAATGTACACCAATATCTCATCCAGCATGGAGGCAGGGCAGAATGCTGGATATAGAGTGCGATCACATTTGTATTCTTCGTTAGTATATTATAGAAGCGATCAAAAGATCACCTCTTACAGCTCCCTTGTGGGACTAGTAAATAGTTTAAAAAAAAGTTTAATTAAATAAATAAAAATCTCCAAGTTAAAAAATACACATTTTTCCATTGAAAAAAGCTTTTCAATGGAAAACAATTGCCAAATATAAAATCCCCTCCACATGTTTGTTACTTCCACATCCATAACAACCCGCACTACATAATTATCATGTAATTTATGCCGTATGGTAAACGCAGTAAAAAAAGTCCCAGAATTGCTGTATTTTGCCTATTTGCTACCAAAAAATGAAGGAAAAATAAATAAAAAATGCAGCGTACCACAAAATTACCGTATATCGTTAATAAGTACAAGCCGTCCCACAAAAATAAAGCACTCACACAGAAAAAATTTGAGATGCGACTATGCAAAAACATTTTTTTTTTTGTCCAAAAGCAGTAAAAACTGAAGAAATTATATATATTTGGTATTGCTGTAAATGGCACTACTAAAACTACAACTTGTCCCGCAAAAAACAACCCTCATACAGCTATATCAACTGATATACATAAGCAGCATTACCCAGGGGATCCAGGACTACTTGGTCTGTATTTATTTGTATTGCATGTATTTTCCCTATGTCATGTTTTAGTTGAGGCACTATGCACTTTATATATGCTGACTGAGGGCTGTGACTGATCATTGTATTGCACAGCCAGGGATTTTTTATTGCAAATTTATATTTAATATAACGTAAACAGACCGTTGGAGATCATCCTGTGTGATGTAATGCTGCTTATGTATACGGATTTCTATGTTTTATACAAGTGTATGTCCAATAAAAGACTTTGTGTTTCTATAATGTATGCTGTTCTGAGTTTAGTTTTGGGTTTATACTTGATTGGTTTAGGACAGCAACTACACCGGGCGTTTATTCGCTTGCGATTTTGGATGTGATCATTAGAGAACGGGTGCAGGAGACTGGGGTACCTCAAATGGAGTGGCCTGTACTTTCTCCAGACCTGAATCCCATTGAAAACCTATGAGATCAGCTGAGTCACTGTGTAGAGGCTCATAACTCTGTACTCCAGAACCTCAATAACCTGACGGCCGCCCTTAAAGAAGAGTGGGATGCCATGCCTCAGCAGACAATAAGTCAACTTGTGAACAGCATTAGACGTCGTTGTCAAGCTGTAATTGATGCTCAAGGCCACATGACAAGTTTTTGAGATATTGACCTTTTTGTGAGGGTATACCAACCACTGTTGTTGGCTTTTGTTTCAATAAATTGTTTGAGATGAGAAAGTCACCATTTCATGCTTCTACGTAAATGGCCTACTTTAATGATATAATATCACTTTAGCGGGAACTTTTTACGTTTTCCATAAATTTCACCCGAAAGTCAAATATCCCTAACTTTTTATGAGCAGTGTATAATGTTATCATTATGTAGCTTATAATCAGCTCCATCATATTTTATCTTTTCTATCTACATGTAAAAAAGGTACAACAAATTGTTACCTATTGATTAATGTGAACATTTACCAAGGGGCTACAGTATAAGGCCCCATGCACACGACAGTTGTTTTTCTCGGTCCGCAAAATGGGGTTCCGTTATCCGTGTACGTTTCCGTGTGTTTTCCTTGATTTTTGGAGGATCACCAGACATGAAAAGTGAAAAAAAAATCTAAGTCAAGTTTGCCTTGCAAATGATAGGAAAAAAACGGACGCGGATTACAATCTTGTGTGCCTCCGTGTTTTTTCATGGACCCATTGACTTGAATGGGTCTGCGAACCGTTGTCCGTGAAAAAAATAGGACAGGTCATATTTTTTTGACGGACTGGAAACACAGATCACGGATGCGGATGACAAACGGTGCATTATCCGAGTTTTCAACGGATCCATTGAAAGTCAATGGGTCCGCAGAAAATCACGGAAAACGGAACAACGGACAAAACAACGGTCGTATGCATGTAGCCTAAGGCGAATGGGTCCGCGAACTGTTGTCCGTAAAAAAAATAGGACAGGTCGTATTTTTTGGACGGACTGGAAACACAGATCACGGACGCGGATGACAAACGGTGCATTATCCGAGTTTTCAACGGACCCATTGAAAGTCAATGGGTCCGCAGAAAATCACGGAAAACGGAACAACGGACACAACAACGGCCTCATGCACACGACCGTTGTTGTGTTCCGTGTCCGTTGTTCCGTTTTCCGTGATTTTCTGCGGACCCATTGACTTTCAATGGATCCGTTGAAAACTCGGATAATGCACCGTTTGTCATCCGCGTCCGTGATCTGTGTTTCCAGTCCATCAAAAAAATATGACCTGTCCTATTTTTTTCACGGACAACGGTTCGCGGACCCATTCAAGTCAATGGGTCCGTGAAAAAACACGGAGGCACACAAGATTGTCATCCGCGTCCATTTTTTTCCTGTCATTTGCAAGGCAAACTTGACTTAGATTTTTTTTTCACTTTTCATGTCTGGTGATCCTCCAAAAATCAAGGAAAACACACGGAAACAAAAACGGAAACGGATCACGGAACAGCTTTTTGTGGACCACAAAAAAATATTGTCGTGTGCATGAGGCCTAAGTGGAGATAAGGCTTAGTAAGCTGTCCCATCCTCCTGTATGCTGATCAAGATGCATTTCATTCCATTGGTATAAATGACACCCATTCTAAGTTTAGCCGCCCGGATGTTACCTGAAACTAATGTGAAGTGAAGCTTCTTTCCATGACCCATTAAACTGATTTCTTTAGCAATCACGGTATATGAAACCAATAAATTACAATATAAATATATAAAGCTACGTTCACATGTGCAGTAGCCTGATCTGGCAGACTGTTCCCGCAGAGAAATCGGTAAATACTGCAGCACTCCTTAAATTTTTTATATTTTATTGTTTATTCATTAAAAACATCTCCAATTTGACTGAAAATGAGTCTTCCGCATTTTGAACAAAGTATAACTGGTACTTAAATGGGTATTCCGGTTTGTTAGAAGTTAGCCCCTATCCACAGGATAAGGGATAACTATCAGATCGGTGGGGGTGACGATAATGGAGGCGCCATACCCCCTACGGCCCCCCTAAAATGAACGGAGCAGCTGGTCAGGCTTGCATGCGGCCGTTCCATTTATTTCTATGGTAATACCGGAGATAGCCGAGCACAGAAAGACACAGACAGTAAGACTGAAGCAGCTGTGAGTCTTCTATCTCTCCATGTGCACTCTATGGTAGACATCATAGCAGCTAGTCTCCACCTACTAGTTTAGGGGCAACTGAAAATTAGGCGGGGAGCAGTGATAAACTGCCAAATAACTTGAGGTACTCGCCGGGCACAGCAGCTAAAGTGACATAGCCCATGTATGCCAGGCTTTACTGGAGAAGCTGGTACAGGCAGGAGAGAGATGCTCTGGCCACAGAGGAACATCTACTCCCAAACACAGCCATGTACGGATTCTAAAGCGTGATAGGCACCTGAACTTCACTGAAAAGTAAAAAATATCCAACACTAAAAGAGTGTCAAAGACCTGCCCAACCCAGGGTGGGGGTGATGCTTACTTGATCCCTGCTTCTGAATCCAGTCTTTTGGGCTCCTAGGCCGGCAGTTTCACTCCCACATGCACCAAGGACAAGATCTGTCGACGGGGGCACATGTGACAGCTGCACTCCATGTGCATTCCGTGTCTGTATGTCCGCTTGGCCGTTCTGCAAAATTATAGAACATGTCCTATTATTGTTGGCTTTACAGACAAGGATAGGACTGTTCTATCAGAGGCTCGCTGTTCTGTTCCGCATAATGTGGAATGCACACACCCGGCTTCCATGTTTTGCGGATCCGCAATTTGCAAACTGCAAAACATCCAACAGTCGTGTTCATGAGCACTTACAGTGATAACAGAAGTATTAAAGATGAAGTATGATGGCAGACATTCACAGCAAAATGCAAACATACATGTGGCAGAATTTACACATATATGGATATCCTGCACTTAAAGGGAACCTGTCACCATGTTCTGACATATAAAACCAAATGCACCTTAATACTTGTTTACCCTGATAGTTCCCAGCGATCGATCCATAATCTTCTCAGGACTAACCTGTCCTATTTTATCGCCCTATAACGCTTTCCCGCCTTTTATGCTAATTAACAGAAAAGAGTCATATCTTACATGCTTGACCAGAGAAGAGTCATATTTTCTCAGAGACAAGCGCCTCAGCCTAAGAAAAACCCCTATAGATAAATTTTGCGCATGCGCAGTATTGATTTCGGGCAGAACTACAGTACGTTGCATAAGTATCGCAACGCTACTCTCCGTAATGCACACTCCATATTTACTTCCGCACGTAGTGGCGTGAGGGTGAGGGGACAAATAAAAAGGGCAAGTGCGCATGTGCGCAATTTCGGACGAGATTACAAGCAGTGAGGGCAGAAGTTGGCTGTCAATCAAAGTCTAGGGGGAGGAAAATAGACTATGATGGTGTGAGGGGAAGGAATTATTTATGCTAATGAGCATAACGGCGGGAAAGCAATAGATGGCGATAAAATAGGACAGGTTGGTCCTGAGAAGATTATAGATCGATCGCTGGGAACTATCAGGGTAAACAAATATTAAAGGGAACCTGTCACCTGGATTTTGTGTATAGAGCTGAGGACATGGGTTGCTAGATGGCCGCTAGCACATCCGCAATATCCAGTCCGCATAGCTCTGTGTGCTTTTATTGTGTAAAAAAACGATTTGATACATATGCAAATTAACCTGAGATGTGTCCTGTCCCTGACTCATCTCAGGGACAGGACTCATCTCAGGGACAGGACTCATCTCAGGGACAGGACTCATCTCAGGGACAGGACTCATCTCAGGTACAGGACTCATCTCAGGGACAGGACCCATCTCAGGGACAGGACTTATCTCAGGTACAGGACTCATCTCAGGGACAGGACTTATCTCAGGGACAGGACTCATCTCAGGTACAGGACTCAACTCAGGGACAGGACCCATCTCAGGTAGAGGACTCATCTCAGGTTAATTTGCATATGTATCAAATCTTTTTTTTTTTACACAATAAAAGCACACAGAGCTATGGGGACTGGGTATTGTGGATGTGCTAGCAGCCATCTAGCAGCCCATGTCCTCAGCTCTATACACAAAATCCCGGTGATAGGTTCCCTTTAACCCCTTAAGGACTTAGGATGTACCGGTACGCCATATTTGCCGAGTCCTTCAGGACCCAGGACATACCGGTACGTCCTAACTTTAAAACTACATTGTGGTGCGGCGGGGGTTAATCGGAACAGAATGTCCGCTGAAATCATTCAGCGGGCATCATGTCACAACGCCGGGGGGGGGGTCATGTGACCCCCCCGCATCGGCGATAGTAGCAAACCGCAGGTCAATTCAGAGCTGTGGTTTGCGGCTTTTACCTGCGGTTGCGGCTGCGGCGGGTGGTGCGATCGGGTCCCCATGCGGCTGTATGGGGGACCCGATGGCATGGAAGGCAGCGCGATGCCTTCCTTAGGCATCAGCGCTGCCTTCCGGTGACGAGCCTGTGAGATCCAGCCCCCTGGATCTCACAGGCCGGAAGCTGTATGAGTAATACACACAGTATTACTCATACAGCCAATGCATTCCAATACAGAAGTATTGGAATGCATTGTAAAGGATTAGATCCCCAAAAGTTCAAGTCCAAAAGTGGGACAAAAAATAAAGTGAAAAAAAAAGTTGAAAAAATAAAGTTTTCCCCCCCAAAAATTAAATGTTTTAAGTAAAAATAAACAAAAACGTCATTTTCCCCAAATAAAGTTAAAAAAAAAATAGTAAAAAATAGGAGGGAAAAAAAAGTATACATATTAGGTATCGCCGTGTCCGTATCGACTGGCTCTATAAACATATCACATGACATAACCCCTCAGATGAACACCGTAAAAAATAAAATATAAAAACTGTGCTAAATTAAAAAATAATTGTCACCTTACATCACAAAAAGTACAACAGCCAGCGATCAAAAAGGCGTTTGCCCCTGCCAAAATAGTACCAATCTAACCGTCACCTCATCCCGCAAAAAATGAGCCCCTACCTGAGACAATCACCCAAAAAAAAAAAAATATTTGCCTCAGAATATGGAGACACTAAAACATCATCTTTTTTGTTTTAAAAAAGCTGTTATTGTGTAAAACTTACATAAATAAAAAAAAGTATACATATTAGGTATCGCCACGTCCGTATCGACCGGCTCTATAAAAATATCACATGACCTAACACCTGAGATGAACACCGTAAAAAATAAAAACTGTGCTAAATAAACCATTTTTTGTCACAAAAAGTGTAATAGCAAGCGATCAAAAAGTCATATGCACCCCAAAATAGTGCCAATAAAACCGTCATCTCATCCCGCAAAAAATGAGACCCTACCTAAGATAATCGCTTAAAAACTGAAAAAACTATGGCTCTCAGAATATGGAGACACTAAAACATGATTTTTTTTTTGTTTCAAAAATGATATTATTGTGTAAAACTTACATAAATAAAATAAAAGTATACATATTAGGTATCACCGTGTCCGTAATAACCTGCTCTATAAAAATATCACATGACCTAACCCCTCAGGTGAATACCGTAAAAAAATAAAAATGGTGTAAAAAAAAGTCACCTTACATCACAAAAAGTGTAATAGCAAGCGATCAAAAAGTCATACGCACCCCAAAATAATGCCAATCAAACTGTCATCTCATCCCGCAAAAATCGTACCCTACCCAAGATAATCGCCCTAAAACTGAAAAAACTATGGCTCTCAGACTATGGAGACACTAAAACATGATTTTTTTGGTTTCAAAAATGAAATCATTGTGTAAAACTTAAATAAATAAAAAAAATAGTATACATATTAGGTATCGCCGCGTCCGTGACAACCTGCTCTATAAAAATACCACATGATCTAACCTGTCAGATGAATGTTGTGAATAACAAAAAATAAAAACGGTGCCAAAACAGCTATTTCTTGTTACCTTGCCTCACAAAAAGTGTAATATAGAGCAACCAAAAATCATATGTACCCTAAACTAGTACCAACAATACTGCCACCCTATCCCGTAGTTTCTAAAATGGGGTCACTTTTTTGGAGTTTCTACTCTAGGGGTGCATCAGGGGGGCTTCAAATGGGACATGGTGTAAAAAAAAACAGTCCAGCAAAACCTGCCTTCCAAAAACCGTATGGCATTCCTTTCTTTCTGCGCCCTGCTGTGTGCTCGTACAGCGGTTTACGACCACATATGGGGTGTTTCTGTAAACTACTGAATCAGGGCCATAAATATTGAGTTTGCTTTGGCTGTTAACCCTTGCGTTGTAACTGGAAAATAATTATTATAATGGAAAATCTGCCAAAAAAGTGAAATTTTGAAATTGTATCTCTATTTTCCATTAATTCTTGTGGAACACCTAAAGGGTTAACAACGTTTGTAAAATCAGTTTTGAATACCTTGAGGGGTGTAGTTTCTTAGACGGGGTCACTTTTATGGAGTTTCTACTCTAGGGGTGCATCAGGGGGGCTTCAAATGGGACATGGTGTAAAAAAAAAAATCCAGCAAAACCTGCCTTCCAAAAACCGTATGGCATTCCTTTCTTTCTGCGCCCTGCCATGTGCCCGTACAGCGGTTTACGACCACAGATGGGGTGTTTCTATAAACTACAGAATCAGGACCATAAATATTGAGTTTGGTTTGGCTGTTAACCCTTGCTTTGTAACTGGAAAATAATTATTATAATGGAAAATCTGCCAAAAAAGTTAAATTTTGAAATTGTATCTCTATTTTCCATTATTTTTTGTGGAACACCTAAAGGGTTAACGACGTTTGTAAAATCAGTTTTGAATACCTTGAGGGGTGTAGTTTCTTAGATGGGGTCACTTTTATGGAGTTTCTACTCTAGGGGTGAATCAGGGGGGCTTCAAATGGGACATGGTGTCAAAAAAACCAGTCCAGCAAAACCTGCCTTACAAAAAACGTATGGCATTCTTTTCCTTCTGAGCCCTGCCCGTACAGCGGTTTACGACCACATATGGGGTGTTTCTGTAAACTACAGAATCAGGGCCATAAATATTGAGTTTGGTTTGGCTGTTAACCCTTGCTTTGTAACTGGAAAAAAATTATTAAAATGGAAAATCTGTAAAAAATGTGAAATTTTGAAATTTTATCTCTATTTTCCATTAATTCTTGCGGAACACCTAAAGGGCTAACAAAGTTTGTAAAATCTGTTTTGAATACCTTGAGGGGTGTTGTTTATAGAATGGGGTCATGTTTGGGTGGTTTCTATGATATAAGCCTCGCAAAGTGACTTCAGACCTGAACTGGTCCCTAAAAATTGGGTTTTTGAAAATTTCAGAAAAATTGCAAGATTTGCTTCTAAACTTCTAAGCCTTGTAACATCCCCAAAAAATAAAATATCATTCCCAAAATGATCCAAACATGAAGTAGACATATGGGGAATGTAAAGTAATAACTATTTTTGGAGGTATTACTATGTATTATAGAATTAGAGAAATTGAAACTTGGAAATTTGCAATTTTTTACAAATTTCTGGTAAATTTGGTATTTTTTTTATAAATAAAAATTTATTTTTTTGACTTCATTTTACCAGTGTCATGAAGTACAATATGTCACGAAAAAACATTCTCAGAATGGCCTGGATAAGTCAAAGCATTTTAAAGTTATCAGCACTTAAAGTGACACTGGTCAGATTTGCAAAAAATGGCCAAGTGCTTAAGGTAAATAGGGCTGAGTCCTTAAGGGGTTAAGGGTACATTTGGTTTTATATGTCAAAACATGGTGACAGGTTCCCTTTAAGCCAGTCAGAAACAAGACACATGCAGTACACACCAATCACTCATTGGACACATGTGGCACACAAGAAACTTTGACATGGCTCACATGCCACTGATGCATATGTCACATGCTGCACATACACCACTGATACATAGAACATATATATCACACACCAATCACATATAGGAAACACGCAATGCACACACCAAGACATTTATGCCTAACCCTATTAAAGGGTTTCTATCACTTCGTATGACATAATTAGCTGTCAGACACTAGCGATCCGCTAGTGTCTGCTCTGGCCAACCATCCTAATATAACAGCTTTTGGGGCAGCCGTTTTGCTAAAAAAATAACTTTTATAAATGTGCTAATGAGCCTCTAGGTGCTATGTGGGCGTCATTAGCACCTAGAGGCTCCGTCTACCTTCATACACAGCCACCGCCCAGCGCGTCCCTCCAGCCCGCCCATCTCCTGCTGAATGCGATCCTCCGTGTGACGCAGCGGACGAATTCTCGCGCATGCGCCGTGCGCGGCTGTATTCGGCGCATGCGCAGTGAATGTCTGACCGCTTCCCTGCTCAGACATCTCCACTGCGCCTGCGCCGATGACGTCATAGTGCTCCAAGGAACAGGCGCAGTGGAGATGTCTGAGCAGGGAAGCGGTCAGACATTCACTGCGCATGCGCCGAATACAGCCGTGCACGGCGCATGCGCGAGAATTCGTCCGCTGCGTCACACGGAGGATCGCATTCAGCAGGAGATGGGCGGGCTGGAGGGACGCGCTGGGCGGTGGCTGTGTATGAAGGTAGACGGAGCCTCTAGGTGCTAATGACGCCCACATAGCACCTAGAGGCTCATTAGCATATTTATAAAAGTTATTTTTTTAGCAAAACGGCTGCCCCAAAAGCTGTTATATTAGGATGGTTGGCCAGAGCAGACACTAGCGGATCGCTAGTGTCTGACAGCTAATTATGTCATACGAAGTGATAGAAACCCTTTAAGTGTAGCCAGGGCCGCTGATAGGCCAGTACAGCTGGCCCAGTTGTACCGGGCCCGGCTGGCAGGGGGGCCCGGGCTGCCGACTCCCGAGCCATTTTAATTTTTTTGCTGTCAGTGGGCTGGCTCTAGTAACAGCAGGCAGTGTGGGGGCGGCGCTCACTCACTGACGTCACACGCCTGCTCCTCCCACTAGGCGGCGCAGGCGCGTGACGTCAGTGAGTGAGCGCTGCCGCCCGCACTTGTTACTGGAGGCTGGAGGGTGGAGGCAGGAGCTGAATGTAAGGTAGTATTTTAGTAAAGAGATGAGCGCTGTGCCTGTGCTAAAATTAAAGTTACTGTCTGCAGCCTGCAGGATACCGATTTATTAATGTATACTACTGTGAGTGGCGGGGGGGGATCTATATGGATGACATCATGACGGCACTGTTATAGGGAGGGCGGGGGATCCGTGGATGGCACTGTTATGGGGGGGGGGTCTGTCATGTGGATGACACTTATGGGGGGGGCCGGGGGGTCTGTGGATGACACTTATGGGGGGGATCTGTGGATGGCACCATTATGGAGGGGGATCTGTGGATGACACTGTTATGGGGGGGATCTGTGGATGACACTGTTATGGGGGGATCTGTGGATGACTGTTATGGGGGGGATCTGTGGATGGCACTGTTATGGAGGGTATCTGTGAATGGCACTGTTATGGAGGGGTATCTGTGGATGACACATAGCATAAGATGCTATATACGGTATGTGTCATCCACAGATCCCCCTCTATAACAGTGCCATCCACAGATCCCCCCATAACAGTGCCATCCACAGATCCCCTCCATAACAGTGCCATCCACAGATCCTCTCCATAACAGTGCCATCCACAGATCCCCTCCATAACAGTGCCATCCACAGATCCCCTCCATAACAGTGCCATCCACAGATCCCCTCCATAACAGTGCCATCCACAGATCCCCTCCATAACAGTGCCATCCACAGATCCCCTCCATAACAGTGCCATCCACAGATCCCCTCCATAAAAGTGCCATTCACAGATCCCCTCCATAACAGTGCCATTCACAGATCCCCTCCATAACAGTGCCATTCACAGATCCCCTCCATAACAGCGCCATTCACAGACGACCCCCCAGCGCCATAAATATCACTTGTAGACAAATCTGCATGTTGTTTCAAGGCGGCGTCTGGGGAGGGGCCAAGGGCGGGGCCAGGGGTGTGGCTGAAGGAGGGATCAGGGGGTGGAGCTGAAGGGGGCCCCGTCATGTATGCTGTACGGGGCCCCATGATTTCTATCAGCGGCCCTGAGTGTAGCACAAGTAAAGGGGTTAAAGGGGTTGTCTCACTTCAGCAATTGGCATTTATTATGTAGAGAAAGTTAATACAAGGCACTTACTAATATATTGTTATTATCCATATTGCCTCCTTTCCATCACATTATACACAGCACGTATCTGTGGTTATTACCACCGTGTAATCCAGCAGCAGTGGCCGTGCTTGCACACTATAGGTAAAGGTGTTGGCCTATGCGCACTTCCAGCCTTTACCTATAGTGTGTAAGCACGGCCACCACTGCTGGATTACACGGTGGTAATAACCACAGATACGTGCTGTGTATAATGTGATGGAAAGGAGGCAATATGGATAATAACAATACATTAGTAAGTGCCTTGTATTAACTGCATGATAAATGCCATTTACTGAAGTAAGACAAACCCTTTAACCCCTTTAAGCATAAATGTCTGGCATGAAATTTACCCAATCTTAACCTCCTCATATTGTACATAATCTACATTATAATTAAAAGGGTTGTCCTACCATAATGACCTATCGCCTATCTACAAGATACGTGATAAATATCAGATTGCTGGGGTCTGACTGCCGAAACATCCACTCAGTCAGACCCCCATCAATCAGACACTTATCACCTGTCGTGTCATAGCTGTTGGACCTTTTCACATTCCCTATCCTTAAAGGTTTTCTTTGGGTGTAAAAAAAACTAAATAAAATAAAAATTAAAAATCTGGCCCAAAATATGTGTCAAACTAAAATAGAAATGCTCGCCCGTTAAAGGACCTGTGTCCACTTTTCTAGTTATCCTCTATCCACAGGATCGGGGATAACTAAATGATCCGTAGGGGTCTGAATGCTGGAGCCGCCAGTGATCCCCCTTCTTGATTGAGTGGCAGGTCAAGCATATGCCCTGCCTCTCCATCCATTCTCCATGGGGTCGCCGGAGATGGCGGAGTACAGCGCTGGCTAATTCCAGTGGTCCCAAAGAGAATAAATGGAGAAGCAGGGCATATGTGTGGTCTGCCACACCATCAAAAAGAGGGAACAGGACCTGTTCCTGGGATCAGTGGAGGTCGCAGAATCGGACCCCACTAACCATATAGTTATGCCCTATAGTGTGGAGAGGATAACTTGAAAACCTGGACAACCCCTTTTAATTCTCAACCACTCCACCACCAGTATCTCTTTATATGGCAGCAGTGATGCCTGTAAATACGGAATATCATCACTGCCGCCATGTAAACCATATGTGTCAATACTGGAGAATATGACGCACTGTGCAGCATTTTTCAGTCATAAATCCAACCCCCTTTGCAGGTCACAACCTTTAACAAAGCCCAATTAAAGGTGCTAGAGGAGCAATGTGAGCAAAGAGCACAAACGGATGGTCATAACTGAAACAGAGGCATTAGGTCACCTGAGGCAGGGTAATAGTGGAGATCCTGGAGCAAGGGTAACTGGAGAAGAGGCAATATTAGCGGTGCATTTAGAGTGGAGGCATCTGAAGCTGTGGCACTAATGGGGGGGCACCTAAAGCAGAGGCATTGGGGGGACCTAGGGCAGAGTCCCTGCAATGCCACTCTGAACTCTGCAGAGAGCAGCACACATACACAGATCTGAGAATATAATATATGAATGGGCACTCATATATTCAGAATCACATAGGATTGATAAAAGACAATTTATTTGGACATAATAAAATCAATCAAAGGTCAATAAAAAAACTCAGTACAAATTATGTACAATGGATAATATAAAATGGAGAATATAAAAATGAATCTTGTATGTACACAAGTTGATCGTATCTTCTCTAGTTGTAGAATAAATACACAGTGTATGTTGCCCTTAAATTTTCTGGTATGCCCTAGGGTTGGGCGGCTCCAGATAGTAAATTGCGCTGATGGTATTGCGCTAGTGAGTCTGTGCGCAGAATCAATGGGTTAGTAAGAGCACTCTGTAGAATAAGTGTAGTACACAATAGGTAAGGGACACCTTGAGAACAAAAAACAAAAAAACAATAACACTGTGTTCTCAAAGGGTTAACAATTATCGTGTCCAATTGTTGCCAGTTAGTCATTTCATATGCACCATCAATCCTTATATAAAAATAACATGCAATCCATAAATTTTGCTCCAAAAAAATGTATGTCCTTCAATGCTCTCCAAGTGTTTCTCTAGTGTTTGTTAGTCAGGTAAAATTCATTAGTCAGGTTAGAATATCATGCTCTGTTTGGTAATATCTGATATACTCACTGTTTTGAGGTCCGCATCTATTCGTGGCGTCCCACGTGGTGGTCAAGTTGGTAAGCTTACCTCAATTGATGCGATGTTTCGTGCTGAGACGAAAGGTGGTAGGTATCTTGCTTGGGTTGTTTGTGAGGAGGGTACGTTCCGCAACAAATATTACCGGTGAGATTCTATGCCAGACTGTTTCTCTGCGGCGGCTCAGATATCTCCGCTGACTGGGCTGTGGGTTGCGTGCTCTCGGCGTCCCACGTGTCCCAGATATCGCATGTACTTGTGGTGAGAGACGGCTGGCTAGTTGATTCTTGTTGTACCGTTCATGTTACGGACTCCAATCTTCTCTAAGTCTCCAAGTGAAGCGCTTCACTTATTTCATAGCTAAGTCATGGACCACATCAATGGATATTCTCCATGATATTCCTGGCTTTAATAACACATTATCAAGTGTGTAATGTCCGCCAAACGTGTTTCGGAGACTCTGCTTGCTCCTTCATCAGTGGCTATACTTGATGTGAGAAGGTAGCCGGATTTTATATGTGTGCAGTCTGGGATGTCTGGAAAAGATGGCCTGGATTTTGGGATAAGGATTGTAGCTACCGCTATGTTGTGGTTACTTTTTGTAATGCATTATCTATCACTTTATCTGGATAATTTTTAAAAGGAACTGCACAAATGGAGAAAAAATTGAAGAAGAAGCAACTCAAATGAGAGAACTATTCCAGTCTAAAAATTATCCAGATAAAGTGATAGATAATGCATTAAAAAAAGTAAGAGCTATGGATAGGAAAACTTTCTTTACAACAAATCTAGATGAAAATAAGATAAAACAGAAAGAGGACAATTTCCGTATAATACTGCCCGACAATGCACAATATAAAAACATTGAAAAGATTATAAAAAAACATTGGCACCATATCCAGAAAGACAAGACAATAGGGTCTCTAATACCTGTACTGCCACAAATAGTATACACAAAGGCCCCAAATTTGGGCTTAAAAATAGCCCCTTCCATTAAACATCCCAAAAAAAAAAGAACCAATCTATACATAAGTGGCTAAAAAAAGAGTGGCTTTCACAGATGTGAATGTTGCATCAACTGCAGAAATACATCATGTTCTAAAAAGACAACTAGGATCAGTGCGACTCAAAATTCCTTCTCTTTCGAAATAAAAGATTTCCTAACATGTAGTACATCTAATGTTATATGAATCATACAGTGTACATGTTCTAAACCAGGCATGCTCAACCTGCGGCCCTCCAGCTGTTGCAAAACTACAATTCCCAGCATGCCCGAACAGCTATCAGCCTACAGAAGGGCATTGTGGGAGTTGTAGTTTTACAACAGCTGGAGGGCCGCAGGTTGAGCATGCCTGTCCTAAACAATATATCGGGAGAACAAAGAGACCTTTGAAGGTCAGAATAGCAGAACATATCAATAATATCAAAAACGGATATGAGAAGCACTCTCTGTCCAAGCACTTTAAATCAGTCCACAACCAAGACCCAAAGGGCCTCATATTTAGGGCATTAGAACAGGTATAACGCCATTGGAGGGGGGGCGACCACATTTCAAGAATGTCGAGAGCGGAATCCAGAAGGATTTTCGACTTTGGCAGTCTCTTACCAGAGGGTCTGAATGCTGAACTAGAGATTTTCGGATTCCTTTGAAGGGGTGGGTGCCCCCTGCCGATGGGGGGTCGTAGTCCGGCTGTTTCCTAGAACTGCGACCCCTCCTTGGCCGAGGGTTCCCATCCCACATACCTCCATGCAACATACAGTTGCAAGAAAAAGTATGTGAACCCTTTGGAATGATATGGATTTCTGCACAAATTGGTCATAAAATGTGATCTGATCTTTATCTAAGTCACAATAATAGACAATCAGTCTGCTTCAACTAATAACACACAAAGAATTAAATGTTACCATGTTTTTATTGAACACACCATGTAAACATTCACAGTGCAAGTGGAAAAAGTATGTGAACCCCTAGACTAATGACATCTCCAAGAGCTAATTGGAGTGAGGTGTCAGCCAACTGGAGTCCAATCAATGAGATGAGATTGGAGGTGTTGGTTAAAGCTGCACTGCCCTAGAAAAAAACACACACCAGTTCTGGGTTTGCTTTTCATAAGAAGCATTGCCTGATGTGAATGATGCCTCGCACAAAAGAGCTCTCAGAAGACCTACGATTAAGAATTGTTGACTTGCATAAAGCTGGAAAGGGTTATAAAAGTATCTCCAAAAGCCTTGCTGTTCATCAGTCCACGGTAAGACAAATTGTCTATAAATGGAGAAAGTTCAGCACTGCTGCTACTCTCCCTAGGAGTGGCCGTCCTGTAAAGATGACAGGAAGAGCACAGCGCAGACTGCTCAATGAGGTGAAGAAGAATCCTAGAGTGTCAGCTAAAGACTTACAAAAGTCTCTGGCATATGCTAACATCCCTGTTAGCGAATCTACGATACTTAAACACTAAACAAGAATGGATTTCATGGGAGGATACCACAGAGGAAGCCACTGCTGTCCAAAAAAAACCATTGCTGCATGTTTACAGTTTGCACAAGAGCACCTGGATGTTCCACAGCAGTACTGGCAAAATATTCTGTAGACAGATGAAACCAAAGTTGAGTTGTTTGAAAGAAACACACAACACTATGTGTGGAGAAAAAGAGGCACAGCACACCAACATCAAAACCTCATCCCAACTAGGAAGTATGGTGGTGGAGGCATCATGGTTTGGGGCTGCTTTGCTGTGTCAGGGCCTGGACGGATTGCTATCATCGAAGGAAAAATGAATTCCCAAGTTTATCAAGACATTTTGCAGGAGAACTTAAGGCCATCTGTCCACCAGCTGAAGCTCAACAGAAGATGGGTGTTGCAACAGGACAACGACCCAAAGCATAGAAGTAAATCAACAACAGAATGGCTTAAACAGAAGAAAATATGCCTTCTGGAGTGGCCCAGTCAGAGTCCTGACCTCAACCCGATTGAGATGCTGTGGCATGATTTCAAGAAAGCGATTCACACCTGACATCCCTAGAATATTGCTGAACTGAAACAGTTCTGTAAAGAGGAATGGTCAAGAATTACTCCTGACCGTTGTGCACGTCTGATCTGCAACTACAGGAAACGTTTGCTTGAAGTTATTGCTGCCAAAGGAGGTTCAACCAGTTATTAAATCCAAGGGTTCACATACTTTTTCCACCTGCACTGTGAATGTTTACATGGTGTGTTCAATAAAAACATGGTAACATTTAATTCTTTGTGTGTTATTATTTTAAGCAGACTGTGATTGTCTATTGTTGTGACTTAGATGAAGATCAGATCACATTTTATGACCAATTTGTGCAGAAATCCATATCATTCCAAAGGGTTCACATACTTTTTCTTGCAACTGTAATATATATATATATATATATATATACACAGTACAGACCAAAAGTTTGGTCACACCTTCTCATTCAAAGAGTTTTCTTTATTTTCATGACTATGAAGGGATCAAAACTATGAATTAACACATGTGGAATTATATACATAACAAACAAGTGTGAAACAACTGAAAATATGTCATATTCTAGGTTCTTCAAAGTAGCCACCTTTTGCTTTGATTACTGCTTTGCACACTCTTGGCATTCTCTTGATGAGCTTCAAGAGGTAGTCCCCTGAAATGGTCTTCCAACAGTCTTGAAGGAGTTCCCAGAGATGCTTAGAACTTGTTGGCCCTTTTGCCTTCACTCTGCGGTCCAGCTCACCCCAAACCATCTCGATTGGGTTCAGGTCCGGTGACTGTGGAGGCCAGGTCATCTGGCGCAGCACCCCATCACTCTCCTTCATGGTCAAATAGCCCTTACTTTCAAAGTTTTCCCAATTTTTCGGCTGACTGACTGACCTTGATTTCTTAAAGTAATGATAGCCACTCGTTTTTCTTTACTTAGCGGCTTTTTTCTTGCCATAATACAAATTCTAACAGTCTATTCAGTAGGACTATCAGCTGTGTATCCACCTGACTTCTCCTCAACGCAACTGATGGTCCAAACCCCATTTATAAGGCAAGAAATCCCACTTATTAAACCTGGCAGGGCACACCTGTGAAGTGAAAACCATTTCAGGGACTACCTCTTGAAGCTCATCAAGAGAATGCCAAGAGTGTGCAAAGCAGTAATCAAAGCAAAAGGTGGCTACTTTGAAGAACCTAGAATATGACATATGTTCAGTTGTTTCACACTTGTTTGTTATGTATATAATTCCACATGTGTTAATTCATAGTTTTGATGCCTTCAGTGTGAATCTACAATTTTCATAGTCAAATAAAGAAAACTCTTTGAATGAGAAGGTGTTTCCAAACTTTTGGTCTGTACTGTATATATATAGACCAAGCCACACAAAAGCATCCCTCAAAAACTGAAATATAAAGGGAATCTCTACTGTAGCAACTATTTTTAGTCCCGCATAGATTCTATGGAAAAGCTATCTTATATACAGTACAGACCAAAAGTTTGGACACACCTTCTCATTCCAAGAGTTTTCTTTATTTTCATGACTATGAAAATTGTAGATTCACACTGAAGGCATAAAAACTATGAATTAACACATGTGGAATTATATACATAACAAACAAGTAAGAAATGAAGGTCAGTCAGTCAGCCGAAAAATTGGGAAAACTTTGAAAGTAAGGGCTATTTGACCATGAAGGAGTGTGATGGGGTGCTGCGCCAGATGTCCTGGCCTCCACAGTCACCGGACCTGAACCCAATCAAGATGGTGTCACGGATGGTGTACAGGAAACAAGACAATACCATATAAACAATGTCTCTCTGGATCCACAACTAAGGAACAAAGGGAGACCCCTGCAATAGACCTGCCGCTCTCCCTCACTGCTCAGCCTATGCGAACACCCCAAAGGTGGATGGCCGCATATCCACGTTCCTCGGCTATCTATTACCTGAAGACCCTACAATAGTGAAGGGACACGACCACCGGCTCCCTACACTGACACGGAGGGAGTCAGGGTCACCTGGATCCAGAAAAGACAAAATCATAAATACATAAACAGCACTTATCTTGCAGACGACTGAGGACTGGGAACTGGGAACAGCATGCACACACACTCCAGGAAGTTGTATCAGCCGCACACTACTGCATTATGGGGAGGAACTTAAAGGGTAGCAATCAGTCCAACTGCATGACAGCTGAGATAGACTAACGAGATGAGAAACTAAACCAAAACCAAGAAATTCAAGGAGGAGGATCTGAGAAGCTCCTGTGAGCGCTTCTCAGCTGTCTGGCTGTGACAGATGGTTTGGGGTGAGCTGGACAGCAGAGTGAACTCCTTCAAGACTGTTGGAAGACCATTTCAGGGGACTACCTCTTGAAGCTCATCAAGAGAATGCCAAGAGTGTGCAAAGCAGTAATCAAAGCAAAAGGTGGCTACTTTGAAGAACCTAGAATATGACATATTTTCAGTTGTTTCACACTTGTTTGTTATGTATATAATTCCACATGTGTTAATTCATAGTTTTGATGCCTTCATAGTCATGAAAATAAAGAAAACTCTTTGAATGAGAAGGTGTGTCCAAACTTTTGGTCTGTACTGTATGTGTAGCCAAAAACAAACTATAGAAAGTATAATATAGATGATATATACATCAAGGAGCAAAAAACGCATCAATATTGAAAGAAACACATGAAAAATGCACCAAAACTGCAATAAAGCGGTAATAACGATCCATATCTTAAAACCTGATCCACTTTTCCCAAATATATTTTAAATGGTACAAATGTAGATTGTCCCGAATATATGTCCATATAACAGCTATTATATCTATTGAAAAAAAAGTTACATCTAAATACTCCCCACTGTGACAGTACCAGACTGAGGGGAAATATAAAGCAAAACTATATTCCAGGAACTATTTTTAACCTTGGAAGACCTGATCGTGCTGAAAAGCTATTACAACACCAAAGCAATATGTGTGGCCGAAAATAAGTTATAGGGTATTTACTACAGTTGGTACAGACACCAAGGAACAAAAAACGCATGAGTACCGAAAAAAACGCACGAAAACGGCATGAGAACCGCAACATAGCGGTAGCTACAATCCTTATCCCAAAATCCAGGCCATCTTTTCCAGACATCCCAGACTGCACACATGAAATCCGGCTACCTTCTCACATCAAGTGTAGCCACTGATGAAGGAGCAAGCAGAGTCTCCGAAACGCGTTTGGCGGGCATTATACACTTGATAATGTGTTATTAAAGCCGGGAATATCATGGAGAATATCCATTGATGTGGTCCATGACTTAGCTATGAACATAAGTGAAGCGCTTCACTTGGAGACTTAGAGAAGATTGGAGTTCGTAACATGAACGGTACAACAAGAATCAACTAGCCAGCCGTCTCTCACCACAAGTACATCCGATATCTGGGACACGGGGGACGCCGAGAGCACGCAACCCACAGCCCAGTCAGCGGAGATATCTGAGCCGCCGCAGAGAAACAGTCTGGCATAGAATCTCACCGGTAATATTTGTTGCGGAACGTACCCTCCTCACAAACAACCCAAGCAAGGTACCTACCACCTTTCGTCTCAGCACGAAACATCGCATCAATTGAGGTAAGCTTACCAACTTGACCACCACGTGGGACGCCACGAATAGATGCGGACCTCACAACAGTGAGTATATCAGATATTACCAAACAGAGCATGATATTCTAACCTGACTAACAAACACTAGAGAAACACTTGGAGAGCATTGAAGGACATACATTTTTTTGGAGCAAAACTTATGGATTGGATGTTATTTTTATATAAGGATTGATGGTGGATATGGAATGACTAACTGGCAACAATTGGACACGATAATTGTTAACCCTTTGAGAACACAGTGTTATTGTTTTTTTGTTTTTTGTTCTCAAGGTGTCCCTTACCTATTGTGTACTACACTTATTCTACAGAGTGCTCTTACTAACCCATTGATTCTGCATACAGACTCACTAGTGCAATACCATCAGCGCAATTTACTATCTGGAGCCGCCCAACCCTAGGGCATACCAGAAAATTCAAGGGCAACATACACTGTGTATTTATTTATTCTACAACTAGAGAAGATACAATCAACTTGTGTACATACATGATTCATTTTTATAGTCTCCTTTTTATATTATCCTTAGTACATCATTTTTATTGAGTTTTTTATTTACTTTTGATTGATTTTATTATGTTCAAATAAATTGTCTTTTATCAATCCTATGTGATTCCCAATATATGAGTGCCCATTCATATATTCTATTATCTATTGTATGTGATCGGGGTGCAGCACCAGTTTGGAGCACCATTGCATTACCAGGAAAAGGTGAGTCGTCCCTAACATTTTTATACACAGATCTGAGTCTACTATAAACAAATCCCCTATTTACCCCTTACAGTCTCCTACAGCTCACTACTGTCACACACCTGAGAAATCAGCCCAACACCGCAGAGGAGTCCTTCTTTCCAGCAGCCACAGTTTTCTGACAGCAGGGAGGGCAGGAGGATGGCCAGACATGTTCTCTCCTCCTTCACTGCCCGGGAAGCTTAGAAGATACTGCAGGGCCTCCTGTACAATTTACACCAGTAGGAGGCTGCATCACTGTGTGATACTGCCACCTATTGGCTACAATAATTATCTCTCCTGAGAAACAAGACAAATAATTACTCCTCCGTCTTATCTCCGGGCGCAGGAGACTGGGGGCCTACCGAGGAATTCTCCGCCTCCCCGGTGGGCCAGTCCGAGCCTGGTCACATGTGATGTCACACGTGAAGCAAGTCTCCATTGGGCCTGTGATTGACTGCAGCGATCACGTGTGCCCAAGAGACCGGATCCAGTGGCGGGGATCAGGTAAGCATTGTTCCCACCCTGGGTCGGGCAGGTCTGGGCCACTCTATACAGGTGAAACTCGAAAAATTAGAATATCGTGCAAAGTTCATTTATTTCAGTAATGCAACTTAAAAGGTGAAACTAACATATGAGAGACTCATTATATGCAAAGCGAGATATTTCAAGCCTTTATTTGTTATAATTTGGATGATTATGGCTTACAGCTTAAGAAACCCCAAAGTCACAATTTTGAGGTACCCTTTGCTCATGGGGTATGGATTAATTAGCTGAGTAGAGTGTGATACTTTGAGCCTAGAATATTGAACCTTTTCACAAAATTCTAATTTTAGGCTGCATTAATGCAATTCCTTTTAATTTGCATTACTGAAATAAATGGACTTTTGCACGATATTAAAATTTTTCGAGTTTCACCTGTACAATGGTGCCAAACCACGGCAGAAAGTATTATTGCCTTTATTTCAGTCCTGTGTGGCCATACCCTGAAAGGGAATACTTCTGATGATTACATATGACAAAAGATTCTAACATCATGTGAAGTCTTTTTGACAACCCCTTTAGGCTGGGTTCACATAGGCTGGGTGCGTTGCGGGAAAAGATGCGGGTGCGTTGCAGGAAAATGTGTGATTTTTCAGCGTGAGTGCAAAGCGTTTTAATGCGTTTTGCACACACGTGAGAAAAATCGGCATGTTTGGTACTTCTTCACAGAAGTTTGGGTTTGGGATCGGTGTTGTGTAGATTTTATTTTCCCTTATAACATGGTTATAAGGGAAAATAATAGCATTCTTAATACAGAATGCTAAGTAAATTAGGGATGGAGGGGTTAAAAAAAATAATAAATAATTAAACTCACCTCATCCACTTGTTCGCGCAGCCCGGCTCGTTTTCTTTTTTCTTCTTTGAGGACCTGGGAGGAAAAGGACCTTTGGTGACGTCACTGCGCTCATCACATGGTCCATCACCATGGCCGTGGTGTATCCATAAGCAGCCACATCCCATAATCAATGGCACGCGGCACTATCCGGCTATGCTGGATCCAGAGTACTCTGGCAGGATGTTCTCTGCCGGATTTCTTTGATGCATGTGTGAAACTAGCCTTACCTAACCCGTAGACAGGTGACAGTTTTTTGGGGGGGAAATCCCCTTTAGGTGAGCGGCCATCCTCCTGAACGACATTCTTCAAGATCAGCATGGCTTTCTTATGATAGTAAGGAGGGGGTTAACATACAGCTCCTAGGGGCCAATGCAAATCTGTAAGGAGGCCCGACAAGACTGGTGTCTTCATATGTGGCTGAGGGGCCTGCGGGTGCTACTGCTAGTTCTGCATGCCGTACAGCTACAGTACTGCTAAGACCCGGCTACCAGTACCTATAGTGACAGGCTACGGCCTCCTGGCACTTCCACAGCACAGTACCAGTCCTGACCAGGACGCAGAGATGCCGGAGTGTTCCCATATCAGCGTCTATGGAAAACTCTTGCAGTAAAGCTTCTGGGTCACAGATTTTACTATTCGTCTTTTCTAGTGTTGAGCGAACTGAAGTATCCAAAGTGGACTTTGATCCGAATTTCAGGGAAAATCTGATTCGCCGCAAAGCTGAATTTCCTTGTTCTTCGTGGTAACGAATTGATTTTCCCTGAAATGGGGTAAAAAAATTAAATCATACTCACTTCATCCATTTGACCGGAAAGACCCCACCGCCGCCATCGTGATTGAAGATCCAGAGCGAAATCTCGCACGGCGCGTTATGACATCATCACATCACTGGTGACGTCATACGTGAGATTTCGTGCGGGATCTTCAAGCAAGATGGCATACTCACCTCATCCATTTAAACCGGAAAGACCCCGCCGCTGCCATCTTGATTGAAGATCCAGAGCGAAATCTCGCACGGCGCGTTATGACGTCATCACATTAGCCAGCGTGGTGACGTCATACGTGAGATTTCATGCGGGATCTTCAAGCAAGATGGCATACTCACCTCATCCATTTGATCGAGAAGAGCCCGCCGCCACCATCTTGATTGAAGATCCCGCACGAAATCTGCTGACGTGATGACGTCATAACGCGCCGTGCGAGATTTCGCTCTGGATCTTCCATCAAGATGGCGGCGGCGGGCTCTTCGCGATCAAATGGATGAGGTATGATTTTATTTATTATAGACTTTAATATTAATGTCAGCGATGAACGCTGCATCTGAGGGGTACAATGAGGAGGGGGTGGCGCCATCGCTGCCATCGCCGCTCCCTGTCATTGCACCCACTACTTACAAAGAACTGCACTTCGTCACGAAGAATTTTTTTTTGTAAAATTCGGCGAAGCAGCTGAATCGAATTTTCAAGAACTTCGCTCAGCTCTAGTCTTTTCTCATTGAGGTCTCAGGGCATGGAAAATGCCCAGCCCACGTATTTTACAGAAGAAATGAGTGCCGCCTTGCTAGAATTGGTCATTTTTGAGAATTTTTTCGTTTTTTCTGGATCCTCGGAATTCAGGTGGATTAAATGAGTGCATGACTAGCAATCTTCCAGCCCTCTCCTTCCCCCCACACCTCTCCAGCCATGGATTTTCTAGGAAAGCTGATACTGGGAATTCTCAGCTTTTCAGTAGGACCTGGGTGAAGGCTGAACATGCCCAGAGGGCGGATGGTGGGACAATGCTGCACACTACAAAGGGACAAAGACATAAAGCACATGTCTGCCCCCTCATGTGTCACACTCAATGTCACTGAAACCCTCTCAGGGTGACGTATGAATCCCATTCAGGAAAAGAAGAATTTCCCATCTGCATTGCCTTCATTTCTGGGGCCAGTCAGGCTGACAGCTACACGCCTGGCACACACGGGCAGCAGCCATGCAACGGGCGGGCAGCGCGGACATGGAGAGCCTGAAGACGGTGGCACAGCCGGAGGCAGGGTATGTGGAAATCCCGGTGCCAGCGCAGGGTAGAGCGGCTGGCACAGCGGGGCTCACCGTCACCCTCAGCGCTGTGGGGAGAAGGCAGAGTCCCGGGCACACAGCGCCTGACCAGCCAGCCGCGTCCTACCCGTCCCCTCTTATGCCCTGTGCCAACGACGAGGCGCACTACATCACCACCCACGAAATCCAGCTCTGCGAGGCAGACCAGGAGCCCGACTACCCTGACTTTGGGCTGGCCCCATCCACTTGGAGTGAGCCGGTGGACAGCGCCCCCTGCAGCTTCCTGGAATACGCCTCGTTTGACAGCCAGGGGGGCAGCCCGACCGACGAGGACTGCAGCTACTACTTGAGCACTGCCAGTGATCCCAACCCCACAGACAGCCTGGGCAGCACCGAGCTGGGCAGCACCTACTCGGAGAGCGAGCCATCCCCCAGCAGCAGCAGCACCAAGAGCAGGCTGGACGAGTCCAAGGCAGGGATCTCCAAAGGACAGATCCTCCTATCAATCAAGACCGCATCCAAGGCTATAAATGAGCCTAGCAACATCCTGAGCAACCAAAACAGCGCCCCTGCTGATGCCAAGCATGACCCAGACATGAGCTACTGCCTGTCCACAGCCACCGGGGGCAAGGCTCTGCAGCAGTACCACTGCCACCCTTACTCCCAGGCAGCGGACGCCCACAGGCTGGTGGCCATACCGGCAAGACTCCAGGCTCGCAGCGGGGTCCATGCAGACATTTCCAGCGGAGCTTCCAGCGCAGTCAGCGAGCTAGATGACGCCGACAAGGAGGTGCGGAGCCTGACCTCCAGGGCTTTCCGCAGCCTGGCTTATCCCTACTTTGAAGCCATCAACTTCAGCTCCAGCGAGTCCACCACCTCTCTGTCCGACCAGAACATAGGGATAAACAGCTGGTCCACCTACCTGGACTGGAAAGGAGGGTCTTTCCTCTCGCAGAAAGCAGAGAAGACCCTGCACCAGCACTCAGCCACTTCCAACTTTGGACTGAAGAAGATAGGCAAGGATGAAAGCAAGGAGCAGCAGGTGTATGTGCAAGCCAACAAGTCTGAGACCAAGGCTTTCGAGCTGGTGGTCAGCGAGGTGGCAGAGAAGCGGGCAAACCCAGCAAGCTCCTCCAAGCGCATCCAGTCTGGATCCAGGATCGTGACGTTGACCGAGACCCTAAATATCAGCAGCAGCAGCAGTAATGTGAAGGCTAGTGCTGCCGCCGGGAAGGAGCGAGTCAGCAAGCAAGCAAGCACTGATCATGCCCCAGGCTCGGCTGGCACAGATGGAGTTACAGAGAACCTGCCAAGAGACCGCGCTGCCCCGAGTCTGGAGGTGAACAAGCTGAGCGGCAGCACTCTGGTAGAGGCCATGGAGGGCACCCACAAATCCAAGTACGCCTCAAGCCTGCTGAAAAACATCATCTCCAAAAAAATGCGTCGGGAGCAGGAGTTCAAGATGGAAAGAGGGGAGCTCAGCGACACCTCCCAAAAAGCGGTCTCCAAAGACAGCGAAGGAGCTAAGGAGAAGGGTCTGCAGAGGCAGAACTCCAAGTTCTCCGAGGCAGGCTCTGACTTTACCCTGGTGAGCAGTGAGGATCTGGGGGAGCTTTTTGAGGCCAAATCAGCGACCAATAAAGATGTGACTTCTTTAGATAATAAACGAATGTCACCCTTTGAGACCCACCGAGAAGAAACCATATGCGAGATGAAGAAGACAGCATCAGAGACCATGAAGGGCATCTTTCTCCGAAGTCAGAACAGCGCCTTCAGGTCGTGGAAGGAGAAGGAAATAGAAAAGATGGAAAAGAAAATCGAGGAGAATGTGGCAAAAGCAAGAAGGATAAAGATCCCACTAGAAAGGGACTGGAGAGCAGAGTTAGGAGAAATCTCTTCTGTGCAGTCCACCAAGATGTCCCGGCTGTATGTCCCTGGCATACAACACACTCCAAAAGAGAAGCAGGTGGAGAAGCAAGCTACAAAGTACTCTGTGTCTACCTATGCCCACCAGACCTGCTTCAGCCGCAATGAGAATGAAATCAAGAGTGAAAAACTCCATATCTTGGAGGCTTCAGTGAGCAGGTTGACCCCCAGGATCACCCCCAAGCCTCAGGAGATTAAACTAAAGCTAGGATTATCCACAGAGAATAAAGATAGCCCATTTAACATTGCCAAGCTGCTGACTCCAAACCTAGCAGCCAGTGCTGCCAGTCTGTCCAAAGCTGCAGAAGACCTCAGAAATCAAGTCCCTTCCAGAGCTGAAGTTCTGGAGAAAATGCCCCAGTTCCTTGTAAGAGATGTAAGAGAGGCCAAACCCAAAGCACAAGGAGCTATTCACCAGGTGAGGGACGTCAGAAAGCTGCTGAAAAGCTCCTACAGTCATGACACTGGTGAAGGCAGCGACAGGGGCAGTGTAATGTCCGACCACAGCACCACAGACCCCAAGTCAAAGCAGAACAAGAGGTCCTCCTCATTGTCCCCCATTGTAATCACCTGCCAGGCTTTGAAGAACAAAGAAGGAGAAAAGGATAGCCCATCAGACAATGCCATGGAGAAAGGTCTATCTCCTGCAGACACTGTCTTGGTACACCGGGCATCTGGCAGGTTGCCGGTGGCCACCATTGCACCCAATAAAACAGGACCCAGGATGCCAGTGGTAAAGATCGTATCTAAGGCCTCTAAGTGGAAGCAGGAGAAGCCAAAGGAGCCTGAGGTAAAGCCTGAGTCCAAGTCCCCACAGTCTAAGGCAGCTCTAGAGAAGCTCACCGCTGCAGTGAAGACCATGGAGCAGCTCTATGTGTTTGACAAGAAGGAATGGAAGCGCAAAGATGAAGTGCAACCGCTCAAAGGCAGCCATGTGCTCTCCATGATTGCCTGCCACGAAGCGTCCATCGACAGAAAGGCAGCAGAAGAAGCCAGGCCTGTGGCTGAGATCACCCGCAAAGCATCCGTCCCCCTGGTCAGCAAAGTGGCTGAGCCGCTGGTTCGCCGCAATTCTCACCCAGGTGTGGAGAAGAACCCCACTAAGCTTCCACTAACCAAGGAGAGCAAGGCACCAGCCAAGACATTTCAGGTGTCCAGGTTCACAGAAGGCAAGAAGCAGGAACAACAGCAGACTAACCCATGTACTAGAGCCGGTTCCAAAAACGTTAATGTGCTCACTGTGAGCGCCACCCCGGCCAAGAGCAAGCAGCAGAGCCTGGAGTCCACTCTCAATACCAAAAACACCCGACCACAACCTCCCACCACCCTTAAGATCCCTGGCATGTCCACAGAGGAGCCCAAGAAGACCGAAGTGCAGCCGCCTTCTCTGGTGCGCAAAGCCAGTGCTGATTTTGAAAACTACCTCACCATCCCGGTAAAGACAGCAGCAGATGCAAAACCTCCAGTAAGCATCCGGGAACCACTGGCCAACAACCGAGACATAGGTACTGGAGAGAACACTAGCAATACCAAAGAAGTCACCCCGAGCACTAAAGACAGCAGCACACACAGCACTGCCAACAGCCGAGAGACTACCAGTATTATCCGGGAAGCTGCAGCCACAGTCCGGGAAGCTGCAGCTCTGTGCACTCTCCCTCCATTCAGCACCAAGACACAAGCATCCAGCCCCAAGAGTCCCATCAAAGCGCCAAGAGACTGGAGCAACAAGGTGAAAGAGGGTGTCCAACCTACCAGAGCAGCTTCAGCAGGCTCTGAACCTCAGACTCCTGACTCTGTCCCACCAGCTGCCATCTATCATCACCCACTGCCACCAGTAGCCATGGCAATGCCCACTGCCCAATGCCCTATCTATTACTCCCCTCCTTTGACCTCAGCCACTCCAGCGGAGATGTACCCCCAGACCCAGCGAAAGATGTTGGTAGATCTAGCTACAGGACAGTATTACTTAGTGGACACTCCTGTGCAACCAGTCAAAAGGAGACTCTTTGACCCAGAAACTGGACAGTATGTTGATGTTTCTGTTCCCCCTCCTCCTGTTACCCCAGTGCCCCTTCATATGCCACAACTAGCCCTTAGCCCTGGTGCATATGGACCTGCTTACATGTTTTATCCAGGTTATTTACCCACTCCTCCAACTGCTGTTCTTCCTCCAAACACTCTACAAACTCAACTTTCCAATCCAGGCAGTGAACAATCCTATGAAATGCCAGTAATGGAGGGATCCCTGCCTGGAGATTTGGGTATGGCTGATAGCCCCTACTATTTAGCTACCGGGTCTACAACTGCCAATTCATCAATAGGACAAGCCACTAATATCAGAAGAGGATCCATAGGCTGCCCAGATGGAAAACAGGTGATCAGCATGTTCTCTCAACCTGGGCCCAGGATTGTGGCTCCACCATCCTTTGATGGCACCACCATGCGTTTTGTCGTGGAGCACAGATGAATGCTCAGGTAAACTTGTTCTACCTCAAATTTGTCAGATTTTATAGTTTATGTTGTTTAGGTCAACAAATTCTATGAGAACAAGAGATGCAGTGTGTAAACCACTTCTTTTACTGCACACAACACATTATCATGCCCTAAATTTCTACCTTAAAGAGGTTCTCTGGGAATAATACCTTTTTTAATCTAATGCCTGCAGTCTGCCTCTGTAAAAAGAAGATTTGTACTTGCCTGTTTTCTCGCCAACTCCAGTCCTCCGCTCTGGGTCCTACATGTACTGTACATGTTCCAGCGCTACATGAGCATGGTCACATGCTCCACTATCTCTGGGTCCTACATGTACTGTACATGTTCCAGCGCTACATGAGCATGGTCACATGCTCCACTATCTCTGGGTCCTACACGTACTGTACATGTTCCAGCGCTACATGAGCATGGTCACATGCTCCACTATCTCTGGGTCCTACATGTACTGTACATGTTCCAGCGCTACATGAGCATGGTCACATGCTCCACTATCTCTGGGTCCTACATGTACTGTACATGTTCCAGCGCTACATGAGCATGGTCACATGCTCCACTATCTCTGGGTCCTACATGTACTGTACATGTTCCAGCGCTAGATGAGCATGGTCACATGCTCCACTATCTCTGGGTCCTACATGTACTGTACATGTTCCAGCGCTACATGAGCATGGTCACATGCTCCACTATCTCTGGGTCCTACATGTACTGTACATGTTCCAGCGCTACATGAGCATGGACACATGCTCCACTGCAGGCTTCAGTGGTGATGTGGCCACAAGCGGTGACCATGTCCATGCAGCGCCTGATGTGGACAGTCTAGAGACAGGAACATGGACATCCAGGAGCCATAGTGGAGGACCAGAGCGGCAGGATGCAGGTAAGGCTACTTTCACACTGGCGTTTTGGCTTTCCGTTTGTGAGATCCGTTCAGGGATCTCAGAAGCAGTCCAAAACGGATCAGTTTTGCCCTAATGCATTCTGAATGGAAAAGGATCCGCTCAGAATGCCTCAGTTTGTCTCCGTTCCGTCTCCATTCCGCTCTGGAGGCGGACAACAAAACGCTGCCTGCAGCGTTTTGGTGTCTGCCTGATGATGCAGAGGCAAACGTCCTGGCACACAATGTAAGTCAATGGGGAGGGATCCGTTTGCACTGACACAATATGGCACAATAGAAAACTTGGCTATGTTACAGATACTACAAACGGATCCGTTCTGAACGGATGCATGCGGTTGTATTATCTGAACGGAAGCGTTTGTGCAGATCCATGACGGATCCGCACCAAACGAGAGTGTGAATGTAGCCTAAGTATGAATCTTCTCTACGGAGGCAGACTGTGGGCATTCGATAAAAAGTCATTATTCCCGGAAAACCCCTTTAACAATTAAAGGGAATTTGTCATGTTAAGGTTGCTGTCCAATTTACCAACATCATATTGTACAGCAGGAGGTGCCGAGCAGATTGATATATGGTTTTATGAAAAAATATTCAGTAAAACTTGTAATTTATTAATTGAAATCCCTGCTCTGTATAAAAAGTGTCCAATGATTGACAGCCCCGTATACGTGTGCATAGGTCCATCAGTGTCTAGCATTGCCCACTGCACTCCTAAACCCAGAATGTCCCTGGATATTCAATGAATAAAATACAAGGTGCCCTGAATCTTTCCATATATCAATCTGTTCAGCATGCTCTATGTGACAGGTTCCCTTTAATACCATGATATGCTATATATGGGGGTGATATTTTGAGCACCAGCACCTGGAGAATGGAAAGATGTCTTATGAATCTTAGGCTATTTTCACACTTGCGGCAGAGTGATCCGGCAAGCAGTTTCGTCGCCGGAACTGCCTGCCGTATTCGGCAATCTACATGCAAACGGGCAACATTTGTAGACGGATCCGGATGTGGATCCGTCTCACAAATGCATTATAAGAACGGATCCGTCTGTCTGTTTGTCATACGGACCAACGGATCAGTTTCTATTTTTCCACCCCACATTTTTAAAGGTCTGCGCATGCGCAGACCGGAAGGACGGATCCTGCATTGCGGTATTTTTAATGCCTGATCCGTCACTAATACATTTCAATGTAAATGAATGCTGGATCCGGCATTCCGGCAAGTGTTCCGGAATTTTGGACGGAGATAAAACCGTAGCATGCTGCGGTATTATCTCCGTCCTGAAAAGTCAAAAAGACTGAACTGAAGACATCCTGATGCATCCTGAACGGATTGCTCTCCATTCAGAATGCATAGGGGGTAAAGCTGATCAGTTCTTTTTCGGTACTGAGCCCCTATGACGGAACTCAGTGCCGGAAAAGAAAAACGCTAGTGTGAAAGTACCCGTAGGCTACTTTTACACTAGATTTTTGTGCGGATCCATCTTGTATCTGCACAGACGGATCCGCACGAATAATGCAAGCGCTTGTATCCGTTAATAACGGACCCGTTTGCATTATTCATTCAAAAAAAAGTAACGGATCCGTCTTGACTTACATTGAAAGTCAATGGGGAACGGATCCGTTTTCAATTGCACCACATTGTGTCAGGCTCCGCATAGTCAGATGGTCACCAAAACGCTGCAAGCTGCGTTTTAGTGTCCGCCTGAAAAGCGCAACGGAGACCAAACGCAGCCAAATTGATGCATTCTGAACGGATCCTTATCCATTCAGAATGCATTGGGGCTAAACTGATCTGTTTGGGGCGCTTGTGAGAGCCTTGAAACGGATCTCACAAGCGGACCCAGAAACGCCAGTGTGAAAGTACCCTTAGGTGTATGTCTGGCAAAATTTTTCTTATTCATAGGTTGTTTCTGCTTTTGATAGCATTCATGTGTATATATGAATTGTAGAATTCCAGAAAATAAATCGTTTAGAATATATGAAGAATTGTAAAGTAGGGAAGTTATAAGGACTTGTTCATGTGTAACAGATTACATTTACATTAGGAAGGGACTGAAGAGAAGGGGGACGGTAAAGCTTTCATAAAGGAAGCTCTGCCATTCACCTTAGGACAGGTGATCAGTATCATATCTGTGGGAATCTGCTCCAGATATTGATGGCCTATCCTTAGGACAGGTGATCAGTATCATATCTGTGGGAATCTGCTCCAGATATTGATGGCCTATCCTTAGGACAGGTGATCAGTATCATATCTGTGGGAATCTGCTCCAGATATTGATGGCCTATCCTTAGGACAGGTGATCAGTATCATATCTGTGGGAATCTGCTCCAGATATTGATGGCCTATCCTTAGGACAGGTGATCAGTATCATATCTGTGGGAATCTGCTCCAGATATTGATGGCCTATCCTTAGGACAGGTGATCAGTATCATATCTGTGGGAATCTGCTCCAGATATTGATGGCCTATCCTTAGGACAGGTGATCATTATCATATCTGTGGGAATCCACGCCAGATATTGATGACCTATCCTTAGGACAGGTGATCAGTATCATATCTGTGGGAATCTGCTCCAGATATTGATGGCCTATCCTTAGGACAGGTGATCAGTATTGTATCTTGGGGATCCACTCCACATATTGATGGCCTATCCTTAGGACAGGTGATCAGTATCATATCTGTGGGAATCTGCTCCAGATATTGATGACCTATCCTTAGGACAGGTGATCAGTATCATATTTGTGGGTATCTGCTCCAGATATTGATGATCGTTCTTTAGGACAGGTGATCAGTATCGTATCTTGGGGATCCACTCCAGATATTGATGACCTATCCTTAGGACAGGTGATCAGTATCATATCTGTAGGGATCCACCACCTGCCACGCTGACGGCCAACTATTTTGGATAGCCACGGCATTGGAAACTATACGTACAGTGTACAGAGCTGGAGGCAGAGCACTGCATATGAATGGGAGCTAAGGTTCTGTACACGCGCTCTGGAGTCCACAGTATACACAGCCTTCTGTAGATACCTACGGTTACAATGTTACATGTGAGATTGCTTTACTGGGTTATAATTATGTATCTTTTTATAAGGAACATAAAGAAACAATTTAAGCCAGTGCTAAAAATACACATGTATTATTGCATGTTGATTAGGAATATCCTACAGTTTTTTTGGATACAGCTCCTATAAAGATCTAGGGTTTTCCATTGTTACAGACTAAAAACAAGCTTGTGTAGACTGACTCTGCAGTCCATTTCTTTCTAAGACCACTGTCACATTGTATTTTGCTGTGCCTGGCTCAGTTATATATTGGAAGAACCCTCCTGCCCCTGCAGTTACCTCCAGTGATGCCACTGTATAGGCATACACCTGTAGGGTCCCAAGTATCTTGCACAGTGTAAATTTTTCACTGGATGCCTTTCTACTGCACTATTCCATAGAGCAAAAAAGGTACTGGCCTGATGGAGACAAGAAGGACATTCCGTTGGATGAATGAGGATCTATGGATTTGTTTGACATATACAGTAGGAGCTTTGTAGGTGCAAGTGGAAAATCTAACCCTCAAATGCCTGCCCCCTATTTCTTGCCTGAATATATCCTGTAAGTTATGAAGAAGTAGTGGGCAAATCAAACGGAGCACGGCAGGGTCAGACTACACAGGGTTTGTTGTAGTCTGGAACCATGGTGACACACAGGAGCAGATTTACTGAGACAAGCATTTCAGATGCCAGTCTTAGTAAAAGGTCAGATCAAGTAAGGTCAGATCTGATTGTATTTAAGAAGAGGTGTACACCTCTTAATAAATTTGTTAGATTTTCAGGCTGTCCAGGTGCCCAAATGGAAATCTACTCCAGCCATGACCTGACATAGATTCCAGGTATAATTTACATTAACTGGTGTAAATTTTGAATACATGTGCCAGGTACGTAGCATAGGCCTCTCCCAGTTTTTAGCAATGTGGCAAATGTGGCATAAACATTTATGGTGGATGTAGAAAGATAAAGATGCTGCTGGCTCAGGAGCTGAGCTGGTGCCATGGCACTTGGGTGACTGCTGTGTTAGACAGGTGACACCCATGGACAGTCTCGGATATAACTCTAATCATAGACACTTACCCTTCAGATCCCTCAGTCAGTGGTGACTGAGGCATCTGAGTGGTTAGTCAAAGAGGGAACCCCATCTCGGCCCCCTTGTAAGCCCTGCCTTTAGCATGTTCAGGTCCTCTATGAGGATTAAAAATGTCCAAATTATTAAAATATAAAAGTATTTATCCTGCGTGGTGAATGCCTTTACAGACAAAAAAAAAAAATCTAAATGCCTGAATAGCCATTTTTCGGTCACCTAACCCTCTCAAAAAATGTAATGCAAAGTGATCAAAAAGTGCCAAACTACAACTTGCCCTCACACAGCTCTGTAGATGGAAATATAAAAAAGCTTTGGTTGTCAGAATATGACGACAAAAAGTAAATGTTTTTAAAAAAAAAAATTTTAAGTTCTAAAACATCGGCAAAAGTATACAAATTTGCTATCACTGTAATCATACTGAGCCACATGTCACCTAATCAGGAAGGAGAGGAAGGGGCTGGCAGAGGAAGCAGGAGGAGCGCGTGGCTGTAAATGACTTCATGATTCAGGGTCGTATTTACAATTAGGCACCTGAGGGCACATGCCTACGTGTCTGGAAGTTGGGAACCTGGATATGTGTGTACCTGAGTGGCGGCTGCAAGTCCCCCTCCTGAGTTCAACTGTATTGCCATTCTTAGGATGAAGATGTGGTTGAATACTCCGATGGTTAATGGAAACCGATGTTTTCCCACTTTACCGTTCCACCTCATAGGTCCCAGGCCTAGTAGTAGACCTGAGGCTTATGAGTAGGGTTGCCCCCTTTAGTGCCCCCCATTAGAGCCACCCGGTAAGAGTAATGCCCCCTTTAGTGCCCCCCTAGTAAGAGTAATGCCCCCATTAGTGCCCCCCAGTAAGAGTAATGCTCCCCATTAATGCCCCCCATTAAGAGTAATGTTCCCCATTAGATCCCCCTTCTCTGTTTCTGCAAAAAAAAAAAAAGCACTCACCTCCTCCATTTGCTCGTGCTGCGGTATGTGCATAGGACATGCTCTCCAGGTCCTGTCCTCCAATCAGCAGCGAGTGTCCCCTAGCAAATAGCGCAGGCAAATAGAGAAGGTGAGTGCTTTTTATTTTTTAATTAACACAAATTGGGGGGAGGTAAAGACTGTACTAATGAGCGCTCCGCAATGGAAGCGCTCATTAGTAACAGGCCTTGTAGAAAAATACCAGAAATTAATATTGCTGGTAGAAAAAAATTACCGGCACCAGCCACTAAAATACTGGTGAGATATCGGCCAGGTGGCAACCCTACCTATGAGGCAGTAAACCCCGATGCGTCCCAGCATCCCAGACTGAAGGCCTAAAAAGGCCTGTGCCCTGCATCACGCATGGTGGGGAACTAGACCCGATGAGTATTAGTTATTTTTTTCCTTCACTGGCCACTTGGGGACATTACTACTGGTGAGGCACTGTGGTACACGTTACAGGAAAGGGGCACTGTGGGGGATATTACTACTGGGGTCCACTGTGGAGGGCATTACTACTGGGGAGGGGCACTGTGGGGAACATTACTACTGGGACACTGGGAGATATTACTCGTAGCACTATTGGAGGCATTATGGCGGGCACTATAGGGGAATATTAATTACTGGGGACTGGACCTGATAGGATGTATGGGACTAGGGGGACACCAGCTATAAATACAACCCTGACCAGAGACGACAACCTTTTAGACTGGAGTTTCATAAATTGATTTGCAATGGAATAAAATGCTCCTAAATTTTTAATAGGTGAACACCTCTTTATACATTTTGTGCATCTAGTGTTGTCTTTACACTAGGAAATGAAACTTACACCAGCTACCGTATAAGCAGGGAGAGATTTGTGCTGTTTTTTTGTGTCATTTTTTGGTCTTAAAACTGTTACAAAGCAGATGTGTCTATGGCTGTGTCTACTAAACAAATCTGAATTGGAGCTACTCCAAAGGATGTTATTTTAGTGCCCCCCCTAGTCTTCACCCCTTAATACCTATATAGGGATCTGGACTTCACTGCAGAGGAACTACCAGACAGCTACTTCTTGGAGTAGTCTCTGTTTAGTAGAATGCTGACTCATGGGGTGAGGAGACACTGGTGAAAAACACTTTAGGGATCAGGCAAAACTGTAGTCAGGAAAAAGCCAAGGTCGGGCAGACAGAGTTCATGCAATCCAAAGACAGTCAGAGGGTCGGGCCAGACAGCTCAGGGTGATTACGTAGATCAGGCAGAGGTCAAATCAGACAGTGAAAGGTTACAACTGGAGACAGACAGGGCAGAAGTTGGTACATATTGTAGTACAGCAAACAAGACACATAACGCAAATGTGCTGGAAACTAGGCTACTAGAACCTATTGCTCAGGCATCCTCTGACAGAGGAAGGTGGCGTAAATAAATAAACATGGTGACCAGCCATAGGTTAGGGAAAATTTAGGTGTGTGCCCTGGCCCTTTTAGAGTCGGAGAGTGAGTGTGTAAGTGCCATATAGGCAGAGGCAGGCAAGAAACGGGTCCCAGCATGTGTGGAGTTAACAGGCGGCTGTGCCTGATGGGAAGAAGCAGAGGGACATCACTGGTGGGACAGATGAGCGGTTCCGTGCTCGTACCCGCTGAGAAGAGGGAGATAGTGGTGGGCATGGATCGTCAATGTAATAAAAACTTTAATAAACATATCAAAAAGATGTCAGCGCACCCCCTCATGGTTATCCTTGCCCATACGCCATCATTTGTTTTCTGTGCCTTAAAAGTGCTGCAAAATGCTTGATACGTTCCCCCATTGTCTGTATAGAAGGGCTGAGTTAATGCATATGTTAGCTAGGTATGAAGGCTGGCATGGAGAGCCTTTGTAGCTCTACAGGTAACATGCCGAGCAGGATTCCCGGCACCGATATCATGTCTTGGTGAATGCCGTGACCAATACTCTTGTTTTTCTCACGTTATGTTACTTTTCAATATCTCCTTACAGTGAATATATCTGCTGATTTGGACCAAGTTCCATGTTATGTTGCAGGATGTGGGACTTGCACAAAGTTTGGTGGGCTTTACGGAAGCCTGCAAGATAAGCTTTGCACGCATGCTGCGAAACCAAGCGGCGAGTCGCTGAGTCAGAAGAGGAGGACAAACCACGGCTGATGGATTGTGTGAGTTTAGGTTTGCAGACTGTAGACTAGTTAGCCTAAGTGAGATTTCCACTGGAGCCCTGAGGTGGCCTTCTCATGAGTATTCTTCTCATAAGCTCTTATATGTATCTCTTTTTCTCCGTGTATTTGTGGAGTATGGATTATTGCAGAAAAATGTGGATCTGTTACATGAAAGCTTTGTTTGCATTGACATTACTGCTTTCAATGTATTACTGTTTGTATGTGCTTCCTGGTGCTAGAACAGTCATATGACTGATCTTTATACTGAAATTACTCGGTCGGAGGCTCTTAGGTGGGATTTCTAAGCTACAGACGGCTACGCCATGTTCTACAAGATTCAGTTATCCCTATTACATCTGTCTATGGGGAGTCACAGTCACATGGGTAATATCTTATGCCTTACTATATGCTCAATTACCTACAGTGACAAGCTGATTGTATCGTCTATGACATATCTTAAAGGGCATCTGTCAGCAGATTTGTACCTATGAAACTGGCTGACCTGTTGTATGTGCGCTCGGCAGCTGAAGGCATCTGTGTTGGTCCCATGTTTTAATATATGCAAATGAGCCTCTAGGAGCAACAGGGGCGTTGCCGTTACACCTACAGGCTCTGCTGTCTCTGCAACTGCCACGCCCTTTGCACTTTGATGGACAGGGCCAAGTGTGATGACGTTTTCACTGCCAGGCAGTTGCAGAGAGAACACAACCTCTAGGTGTAATGGCAACGCCCCCGTTGCTCCTAGAGACTCATTTGCATATAACAAAACATCATTTTCCTCGGCAATGCAGGCACATAAGAACATGGGACCAACACAGATGCCTTCAGCTGCCAAGTGTACATGTAACCGGTCAGCCAGTTTTATAGGCACAAATCTGCTGACAGGTGGCTTAAAGTGTAGTTCGATGTTCTGCCGTGGCTTTATGTACGGTACAGGGGGTGCCCTATGGGCAGATGACCTGAGACATCTGTCTGTCTCCCGACATACATTGGTGAAACATTTTAAGAATATCTGTAGCATACAAAATGTACTGAAATGCACTTGATTTGGTCTGTAGTATACTGTTAAATACAGTAACTGCATGGATCTAACGGTGGCCATGCTGACTGCTAGTGGGAGCTATTACATGTATGAAGGATTTACCATGTTACTGGGACTCTGCTCTGTTACACTGCTGGGCAGTACAGAACACAACTTCTATATGTTTTAGTGCAATGGGTGCTCAATGAAAACCTTCTTATACCTTGTGGGGATTTGGAAAAGTGATCCTCTACTATTCAGCCTTTGGTATTATCCGTAGGGCAGACTCTGGGAAGATAATAACGGGGGTCATGTAACTAAAGCTTATTCATTATGGAAGGAAAGCTATTTAATAATCAAATTCTTCACTGTTTTTAACACCTTTGCTTGCTGTTAGAGAATGGAAACCTTCTTGTTTACCTCCAGGGGCCATCCTGATCATGTTCTGCTGATACAGCTACGTGGTTCGTTACAGTAGATACCCTACAAGCTTTGTATCTGCGTCATTTGGACAGGATCAGGATAGGCTTTCAACATCTGGATCTAAATTAAGTTGTTCCTGTTCTCTGAGAGAAAGCAGAGGTCTTAAAAATGGTGAGGAACAGCAATATAAAGTACTGTGTATTAGGAAGTTGTGATGATTACTACCATAGCTAAAGGGAGCATAGAACTGCTTTTGTGGCATTTTCTAAGTGTCATCTATCCACAACACAGGTGCTAATGTCTGATTGCTGGGGCCACACCATTTGGACCTCACACTATTATGTGATTCATAAGCTTCTAGGTAGGAAAAATAGAGGAACAGCACAGCATACAGTTATAAGACAGGATGCCCCAGAGTTATTATTTCATGTAGAATTCAATTAATTCCTTACACAGGTCAGTAGGTCCTCTTACACCCTAATACACCCTGGTAGTGTTCCATTAGAGAAGCACAAATAAAGGTTAAAAATCTCCATCAATGAAAGTTCCTGAAGTGTACTTTAACACATTATAGAAGACCAGAAGAGCCCCTTGAAAGGCTGGGCTCCACTTGAAAGACATTGAGGGAGATTTCTCAACAGTGGTGTAAAGGGAAACTGACTGAGTTGCTCATAGCAACTAATCAGATTCCACCTTTCATTTTTCAGCATTCTTTTGGAAAATGGAAGGATCGATCTGATTGGTTGCTATGAGTTTTAATAAATCTTCCCATCTTTGTTCTCTAGGTGTTTAAAGAAAAAGTACCTAAAGCTACTGAATGTGATCAAATAAAGGAAGGTATACTCACACAATTCAGTTGGTAAAATCGGGGCATATAAGCCTCGCCCATCGGGAACACCCAAACATAACTGGAACAACCAATTATGGGTGGGGTTTCTGTTAGCCCATTTTCATCCAGGGACCACGCAAATTTTTCCAGGACTGTCTCTGAAAATCCGGGACAGTTGGCAACTATTTAGTTAATCCCCTCAGGTTTCTAGCACTCTCACTCTAGTCCTACTGGCCAAGCTTTGTTTACGTGACTGCAACAATGACGTGATATATACTCCATGTCACTGCCGCACAATGTATGGCACAAGACTGCTGAGGCCAGTGATTGGCTGCAGTGATGATGTGGAGGTATACAAAGATCAATAGCTTGCATGGTCAGATTCCAATAAAGGGGTTGGCCACTTTCTGGCTACTTGTGACCAATGTGTAGGTAAGTTGACTATGTGGCACTTACTAATATAGCCTTTATTGATATTCTATGCCATTTGCTATATTTCATAAGTCCCCTTGTTAAGAAAATCTTCTGGGGTGTCCGCATAGAGGTCCTGTCCATAAGATGGCTGCCGATGGAGGGTCATGTGACCAGGCACTTCACACATCTGCACTAAACTCCCAACAGAACAAGTGCAGATGGCAGGTGCAGTGTATTTAAATGGAGGAGACATCACATGGAGATGATTTGCCTGGTCACATGACCCTCCATCAGCGGCCATCTTATGGACAGGACCTCTGTGTGGACAGCACAAAAGACTTAGCAACAAGGGGGCATACCTTATGAAATGGTGCAGAATTTCAACAAAGGCTATATTAGTAAGTGCCATATAGTCATATTACAAGGACATTGATCAGCAATAACCAGAAAGTGACCAACCCCTTTAAAGGGAATCTGTCACTTGGTTTTACCATATTAAGCTTTCACCATTGCCATGTTTAATAAAATACCTTATTTCCTGCAGTGGTCTTCTTACTTCTCTCCATGGTTTCATTTTGTCAAAAAAGCGATTTTTGTATTATGCAAATGAACCCCGAAGGTGCCCAGAGGAGCGTTATTCATCACCCTTTGAGCCCAGTAACGCCCCCCTGCAGTGCCTAGCCCGCCTTAATTCAGAGCCCAAGCACGCCTCCTCGCTATGAACTATCGCCCCACAGCCTAGTTTAACGGCGCCACCCCCTCCACTACGTCAACTAATTCATTCAACTTTTGCACCTGTAATTTTCATTTCATCCGCCGGAAATCTCGCGCAGGCGCAGTACCGCCTACTGCCTGCGCCTGTGCAATCCAATAGCTCCTGAGGGCAGCAGCGATAAGAAGACGTCACTGGGCTCGGCGCATGCCCACTGACACTTTTGAGGCTGTTGGGCACCTTTGGGTTCATTTGCATAATACAAAAATCGCTTTTTTTAACTAAATGAAACTATGAAGAGAAGAAAGAAGACCACTGCAGGAAATAAGGTATTTTATTAAACATGGCAATGGTGACAGCTTAATATGGTCAAACCAGGTGACAGATTCCCTTTAAGAATTTCAGTATTTGGAAACGTGTGCCTTAGGCTTGGATATATGTTGTGGGGCAGGCACGGGATATACATGGCTCCATGTCACAGCAGCATCATCATATGTTCCATTTAGCTGTTGTCCTCCCATCACATATGGGGCCTTTCAGCTGCCCAGCAGTCATACGTGATATACGCCGTACGAGATGAATTATATAAAAATATCTGCTCCTGTGCTACCCAATGTAATACAGTACGTTATATAAAAGTAATTTGACTTACACCAGACAGCAAATTGTTGCACGACGCTTTCGTGTCAAGCGAAATATAAGGCAGCTGCAACCTTAGGCACTTTATAAAAATAGGCTAGCATTGGACTACACTTGTTGCCCAAAGCAATCAATCACAGTTCAGCTTACATTTTTAGAGGGGTTGTACCGTTTAGATACTTCATCTACCCTAAGTGATAAAAAAGGGGATTCCTCATTTTTTGGAGAGCAGTTTCAAAGAGCATCTCTGGTTCTCGAGGATCTGACCTCCATTGCACAGACAAACCACTGATTCATTTCCCCTGTGAGGAGGGGGGACGTATGGAACGCTGTTAGCTGGGGATCCCGGCAAGGAGACACTTATCCCTAAGAGACCCTTCTAACTCAAAGGGATTGTCCAAAAAGAATGACAACAGTAAACTGCTTTGAAAAAATAAAAACTGCTTCGTAATTGGTTGCTATGGGCAACAAGAGTAATTTTTGTAGAAGCAGCCCGAAATAATAGCCACACATTTTACTGCACTATGTTTACCCTTAAAGGGGTTTTCCAGGACCCCAAAAACTTTGATGAAGTCTGGGAATGAGCTAAACTTTAAAAAAAAAATCATACTCAACTGCTCAATTTCCCGCTGCTCCGGTAGTCCCAGTGGTCTTTGTTTCCAGTGCTGCAGTGATGACATCACTGACTAATCCATGTGATCACTGCAGCCAATCACTCCCCTTAGGTGTCACCGGGCATTTCACTGCTGCAGTCTTGCTATGATAAGGTGCCGAAGTACCTCACGTGACTGCTGAGGCCAATGTTGGCTGCAGTGATCACATAGAGGAGATGGTGATGTCATCGCCGCAGCGCTGGAGACAAATACTACCATAGCGGCAGCACTAGAATATCGCTAGCAGTCTGAGCAGATGAGTAATGTTTTTGTTTTGTTTTTTTAGATCATTCCTGGCTATTTTTCATCAAAATGTTTGGGGTCCTGGAAAACTCATTTAAAAATAAAATGACAGTGCTGCGCTTTGCACCCCTTTTAAGGGGTTTATAGTAGACATACTCCAATAAAGGAGAGCTCTTTAAAGGGGTTTCCCAGAAATGTTATACTGATGCCTATCCTCAATATAGTTCATCAATATTTTATCATTGGGGGCTGACACCAGGGACCGCCACCGATCAGCTGTATGAATAGATGGACTCCTCACAGCTTACCAAGCATATCGCCATACATTGCATAGTGGCTGTGCTTGGTATTGCAGCACAGGCCTATTTTCTTGAATGGGACTGAGCTGCATCGTCATGACCAATGTTCCATGACTAGGAAAAGGCCGGGGTGCTCACTGGCCTCTTCAAACGGGTGATCAGCGGGGCTGCTGGGAGTTAGATCCCCACCGATCAGATATTGATGACCTTCTGTCCTGGAGAAAGGCCATCCGTATCAAAATCCTGGACAGCCAGTTTAATAGTCATGTGTGTTTTTTCACATAGTAGGCCTACGTTAAAGGGATGAGAACTATTTTAACAATGTATGTTATCAGCAGGTGCTGTTTTGCTATTGTTTGTCAGTATGTAGCGCATCAATCATGGACTTGCATTGACTATTGAAGTACCATACACAGAAATGGATGAGAAATGAACTGTTTTGTACCACAGTGTTATATGCATAGTTATTATACTGGTAAAGGGTATCACCAGTATTGTAATATTTATGAGCTGCTATGTAGTCAACCGTTCACCCAACTGGGAAGTATCGAGAGATTTGTATCTGCAGTGTTTGTATTGGACTTTTGCATTAAAGGAGTATTCCCTTCATGGAAAGCGATGGCATATTACTAAGATATACAGCCCCATTCCTTTCTGATTGGTGGAGGTGCGACTCCCAAGACCGGACCTCTGACAATCAAAAAGTGATGGTGTGTCCTAGTGATGTGGTGTCATTTAAAGTACATATTTTTTGCTTTATTTAAAAAAAAAAAAAGCAGAAAAAGCTTCACTAACGCACAGTGTATGAACCTGGTCTGATGGTCACATCCTTTATGTGCTGAAATGTGCTGATGTACATTGGTAAGCGGTGTTCCGGGTACACCATATTGGTTTTATGTTCTGAAAGATTAGCATGTGATTTGATGGACTGGGGAAGTAAAATGCATTTAAAGAAATGTAAGGCTAAGTCATAAGCTGCTTTATTCCAAAGATCTCTTAGTAGCATTAACACGTTTACATATGGGGGGTCATCCACTCAATTTGCCAATGATTATTTATTACATGTTCAACCGTTTTCTTCAGGTGTTCAACAGTTTTACTGTATCCCATGTTATTAGTTACTTTGGAAGAGTATCTGTCACCAAAATGCCCCTTTTCTATGTTTTTTTCGCAAAAATATATATAAAATTTAGATAAATATGTTCTGTATTATGAAAAGGTTATTGTCTTTGTATAACTGACACTGTGATCCTCCAAATTTCATAATTTAATTGCTTTATCTACAAGCTGACAGTTGGTTGCCCTATCATGTGATATCCCATTTACCTCTGTGCAACAGTCATTTTGATAGGTCTCTAAGCCGTTACTGAAGCTCCAGCCTTAAAGGGTTTCACAAGTGATGGTTCACTCTCAGTATAGACCATCACTATCTGATTGGAAGGGGGCCCAAAACCCTGCCTTACTGCTGTTATACTCCAATGCTGGAACTTGATGCCAGAAATATACAACTCAAACCATTGTGAATTGGACAGACGAATTACTGCAGCATTGCTCCCATTGGGAGCAGTGCTGCAGTAAGTGACCATTCACATTTTGCCAGTGGAATTTTGGCACAGACACCACGCCAAAATTCCTGCTGCAGCCATGTGTTGTTTGCCTCCCATTGTTTTCACTATTCAGATAGTGATGGTCTATCCTGAGGCTCAATTGAATAGGGTTGGATTACTCCTTTTGGACTCATTCGAAGACCAAAAAAAAAACACTTTTTGCTCATTTGCTCAAGACTCCAAATTTCCTGAAAAAAATGCTTAAAAAGACACTATGAGAATTTATTGTAATATAGCATTTATTCTAACTAAAAACATGGTGACAGATGCTCTTCCAGTCACGTTCACACAGTGTACTTTTGCTACGTGTTTGCTAGGTGTGGAATTAGAAAGTATAAGGCATAGTAAAAAATTGTAGGACTTCTCTACCATCTAGTTCTACACTGCACTGTGTGAACAAGACACCCACCAATTAAATACACCGGGTAGTAATAAAGTGAAAGTAGCCCTAACACATTTTACAAAATTCGATACCCAAACAATAGAACTACGGCTCCAATTATAAGTACAAAAATTCTCTTTATTAAATAAACACAATAACATTGTCAAAAAACAGCAGTAAACAGGTATGTTGTGGTGAGGAAAGACCCGAGGAGGACCGGGGGATCGACTCACATGGGCTCACATAAGTTAGTAAGCAGCATCGCAACAAAGCCAGAAAAAGAAAAGAAAAGGTAACTCTGGATGGTTAGATCCAATGAGAAATATACATAGGCAGTGTTGAAATGAAGACAAGCTCAGAAAAAGTACCCAATATTAGTGCGCCAGTCCCTCAGTCTCCTTGTCCCAACGCCGTTTCGCCAGCAACCTGGCTTCTAGCGGAAGAACTGTGTGAACAAGGCCTGATAAACAATTTCATTTTCATGTGCACCTATCCTGTATAGCGGAACTCAAGGTCCCTAGGGTACACATATGGACGCACAGGCCTATAGGTGCTTTATCATGAATCTGCACAACACTCGTGTGCATAAGTCCTAATACAAAAATGCCATTGGAGGTCTCTTTTTTTGTCTGCCCTGCTGATGACTGCTACCATGGCAGAGTACTCGTAAGTTTGGGCAGTTTGGTTCTCACATACAGTTTTTTCCCTAAGTATTCTGTAGAGTAACTTGTATCAGTAGTTACTGCTGGTGCCAGGCAAATAGAGTTCTGGGAACACCCTTTAACTTATGTAATCTGTAGCTTTATTTTTCCTTTAAGGTGCTATATATTTGTCTTTTTGAAATGTTTGTAGGAAAAGTGACCTAAAATAGGTCAAAGAGGAAAGCTGAGTTATCACACTTTTGAAAGCAATATGTCTGAAATGCACTGCAATATTTTTGGAAGTATGGACATTTTTTATATATATATATATATATATATATATATATATATATTAAGCAAATGCGGATGTTTTATGCTTGAAACCTTTGAATATATATGTTTTTATTATACTAAACATTTGTATTGCGTATGAAACTGTTACAAGTGGAATTATATTTTTAATAAAAGCCTGGAAAACATCCTTGAGTTTTTTGTAATTATTATGTTGATGAAAAGGAAAAGACCTGAAACTGTGTTATTTGTGTCATTAGATATGTAACTATCTATGCTACTACCGCCCCAATGGAGACTTGGAACCTCAATCTTGTGATCACTGGAGGTCCCAGTGACCAGATACTTAACCCCTATTTCTTAAATGTTCTTTGTGGGAAACCCCCTTTAAGCCCACTGGTCCTGAGAATGAAGGGGAACTACAGCACAACTCCAATGAAGTGAATGAGGGGGCTGGGTATGTAGAGAAAAGCAGTGACAGCTCCTTCCAGGGTTGGACTGGCCCACCAATGTACCAGAGGATCCTCCAGGGGGCCCAAGCAATGACAATAATGGAACCCTAATAAAAGCAAGGTCAGTATAAAAGGTTATGCCATGACTGATGTAAAAATGACAACTAGACATATAGCACATGAAAATACCTTACTAACAAAGAACCAGCCCCGTACCTCACATGGGTCCAGAAATCTCCATATTCACTTCTTCAATTGATCTGCTAGATTATCTTCAGCCTGGCAGCCCAGGGAGTGTGTCCTTTCTGCTGCAGCTCTCCCTGTAACTGCCACAGCTTGTAACAGGACATATGGCTGGTGCAGTGGAAGTTCCAACAGCTGAGACTGACAAAAATAAGGAAAAGAACAAACAGCAGGTGGCGCTATACAGATACATTTTATTAAATTACTCACTGGCTATTCTAAAATTTTAATTACATGCAAAAGTATTCAGATCCAGGTGCTGGTTTGAAAAATGTAGAATGTTTCGTGACACAACCCCTTTAAAGAGGACCTTTCATCGGTCCAAACATTGTGAACTAAGTGTCATGATCTGTACAGCGGCGCCCAGGGATCTCACTGCACTTACTATTATCCCTGGGCGCCGCTCCGTTCTCCCGTTATGTCCTCCGGTATGTTCGGGGACTTGGTTATAGTAGGCGGAGATTTAGGGGACTTGGGTATAGTAGGCAGAGTCTGCCCTTGTTCTGCTGGGCGTCTCCTTCTCCCAGGCTGTAGCGCTGGCCAATCGCAGCGCAGAGCTCACAGCCTGGGAGAAAAAAAACTCCCAGGCTGTGAGCTCTGCGCTGCGATTGGCCAGCGCTACAGCCCCGGAGAAGGAGACGCCCGCAGAACAAGGGCAGACTCCGCCTACTATAACCAAGTCCCCGAACATACCGGAGGACATAACGGGAAAACGGAGCGGCGCCCAGGGATAATAGTAAGTGCAGTGAGATCCCTGGGCGCCGCTGTATATGTCATGATACTTAGTTCACAATGTCAGGATTGGTGAAAGGTCCTCTTTAAGGTCCTATATACAAAGAGGGTGGGCCCTCAGAATCATCTCCTGTAGGGGCCCAAGAGACTTCAGTCGGACGCTGGCTCCTTCATTCTTTCATCCTAGTGATATACCATAACTTTATTAGAAGGGAATAACCCTTCAAATAGCTCTGTATTTCATAAGTAGAAATTATAGGTGTTATAAAATATATAATTGGGAGAAGTTTTATCAATCACAGCCACTTTCGCATCCATAGGGTGCGTCCGGTTTTATGGCTCAGCAGAGCCTTCTTCATAGTTTCACCAGAAATCTTGCCACAGCATCTCGTAATCGGATCACAGGGGTTGGTATGGATCACACATGCTTAGACAAGCACAGACTCTTGGAAAACAATTAATTTTGCCCGTCATTTATCAGCTCGATCTGAATGGAAGTTTGAAGGCTGCTGGGAGTAGTTCAGTCAACTTATACTCTGTGTTATGCCTAGTCAAGGGTACAGAACGTAGATACAGGTGAATGGCACTAGGTTGAAAGACCACCAAAGTGACAATGCTTCTGCCATGCACTCGTAGTTGCAAAGCCCTGTGCTAGGCATTACACAGCATATGAGTTTTATGCCACCTTATCTGGGAGCATAAACCTAACCTAATGACCATGACTGAAATGTTGGGTGGTCACTTACTTTTTTTGATCCAATCGCTTTCTCAAAATCCCTAGTTAGAAGCGTCAGCAGGAGCTAAGTGCTGGAGTCCTGATATTTATGACCTGCGACTGCCCCTCCCTCCCACGGATGATTGACAGGTCTCTTTCAGGACTTGTCACCATGAAAATGCAGAGTAACCTCAATAAAAAAACTATTGAAATTAGTACCAGGCAGTGTAGGGCATTCTTAGTAGATATCATGGCGCTTTTTTTTTTTCTCAGATGTGCTACTCCGTTCCCCCCGCTGTGCCCCCCGTTCACTTTTCCCGCCCTGTATGCTAATTAATAGCATCGGTACAGGGAGGAGGAGACGGCCACATTTCTCAAGGGGTGTCTCCTCCCTGGTTGTGAGCTGGCCAATCGCAGCAGATAGCGTCACGGCCAGGAAAAAAAAGCTGACAATACCAAGCACAGCTGCTATCCAATGTACGGCACTGTGCTTAGTAAGCTGTGAGGTGCTTAAATGGTGTATGGGGGGGGCACACACAATAACAAATGGAGTACACTGGTGGTCCAACAAATATACATGCAGAAAAAGGGCCACATGGCCCAAGAAAACCCCAATAAAGCGCACATCTGCCAATAATAAAATCAATACTTAAATTTTAAGACAAACAAGCAAGATTTAAAATTGTATACAGTGTACTATGTGCTGATACCAAATAAGACCAGACACATATACACTGCGTGCAGAATTATTAGGCAAATGAGTATTTTGACCACATCATCCTCTTTATGCATGTTGTCTTACTCCAAGCTGTATAGGCTCGAAAGCCTACTACCAATTAAGCATATTAGGTGATGTGCATCTCTGTAATGAGAAGGGGTGTGGTCTAATGACATCAACACCTTATATTAGGTGTGCATAATTATTAGGCAACTTCCTTTCCTTTGGCAAAATGGGTCAAAAGAAGGACTTGACAGGCTCAGAAAAGTCAAAAATAGTGAGATATCTTGCAGATGGATGCAGCACTCTTAAAATTGCAAAGCTTCTGAAGCGTGATCATCGAACAATCAAGCGTTTCATTCAAAATAGTCAACAGGGTCGCAAGAAGCGTGTGGAAAAACCAAGGCGCAAAATAACTGCCCATGAACTGAGAAAAGTCAAGCGTGCAGCTGCCAAGATGCCACTTGCCACCAGTTTGGCCATATTTCAGAGCTGCAACATCACTGGAGTGCCCAAAAGCACAAGGTGTGCAATACTCAGAGACATGGCCAAGGTAAGAAAGGCTGAAAGACGACCACCACTGAACAAGACACACAAGCTGAAACGTCAAGACTGGGCCAAGAAATATCTCAAGACTGATTTTTCTAAGGTTTTATGGACTGATGAAATGAGAGTGAGTCTTGATGGGCCAGATGGATGGGCCCGTCGCTGGATTGGTAAAGGGCAGAGAGCTCCAGTCCGACTCAGACGCCAGCAAGGTGGAGGTGGAGTACTGATTTGGGCTGGTATCATCAAAGATGAGCTTGTGGGGCCTTTTCGGGTTGAGGATGGAGTCAAGCTCAACTCCCAGTCCTACTGCCAGTTTCTGGAAGACACCTTCTTCAAGCAGTGGTACAGGAAGAAGTCTGCATCCTTCAAGAAAAACATGATTTTCATGCAGGACAATGCTCCATCACACGCGTCCAAGTACTCCACAGCGTGGCTGGCAAGAAAGGGTATAAAAGAAGAAAATCTAATGACATGGCCTCCTTGTTCACCTGATCTGAACCCCATTGAGAACCTGTGGTCCATCATCAAATGTGAGATTTACAAGGAGGGAAAACAGTACACCTCTCTGAACAGTGTCTGGGAGGCTGTGGTTGCTGCTGCACTCAATGTTGATGGTGAACAGATCAAAACACTGACAGAATCCATGGATGGCAGGCTTTTGAGTGTCCTTGCAAAGAAAGGTGGCTATATTGGTCACTGATTTGTTTTTGTTTTGTTTTTGAATGTCAGAAATGTATATTTGTGAATGTTGAGATGTTATATTGGTTTCACTGGTAAAAATAAATAATTGAAATGGGTATATAGTTGCCTAATAATTATGCACAGTAATAGTCACCTGCACACACAGATATCCCCCTAAAATAGCTAAAACTAAAAACAAACTAAAAACTACTTTCAAAAATATTCAGCTTTGATATTAATGAGTTTTTTGGGTTCATTGAGAACATGGTTGTTGTTCAATAATAAAATTAATCCTCAAAAATACAACTTGCCTAATAATTCTGCACTCCCTGTACAGTACCCACCAATCGCCACAAGTGTGGACACAATACATATAGTCAATAAAGACAATACCCAAAAACATTTTTTAAGGCATGAAAAACAACCCAGGATGTGTAATAAATAATCAATGATAATATGGCATCAAGGCACCTAATGACTGAGTAGAATACAAGGGTATGGAAATGTCCAGGTGGGACTGAATAGAGAAATGTCGCCCCACGCGTATCGCCGGTAATAACCGGCTTCCTCAGCGGTAAATGCCTGTATGCCACGGAGCCCTTTATATATGCTAATAATAAACAATAATTGGTCATAATGTAAGTCACCTGTGGTGAACGTAAAACCATTTTTTTTAAAAACCTCAATAAAAAACTATTGAAATTAGTACCAGGCAGTGTAGGGCATTATTAGTAGATATCATGGAGCTTTTTTTTTTCAGATGTGCTACTCCGTTCCCCTCGCTGTGCCCCCCGTTCACTTTTCCCACTCTGTATACTAATTAATTGCATCGGTACAAGGAGGAGGAGACGGCCACATTTCTCAAGGGGTGTCTCCTCCCTGGTTGTGAGCTGGCCAATCGCAGCGGATAGCATCACGGCCAGGTAAAAAAAGCAAAAAATACCAAGCACAGCTGCTATCCAATGTACGGCACTGTGCTTAGTAAGCTGTGAGGGGGTCACCGCACTCACTGGAGCACAGCGGCCTCCTTAAACAGCTGATCTGCCGAGGTGCTCAGAGTCAGACCCCAAACAACCATATATTGATGACCTATCTTGAGGATAGCCCATCAGTAACAAAACCTGAGAAAACCCCTTTAAAATCTCTAAGGCTGTCTGTACGTGATACCTGTGCTTGCTGGATCCTGCTTGTAGCCATATGAAACAAATAGAATATACAGGTGTCAACAGGTACAGACATGACAATCAGTGGTGAGCTTCATGTGGATTCCGCTGATGGGGCCATATTGTGTATTAGCAGCCTAAGGGATCCTGCACACAAACATATTTTTTGTCAGCATCAGATCCACATTTTTTGCGGGTCGGATGCGGCCCCATTCACTTCAATGGGGCCGCAAAAATTGTAAAAAGCAGACAGCACACTGTGTGGTGTCCGTATCCGTATTTCCGATCCGTGGCATCCGCAAAAATATAGAACATTTCCTATTCTTGTCTGCATTACGGACAAGGACAGGACTGTTCTATTATGGGTCGGCCGGATGTTCCATTCCGCAAAATGCGAAACGCACTTAGGAGTCATGTGGGCCGTCTTATCAGTTATTGACTATGCATGTATTCACACTCAGGGAAGCCTCACTTGATTATTGAGCTCAGAAACAACAGAGATTTTCAATTTACAGTGATCCCTCAAGATACAATGTCTTCAGGATACAATATGTTCAGCATACAATGGTCTTTTCCAACCCATCGTAAGACTATTTTCACACTAGCGTTTTTTTGCGGATCTGTCATGGATCTGCAAAAACGCTTCCGTTACAATAATACAACTGCATGCATCCGTCATGAACGGATCTGTTTGTATTATGTCTTCTATAGCCATGACAGATCCGTCATGACCACCATTAAAAGTCAATGGGGACGGGTCCATTTTCTATTGCGTCAGAGAAAATGGATCCGTCCCCATTGACTTACATTGTGTGCCAGGACGGATCCGTCTTGCTCCGCACCACATCGCGGACAGAAAAATGCTGCAGGCAGCGTTTTGGTGTCCGCCTCCAGAGCGGAATGGTGACTGATCGGAGGCAAACTGATGCATTCTGAGCGGATCCTTTTCCATTCAGATTGCAAAACTGATCCGTTTTAGACCGCTTGTGAGAGCCCTGAACGGATGTCGAAAACCAGACTAAACATACAATGTCTGAGACTCAGATCCAACCAATCAAGGCCACTTCTCTGGTAAAATAGCTGGATTAGTAACTACTTAGCAGCTATTCCTGACTGTTATATGTAAGGTCTTGTTTTATGTGTCTTAGTTATCTGCTAATCTCTCTTAAATCTTCTTATCTTGGATGACATTTTGGGGCTTTGGAGCCAATTACTCAACTTACAATGGTTTCAACATACAATGGTCATCCTGGAACCAATTAATATTGTAACTTGAGGGACCACTGTATGTATATATATATATATATATATATATATATATATATATATACACTGCTCAAAAAAATAAAGGGAACACTTAAACAACACAATGTAACTCCAAGTCAATCACACTTCTGTGAAATCAAACTGTCCACTTAGGAAGCAACACTGAGTGACAATCAATTTCACATGCTGTTGTGCAAATGGAATAGACAACAGGTGGAAATTATAGGCAATTAGCAAGACACCCCCAATAAAGGAGTGGTTCTGCAGGTGGTAACCACAGACCACTTCTCAGTTCCTATGCTTCCTGGCTGATGTTTTGGTCACTTTTGAATGCTGGCGGTGCTTTCACTCTAGTGGTAGCATGAGACGGAGTCTACAACCCACACAAGTGGCTCAGGTAGTGCAGCTTATCCAGAATGGCACATCAATGCGAGCTGTGGCAAGAAGGTTTGCTGTGTCTGTCAGCGTAGTGTCCAGAGCATGGAGGCGCTACCAGGAGACAGGCCAGTACATCAGGAGACGTGGAGGAGGCCGTAGGAGGGCGACAACCCAGCAGCAGGACCGCTACCTCCGCCTTTGTGCAAGGAGGAACAGGAGGAGCACTGCCAGAGCCCTGCAAAATGACCTCCAGCAGGCCACAAATGTGCATGTGTCTGCTCAAACGGTCAGAAGCAGACTCCATGAGGGTCCGACGTCCACAGGTGGGGGTTGTGCTTACAGCCCAACACCGTGCAGTACGTTTGGCATTTGCCAGAAAACACCAAGATTGGCAAATTCGCCATTGGCGCCCTGTGCTCTTCACAGATGAAAGCAGGTTCACACTGAGCACATGTGACAGATGTGACAGAGTCTGGAGACGCCGTGGAGAACGTTCTGCTGCCTGCAACATCCTCCAGCATGACTGGTTTGGCATTGGGTCAGTAATGGTGTGGGGTGGCATTTCTTTGGAGGGCAGCACAGCCCTCCATGTGCTCGCCAGAGGTAGCCTGACTGCCATTAGGTACCGAGATGAGATCCTCAGACCCCTTGTGAGACCATATGCTGGTGCGGTTGGCCCTGGGTTCCTCGTAATGCAAGACAATGCTAGACCTCATGTGGCTGGAGTGTGTCAGCAGTTCCTGCAAGACGAAGGCATTGATGCTATGGACTGGCCCGCCCGTTTTCCAGACCTGAATCCAATTGAGAACATCTGGGACATCATGTCTCGCTCTATCCACCAACGTCACGTTGCACCACAGACTGTCCAGGAGTTGGCAGATGCTTTAGTCCAGGTCTGGGAGGAGATCCCTCAGGAGACCGTCCGCCACCTCATCAGGAGCATGCACAGGTGTTGTAGGGAGGTCATACAGGCTTGTGGAGGCCACACACACTACTGAGCCTCATTTTGACTTGTTTTAAGGACATTACATCAAAGTTGGATCAGCCTGTAGTGTGTTTTTCCACTTTAATTATGAGTGTGACTCCAAATCCAGACCTCCATGGGTTAAAAAATTTGATTTCCATTTTTTTATTTTTGTGTGATTTTGTTGTCAGCACATTCAACTATGTAAAGAACAAAGTATTTCAGAAGAATATTTAATTAATTCATTAATCTAGGATGTGTTATTTTTGTGTTCCCTTTATTTTTTTGAGCAGTGTATATATATATATATATATATATATATATATAAACTGCTCCAAAAAATAAAGGGAACACAAAAATAACACATCCTAGATCTGAGTTAATTAAATACTCTTCTGAAATACACTGCTCAAAAAAATAAAGGGAACACAAAAATAACACATCCTACATCTGAATTAATTAAATATTCTTCTGAAATACTTTGTTCTTTACATAGTTGAATGTGCTGACAACAAAATCACACAAAAATAAAAAAATGGAAATCAAATTTATTAACCCATGGAGGTCTGGATTTGGAGTCACACTCAAAATTAAAGTGGAAAAACACACTACAGGCTGATCCAACTTTGATGTAATGTCCTTAAAACAAGTCAAAATGAGGCTCAGTAGTGTGTGTGGCCTCCACGTGCCTGTATAACCTCCCTACAACGCCTGTGCATGCTCCTGATGAGGTGGCGGACGGTCTCCTGTGGGATCTCCATCCAGACCTGGACTAAAGCATCTTCCAACTCCTGGACAGTCTGTGGTGCAACGTGACGTTGGTGGATAGAGTGAGACATGATGTCCCAGATGTGCTCAATTGGATTCAGGTCTGGGGAACGGGCGGGCCAGTCCATAGCATCAATGCCTTCGTCTTGCAGGAACTGCTGACACACTCCAGCCACATGAGGTCTAGCATTGTCTTGCATTAGGAGGAACCCAGGGCCAACCGCACCAGCATATGGTCTCACAAGGGGTCTGAGGATCTCATCTCTGTACCTAATGGCAGTCAGGCTACCTCTGGCGAGCACATGGAGAGCTGTGCGGCCCTCCAAAGAAATGCCACCCCACACCATTACTGACCCAATGCCAAACCGGTCATGCTGGAGGATGTTGCAGGCAGCAGAACGTTCTCCACGGCGTCTCCAGACTCTGTCACGTCTGTCACATGTGCTCAGTGTGAACCTGCTTTCATCTGTAAAGAGCACAGGGCGCCAGTGGCGAATTTGCCAATCTTGGTGTTCTCTGGCAAATGCCAAACGTCCTGCACGGTGTTGGGCTGTAAGCACAACCCCCAACTGTGGACGTCGGGCCCTCATATCACCCTCATGGAGTCTGTTTCTGACTGTTTGAGCAGACACATGCACATTTGTGGCCTGCTGGAGGTCATTTTGCAGGGCTCTGGCAGTGCTCCTCCTGTTCCTCCTTACACAAAGGCGGAGGTAGCGGTCCTGCTGCTGGGTTGTTGCCCTCCTACGGCCTCCTCCACGTCTCCTGATGTACTGGCCTGTCTCCTGGTAGCGCCTCCATGCTCTGGACACTACGCTGACAGACACAGCAAACCTTTTTGCCACAGCTCGCATTGATGTGCCGTCCTGGATAAGCTGCACTACCTGAGCCACTTGTGTGGGTTGTAGACTCCGTCTCATGCTACCACTAGAGTGAAAGCACCGGCAGCATTCAAAAGTGACCAATACATCAGCCAGGAAGCATAGGAACTGAGAAGTGGTCTTTGGTTACCACCTGCAGAACCACTCCTTTATTGGGGGTGTCTTGCTAATTGCCTATAATTTCCACCTGCTCTCTATCCCATTTGCACAACAGCATGTGAAATTGATTGTCACTCAGTGTTGCTTCCTAAGTGGACAGTTTGATTTCACAGAAGTGTGATTGACTTGGAGTTACATTGTGTTGTTTAAGTGTTCCCTTTATTTTTTTGAGCAGTGTACTTTGTTCTTTACATAGTTGAATGTGCTGACAACAAAATCACACAAAAATTAAAAAATGGAAATCAAATTTTTCAACCCATGGAGGTCTGGATTTGGAGTCACACTCAAGATTAAAGTGGAAAAACACACTAGAGGCTGATCCAACTTTGATGTAATGTCCTTAAAACAAGTCAAAATGAGGCTCAGTAGTATGTGTGGCCTCCACATGCCTGTATGACCTCCCTACAACGCCTGTGCATGCTCCTGGTGAGGTGGCGGACGGTCTCCTGAGGGATATCCTCCCAGACCTGGACTAAATCATCTGCCAACTCCTGGACAGTCTGTGATGCAACGTGATGTTGGTGAATAGAGCGAGACATGATGTCCCAGATGTTCTCAATTGGATTCAGGTCTGGAAAACGGGCGGGCCAGTCCATAGCATCAATGCCTTCATCTTGCAGGAACTGCTGACACACTCCAGCCACATGAGGTCTAGCATTGTCTTGCATTACGAGGAACCCAGGGCCAACCGCACCAGCATATGGTCTCACAAGGGGTCTGAGGATCTCATCTCGGTACCTAATGGCAGTCAGGCTACCTCTGGCGAGCACATGGAGGGCTGTGCAGCCCTCCAAAGAAATGTCACCCCACACCATTACTGACCCAATGCCAAACCGGTCATGCTGGAGGATGTTGCAGGCAGCAGAATGTTCTCCACGGTGTCTCCAGACTCTGTCACATCTGTCACATGTGCTCAGTGTGAACCTGCTTTCATCTGTGAAGAGCACAGGGCGCCAATGGCGAATTTGCCAATCTTGGTGTTCTCTGGCAAATGCCAAACGTCCTGCACGGTGTTGGGCTGTAAGCACAACCCCCACCTGTGGACGTCGGGCCCTCATATCACCCTCATGGAGTCTGTTTCTGACCGTTTTAGCAGACACATGCACATTTGTGGCCTGCTGGAGGTCATTTTGCAGGGCTCTGGCAGTGCTCCTCCTGTTCCTCCTTGCACAAAGGACGGAGGTAGCGGTCCTGCTGCTGGGTTGTTGCCCTCCTACGGCCTCCTCCACGTCTCCTGATGTACTGGCCTGTCTCCTGGTAGCGCCTCCATGCTCTGGACACTACGCTGACAGACACAGCAAACCTTCTTGCCACAGCTCGCATTGATGTGCCATCCTGGATAAGCTGCACTACCTGAGCCACTTGTGTGGGTTGTAGACTCTGTCTCATGCTACCGCTAGAGTGAAAGCACCACCAGCATTCAAAAGTGACCAAAACATTAGCCAGGAAGCATAGGAACTGAGAAGTGGTCTGTGGTCACCAACTGCAGAACCACTCCTTTATTGGGGGTGTCTTGCTAATTGCCTATAATTTCCACCTGTTGCCTATCCCATTTGCACAACAGCATGTGAAATTGATTGTCACTCAGTGTTGCTTCCTAAGTGGACAGTTTGATTTCACAGAAGTGTGATTGACTTGGAGTTACATTGTGTTGTTTAAGTGTTCCCTTTATTTTTTTGAGCAGTGTATATATATATATATATATATATATATATATAAAAATAAAGCTAGGCATGCAAAAACCTCATTAAAATATGCCAAGAGGTAAAACACACTATATTCGCAAAAATGTCGGATGTTGTTTTTTTATGTGTTTCTTTGGGCCAAAAAAACTAATGCCCAGAACAAAATTGTGTATGTGAAGGAACCTTTACATACTGCCTACAAATTGTACTGCACTTCATGGTGACAGGTTCTTTTTAAGAAAACCCTTGGGTCAAAAGAAGCACATGACCCAGCGGCAGCAGCATAAAACTCGTGACAGATAATCTTCACATCCTACCTGACTATATTATAAAGTGGTATACCTGTCAAATAAGGCTACATGCACAAGACAGTTGTTTTTCTCTGCGTCCGTTCCGTTTTTTTTTGGGCTGATCGGATGGTTACCCATGCATTTCTATGGAGCCGTTAAAATTGCGGTGTAGTCAACCATTTCTTTTCCGCGTCCGCTGTCTGTGTTTCCCGTCCGCAAAAAAAGTATTGCATGTCCTATTCTTGTCTGCAATAAACGTTTTGCGGACCCATTGAAGTCAATGGGTCTGCAAAAAAATGCGGATGACCAACGGAAGCCATCCGTATGTCATCCGCATCCGGTTTTTTTGCGGATGGTTGCTGGAAAACCCGTATATACCTGTATCCTGGGTGGGGATATTTAAATTTCAAGAATTACAGCCTTCAGTTTTTTTTGGCGGACTGCAAAAAAAAACCCGAAGACACACGGAAACACAACCTACAAAATTTACGGACAAACGGAACGGATGTGGATGTAAAAAAAATAGGAACACGGATCCGCTATTTGTGGACCGCAAAAAACAACTGTCGTGTGCATGTAGCCTAAATACATAAATGCTAGCCTTTGTTAGCCTACCATACACATTTTAAGGGCTCATGCAAACGACCTGTATTTTGTGGTCCGCAAAAAAATGGATCCACACAAAATATGGATGACATCCGTGTGCATTCCGTATTTTGCGGAACGGAACATCCAGCCCCTAATAGAACAGTACCTTGTTCATAATGCGTACAATAATAGGACATCTTCTATTTTTTGGAAGAATGGAAATACGGACATACGGAAACGGAATCCACACGGAGTAACTTCCGTTTTTTTTGTGGACCCATTAAAATGAATAGTTCCGCATTCAGTCCGCAAAAAAAAAATGGAATGGACACGGAAAGAAAATACATTTGTGTGCTTCAGCCCTAATCGAAATGTCATGTCCTCTGATCTTATGTTGCCTTAGGGGCTGTTCACACAATATTTGCAGGCTGAATTTAGTGCAGATACCACGCCGAAAAGCCGCCATGCAGAAATCACAGCCATTGTTTTTAATGGGAGGCTGTGCTGTTGTTCATGAAGCCAACGTTTATTGCCACAAATGCACCAAGTAAGGACATTTTCTTCAGTGTGAATGTTGTAGTCCTAAATCACAGCTGTTTGCCCCAGTCATATGATCTGAAATTACCTGGACGTCTGTCCTCAGATCAGAAATAGCTACCACCTACGTACAGGGATAATGGCAAATAACATAATCATAAAAATCATAAGATATTTCTTTGGTAAATATGTTTTGTCATCCGTATAGGATTTTGCACATCCACGTGTAAAGTCTTCATCACTTCCCTTCACAAATGTAAGGATTAAAGCCTGATTTTTGTCTAGAAAGCCGTTTACTTTGTTTACACAAGTGCAGGATCACATTGCCGTTAAAGCACACTTATTTATTTTTGGCCTGTGAGACCCCTATTTGGCATCGCCCTGTGAAACTGAAAACTACTGTGTCTAAGATTTACGGTTCTCTGCACAGATGGAAGATTAGTTTTGATGAAGTAAAATTTTCCAACACCAATGAAGGAAAAAATTAAAGTGACCAATTCAAAGCTAGTCTAATATTATTATAACATCTAGGTAGTGAATGCCATGCCTGCAATATCTTCGCTGTTCACACTACACTATAGAAACTTAGAATACTTGAGCATAGGGAGTAGAAAATACTAATATATAACACATAAGAAGAAACCAGTACTACTACCCTGTATATATGGCACCAGGGGCGGACATACCTCCTGCCAGTTGCCAGTTGCACAGGGGCCCAGCAAGGGAGGGGGCCCATCCCAGTACTAGCAGAGGCCTTTATTATTTTTATCTTATTATATTTTTCATTCCCTACCTCTGCCAACAGGGTAACCTGGGCACCTTTGTGTGGAGGTTGGGAGAGGGCAGAGTTTATTTTTTTATTTTTTTGGGGTGGGGGGGGGGAGGCTGATTAGCACTTACTGCGAATCTGCTGCCCGTTTGTGTCTACACTCCATAGCTGAAGGACCTTTGATGACATCATAGTCATGTGATCTTTTCAGCAGTGGAAGTGGAGGTAGGACCTGTGATGAGGTCACCATCATGTGACCAGTGCAGAAAGAGGCAGCGCTCAGCAGTGGAGACCTTTGATGCCATGGAATGAATGTAAGTGTCAGAGAAATGCTGGGAGATATGGTTCTCCCCATTATACCTCCTCCCTGCTTAGTTGGAGGGAAATAAGTTATTTAACTGGGACTGTATGTAAGAGGGGCTGAAGGGAGGGGAGGAGTGTCAGTTACATAGGACTGTATGTTATAGAAGACTATAAGAAAGATATGCTTTTTATATGGGACTGTATGTTATAGAAGATTGAAGGGCGATGACTGGTGTTATTTACATGGGACTGGATATTTTAGAAGACTGGAGGGTAAGGAGTGATGTTATTTATATGGGACTATGTGTTGGAGGGGGGTGAAGGAGGGGATTTAAAGGGTTTCTGTCACCCTGCAAAACTCTTCTTTTTTTTTTTGGGCTAGTTAGATTGCTCATAGTGCGATATAGCAGAATATAATGGTATTACTTACTTTCATGCGGCCGATTCTTTATAAAACGAACTTTTATAATATGTTAATGAGGGCTCTACCAGCAAGTAGGGCGTCTACTTGCTGGTAGCCGCAGCAGAAATCCGCCCCCTCGCCGTGTTGATTGACAGGGCCAGCCGTGATCTCCTCCTCCGAGCGGCCCTGTCAGTAATTCAAAAATCGGCGCCTCGCGTCATTCGGCGCAGCGCTCTGAGATGAGGAGGCTCGTATCCTCAGCACTCCCTCAGTGCGCCTGCGCCGATGACGTCTTCTCTTTCGGTGCACTGAGGGGAGTGCTGAGGATTACGAGCCTCCTCATCTCAGAGCGCCTGCGGCGAATGACCGCGAGGCGCGCGATTTTTGAATTACTGACAGGGCCGGCCGGAGGAGGAGATCACGGCTGGCCCTGTCAATCAACACGGCGAGGGGCGGATTTCTGCAGCAGCTACCAGCAAGTAGACGCCCTACTTGCTGGTAGAGCCCCTCATTTACATATATAAAAAGTTCGTTTATAAAGGAATCGGCCGCATGAAAGTAAGTAATACCATTATATTCTGCTATATCGCACTATGAGCAATCTAACTAGCCCCAAAAAAAAAAAAGAGTTTTGCAGGGTGACAGAAACCCTTTAAGTTGATTTACATGGGACTGTATGTTATAGAGAACTGTAAGGAGATAAGTTATTTACATGGGACTGGAGGGAGATTTGTTATTTACATGGGACTGCATGGTATAGAAGACTGAAGGGAGAGGAGTGAAGTTATTTACATGGGACTGCATGGTATAGAAGACAGTAAGAAATATAGGTTATTTACATGGACTGTATCATATAAAGACTGGGTGGGGAGAGGACGGGCATTATAATTTATGGGGGCACTACAGAGATGATTATAAACTCTGAGAGGTACGGCAGGAGATATTATATTTACTGAGGGATCTATAGAAGTGCTTATAGATTATAAGAGGTGCCCTATAGGGAGGCCTTATTAGTAACTGAGGGCACTGTAGGTAGCCTTATTACCACTGGGGATACTATTTGGGGGTGGCTTCGGCCTGGCAGTGAGCCCGGTGATGTCACTAGGCACTAATGGACCATGCTTAGTGCTGCCCTTAGCCTGCAAAATGGCTAGGTCAGCTCGCGAAAGCCACCCATCAGTGCCGGTCCTTGTGTTGGGCCCATGTTCATATATGCCTGCATTATTGAGAGAAAAAAAGAAATATTTGAATATATGCAAATGATCCTCTAGGAGCAACAGGGGCGTTACCATTACACCTAGAGGCTCTGCTGTCTCTGCAACTGCCGCTCCCTGTCTACTTTGACAGGGACTGGCAGTGAAAATGTCATTCCACTGGGCCATGTTAAAGTGCAGATGGCGCGGCAGTTACAGAGAGAGCAGAGCCTCTAGGTGTAACGGTAACGCCCCCGCTTGTATATAATAAAACATAATTTTTCTCAGCAATGCAGGCACATAAGAACATGGGACCAACACAGATGCCGTCCGCTGCCAAGCGCACACATAACAGGTCAGTCCTTTAATTGTCCAAGTGTATGAGGGAGTCCTGAGGGATAGCTGAAGGCCTAGGGAGCATTTTACCATCAGCTATGGACTTCATTGGGGGAGAAAGCTGGCATTAAAGTGCCTAGGGCAGCATCAAATCTAAATATGGACCTGGCTCCATAGCAGTAGCAGGATGTAGTGTCACACATCACACTGCTGGTCTGTGTATGAGGAGGAGCAGTGCGGCCGGGAATCTGCTGTGCTCCTCCTCCTACACAGACCAGCAGAGCAATGTGTGACACTACATCCTGCTACTGCTGTGGAGCGCCAGTGGCTGAACTGTGATCATGGGGAACTAGGTGAGTATATATTTTTTTAACTTCCTGTGAAGGAGGCACATATCTGACCATTACTACTGTGAGGGGGCACATATCTGGACATAACTACTATGTACTGGCACAAAGGGTGAATAATTACTATGTGGGGGCATTAAGGGGACTGGGTGTGTATAGTTATCCTTTGGGCAGAGTTAGGGGCATGACCTAGAATGAAAAGAATATATATACATATTGTAAACATGTTCACAAGATGTTTTTTATTTCCACATATATGTTTATATTTGTATGAGTGGTTTGGGGGGGAAGGGGGGGGGGGGCCAGGTACATCCTTTGCACAGGGGCCTTTTGCTGCCTGTGTCTGCCCCTGGCACATGGTAGATGGGGGAAGGTTACAGATTTTGCAAGTCAGTCCCCAAATTTATACAGACCCCAGATCAGCCCCCAAATTTATACAGGTCACTGTCATCCTGCTGCTACTGTCAATACTGTGTCTGCTGTGCTCCCCCACACTCGCAAACACTATACTGTCAGAAATAACAGTGCCATACAGATAATCCCACATAGTAATAGTGCTCCCAGACATTGTTCATTAGTAATAGTACCCCCATAGTGATAATACTCCCCAAAAGTGCTCCTATTAGTAACAATGCCTACATATTGTGCCCAATAATAATAATAATAATGCCCCTACAGTACCCCCAGTAGTAATAATATAAACATAGTGCCCCCAGTATTTATAAAGCCCCTCCTGCAGGGTCCCCTGTAGTCCTAATGCCCTCCTGCATTTATAATGCCCCCCAGAGTGACAGTATATATATATTCCTCCCATACTGCAGTGTATATATATGCCTCCCATACTGCAGTATATATATATATATATATATATATATATAAAAAATACCCCCCCCCCCCCCCCGTAGTGCCATTAGATAATGCTCCACTTGTAGTGCCAATAGTTAATGTCCCTCTGTAGTGCCAGTATGTATTACTCCTCCATGCTCCCCTGTATTGCCTATATACAGTTGCAAGAAAAAGTATGTGAACCCTTTGGAATGATATGGATTTCCGCACAAATTGGTCATAAAATGTGATCTGATCTTCATCTAAGTCACAACAATAGACAATCACACTCTGCTTAAACTAATAACACACAAAGAATTAAATGCTACCATGTTTTTATTGAACACACCATGTAAACATTCACAGTGCAGGTGGAAAAAGTATGTGAACCCTTGGATTTAATAACTGGTTGAACCTCCTTTGGCAGCAATAACTTCAACCAAACATTTCCTGTAGTTGCAGATCAGACGTGCACAACGGTCAGGAGTAATTCTTGACCATTCCTCTTTACAGAACTGTTTCAAGTTCAGCAATAATACTTGGGATGTCTGGTGTGAATCGCTTTCTTGAGGTCATGCCAAAGCATCTCAATCGGGTTTGAGGTCAGGACTCTGACGGGCCACTCCAGAAGGCGTATTTTCTTCTGTTTAATTTACTTCTATGCTTTGGCTCGTTGTCCTGTTGCAACACCCATCTTCTGTTGAGCCTCTGCTGGTGCACAGATGGCCTTAAGTTCTCCTGCAAAATGTCTTGATAAACTTGGGAATTCATTTTTCCTTCGATGATAGCAATCCGTCCAGGCCCTGACGCAGCGAAGCAGCCACAAACCATGATGCCCCCACCACCATACTTCACAGTTGGGATGAGGTTTTGATGTTGGTGTGCTGTGCCTCTTTTTCTCCACACATAGTGTTGTGTGTTTCTTCCAAACAACTCAACTTTGGTTTCATCTGTCCACAGAATATTTTGCCAGTACTGCTGTGGAACATCGAGGTGCTCTTGTGCAAACTGTATACGTGCAGCAATGGTTTTTTTGGACAGCAGTGGCTTCCTGTGTGGTATCCTCCCATGAAATCCATTCTTGTTTAGTGTTTTACGTATTGTAGACTCGCTAACAGGGATGTTAGCATATGCCAGAGACTTTTGTAAGTCTTTAGCTGACACTCTAGGATTCTTCTTCACCTCATTTAGCTCTTGCAGTCATCTTTACAGGACGGCCACTCCTAGGGAGAGTAGCAGCAGTGCTGAATGTTCTCCATTTATAGAAAATTTGTCTTACCGTGGACTGATGAACAGCAAAGCTTTTGGAGATACTTTAATAACCCTTTCCAGCTTTATGCAAGTCAACAATTCTTAATTGTAGGTCTTCTAAGAGTTGTTTTGTGTGAGGCATCATTCACATCAGGCATTGCTTCTTGTGAAAAGCAAACCCAGAACTGGTGTGTGTTTTTTATAGGGCAGGGCAGCTGTAACCAACACCTCCAATCTCATCTCATTGATTGGACTCCAGTTGGCTGACACCTCACTCCAATTAGCTCTTGGAGATGTCTTTAGTCTTAGGGGTTCACATATTTTTTCCACCTGCACTGTGAATGCTTACATGGTGTGTTCAATAAAAACATGGTAACATTTAATTCTTTGTGTGTTATTAGTTTAAGCAGACTATGATTGTCTATTGTTGTGACTTAGATGAAGATCAGATCACATTTTATGACCAATTTGTGCAGAAATCCATATAATTCCAAAGGGTTCTCATACTTTTTCTTGCAACTGTATATATATATATATTTATATATATATATGTTGTTTCTGGTATCGATACTTTTAGCCCGGTATCAACACGATACCGGGATTTATCTATTATCGATACTAGGCTGTGCGCCATGTTCCCTTAGCAGCACAGGGAAGAAGGAAGCAGTCTCTCCCTCCCCTGGGCCGCTGCCAACAATGAAAGCGTAGAAGGGCGGAGGGGCTGTGGCCACTGCGCCACCAATGATAACTAACGTTTTAATACATTACAATACAGCTGGCGGCAGAAACACATTGCCAGCACCTGCCTCTGACAGGGCGCTGCGATCCGTGGCATTAACCCCCCAGGTGCCGCACCTGAGGGGTATACTGCCGTGGATCACAGCGCTCTGTCAGAGGCAGGGTGGCCAGCAATGTGTTTATGCCGCTGGCTGTATTTGTTATATTAAACGTTAATAATCATTGGTGGTGCAGTGCGCCCTGCCCTGCCCCGCCCCCCCCCAGTGTTAAAATCATTGGTGACAGTGGCCACAGAGTCCCCTCACCTCCTCTCATTGGTGACAGTGGCAGCTTCTGATCAGAGCCCCAGCAGTGTAATCCTGGGGCTCCGATCAGTTACCATGGCAGCCAGGACGCTACTGAAGCCCTGGCTGCCATGGTAATCTCCCTGCTGCTGTGTGTACTATGCACAGGGCAGCATGGAGAGTATGAGGTCCTATTCAATCTAATAGAGCTTTATTAGGGTGAATAGGACAAGGGATGAAAAGATCCCAGGTTCTAGCCCCTAAGGGGGGAAATAGTTATTAAATAAAAACTGTAAAAAAACAAAAAAAAAAACACACACTAAAATTTTAAGTATGAATTACTCCCTTTCCCAATGTTACATATAAAATATATAAACAATAAATAAATAAAATATTACATATCGCCACGTCCAAAAAGTCCAAACTATTAAAATTTAAAAAAATATCTCTTATGCGGCGAACGCCGCGAAAGAAAAAGAAGGAAAACTGTGCTATTCGCCTTTTTTTTTTTGTCACCTTGTCCCCCCAAAAAATAGGATAGGACTGTTTGATTATGAGCCGGACGCTCCATAAAATGCGGAATGCACGCTGCTTTTTTTGGCGTTTTATTTTTTTTGCGTGGTATCGAATGGTATCGAGTATCGCAATACTTTTTTATGGTAGCGAAACCGAATCAAAATTTTGGTATCGAAACAACCCTATTATATATACACTGCTCAAAAAAATAAAGGGAACACAAAAATAACACATCCTAGATCTGAATTAATTAAATATTCTTCTGAAATACTTTGTTCTTTACATAGTTGAATGTGCTGACAACAAAATCACACAAAAATAAAAAAATGGAAATCAAATTTTTTAACCCGTGGAGGTCTGGATTTGGAGTCACACTCAAAATTAAAGTGGAAAAACACACTACAGGCTGATCCAACTTTGATGTAATGTCCTTAAAACAAGTCAAAATGAGGCTCAGTAGTGTGCGTGGCCTCCACGTGCCTGTATGACCTCCCTACAACGCCTGTGCATGCTCCTGATGAGGTGGCGGACGGTCTCCTGAGGGATCTCCTCCCAGACCTGGACTAAAGCATCTGCCAACTCCTGGACAGTCTGTGGTGCAACGTGACGTTGGTGGATAGAGCGAGACATGATGTCCCAGATGTGCTCAATTGGATTCAGGTCTGGGGAACGGGCGGGCCAGTCCATAGCATCAATGCCTTCGTCTTGCAGGAACTGCTGACACACTCCAGCCACATGAGGTCTAGCATTGTCTTGCATTAGGAGGAACCCAGGGCCAACCGCACCAGCATATGGTCTCATAAGGGGTCTGAGGATCTCATCTCGGTACCTAATGGCAGTCAGGCTACCTCTGGCAAGCACATGGAGGGCTGTGCGGCCCTCCAAAGAAATGCCACCCCACACCATTACTGACCCAATGCCAAACCGGTCATGCTGGAGGATGTTGCAGGCAGCAGAACGTTCTCCGCGGCGTCTCCAGACTCTGTCACGTCTGTCACATGTGCTCAGTGTGAACCTGCTTTCATCTGTGAAGAGCACAGGGCGCCAGTGGCGAATTTGCCAATCTTGGTGTTCTCTGGCAAATGCCAAACGTCCTGCACGGTGTTGGGCTGTAAGCACAACCCCCACCTGTGGACGTTGGGCCCTCATATCACCCTCATGGAGTCTGTTTCTGACCGTTTGAGCAGACACATGCACATTTGTGGCCTGCTGGAGGTCATTTTGCAGGGCTCTGGAAGTGCTCCTCCTGTTACTCCTTGCACAAAGGCGGAGGTAGCGGTCCTGCTGCTGGGTTGTTGCCCTCCTACGGCCTCCTCCACGTCTCCTGATGTACTGGCCTGTCTCCTGGTAGCGCCTCCATGCTCTGGACACTACGCTGACAGACACAGAAAACCTTCTTGCCACAGCTCGCATTGATGTGCCATCCTGGATAAGCTGCACTACCTGAGCCACTTGTGTGGGTTGTAGACTCCGTCTCATGCTACCGCTAGAGTGAAAGCACCGCCAGCATTCAAAAGTGACCAAAATATCAGCAAGGAAGCATAGGAACTGAGAAGTGTTCTGTGATCACCACCTGCAGAACCACTCCTTTATTGGGGGTGTCTTGCTAATTGCCTATAATTTCCACCTGTTGTCTATCCCATTTGCACAACAGCATGTGAAATTGATTGTCACTCAGTGTTGCTTCCTAAGTGGACAGTTTGATTTCACAGAAGTGTGATTGACTTGGAGTTACATTGTGTTGTTTAAGTGTTCCCTTTATTTTTTTGAGCAGTGTATATATGTGTATATACACTGAACAAAAATATAAACACAACACATTCGGTTTTGCTCCCATTTTGCAGGAGCTGAACTCAAAGATCTGAAACATTTTCTACATACACAAAAGACCCATTACTCTCAAATATTGTTCACAACTCTGTCTACATCTGTGTTAGTGAGCTCTTCTCCTTTGCCGAGATAATCCATCCCACCTCACAGGTGTGGCATATCAAGGTGCTGATTAGACAGCATGAATATTGCACAGGTGTGCCTTGGACTGCCCACAATAAAAGGACCCTGTGCACAGTTGTACCACATAATGCGTGGTGTAAAAATGATGGTGGATTTGTTATTTTTTCCCAATTCCCCCTCTAGAACAATGTATAAAAATTGTACCAATAAAAACTACCACTCATCTCTCACAAAACAACCCTTCATACAACTACGGTGGTGGAAAGAATTCTGGCTCTTGGTATGTAGCGATTCATTTAAAAAAAATAACAAAAACAAAACATGCTTTTATTGTTCAAAATGCTAAAATGTAAAAACTATACATATTTAGCATTGCTGTATGGTACTGATCCATAGAATAAAGTTAACATGCTATTTCTGCTGCAGGGTATACAGTGTAAAAAATATATTGCTAAGAACAATGACAGATATTCCGATTTTTTTCACTCTCCTTACAAAAAGGAATAAAAATGTATCTGTCCCACAAAAAAATGAACCCTGATACATCTAACTCGACTGAAAAGCAATGCAGAACTGAAAAAACTAAAATAAATTGCTTGGTCCTAAGAGCCCAAAGTTAATATCTTTTGGAAAACTGCAGCACAGATGGGGCTTAATGTGGTACATACTGTAAACATTTGAAGGATAAGGTCATTGATGGCAAGTATGGATCCCTGAGGCTTCTAGTCTCAGTGATGTAAGTCCCGGAAGTATTTTCTGACCAGTGATGCTAAGTCTATGAGTCTGTTGGTTAGAGTTGGAATTTGGGGCCACGATTTAGGAGTGACTAAAGAGCTTGGGTGGGAAAGTAACTCACATACGCCACCCTGGGTGTTCCCTGCCTCAACCGGTGACAAACTAATTTTAAAAAAGCAAACTTCCACTGAGCAGTGTGTGCGCTGGTCTGAGAGTAAGACCCACTGAGAAGACCACTGTGGAAGCTCCAGGTGAGCCTAATGCGGGTGAGAAACCTGTGTCACATCTTATAGATACCTGACTTTAAAGGCCATGTACACCTTTGGGGGGAATTTTTTTATCATTGCATTGTACTTATTTCAAGCTAAAAATAATTTAATAACTTTATTAAAAAAATATGGAATGCTTTATTTGTGTACATAGCTGACATGCTCTACTAGCTGCCTTTGGTTTTTTTGTATTTTCCGTCAGACCAGGAGTAGACGGACTCCTTATCTCTGCTCTCTCACCTTATAAACACTCATTATAGCTCAGTTCTTATCTTACTGATAAAAATGTGGCTTAAATAAGTGTTTATGACCTCTCAGTAGTTTAGAGATAAGGGTTATTAGATGACTGATACAAAGTGAAGGTAGGATGTTCACTGCTAGAAAAACTGTTAACTCTTTGTGACAGAATGGCTCAATATTTTTAATAAAGGACAATTGAAAATATTATTTGTAGTCAAAAATGAGCAAAATGCAATCATAAACAAAAATTGTCTCTAGAGATGTACATAACCTTCAAGGACATTTGTTTTTCATGAACTTTTACTTGTTGCTGAAGCAAAGCTGTATAATTTGCTGTTTGTGACCAATAAATCCTGGACAAGGAAATTGTATCTCTTCCAGTGTGTGCCTGTATTGCCCAACTAAGAGACTGTCTAAAGGGTCCTATTTCACAATACATACAGGTGAAACTTGAAAAATTTGAATATTGCGCAAAAGTCCATTTATTTCAGTAATGCAAATTAAAAGGAATTGCATTAATGCAGCTTAAAATTTGAATTTTGTGAAAAGGTTCAATATTCTAGGCTCAAAGTGTCACACTCTAGTCAGCTAATTAATCCATTCTCCCTGAGCAAAGGGTACCTCAAAATTGAGACTTTGGGGTTTCATAAGCTGTATAATCTGTAAATATATGGAGAAACATGGCAGGAAGGATCAAACAAAAATATCTCTTAAGGCGCCTTCACACATGGCAAATTTTGTTGCAGAAATCTTCTGCGACTAAAAATCAGTTCTATTCCTCTGAATGGAACTTGTAGAAATCCATGTTCTTCCCGCCAAAACAACCCCATTTAGGTGAATGGAACTGATTGCCATCTGCAGAAATTTTCGGAAACACAATCTGCCACGTGTGACGGCCACTTATTCTCCTGCGTCTGTCCACCATGCAGCTCTTGTTTGTGACTTAGTCGGTGTCCATGTCTCCAATGAAACTGTCATTTAGATTTGCAGATAGCATAAAGTATCCGAGTGATAATCTTCTTGACTTTTTAAATCATTTCTGATCCAAAGGTTGAAGCGGGACCTGCAGCCATTTTTGCATGGTTGTCATAGTGCGTTGTACAGTACACACATTTGCAAGATACCATATTTTTGGAAGATTAACAGCAGTTTTGTTGTTCTTGTAGTCATGGTGTCTCTGAGCTTTCGGCTGTTACCTTGGGTCTCACAGCTGTTCAGCAGAAAGCCACAGGCACTCTCATTATGCTCAGCTGTCGGAGCAGCTAATAACCAGTGCACTGTCATGTTAACTGACCTCATGGATATTGTATGCATCGTGGCTGGAACTAGAGCGCTTTACAGAAGACTCATTTACTCCACAAAAGATGTGGGTGACAAAAGCACATTTATATTAGTTATTACTTCATCCATTTCTGTGAATTTTCCCACTCCGCATATTTTTACGTCAGTAGTAAGACATGTCCGGTATGAACTGGTCTCCATTGAAGTTATGTGCTGTATATGGGACTGTGCTCACATGTTAATGTTTAAATGCCACAATAGAGATTTACTGTTCATTCCTACCTACCGTAGTCCAATGCTTGGGAATACATATGAGAATGTTGTATATGGTAAAACTTCAAAGGAGTCGTAGACATCGAGCTTCCTTTGTCCATGGACTGACTTTGATAATGCACTTGACCGGCAAAACCAGACAGACCATGGATATGAGCGGCCCTAGAAGTCATATGTTTATATACAAATTATTATCCCACTAATGACTAGGCCTGAAAAGGCCTTAGACAGTTAATCCAGGACTTAGATATTGATGGCCTTAGACAGTTATTCCGGGACTTAGATATTGATGGCCTATGCTCAGGATAGGTAATCAACATCAGATCCAGGGGCGTAGCTATAGGGGGTGCAGAGGTAGCAGTTGCTACCAGGCCCAGGAGCCTGAGAGGACACAAAGACCCTTGTGATGCATTAGAAGACACCCAAATTATAGAAAGTGCATGCTGGTCAAGTTACACCTCTGGCAGTAGGAAAGGGGTTAGGTCAAGAATTTGGCATAGGGGAGGTTGCAGTTTCAATTTTTGCCTCAAGCAGCATGAAGGCTATGTTCTTCACTACTCCTGGCCACAAAGCACTGAGGGAAAAGGGGCACAAGCTGAACTTGCACCAGGGCCCATGAGGCTTTAGCTACGCCGCTGATCAGATTGGTGTTGGTCCAACAGCTGGTATTCCCACCGATCAGCTGTTTTGGGAGGCCACTGGTGCTGGAAACTATACAGTGAACAGAAAGCTCCATCCACTGTGTAGTTTCCAGCGCCAGTGTACTGCAGCTCAACTCCCATTCACTTAAATAGGAGCTGAGCTGTAGTACTCTGACACAGCCACTACACAGTGGACAGAACTAGAGGTGGGACGATGAATCAGTCGAATCTTGCTGGATTCGTGGACTCGATCCCGACGTTCGATAACGGGATTCGTTGTCGACGAATCCTGTTATTGAATAAATCGGCCGATTTGTTGCTATGCGGGCGGGAGCGGGCAGTTTACTTTAAATCAGCGCATCTTTATTACCTTACAATGAAGCTCCAGTAACAGGCAGAGCAGGCGGTGGTGTAACGTCACTCACTCACGTGACGCGCCTGCTCCACCTGCTTCATTCATAAAGTGGGCGGAGCAGGCGCATCACATGAGTGAGTGACGTTACGCCGCCGCCCGCTCTGCCTGTTACTGGAGCTTCATTTTAAGGTAATAAAGATGCACTGAACCGGATTTAAAGTTAAAGTAAAAGTTACTGCCGGGCCGGGGCTGTTATGGGGAGGGGGATCTGTGGATGGCACTGTTATGGGGGATCTGTGGATGGTGCTGTTATGGGGGGGATCTGTGGATGGCGCTGTTATGGGGGGGGGGGGGGATCTGTGGAGGATGACCAATATAGCATAAGATGCTATATAGTGTCATCCATAGATCCCCCCCATAGCATGGTCATCCACGGATCCCCCTCCCCATAACAGTGTTATCCACAGATCCCCTCCATAACAGCGCCATCCTTAGATCCCCCCCCCCCATAACAGCGCCATCCACAGATCCCCCCCCCCATAACAGCGCCATCCACACATCCCCCCCATAACAGCGCCATCCACACATCCCCCATAACAGCATCATCCACACATCCCCCATAACAGCGTCATCCACACATCCCCCCATAACAGCGTCATCCACACATCCCCCCCATAACAGTGTCATCCACACATCCCCCATAACAGCGTCATCCACAGATTCCCCCCCCCATAACAGCGTCATCCACAGATCCCCCCCCCATAACAGTGTCATCCACAGACCCCCCCCCCATAACAGTGTCATCCACAGATCCCCCCCCATAACAGTGTCATCCACAGATCCCCCCCCATAACAGCGCCATCCATAGATCCCCCATAACCGTGTCATCCACAAATCCCCCATAATAGTGTGTCATCCACAGATCACTTTGTTTCTTACACCGTTCACACGATTCTTATATACCGGATTCGTAGGATTCGAGATTCGAAAGATTCAATATATTTGAGAACCTTTTCGGATTAGAAAAAAATTGGATTCGTCCCACCTCTAGACACAACCATGTGCTTCCGGCTCCATCCACTGTATAGCTTCTTGCACTAGCAGCTGCCCAAAACAAATTGTGTGGGTGTGAGGTGACAGATCACCAATTATCTGATATTCAACACCTATCCTAAGGATAGGCCATCAACATATAAGTACTGGAAAACCCCTTTAGGGTAGTGTGACACAGATTTTTTGTTCGTTTTTGATGCAGTTTTTAGCCAAAGCCAGACGTGAAGAAGGAGTATAAGGCTGCGTTCACACGGGCGAGTATTCCGCGCGGGTGCAATGCGGTAGGTGAACGTATTGCACCCGCACTGAATCCTGACCCATTCATTTCTATGGGGCTGTTCAGATGAGCGGTGATTTTCACGCGTCACTTGTGCGTTGCGTGAAAATCGCAGCATGCTCTATATTCTGCGTTTTTCACGCAACGCAGGCCCCATAGAAGTGAATGGGGTTGCGTGAAAATCGCAAGCATCCGCAAGCAAGTGCGGATGCTGTGCGATTTTCACGCATGGTTGCTAGGTGACAGTCTATTCACTGTATTATTTTCCCTTATAACATGGTTATAAAGGAAAATAATAGCATTCTGAAAACAGAATGCATAGTAAGTGATCAGTTGAGGGTTAAAAAAAATAAAATTAATTAACTCACCTTCTCCGTTTGTGCGCGTAAGTCCCGGTCTCTTTACTTCTCAAAAGATGAACTATGGGCTAAAGGACCTTTGGTGACGTAAGATCACATGCTCCAATCACATGGTCCATCACCGCGGTGATGGACCATGTGATTGGAGCATGTGATCTGACGTCACCAAAGGTCCTTTAGCCCATAGTTCATCTTTTAAAGAACTAAAGACCGGGAGAACTACACGAACAACAGGAGAAGGTGAGTTAATTTTTTTTATTTTTTTTAACCCTCAACTGATCACCTACTAAGCATTCTGTTTTTAGAATGCTATTATTTTCCCTTATAACCATGTTATAAGGGAAAATAATAACATCTACACAACAGCGAACCCAAACCTGAACTTCTGTGAAGAAGTTCGAGTCTGGGTACCACAGTCTGTTTTTTATCACGCGCGTGCAAAACACATTGCACACGCACGATAAAAACTGAACATCGGAACGCAATCGCAGTCAAAACTGACTGCAATTGCATTCCTACTCGCGCGGGTTTGCCGCAACACACCGGGACGCATCCGGAACTAATCCGGACACGCTCGTGTGAACCCAGCCTAAGTCCTTCCTTTATATTTCTCATTCCCTTCCATCCCACTTCTGGTTTGGGTTCACAACACTGCATCAGAAACTACCACAAAAATCTGTGTGTGAACCCACCCTAAACAACATCACATGGTGGTTTAACAGCCCTATGAAAATAATTTCTAAAACTTTTTAAAGATATGTATGTTTTTTAGGGGAAAAATTTGCAAAAAAACAAAAAAATCTATTTTCAAAAATATAGTTCTTTCTTCTTCAAATATTCATATTAATACCAAAATAAATTATTAAACAGGGTTCCCTATTTTGAATGAATGAACTAGCAAACTATGGCACTGGGTATTTTAATTTTTTCTCTTATTTGTATTTTAGTATATTTTCCTTATTTTTTTTATTGTATTTTTGGCATGTAATATGTCCACCAAGAGGTCATTAAAAAGAGTCATTCAAATTCCCTGTGGGGCCATTTTACACATGCAGAGCTGGTCTGGCTCTAAGACCTAGCAGCTCTGCTCTGCCCGAGACACCCGGCGATCACATATTTGCTGGGCCCAAAAGAGCAAGCGACAGTCACATCTATTAACTATGTAGTGCTCATTGAGCACCATGCACGAAGGAAAGGAAAAAACTGAAGTGGTAATAAAATGCTTTTGCTTGTCTTCGGGAACCCAACCTGCTCTTGCTAGATTGCAGGCCCAGGAGCTTTAATCCTGCACTGCACATGCATGGCACTCAGGATTAAAGCCCAGAACCCAACACTGCATGTACCAGGCTTGGTCAGTAGTTTTACATTACATTTTCTAGTACACATTTCCACTCGCAGATTACCTAGAACCACAACTATATGTCAAAAGTGTGAACTGTCAGAATAATACTCAAGATAATGATTTATTTCAGGGTTTATTTCACATTCCCAGTGGCACAAAGTGGCTACAACTAGTGGTGGAACTACTGCCATAACTGCTGCTACGGGGCCCAAACACTGATGAGGCCCGCAACCCAGGCCCCTAAACATAATTAACTTGTACCTTATCCCCTCCTTGCAGGGAGGTGCAGCGCTAGGCAGGAAGGAGACAAATATTTTAGGCCCCCTGTCCCATGCACAAGGTCAA